>NC_134737.1:0-625000 GCF_049634645.1 Pelodiscus sinensis | reverse complement strand
TGTGGGTTCAAGTCCCTTCTGGTGTGACAATTGAGATGTTCCCTAGCAGATGTAACGAGTCTTTGGCTTCCTTTTTGCCACGGTAGCTGTGAGATGTTTGAACACTGGGCAAGGGTCCCCTATCCCTCCCAATTGTCATCTTCCCCCAGACAGGACCGCTCAGTAGCAAACACTTAAATAGATTCAGTAAACAAAAGAAGTTCTCATAGGAAGTTAACTGACTAATTATTCCCCTGTATGCTGGAATTTGAGTCCCTAGAGATACCCACAGGTGCTTCTGAAAAGTCCACTGAGCACCCAGCTGCACCTCTTGGGTTCCTAAAAGATATTTTAAAAGATTTTAGAATTAGCAGATGTTGCCTCATGGGCAACTCCTTGTTTTTATTCAGACTGGAAGAAAAAACCTAACTCAAACTCCCAATCTGTGCCTCAGTTTTGAATGAACTAGTCTAAATGAAGAAAAATATTTTCTTTGCATCTGCTAGCTAACAGAAGCCCCCAACTTCACAACTGAAAAAATTAACATTTGGAAAAAAGTTAGCAGCATTTGCTCCATTGTGAAGAGTGAAAATTAAGTACTTAATGTACAACATGACATTGTCCCATTTGTAAACCTTGAGCTGAGCTCCAAAGTTAGCAATGTTTTACCCCTTATTCTGTATAATTAAAGAGGCAGTATCCTTTCACTCATTAAAATCTGAGGGCTTGTTAACTCAGTGTATTTTTATCACTTTTTGAAGACAACCTCTTGAAAATTTCATTTCAGTGAAGGATATCAAGAAACATATTAGAACAGCATTTCTCAACCTTTTTTATTAAAGTACCCCTTCAAAAAAATTGTAGTTACCTTCAGTACCTACAGTTTTCAGATGCAATTTTTTTTCTACTATTGCAACCTATTTGTTTAAACAACTTCATCATAGCCAGGCAGGCAATGAAAGTTTTGGGTGTGAAAAGTACAAAAATAATATAACACAGATTAAGTTTTCAACAAATTTCAGTTGTGTTGACTTCTCTCAAGTACCCCCTAAAGGTACTTGTACCACTGGTTGAGAAACACTATTAGAATCTCTCAAGTTAAAAACTCCTAATTCAGAGCAATCTTAAGACTTCACAGGCATATGCTGGCGTGGGCGGCAGAGGGGCTGCGTACACAGATTTAAAATCAGATACTTGCCATTTCTCTAGCTTCACTAGTAAACTGGAAAGTATTGTGAAGAACTTCAATATTGGTGGCTCGTTCCAATTTGTCACGTCGATCTGTAGAAATGTTGAATCTAACATGGTCACCTTCCAGCAGAGTCACCTTGGATTTTGTATCTTTGTCTCCAAATGGAAGTTCCTTGGGAATCACAAAGTCAACTTTGATGCGTCCAGGCAATGGGTCATTCTGGTGACCACAGGGAAAGGAAAAGAAATTTTTCATCAACTAGCCATTCCTTCCAGACTCTAAACTGAGCACTGAAAGAAATTCATTAATTTGTACTTCATTGAATATGAACTGGTCTTCTGAGCATTCCCGGAGGTAATGGTAAGTTACTAATTAGAATTTCAAACAGAGTTCTTTAAAGATACGTATTACTTCAGTTTTACATATGGGGACACCAAGACAGAGGTTAAGTCACTTGCCCAGGATTACAGCAATTCAGTGACCCATGCTGCCCATATCCTACATAAATGACTTACTGCCAGACATATCAATTTTATATGAAGTTAAGACTTCAACTCTTGCCCCAGAACAGAATTCAATGTTTTCAAGCACTTCTTAAGTGTCTACTTGCTTCTAAATTCAGTCCTGTGACATGCAGATGGGATAAAGGGATAGTGTAGGAGTCCCTTTAGCCTGAAGAGAATAGGAAACTTGGACACCTTCTAGGGATGTTCAATTTCGATTAACCAGCTAATAGAGTAGTTGATGGAATTTCCATTGACTACTCGATTAGTCGGGAGATCACAATCCCATTGCACCTCCTCTTCTGAAATGTGCAAGAGCCAGCCACAGCTCTAGTGTGTTTCAAAGGAAGAGGCACAGCGGGGAACCTAAGTGTGCAGGGACTGTTGCAGAGTTGGAGCGGGGGGGCGGCGGCGGGGGGAGAACAGCTTTTAAGCTGGCTCCCCCCAGCACCATCTCCCCCCACATTGGTGCCTCTGATACAGAGGCAGCAGGAGGAGGGGGGGGGGAGGAGGAGGAAATGGGGAGGAAGAGCAACTAGTTGACTAGTGACTCCAGTACCCAATAAACCTAGTCTAGACTGGTTGCTTACATCCCTAATATCTTCTATGGAGTTAATTAAATCGAACTAAGCTAATTCGAATTAGCGCATCCAGACTAAAAAACTAGTTCGAATTAGCGTTTTGCTAATTCGAACTAGCATGTCCACATTAAGTGGACCCTGAAGCGGGGTTAAGGATGGCCGGAAGCAGTGCCGGCAGGGCATCAGAGTAGGACTTAGAGCGTGGAGCTGCTGCCTCAGGCTAGCCGAGAGCTGTGCTTAAAGGGACCAGACCTCCACCCCGGACAGACAGTTCTCAGGGGTGCCCCGCTTGCAAAGCAGTCCTGGCTTGGATTGCCCAGAGTACCCACACTGAGTGGGATGGAGAGGGTGCATAAAGAAAAGTTCTTCATTAGTTCCCATAATAGAAGGGCTAGAGGACACCAAAGGAAAGGAATGGGTAGCAGGCTTCAAACTAGTAACAGAAAGTTCTTCTTCACAAAGCAAAGAGTCAACCTGTGGAACTCCTTGCTGCAGGAGGCTGTGAAGGCTAGAACTAGAACAGAGTTTCAAGAGAAGTGAGATAAAGTCATGGAGGTTGGGTCCATGGAGTGGTATTAGCCAGGGGGTAAGAGTGGTGTCCCTGCCCAAAGTTTGTGGAAGGCTGGAGAGGGATGGCACGACACAAATGGCTTGGTCACTGTCTTCGGTCCATCCCCTACAGGGTCCCTAGGGTTGGCCACTGTCTGCAGACAGGCTACTGGGCTAGATGGACCTCTGGTCTGACCCAGTACGACCATTGTAAGCTCAGGGTCGGGGGGTCTCAGTGGACCACCTTGATTTTCATGCACACCTGCTCCTGGGTGGCCAGGCTGGCAGCTCTCCTGCCCTAGTGCGGAGGTCGTGGACACGGTCCACGATGTCCGCACTAGACCAGGCGGGTGCCCGCCTCTTGCGGTCCCGGGCAAGCTCCCGGGAGCCGCCAGCCTGGTCTCGGGAAGAGGGGGAGGGCTGGGGGGCATCGGGTGGGTGGCTCGAGCCATGCCAGGTGCAGGGTCTGCTGGCTGGGTGCTGGCAGGCTTGCACCTGGCACGGGCACCGTAGCCAGCCCGTGCCCCTTTAAGGGGTCCGGGGCCGGGAGGGGGGCAATAGAGTTTCCCTGGTGTTGGCCAGAGTGGCCACCAGGGAAACCTGGGGAGGGCTAGCCTCCCACTAGTTCGAATTAAGGGGCTACACAGCCCTTAATTTGAACTAGTAAGTTCGAACTAGGCTTAGTCCTCGTGCAATGAGGTTTACCTAGTTCGAACTAAGCGCTCTGCTAGTTCCAATTAAGTTCGAACTACCGGAGCACTAGTGTAGCGCCTATCAAAGTTAATTCGAACTAACATCCGTTAGTTCTAATTAACTTTGTAGTGTAGACATACCCTACGATAGAGTACTTTTCCAAAGCAACAGGGATACAGCAACACAAGCTATTCTGAAAGGTCAGGAACCAAGCACACACGCCTTAGACTTTCCTCAAAAGACAAATAATCAAATGATGCCTACATTTAGGACCTTGGATGTTGTTTGGGGTTCTCCCCCCGCCCCACCAAAATCCCTCCCACTACATCTTTTCAAACCAGCAACAGATGAAAGGATCCCTCCCCTTTTGTCTCTGCCCTATGTTTACACTATAGGCTTCTTGCGCAAGATCTTCCGCAAAAACTTCTTGTGCAACACCACATCCACACGACAAAAGCACATGGAAAAAGCGATGCGCTTTTGCGCAAGAGAACATCCAGACTACCTGGATGCTCTCACAAGCAAGCAGTGAATGCTATGGACAAAATGGCCAGCAGGGCACTTGTGCTTTTTCCTCTTCCTTCCTCTTGCCCATCCACACACGCCTTTTTGTGAAAACTTTTTCGCAAAAAGGAGTTATTCCTCACAGGAGGAGGAATACCTACACCACAAAAAGCCGTTCGTTTTACTTGCGCAAAAATGCGCTTGACATGTGGACGCTCTGCGAGCTTTTGCGCAAAAACTCTGTAGTGCAGACTTAGTCTAAGAGGCAAGATTCTTCCCCACCACGGTCCCTTTCTCAAGTTCGTATTTATGAATGAGGCATCCCCTTAACACTTGCTCTTTCATCATTCCCACTGATAGCAATCGTTACAGATACAAGTAGTGATTATATAGTAACGGAAGTAATTAGTAATTTTATTTTGAATAGTGTTATGGGGCTAAGATGCCAGAGAAAACTGTGCTATTAGATACAGAATCCTTATTTATACCACTCTACAGCAGTATCTTTACTGTTTTACATTTCAGAACAAATGCTCAGAGTAGCACTATACAATCTGAACTAGGACCTTTCATCTATTTCAGACTTGCAGCTGTTGGGAAGATGACCTCAAAGAAATATTACATTTACCTGATTTTTGTTGGGTACTTTTGGGATTACTTTGGTTACAACTCCATCAAAGTGTTCAATGCTGATATCTTCAAAAATAACAGTTCCTTGAGGCAGTAGTCTTACATCTGTTGCAACCTCTTTACCCTATGAGAAGAAAGCCGATCAAAGCAGAGATGGAAGATGTACAAGTTACTAGAAGACTCGTTTGTGTATAGTTATATTTGAATCTTGCCTTCAATTTAACGGGATTTAATCTTACATTTCTGTCTTTAATTGTGAACTCCACATCATCACCAGGCTGTAAGGCTTCTAAGTCACCTTTAAATTCACTATAGTGGAAGAATATCTCCTTTACGACATCGCCCCTTTCAATAAATCCAAAGGCCTCCTAAGAGAACATACAATGTTTAGCAAACAGTTAGCTGTCTAATACACCAGAGCCAAAAAGCAAACTTCTCAGATAAAGCCAAGAGATGAGAGAAAAAAACCCAATGAAACAGATTAACTGTGCCCACAGATAATCTACAGCTACTGCACTGTTTGCATAAAGATTTTTTTTAAATTTTACATAAATAATGGGAAAATTCAGATTACTATAGCCATCTTAAGTGTTCCAAATGCCCTCGCTGCCCAGTCTTTTCTATACAGAACACATATTGCTCCTTTTAAGCAGCTTTAAAAAGTTGTGTAAATACTACTTACCTTCATGGCACAAACTACTCCTTGACAGCGGGCTTGTTTCTTTTTCAATAGCATAATGTTACGAGCACTTACAGCACCAGTACTAGGAAAAAGGATAGACTAAGATGACAAAGAGGACCTAAGCAGTGCCTGGTAAGACAAACGTCAATCCTATCAGATTTTATGAAGTTTTCTTATTGGCTGTTGGACTGGGCAAGGTAGGGGAAACTACAATATGCTACTCTTGCCAAATAAAAAGTAAAGGTCTATTAGCTACTCTTTCCTTGCTTTAAACATACACCTAATTGTAATTTAAGATCTTTGAACCAAAGCAAGAAATACCAGATTTGAAATTCAACAGTTCTTAGCTAGTCAGAACCAACATACAAGATTACTTTTATCAAGTTTAAAAGAGACATGGCACTTTTGACCAACCCAGTCAAAGAATTTCAATTTTTTCGTAAACAAGTCTAAATCTTGTGTGTAATCACTAGCTTATATGACAAATTGGAGAATTAGTCTGAATTTGACCAGATGAAACTGAGTACAGACAAATACTACATTTAGGAAAGAAAAAGAATCAAATGCAAAGTTACAAAATGGGGAAATACTGTCTAGGTAGCAGTACTGCCGAAGTCTGGAAATTATGGGCGAACAGTCAATGACTGATATTCTGCCATTTATCAGCACGTGCTGTAAGACAGACATGAGGGCATTTTCCAACTCTGGTCAACATTGGGGAAGCCTCCCCTGGAGTATTGTGTCCAATTCTGGTGTCACCTCAGGATACATGTGAACAAACTGGAAAGAGTCCAGAGGCCAGCAACAAGTTACCAAAGGTTGCCTCTGAGGAAAAGAAAAAAGCCACCCATGCATGTTTAGTTAAAAAACCAGGACTGCAGGACCACTTGTTAAGAGTCTGCCGACTGTGATCAGTTGTTCTTCATGTACACAAGTAGTAATAGGTTTAATCCTGCAGAGAGGACAATTTAGGTGAGTTGTTATGGAAGAACTGTAACAGTAAATTAAGCTCCATAATAGTATTCCAAAGGAAGCTGTGGAATACCCATCATCTGAGGGCTTTTGTTTTTTTTTTAAATAGTTTGGATAAACCTGTCAGGGAAGGTCTAGGCTTACTTGGTCCTGCCTCATTGCAGATGACCTCCCTTTCAACCCTGCAACACCACAGTTAATTAAGCAAGTAATCAGGAAATACAAGTGTCAACTTACTGTTTATTTGTATCAATTACAAAATTTATTTTGTCTCCAGTTTCCAGCTGTACATTTCCTTCCACATCCTCAGGGGTGTACGTCAAGTAGAACACTTCCTGAAAAGTAAGGTTCACCAGCATTACTCTATTTGAAAAATGCAACTTTCCTTTAAAACACCATTACGTGTCAATGTGACATTTAATTACTTTCCATTTCCAGTTAAATTTCAACATTTGTTGTGAGAAATTGGAAATTGTGAAAACGTTGCATGCGAAAACGTTTTGCTTCCTTGGTGCTAGTGGTTTTGCTGAGTCCATACCCAGCAACTTGAGTTGAAAGGTTTGTACACAGTAATACCGTTACATTTAAGTTCATTTCCAAAGGGTTTAAAAAAAAAAAGTTAAGTCCAAGAAAATAAAGATCCTGAGCAGTTAGTAGTTAATATTGACATTAAATCACAACGATTCTACTAGTAAGAATCTAGAGCTAGGTATTTAGTGCTACATTAAATTTAACAAAGGTATTATGGCAGAGTAAGTTGTCAAAAACATATGGAAGTCAGAGGTTTCGCTATTTGTGGTAATTAGTGTTTGTAGTTCTTAATTTTTCCTCTAAGACTGGGTGACAACTGCAGTTTAAACTGTCTACTTCAAAAACAGTGCCATTTTTTTCTGTGTACAGATCACACTGGTTGGTCACTCAAAAGTTTAAGTAAAATACATGAGTTTTACCCCATTACGTTCGTAGCATACACTCCCTGTTGGACTCTGACCCGGGGCAGCTGGAGATTTACTCTCTAAATTGTGAGGAACAGCACACACAACCTACCAGTCAAAAAAAAAAAAAAAAATCCATTGCTAATCATTTCAGGAGCAGCACTGTGCAATACAAACTGAACTTTAATATCCTCTACTACACACTCAGGGATTCACTTTAAATGTAATCCACAAGGGGTTGCCATGCTGCCAAGTCCCAAACTTACAGTACTTCTGTTGACTGTAAGAAGTGTTTGGGGTTAAATAAAAGCCCAAACTGAATCTTTGCCAGAGATAAAAAACTTAAATTGAAAAATTTATGCAATTAAGATTATGCGTGCAAAAATGGGATTTGTCCTTTTGTATTAGAGTAAAACGGATATCAATTATCTGCATATAGAAATTAGACATCACAGCAACTAACTTGTCCATTTATTCGTTCTTCAGGTAAAATTTCTGGTTTTATCTTCACCAATTTAACAGCAATGGGTTTTCCAGTTCGGCGGTCAGAAGATACTTCAAATTCAACATCATCTGCAAGAATTGAAACTACAATAGTGACAAGATTCTCAACCTCTGGGTACATTGTCTTTTTTCCAATAAAAAATGAGAGCAAGAGCAGAAAAGCCAAATAAGTAATGCAACGTGAAGAAAAGGAAAAACCCATATTCTAGACACGTTAGCTCTCCGACGTCTGAACACCAGAAGTGAATTCTCAACTTGGTTATTACTGCTTAGAGCCATTTTGCTGGTAGGAGTTTCTTCTGATAACACTCAGTTTTGCCCCTTTTGCTAATGATCTAAAATATCTATGTTTTAAAGTCCTGCCATATCCAACCTACTTCTAACAACTTGGACACCAGACTACATGATAGACATGTTATGAAATTGTTTTTAATCTCTACTGCCAGATTAAGTAGAGTTGTGGGGGATAAAGTTTCCCTTCTGAGATAAGATCATCAATCACTAGTGTAATATTATTGAAATTAATGGGTTTACATCTAGAAATAATGCAGACTATAGACTCCCAGACAAGGGAAGTAGGTAAAAGTTATTACAGTACTTGTTAGTACATAGTCTCCCTATTTTCCAGGGGAGGTTGTGTAATCTCCATCTCTGGAGATATTTAAGAGTAGGTTAGATAAATGTCTAATCAGGGATGGTCTAGACAATACTGGGTCCTGCCATGAGGTCAGGGGACTGGACTCGAGGACCTCTCGAGGTCCCTTCCAGTCCTAATATTCTATGATTCTTGCCACTTAAGTTGGTCCCAGCATGACTCCTCCCCAAAAAAGGTAGCGATAGAACACCACTACTGGAAAAAAGTCTTAGTTATCAAAAATTCTTCTCCCTTTAACTTTCCTTTCTACTGGGAAATTGGATTATATTGTCAGTTTAGTCAGTCAAACTGTCTGCAGGGGTAGTTACATGTGTCCAAACTACGGATGTAAGCCACTAGTCAACTATCAGATAGTTCACTAGTTCCTCCACTAGTCACTTGCCCCCTTCCATTGCTGCCTCAGAGGCAGCAAGGGGAGAGAAGCAGAAGCCAGTGCCATGGGGAGCGGACTTAAAAGCTGGTTCCCCCCAAAACCGTCTCTGCAGGGGGAAGGGGAGCTGTGCAAGCTGCAAATCAGCTGATTCCCAGCTCACACTGGGTCTCCTGCTGTGCTTCAGCCTTTTTACATATAAGGCTGGTATGCAGCAGGGGGTCCCCGGAAGGACCTGGGAATCAGGGACCCGACACAAGCCAGGCCAGCTACCACTGCACTCCAGCCTTTTAAAGGTATTAAAAGCCTGCCGGCTCTTAATACATTTAAAAGGCAGAGCGGCAGCGGGGTTAGCTCCCGGGGGAAGGAGCTAACCCAGCTGTGGCTCCCCCCACATATCAACTAGTCGATGGAAAAAAGTCGATCGACCAATTGATTAAGTTTAACATCCCTAGTCCAAACTTTGTATTACAAGGAATAACACTGCCATTTTCAACTTAGAATGCACAGAATCTTATCAGTTGACTTATTACCTCCTACTTTAAGCTCCTGCAGGTTGCCATTATACTGTGAACAGTGGAAGAACAGTCTAGCTTGCCGTTCTGAACACTGAATGAATCCATAAGAGGTCAGCAGTTTTTCAATAACCCCAGTTTCACGCAGTGCTGCCGAAGTACCATTGGGGTACCCGTTGTGTCCATTGTTGTGGAGAAGGTTTGGATCAAAGCTCATCTATTTAAAAAAAGTAAAAGGTAAGCTACAACTACTCCAACACAAAGTTTCATTTCCCCACCCCTGAAAGTTGTACAGCAGTGCACATTATAAACATGAAGTGAAGAGTCAGTTAAAAAGTTATGAAAAACAAAAACTGGCCAATAGGCAAGTCGAATTTGGAATAAATTATTATGGTAGAAGAACTCTAAAATATATTTTAAGATAGTTTCCTAACTTTGAGCATTACTAATAGATTTAACAATTACATACTGTAATGACCACATGAAATTTACTTATCAAGTCCAATTTCAGTCTAATTTACCTAGGCATGTTTTGCTTTTTTTTTTTATTCAATATCATATTAAGAGCATTCTTAGTAGAAAAATTCTTATATTACTGCTTGCCATTTGACTAAGTTTTTATATATAGATATATAAAAAACTTGCTTTCATTAATAGATTTGACAGTTAAATTTTTTTCATTGGTTATTTAAAACTAATTGGATCATCATAGTAATTAAATGTTAGTGGGAGTCTGGCACAGTGTTTAAAAACGTCATTCAATACTGGAGTTAGAACAAAGGAAAAAAGTTAAACAAACCACCCTTTAATGTTTCTCTGGAAGACCTTTTTTAACCACAGTGTTTTGAAATGCATTAAAAGAACCATTTCCTTAGATTTACAGAAATGCAATGAGAGACCCCTCCCAAAAGAATCTCTTAACTTTAACACTTCCATAACTTGGAGGAAGTGTGCTATGTTTTAAAAGTAAGACCAAATTAGTTGCTATTATAAAAACGAGGTCCTAAGTGAACACTGTGCAATTCAGAGAGCACTTTGTCTTGAATAGTCTATCAACATGCAGTTTGAGATGCTATATTTAATGTTTTCAGTTGTTGAAGTTTCAGTTGTTGCAGTTTCCAATGTATCTGTTTAAGAAACTGATTGCAGGTTTCCTTTTTTCCCCTCAGATACCTATATATTCTGATCCATGTCAGCACCAGGATAACATTCTCAACTAGTTAACATTAATAGGATTACAAGGCGTATTAGTCACTCAGTGTAGTGAAGTCTATAGTTAAAAGCAGAGCATATTACAGTTTGCCAGCTAAACTGAAGTTACTGATCTCGAGAAGGTAGTACAAATCTGGCTGTAAATTTCTTAAGCCACAAAACAATAGTGGATTTCCTGTTACGTAGAATTTACAGTAAGCCATGGCAAGCTAATGCTTGTGGTTCTCTCTCAAAGAGAAACTTCATCAGAAAGATGGGTAATGGCATAAGAAGACTGACATGATTTCCCATCTGTGAACTATTGCTAACCAAGGAGATTCAAGTCCTGTAGAGAAGCAGCAAGCACACATGAATGCACATGTTACTCCTTCCTTTTTAAAAAACCACCAATGCATGTCGTAAGGGTCTCAACACAGAGACTTTAAGTGCTGTTTCAGTTCTATGAGCCATCCCAGCGCCTCATTTTATAGCTTAAGATTTAAGGCAGATACCGTAGCTTATACTAGGAAATAATCAAAGTCAGTAATATCCATCCCCACTGGATGACTCGGACCAAGTGGCAATTACACACAGCCCGCATCAAACTGAGGGAGAGGGGAAGTGACATGTTCACGAGGTAGAAGTTTCTGAAACAGATACAGGAAAATAAAGCAGGTAGGGTTTCCAACTACCTCAGAAGGAACTGGATGCTGTACTAAAAGGGCTGATATTAGAAAAGTTGAAAGGTAAGAATGTTTGTGCAGAGTAGTTAGCCCCTGAGACTCCCGCGCTATAAAGACAAAACAGATGTATAAACCGCTGCCCTGACTTACAGATCTCTGATACAGGGGGGTCCTCTTCTGCTTTTTAGACCCAGATGAGGTAGAAGATGAAGAGAAAGGTAAAGGAAGAGAAGGAGGGGGAGCTGCAGGAGGGGGGAGAGGATCTGATGACACAGTATAATGGTTCTCCATCTCACAGCTGTGATAACATAGTACATTATAACTCGTCAATATTTAGCACAACTTTGAACACATGCAAGTCATTGTTAGTCAAGTGTATATCCTGTAAGAGGTTCAATTAGAACTTCACACAAATAGTAAATCCACATTTTAGTAGTTTGCACAGGTTTACTCCATTGTTTTCAAGAAAATCATGTGTGACTGTTTATAGTCCCACATTTTCATTTTCTTTCCATTTACAGGTTGGCTCAAACTTGCAGAATAGTCAGGTCCCACAAAAGCTAGAGGTCACAAAGGGATAAACATTGGAGACGAGTACAGAAGTACCTCTAGAACAGAAGTTAGTACATAGCAGCTGTGGCAACTAATTAACCTCAATTGTAACAATAGAGGCTACAAAAACCTATGTAGAGCCCCATAAATCTTCAGACTTCTTCCATTATACAGTATGGTCTCCAACAAGACTAAACGGGGATCTGCTGTCCTATTTTAAAAAGGAAAGCAGAACAGATGAACCTGAAGGGAAGCTGTAGTTGCCACTCCAAGCTGAACCTGTCACTACCAATGAGTACAGGACTAAGATTTTGTTTTGTATCTATGTCAGTGGAGAGTGCCTCCAAATCCTGTGTCCAACAATACACTGTTACTCATACATTGGAATATCTGAAAGTTGAGTGACTAGTTAAGTCTGAAAGAAGCTACAATTTTAGGAAGGCTTGAGTTTTGCACCTCTCCTATTTTTATTAACTTTCCCTGTCCATTATGGAAGCTCCCCTGTAACATGGAGCACAGAATACAGGATACATTCAGAGGTGCTGGACACCTGAAACTTCATCTAGTTTCACTGGGAACTGTAAGTGGTATGCTTTCTGCAGGACTTCATGTAATGTCAAGAACAAGATGAACTTTTCTATTGCTCAGGAATTTAATGCTCTTCTCCAGTTGCTATAGTACAGTGGCCAGCAACTCTGCCACAAGCCTTAGTTTATGCAGTTAATTTATCTTAGGCATACTTAGCATTTTATTAAAAAGCCTTGAAGAATGTAATGTAAAGATCTGTTCTTCCATGAAGCTGGGTTCAAGTGAAAATACTGCAAACTAATAATTTATAGTAAACGTTATTTACATATTTCATCTAGAGTTTAAGAACAGTTGTTCAATAGCCAACTACCCCAGGTTTCGTTGTTACCCCATTAGAACTTGTAACTGAATACAACAGGTCTGGATCAATGGGAGAGAACACTTTCCTTCTGTAAAAACAGTAATTCCATCAAGCAGCTTCAACACAGTCTTAACTTCCTTAGGGGACCACGACAGGAAACATTTCATATGCAGTTATATCAGAATAGTAGAATTTTAGGACGCTGCAATTTCTATAGCTTTCTAATGTCACGGAATGAGGTATAGATTTGTTCTTTAAGAAAACCTGACCACTTTATCTTAATCTTGTAAAGACTGTTACAATTTCTGAACTCAGTAATAACCAAGGTTCATAACTTCTATGACCAATTAAGTTGTTTCCAATATGAAACCAGAGATCCAGGGGAGTCAAGTGCTCCCATCAACTAAATCTTAACACAAGACTTACAGTCACATGCACAGTTTAAAAGTTAGTAAGTAGTACAAGCTTTAGAACACATGTAAGGGGTTTCTAGTAGTAATGCCAAAATGCACTAGTTCATGATATCATGGAGATAATATCAAATGTCACTTACCACTACCGCACTAGCTCCAAAGGCAAATTC
Organism: Pelodiscus sinensis; assembly: GCF_049634645.1. NCBI lineage: Eukaryota > Metazoa > Chordata > Testudines > Trionychidae > Pelodiscus > Pelodiscus sinensis. The sequence goes on along the minus strand of NC_134737.1, from coordinate 611,838 downwards.
TAAAATTACAAGAAGCTTCAAAACTATAATCTGGGTATATTCAGACAGATCTGCTAAATACCTTTATTCTATAAACACAACGATCAGAATGCTCTGTACAGTCCTACCTTGTAGTAATGACCCATCTGCCATAAACCTACACCAGACCCATTTCGGAGCAGTAGCTGTTAGTTTTTGCTGACATTAACTAGGAGTCCAGTGGCATCTTAAAGACTAACATTTATTAGGGCATAAGCTTTTCTGAGTTGCAGCTCACTTTGTACATCTGACAAAGTGAGATGCAATATATGAAATCTTATGCCATAATAAATTTGCGAATCTAAGGTGACACTAGTCTTGTTTTTGCAAGCCCAGATCAAATTATTTGGCAAACCCACATACTAACTTCCTCTGTCATGCACACAGCCTCAACAGAAAATTAAAAAAACCAATAAACGGGAAATATTTAGAAGGTGTTAACACTAAAATATAGTTAAAACAAAGAGGAGCTGGAATCCAGTAAACGACCAATAGGGTCAAAGTGGTAGGGAGACCAGAATGAAACTACTAGCCTATTCTGAAATAGTGAGGGTGGAAGACACCTGACACTGATAAAAGTTCCCAAAGGACACTGTCTTTGGTCAAGCCCCTCAGGGGCACCTGGTGCTGGCCACTGGTGGCAGACAGGCTACTGGGCTAGACTGACCCAGTATGGCCATTCTTATGATCTGGGATTAATTTTAAGACTATTTCTAAAATGGCAAACACACACACGTCTGACCAAAAGAGGATACATTCAGTCCCAACTGGAAGTGTGCTGTCCAGGCTGACACTAAATGTATTGATTAGGAGTGAAGACAGCATGGAAAATCCAACAAATTCTTTCCAAGTGTGACATATTTCTAAGTCTATTTCAACTTAATGCTGCATATAACAAGCCAGACAGCCATGTGCTTTTGCAGCTGCTCCACACAAGAGCCAGGTCAGAAACAGTCTGGAATTGCTGTACTCTAAGGAAGCTTGGACTGTTTTCTACAATCAAAAGCCAGGTGCTTTTTGCTAGACTGGACCCGCAGTTACTCTCCACCCCCCCTCCCCCCCCCCCAAAAAGGCATCTTGTGTATCTAGCCTGCTAGTTTTCAGGAGGGGTCACTATCAACTGCTGCAATATAAGCATTTGAGGAAAACAGGAATTTTATTTAATAAGAATCAGATTCCAAGCATTAGAATCAACTGATATTTCAAGAAAAATCTGGATAAATTGCAGGAGTTTGGGGAAGTGATTACATTTGTAAGATTGCTTTACATTATTAGTCAAATGAATAGGAGCTACAATATGTGTATATTCCCACATCATCTGACAATTCTTGAGAGCCCATACACAGTTTTAAGTAGAAGCACAATTGGGTTTTAATTCTACCCTCATACATTTAGAAGCAACAAGGACTCGTCTCTGCAACAGCAAAAATTTGTTAATGCAACTTGTTAGATGCCAAATTGAAGGATTTAGTTCAGAACCATCTACGACTGTTTAATAGAGATAGTACATTCACCAACCTCGCAGTGATATTCAAATATTGCACTTTCAGTAGTATTCGCTGATTCTTCTGTTTCAGCACACGTTTCAAAGTATGACGATTGCTATTATTAAAAAAAAAAAGACAGTGAGAGGAAAATGATCTATTGAGCTAATAAAGAATATAACTGCCGCTGCACTGGGGAGTTTCAGTGCAGCACTGGAGAAAACAAAGACTACTAGCAGCGTTGGGACGTGCTCTTCTGAAGCTGTTGAGTAGGCACAAACTTCTTGTTTCAGATCAAGTGTTGTGTCTTCAGTGTAGTTTTACTCTTCTTTGGTCTTGTTTTGTTGTTACAATGTGGCCTGTTCCTTTCCTGATCTGAACGTGAAGCAGCAGTTTCAGGTGGTAAATTCTGTTCTGTTACACTTCATACTGGAGAAGGAAAACAAAACAAAAACAGACACTCAGAATGACTGGCAGTAAGGATATCATGGACCTTTCTCATAAATTCCTACTACTGGGCACTACCTTAACTGTACAGGTTTCTTCCATGTTAAACAAGATTATCTGCTTTTACAGCTGCACTGTAGTTTCCCCCATTTTTGGTCTGGAGGTGGATTTCCTGGGAATCCAAACCAGGGTCAGGACAGAAGTGTGTCCAACTCATGATGGTCTCTGTAGACCCAGTAAAACTTCCCTAAAAAGGTCTCAATTTTTATTATATAGAACACTGAAACGGTAACCTTGCTTTGCTCAATACCAAGTGAATGAACAATGTCACGTACGTTTGACCCTTTCCTTTGAAATTAATATGATTCATTTGCTAGCACTTTAGGTTTAGTCAGTTTTACAATTGTACCAATAGCAAAGGAGGCTTGTTGATTAGTCTTTATACAATTAGAAACTTTTGAAAAGACCAGTAACAACTAATACACACGGGAATGATTGAACATACAGTAGGAATGCCTTTTTAAAAAGCTAATGCAAATGTTTCTACAAATCATTTAGAGCACAAGTTACCCTGCAACACTATTAATTGAGTAGTTCGCACTGGTTCGCTGTCAAATTAGGAATACATCTACATTACTGCATAAATTGACCTAAGCTATTCAATTCCAGCTATGTGAATGATGTAGCTGAGATGTACCTTAGGTCAAGTTACTGCAAGGTCTCTTCCAGGTTAGAGTGCAGGGTGCTACTATTGCTAACTTCAAAATCCCTTCTAGCACTGTATTTCTAGGATATTCCCACATCATCTGTAGGCTGAGGGCAAACTCAGCCTGTAAGTGCCTTCTTTAAAGCATCATTCCCTACAACAGGGCTTAAGAAACCAGCAGCCACTGACTCAGTCCACACTGATTTCGTATTCCTCCTCCATAATCTGAAGATAGCATACCAAGAAGAAACTTGTAAGACACACCATAGTTCTAAGACACCTATGCTACAATAGCGATACAAGAGAACTGAGGTACTGTAGACTAGGGATGTAAAATCATAGTTAATCAGTTAACCGATTAGACGGGGGCAGGCATGGAGGCCATTCCACCATGGCTGGGCTGGCGCACTCTCCCCCCCACAAAAGACTGTTGACTTCCATCTCATGGGGCCACTAGGGATGATGATTTCTAGGTACAGGAAACCCTTGCCTTATGACGACCCGAGTTGCAACCTCCTGCACTTACGGCCTTTTTTTTTTTTTTTTTTTTTTTAAGCGTGGAAGGGGCCAAAACCCCCTGACTTACATCCTTGGCCCGTATTTATGACAGCGCCTACCATAAACGTGGGTTTAAGTTACAACGCCCCCAACTGGAGACGCTATCCCAGGAACCAACCGCATTGCAAGTTGGGGGCAGCCTGTAAACGGTTACCCATTCACTTCCCTATTGCTGAAGCACAAGTCCTTATGCAAACAGCTGACTCAGTGGATCCTGGGGGAGTGGGAAGAGTAAATCCTAAGGGCGAGATCCAAAAGGACAGAGGCAAAGCTCATCTCCCCATAATACGACAAGGCCCAGATGCAAACTATGGTTATTCATTGAAGTAGGAAGCATTTGAATAACGAATTCAGATTTTATTTGAAATCAAAACCTTGAGTGAACAAAATCTGAATACGAAGATATAGTCATTGTTGTGAAAGTGTTAAGCAGCTAATTCTAGTGGTAAGAAAACGTAAGATCTAAACTGCTGCAGGAGAACACTACTATAGTATCTTCTTTACTATCTATTTTAGAAGTGCGCATTTGTCTGAGAGTCTGTCCATTCAAAAATTCCTCTTAAATGGTCAAAGCTAGGACCAAATTTGTTACGAAGCTTCTTCTGATAAACAAGGTCAGGGTTTGGTTCTGTCAGGACAATGGGATATGACTGGAATTTGATGGTTTCTCATAAAATGGAAAGGGAAAGGTCTAGTATAAGGATGGGCAAAAAAATATTTAAGGGGGGGGGGGCATGCCAAGATTTTAAGTAAATAGTCAAGAGCCACACTTCTGTTCAGAGGACACGGGTTATGGGATAGCGGGTGAGGCACAGAAGGGGGCTTAGAACAGAGGACTGGGGTACAGGAGGGAGTGTGGGATCTGAGGAGTTTGGGTGAATGAAGGGATTATGATCTGGGGCAGGAGCTTGGAGTGCAGGGTCCAGGAAGGGTTATGGGTGCAGAAGAGGATTCTGGCCTGGGGCAGGCATGCAGGGTCTGGAAGAGAATTGTGACCTGGAGGAGATGGGGAGAAAGGATACAGAGTTTGGTGGTGGCCTGGGGCAAGAAGTTGGGGGAAAGAAGGGGTGGGGTGCCAGAGGCAGACTCTGCCTGGGAGGCACTTAACTAGGCAGCTCCTAGCCAGCAGCTTTGCACAAACCTGAGACAGGCTCATGGGAGGAGAGGAGGAAGTGCTGTGCCACACGAGGAGGCTTAATTCATTGCCCCCGCATCCAGCAAAATTTCTCAGTTCCTATTGGCTGGAAGTTGGCCAATGAGAGCTTGGGGAGTTTGCTAGGGAAAGCTCTTTCCTCCCTTCCCAGCTTGTAAGTAACCTCCTGTTTAAGCTCCTGCTCTGCAATAAGGATACCAGCGAGGCGGCTTGGAGGGCCAAATTCGGCCCACAAGCTGCCTCTTGCCCACCCCTGGTCTAGCAGGAGGAGATTACACTATAGAATGACACAGGGGGCAGCAAAGGGCAAGATATGAGGACCAGGATATCTATAAAGCCATTGGGCCAGCGATGGAGAAAAGGACAGCTATCATCAATTTCAGAGAGTGTCTGTGTGCCTATCTCCCAGCCAAGGGACATGCATCCCTCCCCCAACCGTGCCTGCTGCAGCAGCCACAGAGAGGTGCTTCTCCCCTGGCCCCAAACTACTGTGGAGATAGAGGCCTGGGGTAATCCTCTCTCCCGGAGGCAGCCTGAATACTGAACCTCTCTTCCCTAGCTCAGCCCAATGATTTAAATGAAGGAAAAGAAAAATTAGTAAGAGCTAATGACTCAAGCAATGCTGGATAGATCTTATAGTGAGTTAATACTTCAGTAAGCTATCCTGAGAGATTTTCCACATGGCATTGGAAGAAATTCTCTGCCCTGTCCTCGTCATATGTGCAATTAAGGCATAATGGCAGAAACCAGAATGCTGTGTTGGCTTGTCTTAGTAGCCGTGGGAGCACCTCCCTTTGGGCAGGGAAACAATATCCTTCAATCATTTATGTGCAATTTGCAGAGCTCTATCCTTTCCACTGACTTAGAGATCCATCATTTGACAACAAAAAACTTGTAACTGTGGTTAGAAGCCGCTCAACCAACATGCTGGGAAGTGCACACACACCTTAGCATTCAAATGGAAGTTTATTTCAGATACAACCCTAGTTTATCCAAGTAATTTTCCACAATTAAAACAACCTAGCAGTACAAGTTTGTATCTCTCTGCATGCTTCAGCCTGGAGAAGAAGACCTTTGATTGTTGACATTTCTTGAAAGTTTAAGCTTGCATCCTTATCATTAACACTCCATCAGGAAATGGGATTTCAAACAACATTTTGGTGAAAATGGGCAGGGAATCTCTCAGCTCTACATTTCATCCAGCTTACCATAAAAAGCTGAGAATAAATTGCAACACATTTTGATGTTATTTACAAATATATTTCCATAAAGAATTAGGTTCTTAAAATTTTTCCCTATACTACACCAACATAACACCTGCAAAACTGTCTGAAAGATCGGAAATAGAGACCCTCTACCAATTTGAAGTGACGGTATCCACTTGCCCCTAAAATACAGACCATGCTGCCTTAAGGAGGGCAAATTGTTACTATGTAGTATCACCAGCGCAAATGGGGCATCATGTCTCAACATTAAGATAGTTAAGATCAAAGCAGACAGTGAAAAACTTCAAAAAGATCTCACAAAATTAAGTGATTGGGCAACAAAATGGCAAATGAAATGTAATGTGGATAAGTGTAAAGTAATGCACATTGGTTCTTCTTCACACAGCGCACAGTCGTCCCATGGAACTCCTTGCCTGAGGAGGTTGTGAAGGGTTTAAAAAAAAGAGCTAGATACATTCACGGAGGTTATGTCCATTAATGGCTATTAGCCAGTATGGGTAAGGAATGGTGTCCCTAGCCTCTGTTTGTCAGAGGGTGGAGATGATGGCAGGAGCTCCCTCTGGGGCACCTGACATTGGCCACTGTGGGCAGACAGAATACTGGGCTGGATGGATCTTTGGTCTGACCCAGTATGTCCGTTCTTATTTCAGGGTTGGAGAAAAATCAATTATTTAATTTTTTTAAATTGATTTTTTAATTTAGATTTTTTGAAAATAGTAAGTTTCTCATTTAAAAATAGTTACAATTAAATCTCATCATGAACATGTTACACATACACTTACAGTCTCATGAAAATGAATTCATTGCTTTAGTTTGTTCAGCCTAACAACCAGCCCTTGCTCCTCTCAAGTTCTGAATTTTCACTTTGTTAGTCTGCTGAGAAACATGAGCTGGTGTGTCTTTGCACAATAGGATTGTTATTATTCTGTGCTTATGTGGTGGTGAACCTTGGCCAAGAATGGCAGAGGAGTTAGTTAAGACATATTAGTTAAGACATTGTCTAAGGTAGGGATGGGGAACCTTTTTAGGGTCAGGAGAGGGGGCACTGAGCCACAGAAAAAAAATCAGTCAAGAGCCACACACAAAAACCCCTAGCTGAGTTGGCACCTGACTGAGAAGGAACACTCCCCATGTTCCCCTGGCACACCAGAGCCTAGTGGAACCCAGCCTAGATTATGTGTGCTCCAGCACCATGGGGGGTGGGCCCTGTGCCTCAGGGGCCAGATCCAGGCAAGCCGGGGGCCACAATCAGCCCCCAAGCCTGAGGTTCCCCACTCCTGGTCTAAAGACAGACACACAATATATAGGAAAGGACAAAGGCACCATAGAAAGGAACACTGGAGTCAACTGGAAAGGAAAAAGCAAGACATTCAGCACATATTCATCTTCCTATATTCCCTTACACTTTTGCCACAGAATAACTCCTTTTGTGTAAAGGAGACCCAATCCGGGAATATGTTAAAGACATTAATTCCTTGGGCAAAAAGGAAAACCTATAAAGCGTACGCAGTGCAAGATGCAGGAAAACGGCTTATTGGGAGAAAAAGATGCAGATATGTCTGAAGAACAAAGTGGATGAACTTTGCAATACATCATTCTTCAACCCTCTCTCTGTCTGCCTTTTAGTACAAGTGTCATTTAACAAGAAAATCCCCCAGCTATTGGCTATGTTGGATGTTGCTAAAAAAGAGTTAGCTAATCCTTATAGGTTGTTTAATCATCCAAGTGTTTAGTACAGAAAGCGGAAGTTCAGAGAAATCTAGCATCACCAGAGTGCCTTTTTCTTATTTTATAGTACATAATGCATGCCGCTTATTTTGGAACATCATGGTCACAGGCCATAATGGTGATGCCATTAAGTCTATTCCCTATTTAACTTTAGCACAGCTCAGCTTTCCCAAAGAAACTCCATCTGACACTTGTTTTCAATGGGGTTTTCTCCAAAATTAAGTGCACTCTAAGCATATTCAGTCTTAGCTTTTCTGGTAACTTGGAATCAGATCTGCACCAATATGACAGTGGGAAGAGGGAAAATGACAGCTAACAGTAAAAATTTTAAAATATTTAAGTGTTCTGAGGATTTGTCTGTAGATAGCCATCATCTGGCAATTTGGGAAACTCCTGAAATTCCAACTGTGAAACATTTATGTAACTTTTTTAGTTTAATAGAATACACACACTGTTGTGTGTGTGATTTAGTTCTTACCATTCCTAACGTAATGCTGCTACATCTGCAACTTGACGCACATAGTATTAGGTACCATCTAAAAAAGTTACACAAATACCCTCTTGGATTATGTAAAATGCTGCAGAGAACTGTAAATTAACATTTTAGTGAACAGATCTGCGCTATTGTTTGAAGAAATGTCATTTAAATTCTCAAACTTGTTCAATGACTTTTTTTTTGTGATTTAAATGACCTTGATTTAAATCAAACCACCCATGAAAATCACATATTGACTTGACAGAAGAAAACATCGAAACTTAAAGAATACCATCACGATGGAGAGAGCACATTGAGATGGTTTGGGAGGCTGCCTTGCAAATGAGTCATGAACCCCTTATTAAAACATTTTTTCATCAAAGCTGCCTAGCACACGAGTGCTACTGACACATGAATGCTACTTTTAACACTTTCTAGTCTTGCAAAAACATGTTTTTTCATCAAGTAAATCAAAACAATTCTTATCCTAATTACACATTTCCCATGGCTAATTGGTTAGATAAGGAAAAAATAAGCACATACTTTCATAACTTAGGTCTGATGCAAAATGGGTTTAGCCTTCTTACAGTACTGAAAAAGGTTTGGCTAGGAAGAACCTGAGTAAAATGTAAGTGTATGTCCGCCTCAAATTCTTGACTTTTCAACTCAGCTGCTATAAATACTCTTCTCAACTATCAACACCTAGAGCAGCTGCCCAGTTCAAGTCACACTGCGCTCTACATTTGTATATTTGCAGCTAAAATAATGAACTCATAGACAACAAAAATACAAAGCCAGAGCTACTGATGTTGTGCAGTTTAAGGTTCTTCAAGGAAGGAGTACTGCAGAACGGGATCTAGGAGTTATAGGGGACCACAAGCTAAATGTGAGTCAACAGTGTGACAAACAAAACAAACCATGATTCCGGGAGGTATTAACAGGAGCGTTGAGGGAAAAATAGGAGAAATAATACTTCCGCTCCCCTCTGTGCTGATTAGGCCTCAACTGGAGTATTGTATCCAGTTCTGGGCACCAATTTTCAAGAAATGTGAAGAAATTGGAGAAAGTCCAGAGAAGAGCAACAAAAATGATTAAAGGTCTAGAAAACATGATCTATAAGGGAAGACTGAATGAATTGGTCTTGTTTAGTTTAGAATAGAGAAGACTGAGAGGAGACATGATAGCAGTTTTCAAGTATGTAAAATGGTGTCTCAGGGAGGAGGGGAGAATTGTTCTCCTTGCCCTCTGAGGATAGGACAAGAAGCAATGGGCTTAAACTGCAGCAAGGGAGGTTTAGGTTGGACATTAAGGAAAACTTAACTGTCAGGATGCTTAAACACTGGAATAAATTGCCTAGGGAGGTTGTGGAATCTCTATCACCAGAAATATTTAAGAAACTTGATGGCCTCAAGGTCCCTTCCAGTTCTTGAACAAAATACAGGACTATGTAGCACTTTAAAGACTAACAAGATGGTTTATTAGATGATGAGCTTTCGTGGGCCAGACCCACTTCCTCAGATCAAGTAGTGGAAGAAAATAGTCACAGCCATATATACCAAAGGATACAATTTAAAAAAATGAACACATATGAAAAGGACAAATCACATTTCAGAACAGGAGGGGGATGCAAGGGGTGGGGGGGGGGGGGGGGGGGGAAGGGGAAGGAAGGTAAGTGTCTGTGAATTAATTATATTAGAGGTGGGGAGAGTTAGATGTCTGTGAGCTAATGGTATTAGAGGTGATAATTGGGGAAGCTATCTTGGTAATGGGTAAGATAGTTAGAGTCTTTGTTCATTCCTTCTCGGAGAGTGTCGAATTTTAACATAAATGACAGTTCAGAGGATTCCCTTTCAAGTGCAGATGTAAAAGGTCTTTGTAGCAGAATGCAGGTGGTTAAGTCATTGAGAGAGTGTCCTTTCTGGTTGAAATGGCAAGAAACTGTTTTTTCTTTGTGATCTTGTCTGATATCTGTTTTGTGGGCATTAATCCTTTGGCAAAGTGTCTGAGATGTTTGTCCAATGTACATAGCAGATGGACACTTTCGGCACATGATAGCATAAATTATATTTCTGGATGCGCAGGAATGTGTGTTCTTGATCTTATGACTCACTTGGTTAGGTCCAATAATGGTATCAGCAGAATGAATATGTGGACAAAGCTGGCAACGGGGTTTGTTGCAAGGGAAGGTACCAGGGTTGGTATTAGTGTGGTATGTCCTGTGGTTGTTGGTAAGAATCATCTTGAGGTTAGGTGGTTATTCTGAAATGTGATTTGTCCTTTTCATATGTGTTCATTTTTTTTAATTGTATCCTTTGGTATATATGGTTGTGACTATTTTCTTCCACTACTTGATCTGAGGAAGTGGGTCTGGCCCACGAAAGCTCATCATCTAATAAACCATCTTGTTAGTCTTTAAAGTGCTACATAGTCCTGTATTTTGTTTCAGCTACACCAGACTAACATGGCTACATTTCTATTACTATTCCAGTTCTTGGTATTCTATGATTCTAGATGCTTAATTCGTTTAAATAAGGGTGATATTAAGAGCTCCACAGATGCATGTTTGGAGTTTCATAAATCAAGGAACTGCCAGACTGCGGACACAACCACTTTGTTACCCATTCTTTCAAAACTGAAATGAATTTTCATATAGTTTCACAGAAAACATCTGATGGGGTAAATACACTGCTTCCGTTTAACTTACATGTGTTTAAAAATTCTATTGTTTGAGCCCCTTCTATCAGGGAAAGGTAACAGAAGTAAAAAAACTCCAACATTCCAGGATATCCACGAAACTGGGGCAATGCAGTTATCAACTGTTTGATGCTACATGACTGTTTAAAATAATCTGAGCTAGAACAGGAGTGGGAGAGAGATGAAGGTAGAGGTTGAAGGGACAAAACTGTTAGCAAGCAGAGCAAGTGAACAGATGCAGTCAAAATCCCTATTAAAAGGAAGAGTTAGCTTTATCCTTTACATGGTTTAAAGCCAGGCTGTGTCTCGTGGGGTGACGTTGTTACTCCGGGCAGCCACAAAAGATCGAAGCGGGGGGAGGGGGAGGACCATTCTCGCTGGCAGGGCAGGGCTGCAGCACAGCGAGCGGCGTAGACGGGATCCGGGGAGGCGGCGGGCCCCCAACTGGCTGCTACAAGCCGTTACATGGCAGCAAGATGGTGGCTGCTGGGGCAAGCCAAGGAGACCCCCGCCCAGCCACCGGGCGCGGAGTGATGCTGCAAGCGCCGAGCAGGGCAGCGCTGCCGGGCGGGGCCAGGCCGTGACAAAGCATTGGCCCGGCAGCGCGCCCCTCCCAGGCCCGCCGGCCATGACGGCTCGCCGGGCCGGGCCTGCGCCCCTCGCCGCATACACGGGGGGGGGGGGGGGGAATATGGCGGCTGCGCCCCCACACACAAAGGAAGAGGCCTGCGCTCCCTCCCGGGCGCCACTGGCTGCGCGCTGCATGCCGGGAGCTGTAGTTCCCCCACCCCGGGGCCCTTGCTCAGCGCCTCGGCCCCTCCCGCCCCCCGCTAGCCCAGCGCCCCGCGGCCGCCCCACGCAGAGGCTGCCGGGAACTGCGGGCCCGAAGAGGCCCCGCTCCGAGCTCTGTGGCTGCTCGGGCCCCTCATCGGCCCCAGGCCCCGCGACCCATCCGCCCCCCACAGGGAGAGCGGGGGGAGGGGCTCTGCACGTTCGGGACCGTTGGGCGGGGGGGTCACGGCCCCCGGAGCCTCCTGCCATTCGCCCCGCCCCCGCCGAGCCCGCAGGACCCGACCCGGCGGAGGCAGGCGCCCCAGGCCCGCACTTACCCCAACAGCTCAGCGCCCCCGCTCCAGCGCCGCCATGAGCAGCACGGCACAGCACGTAGGAATAAATCCCGGCCTCTCGCGAGAGCCGCGGGGAGGGAGGGGGGAGAAACTGCGCGTGCGCGCGGAGAACCCGGTTCGCAGGCCGAGGGGAAGGCGCAAGCGCAGAAAAGAACATACACACCAACCGGGCTCGGGAAATTGCGCATGCGCGCGTCCTCCTCTGTTGGCGCAGGGTTACCTATGCGCTTGCGCGAGAGGGGGCGCGCATGCGCTGCCCCAGGGGGGCGTATCCAGGGCGCAATGCGAGAACCACCGGCGGCGCCCCCTGCTGGCTGCGCAGGACTCAGCACGGCCCGCCTGCCCCAAGCGCGCTGCGCTCGGCCCCCCCCCCGCTCGGGCAGGCGGGTGCCAGCAGCTCCAGGCCCTGCCCCAGGCCGGCTCGGCCCAGCAGGGCTCCTCCGCTGCGCGCGCAGCAAGGCAGCTCGCGCCTGGCGCCTGCGGGCAGCGCCCTGGGGCACGGCAGCGGGACGCTGCAGCTCGCTCCCCTGAAGCGGGCTGTGCCTAGGAAAGCGCACGATGCAGCTCCACGTTGTTAGGCTCTCAGGCGCTACTGGGCTGCGCCCTGTCCGTGCCCCCGTGGAGCCATGACTGGCAATTGCATGGGGTGCGATAGTGTTTGGTTTATTCCCAGGGATACGAGAAGCAGTACAAGACACAGGATTCCTTTGCTCACCGAAAAGCCCCAAAATAACTGGAAGAAGTGAAGCATGGGAAAGAAATCTCAGATAAAGCCACTGCATAGATTTGCCCTGTTACTCTCTGAAGCGTCAGAAATTGTCAGATCTGAAAGAGAAACCCCCCCCCCCCACCAAAATTCTTAGGACTAGAAATAAGGATTTATAAGTTCTCCATGCATTTTTTCCATTGAGCCCTACTTTGTCTAATGAGACATTTCAAAGTTTTGGGAGATGGGGCTTTATCCAGGGGCGGCCCGTGACTATAGGCTGACTCAGCCGTCGCCTAGGCGCTGCCTTCAACAGGACGTGCGTTCCACCTAGGGCGCCAGCTGCTGCAGCCTACCTTGGGCCACTCCTGGCTATATCCTTTCCCTCTATGGATTGAAGTGCTAAGTAGAAAGCAATAGGCAGAATAAATATCTTTCGCATATGGATCACTTGTTTAAACCTGTGTTGATAGGGAAGGGGAGCAGGGCTTTTTGATTGTTGGCCTCCAGTTACACAGCTTCACTCATTGGTGAGCTACAGTAGTGGAGTACATGATACCACATCATATAAACGAAGGTAATTTTACCAGTTCACAGTCCTGATATTATAGTAAAAGCTATCATGTTCTAGTCACACTGGTTACGTGGAATAGAGTCCTGTACTCCAAAGAACATGCAAGGTAAAAGCATTTAGAATATGTTCCCCAGTCAGATCTGACAGACAGAATACTGTTGCAGAGTTACAATGTCACCCTCTCACAGAAATCGAAGGCTGTGTTAGAAGAACTAATTCCATTTTCCCTTTCTAGACACATTGGACTGACTTTTCTTACACACACTGGATGCCTGTGCACAAAGCATTCACTGATTTTGTTTTACCTCTGTTATAACATCTAAATCAGTGGTCCCCAATGTGGTGCCCACGGGCGCCATGGCGCCCGCCAGCGCATTTATATGCGCCCGCCTAGTGACCAGGGCCGGCCTGACCCATTCTTGTGCCCCAGGCGCACGGCGCATGCACGGCCCCGTCCCCGGGCGCCCGGCAGCCCCAAAAGGTTGGGGACCACTGATCTAAATAATTAGTCAAAATAATTTCATTGCACGGGGTTACAAGTGTTGGTAGACAGCCACACATACAAAGCACAGTCTCATGGTAATACTTCAGGTATTTATTTCAAGAAAAATAAGCCAATATACATATTTGATAAACCTGAGATGTAAAGAAAACTGTTTCAAGTTGGCTGACTGATTAGAGCAGGCAAATGAGAGTAAGAATAATTATCATAGCACACTACAGTAATACTATGAATAAAGGTATCTCCTATCTGAAATTATTTACAGTATAAATTAGAATCAGACTATACCCATATCTGCTTACTATAGGGAATGATTTGACACTCAATTTGGCACTGATGGCATATGGAAAGGCATTAAGCTACAGCTGGTGCTAAAGAATAGCTGAATCAGGTTCTACTACTTGTATAGCCAAGAGTAGCAGAAGTTTTTCTACCAATTTCAAGTTCTGGACTCAGCATCCCAGGTCCCGGTGTTTGCATACAGGAGGAGGAGTCTAAGAAAAGTGCCTGATTATTGCTCAGATCTTCCATTAAGGAAGATAAACTGGCAAGTAAAGCAAGAAGGAGTCATTTTGCTCTAGTACTGAAGTTCAGGTGCTGTGATGAAAGCATGAATTTTCAGGAGTTGTGTGCCTGACTCACTGGGAGTTGAGCAGTCTTATGCTCTTCTGCAATTCCCTCCCAACAGCCAAGAGACACATTTAGGGCCACAGGTTCTACAGTGAACATTCTTTCAGAGAAGCTGAATAGCAGAAATACTCATTAAAATAGCACTCTCAGGACCCCTCTCCCTAATAAGGATGTAAGTGGTGATGACTGAAACAGCAACTGCAGTTCAGCTTCCAATTCCTTAAGCTTGGCATCCTAATCAGGTTGCTGTACAAATCAGTGTAGAGTCATAAGAGTGGAATACAGTGATGCCCACCCTGCAGCACACTTCACCATAAAAGCAAGATACTAGACAAATAATTGCTCTGTTTGCATCGCAACGCTGAAGCACTAGGGTGAAAATGAGCTTGAAGTCTCGCAGACATGAAAGGAATGCCGAAAAATGCAGTCTGGTCTCAAAATTCTGAGTTCTGCAGAAAAATAATGTATTGTAACTTCATGCATTCTTCAACTGAGATGAAAATAATGGGAGAAAAATTATCTTCTTTTTTCTTCCCTTTTCAGAAATCCCTTGTCTCTACCCAACTCACTTTTCAAAGATATCATGGAGAAAGGAAAGGAATTCTCTCTCAATCAAAACCATAAGGCCCCTCACTCAGAAGATGATGCAGTTAAACTACACTCTTGTTGACACTGAGAAGTTTAGCATTTACTGAATAAGAAAAATCTTTTGAATACTTGTTAACAGGGACAGAAAGCTTGCATTTAAAAAAGTATTGTTTCTGGATTAAGAGAGGTACTTTTAAACATTACCTATTTTGGGGGCATTTGGTGTGTTCACTTCTTCCAACACAAAAGCTCAAAAACATGCTAAATTACAACTCTGCCATTTTCTGGGTGTCTGCAATAAAAAGCAGCGCCTCTACCAACCTGTATCCAAGTGACATTATTAGCCCAGCCAAATGCTGTTGAGAGATTTATTCAAAGAAAAAGTTAAATGTGTGATGTTTAGTATATGCAAGACAACTTCTCCAATAAAGTCTCTCACTTACATCTATTGAAAAAAAAATTCACAACCTGCACAATGCTCTACAACCACTGATGAGGTGAGAATGCTAAAATGGATTTGGACTGCTGCCTATAGAGTAAGAGGTCTCCTTCTGGGGCTTAAACATAAACATTCACAATTACATTTACAAAAAGCACAGCTGCATAAATACCTCATTATTAAGTCACTGTATACTATTAAGACTGAGCAGCAATGGAAACCATTGTTATCAGAAGGTGACATCAGACAGGGATATCAGGAAACCATGGAGAAATAAAACATAACTAAGAGATAAAACATTGTCCCGTAGGGTGGCTGGTTTCCATAGAGTTTTTAAAGTCAAGAGTTTGGAGAGAATTATTTTGTCGCATGAGATGCAGTCTCGGGCAGTTCCTCTCTTCTCACCTCGATAGTTTGTTTGCTGATGTTTAACAGCTCCCGTAGCTCTTTATTTTCAAGCTGAAAAAAAACCTGATACATTAAGATGTCTTTTCTACCTCTTGATTCCACAACCCCTACTGCACACAGACGCACACCAATAAAAAAAAAGAACTTTGGATGAATGGAGAGGCATAGGAGCTGTGTTCTTTATTGTACTTTTAAATGTTTTAATTTAGCATCCAATATACAAAAAATAGTGAGCACAAATGGAGTATCCCTCTGTCTCTTACTTTCTGTTCTCCATGAATAGAAAAAGCATTTCTAAACAGGATTAGTGGATACTATACAAAACAGCAGCCTCTATGAAGTAAAAGCCTAGTAGTGTCTTTCTAAAACTATGTGCTATTTAGTGAGTTTTTTCTAACATTTACTTACTATATGCAAAATTTAAAGAGATCATTAGGATTTCCCTTTAAAAGGCCAGACTGGGTTACAGCCCTGAATGAAGCAAAAAAAGTTTCTCTGTACCAGTGAAAACTTAGATTTACCCTTGATGAGTATGAGCAGGCAACAGGTCCCTCCCACAAACTTACCTCCAACTGGGCTAATTTCTCCTGAATTTTACAGAACTGATCATCATCCATCTGAACAGCTTTTCTCATCACTTCCCCCATCTCACAGATTCTGTCTATGTGACTCTCAATTTCCTGCAAATACATCGAAGCAGGACAATACTATGCACAGTTGACAGTGTTTTACATCTTCCAAATCTTTTTCCAACAGTTACATTTCATGTTCCATAGAACAGCCTTAAATATTAACATGGGATCATTCAAGAAGGGATAAGCAGTGGTACAATAGCTGAACTGAACATGGTTGTGTTGATACTTCCTGTGCAAAATTAGATGCATTCAAGTACACTACAAGAACTGATTAAGACAGAAGAACTGTCTTCCAAAAAATATAGGCAAAGTAAGCAGCCTTACCTCACTCAGAGAAATCTAAACAAATCAATAACTGGCTAATTCTGTTACAGAATCCCTCTCAATGCAGCTTTGTTCCTTCAGGCCAAAGATACACATTAAGAGCTAGTTCTCAGAAGTGCATGCTGAAGTTTTCCCACTGACACTGGGCAGCAGCTCCCACTTTGGGCATGTCCCCATAAAGTATAAAAGCATTCCCAAATAAAGTTAGGAATTCTGCTCCAAAGACCAATCTCCACAGGGATTCCGGCAGCTAAGTTCTGGAGGCAGGGCTATATTAGAAGTGTTCAACCTCAGAGGAACTAAGTTATGCTCACTGCAACAAGAATACAATGAGTTAACACTACCCTCAGTTAAAGAGTTGGGCCTGTTTAGATTGGACACCCACAATAGAAGAACAGATTAGACTGAGCTATGGTGTAACTAATGCCATGGAAACACATGTTACAAATGCATCTCTGGGCTTTTAAGGTTTTATGTCAGAGCTCCGATATTACTTAATTTGTTATATCACATTACAGTTGTTACAATAAGGCTTAGACGTTCTTAAGTCACTGGATGTAAACACAGACCAATGTGTGTTTTCCAGAAAGTGGCACTGGGAGCTTCTGGGATTAAAATATTCAACATGAAACTTCCTTAAGAATGGAAGGTGCAGGAGGGTCGAGGGTTCTTGAGATCAAGGAGGAGACTTCAGAGCAGAGTTGTTTGTGGAAAAGAACACAAAGTGAGCATAAAAGGAATATGAAAGTAGCAGAGCACAGGGTTTCCCAACGCTTGCAGAAACAGGTAAAAACAACAACTACCGCTCTTTCCAACTTACCCCAGAGTGAATTTGATGCACTTTCAGGACTGGCTCAGAATTCACATCTTTTCTTCCCATTATTAAGTGTAACATCTGCTTCCTGTATTTGCTCATTATAAGTTCCAAAGCATCTTGATGTTCCTCCAAGGAGATCCACAACTCTACAACATTCAATACAATCATCATTAAACAACAATCTTGAAAGGCAGCCTAATTCACTTCCTCACAGTTAAACATAGACTTAATAAAAGCAAGTTCCTAGCAGATGTGTAAAATGTCCCAGACTTCTTGCTGAATTAAGTTATCTTACGAAGAATATGCAATTACTCTCCATCTAGGTTTGCACATTTTCTTAGAATCTAGATAGAATAAACCAATACATTACACTATGCTGGAAAAGTTACTGGTCTCAGTTCTATTTATATAGAAAAACATTTTATTCAATATAATAGGTTCTAGAAAAGAGATAGCTCTTTCATAGAAGATAGATATCTTTGCTTTCATTGTTCCTCAAGTCACTACAGATGTTTCCAAAATGCAGTTTTCTAAGCTCCCACCTTTAAACACACTTTTTCATAATAAAATCCTATCAAGAAACTCCACTGAAGGGATTCTTGCTTCTGAGATCTTAGTTACAGGGTTTAAAATGTTTCAAATATTGATGACTTTCTCTCAGATTATATCACTTAATTATAAGAAACCACTGGGTAAAATGTCATATTTTGTTGGTGCTTTACTTCCGCACAGAAAGCACCTTTTGCTTAACTAGGTATTTTAGCACTTCTGCTAAAATACTAGGTAATTAGGTATTTCTGCATTTCCTTTCATGTTATAGTGCCTATCTATTATACACTAGAGAGAGTTTGTCTGTGAATGTGTTTGTCCAGAAACTCCTCCTAATTGGTAAGAGCTAGGAGTGTCAAATTTGGTAGGCAGTTTCCTCTTACCATAACTTACAGCAAGGTAAGGGTTTGGCTTTGCCAGGAAAATGGGATGTACCTGGAATGGGATTGCTTCTCATAAGACAGAAAGGAAGGACTCTCCAATAGAATGACCACACAGGAGCAGAAGGGGATATGGGATGGAAAGCAGGGACAGTTATATTGTATAATGACCACAGGGGGGCAAGCAAGGGACCAGAGATGGGGAGTGGGACAAACAGAACCCCATTGGGGCAGCAGGGGTGCAAAAAGGGAGAGTTATCTACTTTATATTTGATAGAGTTTGTCTGTTTGTACGTCTGTTCTCTTCTGCTAGGAGTGCCCGCTGCAGCAGCCATGGAGAGGCACTTCTCACCTGGCTCTAAGTTGCTGCAGTAAGAGAGAGATGGGGTTGTCCTCTCTCTCCTCCCCTCCCCCCCCCCCCCCCGGCAGCTTGCACACGCAACTTCTCATTCCCAGACCCAGCCAAGCAAGGATTTAAATGAAGAAAAATGAAATCTGTGTTAAGGACCCAAGCAATGCTGGGTAAATCATCTAGCGTATATCATTTAATATTTTCAAGTTCTAAGCGACCAAGTGAACACAGCAATGAAGTAAATCTAGACTAACCTCTGTTTTCCTGCTGCAAGTCTCTGATTTGTGTGTTTTCTTGTGATAGCAAGATGTGAGGTTTGTATTTAGATATGTCCTTCAGATCAGTTGTATCTTCTTGGTACTTGAAAACAAAGGGATGCTTTTACCAAGGAAAACAGTATTTGTGTAACACTTCTGCATAGAAGAATGGTATCTTCTGCACTAACCTTTTCCGATAGTGACGTTCCAATCTCCTTCATGGCTGCCACCCGCTTATGGAGGACAGTAGACTGATCAATGAGAGACTCTGCTGCATTATCATGCTCTTTCAGCCTTTCCAACAAGGTCTTGGCATCTGTTAAGATCTTCTCTATTGTACAGGTCATAGTCAGCTGTGAGAACAAACAGAAGTGGTGGGCACATATCAGATGCTTAGTACTGCAGAAAGCACATTTTCTTGTGTCAGGTGAGTAACAGAATACTGGCTGCTAGTCAGGCATATTAGGGGAGGCTGGGGAATATTGAGGACACTAGGCTAGGGTTGTCTGTCCTTGCCTGGCAGTATTGAGCTTACCTTTCACTCCTGCAGCACAACTGAGGAGATGCCCTAATGCAACTGCCCTCCTCGCTACCCTCCCAAAACAGTTGCCAACTTGGTTGGACAAATTCCTAGAAGTTTGATTACATATTATATTTCATTAAGATTAATCTTTTAAATCCTAGAACCTAGAGATACCAGGACAATGTTGGATGGTTGGCAACCCTAACCTAATAGCGTGGCTACCTTCTACTCCCACCATACCCCCTACAGGATGGCCACACATCCCCACTGGGCGGTTACCACCCACCACCATGTCCAGCTCCTCATGGGGAAGCCCAGCTGAATCTATTTCCGAGCCAGAGGCTGCAGAAAACCAGGGCGGGCAGAAGGACAGTAGTGGCTTCGCCGCATGTGGGGGGCAAGGGAAAAGCTTGTGGGGTGAGAAATTTAAGCCCCGCCTACCGATGTAAGACAGTGCAGCAACAGGAGTGCAGCAGGGTCAGCCTCACATATGGACTCCACCTCCTCAGCCACCACTTCCTTACCAGTACTGGGTCCCAAGGTGTGGCACGTGTAGTAGTTGCCCAGGATGGGTATCAGCACACTCACACATGGCAGCCACGCACGTGTAGTAGGCTCCACATGCACAAACCTCTTCTCAGCTCAGTGAGTCCTGGATGCTGTGGAGCATCCATGTGACTAAGGTACCCACCCCAGAGTAACCCCAGATCTCTGACTCCACCTCTACCCCCACTCTGTGCTGTCTCCCAGCCAAACTGTGCTGGCCTGGAGCTTGGCAGCAGCCCTGGATCCCAGTGTGACACTGGGAAGCAGTGCCTTGTTACTGGACACACCCGTCCAGGAGAGGCAGAAGGCAGCCAGGCCCGCATCTGTGTGTGTGGACAGACTGAATTCTTGGGCCTTCATTCAGCTTCTTGGCCCATAGCACATCCAGCTGCCACAAGGCTATTCACCAGCTGTGATGGGCCTTCATAGCCCATCATGGTTTGTTAGCCCTTGTAGGTCAATGCCTGGGCCT
Source organism: Pelodiscus sinensis (assembly GCF_049634645.1). NCBI lineage: Eukaryota > Metazoa > Chordata > Testudines > Trionychidae > Pelodiscus > Pelodiscus sinensis. The sequence goes on along the minus strand of NC_134737.1, from coordinate 591,520 downwards.
GCAGTCAGCAGTTCAGAGTTACAAAGAAAAGCGTATATATTTTTGGACCACCTGGACTACTGCCATTAACTATTTCCTTATCTTGTGAATTTTTTTTAAAGTTTTCCCTTCTTTTAGTACTTTGCTTTTTAACATAGTACTGTGTTGGGTTTTTTTTTTCGGTGTCCGCTGCTATCAGATTACACGCTTCTGATTCCAGTTGAGGTGCATGGTTCACCTGTTTGCAACTCCAAGATACTGTCAAATACATCATGTGCAGAGACACTAAGTGGCATCACAAGGATATGCAGAAAATATCATAACATGAAGAGCTGACAGCCCAAGTAGTGGTGCCCGAATAGATACGGTGTGCATCTTCTGAAACATACACCTCAATATAAAACAGTCATATCCATGAGAGAACAGGCTTTCCAGAAATTTCATCAAAGGGAGATGGTTACCCATAAGGGAGCTGGTAACACATTTTGTTATGCAGCACACCCAAAACCAGTGCTGTTAAGCCCTATATAAGATGCATGTATTTTTATTGTATCAAGATATGATTATGTATGTGAACAGTGCCAAGTAAGCTGTCATGGGATAAAAGAGAAGATCCACTTATCCACTGATAAATGGTCAGTTTTCAGTCTTTTATGCAGTTATTACTCCCCTTTGTTTCCTGAATGGAGAGAGGTAACTAGTGGTAGCCCCCCAGGGTCCAGACTAGGATCAATCCCATTCAACTTTCATAAATATCTAGACAAATGGGTAAACAGTGAGATGGCAGTATTTGCAGAGGATACAAAACTGCTCAAGATAGCTAAGACCAAAGCAGACTAAAGAAATTCAAAAAGGATCCCACAAAACTAGGTGACTGGGCAACACAATGGCAAATGAATTTTAATGTTGACAAATGTAAAATAATGCATATTGGAAAACAATCCTAACTATATGTATAAAATGATGGCGACTAAATTAGCCATTACCACTGGAGAGATATCTTGGAGTCATTGTGGATAGTTCTCTAAAAAAATCCACTCTGTGCAGCAGCAGTTAAAAAAGCAAAGAGAATGCTAGGAATCGTTAAGAAAGAAATAAGACAGAATATCGTATTGCCTCAATAGAAATCTATGGTACACCCACATCTTGACTGCTGTATGCAGATGTGGTCACCATATCTCAAAAAAATATCTTGGCATCAGAAAAAGGCAACAAAAATTATTACAGCTATGGAATAACTTCCACAAGGATAGATGAATAAGACTGGGACTTTTCAGCTTTAAAGAGATTAAGGGGGGGGAACTGATAGAGCTTTATATAAAATTATGAGTGGTGTGGAAAAAGTGACTCAAGACTTATTCAATCCTTTCTATAAGCACAAAAACAACATGGGGTCAACAAAATGCAATAGCTAATCAGTTTAAAATAAAGAAAAGGAAGTACTGCTTCCTAAAATGGAACTCCTTGCCAGAGATGTTGAGAAAGCGCGTGCGCGCGCACGCACACACACACACACACACACTCTCTCTCTCTCTCTCTCTCTCTCTCTCAGTTCATGGAAGATAGGCCTATCAAAGTTATTAGCCAGGATGAGCAGTGATGATGGCACGAATCTGTTTGCCAAAAGCTAGGAATAAGTGATGGGGGGACAGATCACTTGATGATTACCTGCTCCTTTCATTCTCTCAGGGGCACCTAGCATTGATCACTCCTACAAGAATAGATGGACCTTTGGACTGACATAATATAGTCACTCATATTCTTTTTGTTTATCACTGTGGGGCTCTGATTCCTGATTGTGGCTCTAGGCGCTTGTATATGAGCACATTTGAAATCTAGGATATTTCGTAAGCTATGAAGTTACACTCCACTATAATTTGTACAATAATGACATCGTACTTAGTGCTTTTCAAAACAAGGGGACACAGACTCTTTCCCCAGGCCAAGAATTTTCCATTTTGAGGCCCAATTTTTAAAATCTTCAATTATTTACGTGGGAAGTGTACATGCAGAGGGCTTGAGTCATATACTTTTGTACCAGATATGGGCTGGTCACAGAAACTTGCTTATACAGACCAGAAGTATTCATCATAAGACCCTTTAATGCTCTTCCAAACATGGCGGAGATTAAATAAGAGATTATACATTATGGGCTCGTCTACACTGGCCCCTTTTCCGAAAGGGGCATGGTAATTTCAGAGATCGTAATAGGGAAATCCGCGGGGGATTTGAAGTAGGAATAAGATCCTCCGGAAAGGGGCGCTTTTTCCGGAGGATCAGGGCCAGTGTAGACGCTCTTTTCCGGCTTTTCTAAAAGCCGGAAAAAAGCGGCGGACATTTTTATTTAAATGCCGCGGGGGATATTTAAATCCCCTGCGGATTTCCCTATTACGATCTCTGAAATTACCATGCCCCTTTCGGAAAAGGGGCCAGTGTAGACGTAGCCTCACTGTCACCTACTGGCTGACCAGTATATTTCATCTTCCCCTTTAAGTTTCATTTTCCTACCATGTATACGTTCACACAACTTAAGTTCAACATATCCTTATAAGTACTTCCAAATCATACTTTTTTTTAAAAAAATTACATGACCAAGATACTACACATTCAGTTCATCTGAATGTCAGTTATTTCCAGTGACAGGCTGTGGTGAGTCTGGAATCCTTGAATCTGCAGAGTTAATTTGGCTAATTGTTCTTTCTGAAAATGTTGATGGTTTCTGTTCATCTCTGCACTATTGGTCTTAATTAAATATCATCAGGGTGCTGAATTTTTTTTTTAAATCAGTAAAGTTTGATTAGTCTACTCTTTGTCTCATCTCATTACAGCTTACTTTCCACATGGGCACCAGATTGTAGACCTTGGAGTTCTAAGATGTCAACTGTAAAAGTGTTTATAAACTCGTTGAGACTTTTTAATCTAGTTTTGCCACTCTTCACATCTAGCCAAGTTGGCGATGCAAAGTTGGATTAGAGGTTCTGACTGGTCTTCCTAGCAGAACTGGCCCTTTGATAACAAGCACTATGAATGCAAAGCTTTTGTATGTTATTTGTGGTGAGCTGCCCCTGCAGTTCAGAATAATTCCAGCTCTGGAATGAATCTCAGAGGTTTCAGGTGATAAACTACAGGAGAATTTAAAGTGATTGTAAATCCCTTCTGAGATGACTATCAAGTCAGCTCCTCAAGTCACTTTAAACTAGTTTTCAGGAGGGGTCACTATCAAGTATTCAATACCTGAATACTTTCCCTGAATATGCAGTTTCCTTCTCCAGGCAGGCTGCATGGCATCACATAATATAGATCCCAAAAACAATGGTTTTGGTCTGTAATATCAGTCAACTTCCTGACTGCTTTGTGGGGCAAGCTGATGCAAAATGTTCACATCCCATGCACAAGTCACACTACGTGCTTTTGGCTAGACATGCATCATCTCTTGCACATACGCTGGAATTTGGCCCTCTTTGCCTGGGAGTTTTCTTCTCTTGTCTCAGGACGTTTATAACCATGAGTTTTAACACCCTGTTTACAATGTAGAATAGTTTATTTTAAATGTGTTAAGTTGCTCTAGGTTTTGCTGTCCATCAGCTCTGAATACATTGCTCTCAATATAGTTGTGAATAGAGTTAAATCCTTCTAGAACTGTAGCTACTTGTCCCAAAGAACAAAGTTTATTAAATCCATTTGAAAAAATGACCTCTTCATGCTTCTGAATATGCAAAAAAATTAAACTATGTTCAAAAAGTGTCAGCAAGGTAAAGAGACTCCTGTCATTTCTCTTACTCAAAGTAAATGTTTGTGATATGCCATTTGAGCTAATATGGATTTAATTTTACAACTATTTTGACAATGGCAAACAAAAACTTATCGACTGAACAAAAGAAATGATAAATTCAGTCCCAACTGGAGATGTGTTGCTCATGCTGACACTAATGTATGCAGTTAGGAGTGAAGACAGCATGGAATATTCAATAAAATTCTTTCCGAGTGCGTGACATATTTCTAGGTCTATTTCAACTTAATGCTGCATATAACAAACCAGACCGCCATGTCAATTTACACGTGTCATTTATCTGGAGTCTCATAACAAAAGGTGCTTTTATGGCTGCTCCACACAAGAGCCAGGTCAGAAACAGGCTGGAATTGCTGTACTCTTCTAAGGAAGCTTGGACTGTTTTCTACAATCAGAAGGCAGGTGCTGTTTGCTAGACTGGACCCACAGTTACTCTCCATCTTGTGCATCTAGCCTGCTAGTTTTCAGGAGGGGTCACTATCAATTGCTGCAATATAAGCATTTGAGGAAAACAGGAATTTTATTTAATAAGAATCCAAGCATTAGAATCAACTGATATTTCAAGAAAAATCTGGATGAAACTGCAGGAGTTTGGGGAAGTGATTGCATTTGTAAGATTGCTTTACATTATTAGTCAAATGAATAGGAGCTACAAGTGACAATTATGAGAGCCCATACATAGTTTTAAGTAGAAGCGCAATCAGATATTAATTCTACCCTCGTACATTTAGAAGCAACAAGGACTAGTCTCTGCAACAGCAAAAATTTGTTAATGTAACTTGTTAGATGCCAAATAATTGAAGGATTTAGTTCAGAACCATCTACGACTGTTTAATAGAGATAGTACATTCACCAACCTCGCAGTGATATTCAAATATTGCACTTTCAGTAGCATTCGCTGATTCTTCTGTTTCAGCACACGTTTCAAAGTATGACGATTGCTATTATTAAAAAAAAGTCAGTGAGAGGAAAATGATGTATTGAGCTAATAAAGAATATAACTGCCGCTGCACTGGGGAGTTTCAGTGCAGCACTGGAGAAAACAAAGACTACTAGCAGCGTTGGGACGTGCTCTTCTGAAGCTGTTGAGTAGGCACAAACTTCTTGTTTCAGATCAAGTCTTGTGTCTTGTTTTGTTGTTACAATGTGGCCTGTTCCTTTCCTGATCTGAACGTGAAGCAGCAGTTTCAGGTGGTAAATTCTGTTCTGTTACACTTCATACTGGAGAAGGAAAACAAAACAAAAACAGACACTCAGAATGACTGGCAGTAAGGATATCATGGACCTTCCCCATAAATTCCTACTACTGGGCACTACCTTAATTGTACAGGTTTCTTCCATGTTAAACAAGATTATCTGCTTTTTCAGATGCACTGTAGTTTCCCCCATTTTTGGTCTTGGATTCCCAGGAAATCCACCTCCAACTAGGGTCAGGACAGAAGTGTGTCCAACTCATGATGGTCTCTGTAGACCCAGTAAAACTTCCCTAAAAAGGTCTCAATTTTTATTATATAGAACACTGAAACAGTAACCTTGCTTTGCTCAATACCAAATGAATGAACAATGTCACGTACATTTGACCCTTTCCTTTGAAATTATTAATATGATTCATTTGCCAGCACTTTAAGTTTAGTCAGTTTTATAGTTGTAGCAACAGCAGAAGTGGCTTATTGATTAGAGCAGAAGAGGCTTGTTGGTTAGAGTCCTCATACAACCAGAAACACTTAAAAAACCAATGTGTTCAAGAAGATACAGGGGCAGGCTTAGTAGTACCTAGAACTACTTTGACTTAATATAAAATTGAATCGATTTTCAATTGATAGTATCTCTTTAATCTATCATTGCTCTAAGCACACAGCCTATATACTCCGACACAGGCAAGTTGAACCATCATTTGTCTTTTTATGACATTTCAAAACCTTGTTATATAACACCTAGAGCCAATGAACATCTAATATTATAATCAGGTGCTTACCGATTGCCAGTTCTGCCTATTTGTTATTCCCTTTGATATTTTCATACCCTCTGCTCCTTGTTTCCAGCCCCCTTCCTTTTTTTCCCCCTCTTCACCCCTATTTATTTTGGGTCTGCACATCCTAAACTCAAAACTCCGGTCATCTGAAGAAGTGGGCTGTGCTCACCAAAGCTCATGATACCATCTATAAGTTTTGTTAGTCAATAAAGTACTACCAGACCATTTACTGTTTTTTAAGTTTATTAGAAAAACTCGTGGCGAGTAGATTACACCCTGGAAGAGCTGGCGCAGAGCGATATGCGCACGCGCAGAGTGCAGAACCGCGCAGCTGGCGAGCAGGGCTCGCCGCCGCTCCGCAAGCCCTGGTAATGACTTACAATCCTTTCCCAACAGTTTCAACTGCCACAAGCAGAGGACTTAAAACAGAAACTGGCATCTAATACGCACCACTATCTGGCGAAAAACTAAAGGTATAGTAGGAAAGTCTTTTTTTAAAAAGCAAATTCAAATATTTCTACAAATCACTTAGAGCGTAAATTATTTTTCACACAAGCCAGTACAAATGTGTTCCCTGGATAGGAAAACAATAACATAATTGTGCAGTTCCCCACGTGTCGGTTCCTCTGCCCGCGGCCCCCCGCCCCAGCGCTGCTGCCTCAGATAGGAGGGAGCAGTGTGTGTTGTGGGGGGCGGGGGAAGGAGGGTGTGCAAGTGGCTTGCAGGAGCAGACACGTGCTGGGAGCTGGCTTGAAAGCTGGATTCCTGTGTGTACAGTCTCCCACCTGCCCCCCCATACCCTCCACACTGCTGCCTGTCTATTAGAGGCAGCAGCATGTGTGTGTGGGGCTCCACGGGACCCAGTGCCTTTGGGAATCGGCTTAAAAGCCATCTCGTCACAGGCACTCCGATGCATTTCTCCCTACCCCCACCGCCTGTGTGTGTAGAATCACAGAAGACCAGAACAGGAAGGGAGCTCGAGAGGTCGGGTCTAGTTCCCTACCCTTGTGGCAGGACCCAGTATCATCTAGACCAGTGGTCCCCAACATGGTGCCCACGGGCGCCATGGCGCCTGCCAGGGCATTTATGTGCGCCCGCCGAGTGACTGGGGCCGGCTCCGCCCCTGGATGCATGAAGCATGGGCGGTGCCAGCCCCCAGGCAGACCCGGGCGCACAGCACGTGAGCGGCCCCGCCCCCGGCAGCACCAAAAGGTTGCGGACCGCTGATCTAGACCATCTCTAACAGTTGTCTATCTAACCTGTTCTTAAAGATCTCCAGAGATGAAGATTCTACAACCTCCCTAGGCAACTTATTCCAGTGTTTGACTACCCTGACAGGAAGTTTTTCCTCATGTCCAAACTAAACCTCCCTTGCTGCAGTTTAAGCCCATTGCTTCTTGTTCTATCCTCAGAGGCCAAGGAAAACAATTTTTCTCCCTCTTTCTTGTGACACCCTTTTAGATACCTGAAAGCCGTTATCAAGTCCCCTCTCAGTCTTCTCCTTTCCAAAGTAAACAAGCCCAATTCTTTCATTCTTCCTTCATAGGTCATGTTCTCTAGACCCTTAATCATTCTTGTTGCTCTTCTCTGGACCTTCTCCAATTTCTCCACATCTTTTTAAAAATGTGGCACTCAGAACTGGACACAACACTCTAAATGAAGTCTAATCAATGCAGAATAGAGCAGAAGAATGACTTCTCATGTCTTGCTCACAACACTCCTGGTAATACATCCCAGATTCAGGTTTGCTTTTTTTGCAACGGGGTCACAACTGTTGACTCATATTGAGTTTGTGGTCCACTATGACCCCTAGATCCCTTTCTGCAGTACTCCTTCCTAGACAGTTGCTTCCCATTCTGTATGTAGTCAATAAGGTTACCCAATAAACCTAGGCTTATCAGTTAATCTTGTGCTTGATTACATGTTGACATCCCTAGTGCTAACACACTATTTTGTGGTTAGAGACTCTTCACCCAAAGTGCTAGGGAAGCGCACATATCTTAACACTCAGAATAAAGTTTATTTCAGATACAGCCCAAGTTTATAACAGTAATTTACCACTATTAAAATGCACCAGCAGTACAAATTTGCATTCTCTGCATGATCCAGACTAGACTAAAGACCCTTGATTGTTTCATGAAAAATTTAAGCATAGAGCCATATGATTAATGCCTTGCAAATAAGTCAGGATCCCCTTGAACTATTTTTCATCCAAATTGCCTATCACACTCTTGGTACTGATAAATTCATGCTACATTTAACACTTTTTAGCCATGCAAGAACATAACTTTTCTTGAAACAAATCAAAACATCTCATCCTAATAACACATCTGCTGGCTAATTTACTTAGATTATGGATGCGAAAGTTTAACTGTTTACATGGTTAACCAATGAGGGGGCAGGCAGGAACTACTGCCTCCCCATATAACCACTAAAATTTTCAGCAAGTTATCCAATTACTTAAAGTAATTTTTTTTAACATCCCTAAGATATGGGAAGAAAAATCAAGCAAATACTTTCATTTCATAACTGCTTTGATGCAACATAGGTTTACCATTCTTACAGTATTGAAAAAAGATTTTACTGAAGTTCTCGCTCATCAAACCTAAATCTATGTGTGAACCAAATGTTTTCCTTTTAATCTTAGCTGCTATAAATACCCTTCAACTAAACAGCCAGAGCAGCAGATCCTTCAAGTCACACTGATCTCTGTATTTCTATATTTGAGTTCATGACCTCAGCTGCAAAGACAGCCAAGGTAAAGCTATACATGTTGTGCAGTTTAAGGTCTTGCACATTTTCACATTTGAATTTGTTTAAATAGGGATGAAATTAAGAGCTCCATAGATGCACCTTTTCAATTAATCAGAACCAAACGTTGCCAGGCTGCAGCCACCACCCTTGTATGCCAGGGAAGTGAAAGAGTAGCTGGCGATCTGGTAAGCAAGGGGAGTCCCGCTGTCCCCCTTGCTGTCTCTCAGGGAGAGGCTGGAGGAGACGGGATACTTCCCAGGGGCAGCAGGGGAGCGCCCGGCCTGCACGCGGCAGTTCACAGACAGCGCCCCGCGGAGCCGCCAGCTGATGGCAGGCCCCATGGGCCCGGCCTTGGAATGCCACGAGGAGCCCCTATGGAACCTCGCCTCCCTCGCTCCCCCGCCCTGCGCGTGGGACGGACACTGGCTGCGCGCTGCATGCCGGGAGCTGTAGTTCCCCCGCGACCGCCACACGCAGAGGCTGCCGGGAACTGTGGGCCCGAAACGGCTCCGGCCCCGCCGCTCGGGCCCACCCGCAGGGAGAGCGGGGGGAGGGGCTCTGCCCGTCCGGGACCGTTGGGCGGAGGGGGGGTGTCGCGGCCCCCGGGCCCTCCTGCCATTCGCCGAGCCCGCACTTACCCCAACAGCTCAGCGCCCCGCTCCAGCGCCGCCGCGGGCAGCACGCACAGCACGTAGGAGTAAATCCCGGCCTCTCGCGAGAGCCGCGGAGAGAAAATGCGCATGCGCGCGGAGAACTCGGGAACGCGCAAGCACAGAAAGGGAAGCCCCCCAACCTTGGGAAAGTGCGCATGCGCGCGTCCTTCCCGTCCCCGCTGGGGCAGAGGTACCTGTGCGCTTGCGCGAGAAGCGACGCTAACCAGTGAGGTGGTCGGGCCGCAGGGGGGCGCCCGTGACAGCGGCTGAGGAGCTAGACCGGTGCTAGCGGGTATTTTACACTCAGTGCCACCTAGTGGCTGAACGGTATAATGCAGTTTAGCGCTTCATTACAACAGGGTGGGTTGGGGACCCCTGGCTCATTAACGTCGGGAGGGCGACATGCAAGTGAGGAGCAAACACAAGACTCTCGGACGCGCCCCCGACTGATGAACGGGAAAAAGAGACACACTCGCCTCATGGCCTGCGGTGCCGGGGTTCCCCGTGCACGCCAGCCCCGCGAGCTCAGGGCTGGTCTCCAGCGTCAGATTCACTTTGGGAGGCCTGGGGTTTAGAGATTTATGGGCCCTTCAGGCTCTGGGGATCAGTGTGCGGGCTGAAAGAGCGAGGGTGCAGGAGTGGAATGAGGGTAGGTGGCATGTGAGTGGAAGGGGACAGGTAGGTCAGCTGTACTGTCGGGTGCTGACCAGCTCTACTCCCCACACACTACTCCTGTCATTCTCCCTCCCACCTCCACAAGCAGAGCCTGCAGGCAGGAGGCAAACCGCAGCTTGCGTGGATCCAGCCCACAAGGCTTGGTGTTTCCACCTGCCACTGCCAGCAGCACCAGTGCCTGCTCATCCTGCTGCAGAGCTCCAAGACCTGAGGGCCAAATCCAGGCAAGCTCTGGGGCAGATGTGGACTGTAGGTTTCCCATTCCTGCATTACAAGGTCCAGGAAACCATTACCGACAAAACAGAACTGAGCCCCCACACATTCTGCCCAATTGCAGAGCTCTAAAATCTCAAGGCTCAATTGGGAAAGTTTGGAAGTCCTGTCCTTCCTCACCCCCACTTTGTGCTTAGTTCAGCATTTTGTCTGTTTTAAATGATAACAAAAGGCCTTGCAATCAGGTTTGCAGAAGGCTCTTGTGTAGAGACGTTTCCTTTTTTTGGTAGCTTTTATTTCATACCTATCGTAACCAGATTAGTCCCCATTTTTTCTAACACTTGCTCTTGTGGCTTTTATTGTTGCTTGTCCTTTGCCATGAATGGTCATGGTGTTTCTCAGGATCCCAAGAAGCTTTCACAGAGACCTTTACCTTGTGATGATACACTGTAAAGATCATAAAAATAATGGTCCATTCTTCTCTACTATTTTTCATCAGACGACAAAGCACTTAATAATCTTTTAACATATTTAGCGTCACAACACCCTGTGAGATAGGAAATTATTATTATCATTTCCATAGAGAACTGAGGCTAAGTAATTTCCCTAAACTTATCTAGAAAGTCCCCAGTGGAGCAGTGGATGGCACACAAGTCTCTTATGTTGTAAGCCAGTGCCCCAACCACTGGACCATCCCTCCTACAGTCTATTTGCAATGATAGGGATAGTGGGAGACTGAGAATGTCATAAAGTTCTCCTAACTGACTATAGTTCTGGAAATTCTCTTAGGGTACATCTAGACAGCAGGGCTAAAGTTGAATTAAGCTATGCAACTTCAGCTACGTCAATAGCGCAGCTGAAGTCAAAATAGCTTAAATTGACTTTTGGCACTGTCTACACAGCTGGAAGTCAAAGGAAGAACACTCTTCCTTCGGCTTCCCTTACTCCTCATGGAAGCAGGGTTACCATGAGTTGGAGTAAGAAGTCCTCCAGTTTAACATTATTTAGAAATAAAGGCTTGTAGTGTAGACGTGCATTGTGTTATTTCGGAATAACGTGAGTTATTCCGAAATAACGCTGCTGTGTAGATGTCTCCTTAGAGACATGGTATATTTGGAGAAAGCACCAATATAACAAAAACTATGTGAAATGTAGCAGGATATGGATAGGACAGCCATGAATTACCAAAACAGTCTGCTGAAAGGTTTTCTATGATTTCACAGTTTAAAATGTTGTATTAATTGAAATGGTAGGGCTAGGGCAAGGGATTGGGAGTCAGGACTACTAGATTCATTCCTAGCTATGGAAGTTGCATGTGATCTAGTAGTTTGGAGTTAGGAATCACAGATACTGTGTTCTGTTGAAGATCCACTAGACGCTTGCTATGTGACCTTTGGCAATTCACTTCACTTCTTTCTGCCTCTGATTATGCTTCTGTGAAATGAAGATGATCCAACCTTCTTATTACACATGGTGTGGGCTAATTAGTGAATTTTTGGCATGCCTTTGAGCTCCTTGGTCAAGAAGAGGCAAGAAAGTGCAAAGTATTATTGTATTATTACATATTTAATATGTGCACATAATGACAATTTTTTCGTCTGTGTGACCTGCCCATGGAAAGAAAGAGCTCATTGACGTGGTGAATGATGCCTTTGAACCATTGGCAACACAGAAATCTAGAATTTTGGTAAGTAAAGCTATTGCTAAACACAGGTTTACAAATAATCCCATTCTGTAGGGCTGCCTAGGTGTAATTTTTGTGGAAATTTTGTGGTTATGTTCCTGCATAAAGATGACCCAAACATTTATCTGGTTTAGTTCACTTAATAGGTTGTGTATAAATACATATATTTTTTGACTGAGTCTCTTGAACTAGAAAATGTATTTTCTAAACTGTGACGGGGTGGCCCCGCCCCGCACTCAAGCCCAGGGAAACCACCTGGGGCCGGGGGCGGAGAGGGCCCCACCCACACAGCCCTACTGGGCATGCTCCAAAGGGAGCAAAGGTATAAAAGGCTGCTGGCCTGCTCAGAAGGGGCAGACTGTGACCCGAGCAGGAGCTAGCGACCACTGGCCAGAGAGGGAGTTGCCAGGGGAGCTGAGCGTGCTGCTGCCGGGCCTCTGCCGGGCTCGGCCCCAACGCCGGAGCTGCCGACCGACCCCCCATGACCCGAGCACTGGACCGGACTCTGCCAACTCTGCAGCGGCCAGGGGGAGGACCGCTACAGCCCATCGACCGACGCCGACAGGTGGGATGCGGCCGGCTGCGAGCAGGGGGTAGGAAGCGACCCAGGGCAGGGAGCTGGAGAAGCCCCTGAGGGCTCGGGGCGTTGCGGGGAGGAGCCCCCGCCGAGCCAATGGTGGGAACCACCCGAAACTACTAGGGCCCTGGGTCGGGGTCTGGTGGAGAGGGAGGGCCCGGACCCCCCTACCCCTGCTGCCTGAGACCCTGGCACGTGGGAGCAGGGTAACAAACTGCAAACTGTGGACTAGGCCTCCGGGCCTGCAAACTGAGGACTAGGCCGGGAGGCCGTATTTCCCCTAGCACAGGGGCATTGTACTTTGGGACTAGGCCGGTGGGCCGTATTTCCCCTACGAGAGGGGCAGGGTACTTTGAGGGCTAGGCCCAGACGGGCCGAGTTAGGCCCCGGATGGGGGTGGCAACCCCGAGACAGGGGCGAGCCCACTGACATAAACAAACTGAGATTTCTCAGAAAAAAGTTTCTTAGGGTTGTTCTTCCCCTACTGTACACACTGGCTACAGAAATAGCCTTGAAAAACATAATAAAAACAAACAGTCCTTTTACCATGCTTTTGTCTAGAGAAAATAAAACTTAGTGCAAATGACCACAATACATTTTCCCTAATTAAGAACGTTGAAATATAAGCAATTTTAAAATATTGTGGTTTTTTTTAAATATAGTAAATCAATTTAATCCCCGATGTAACATTCAGCTAAGGGAATTCTACTGGGATAATTTTGACTTAGTATTTACTACTTAAGCTAGTATGTAATGAATACCAATGTCAGGTAATGTTGTATATTTGTAGCAGGGCACACATCCTTGACCCAAGGGGGTTCTGGTTACTTATTTAAATACCCCCTTACACACTGTTTGATAAATTCTAGGCTGAGTTTTGTTTATCCATCATCTTATCTAATATTCCTGTTTGTTCCTTTTCACAGTAAACATCCTCCACTCAAGTTAAAATAACAGAATTTCTGTTATGCTGACTTGGTTCTTTGTTACTCATTTGCTAAGTGAAGTGATTGTTAGTGACATTTACTGTCCTTGAAGCTTAATGTACCTTTGTTCTACAGGGCTTTTAGCTTTCCATTATTGGCACCAAAATATTTTTTTCTATGCATAAGGCAGGTTTTTAGTCAGAGGATTCCCATTGACTGTAGTGAGTTAAATCTTCAATACTTAAATAATTTACCCCTTAATGTTTCAAAACCTTTAAACAGAGATACAGAATAATCATTTAGGACACTTTTTATTGGACATGACAAAGACAAAAATTCTAAAGAGCCTAGTCAAGAGTTGCTGAATAGGACAATTACAGACCAACAACTGAATTTCAGGATTTTCTTACCAGTCAATTAGGGATAATCCAAGCAGCCATATTTCGAGCACTAGTGCAATATTTATATAATTAAAAACATAATAGTGACTCATTTGGCATTCCTGGAAAAAGTAATTTTATTTTGACTGCAACAGGTCTTTTTTGGAAGTAGAAACTGGCCCAAATTTTACAGCATAGTTTTCTGTTACTTTCTGAGCACTTTTCTTAGTTATTTTATTGCTGAATGTTAAGCTTGGAATACTTTTAGTATCTGCTTTCCTATTTCATGTTGGGTAAACCTAGTACAATCATGAATGCTCAGACTTGCTATAGTGATACTATAGGTGTTTTATAATTACAGAAATAGAGAAGGTGAAAGAATGATGGCACTGATCTCAGATGGGCATAGTGCCCCTCAGACCTATTCTAAGCACACCCCTCCCAACCTATTACTCTATCAATGCATCATAATCCTGATCTATTGTACTCGGAGTGAGGACAGTCCTAGGCTCCCAACTCTCTCAATTCAGTTCTGTCTTGCCCTACAGCATTGGCTGCTGTTCAAATCCTAATCCAATCTCAATTCTGCTCATGCTGAGGCATCTCAGGTCTGACCTGTAGCAGCCTCTACTATACTGGGTGTCCTATAACTCTGTCACTGCATCTCAATACCAATTGGCAAAGCTCCTGAACTGTTATATGGAGTACATCTGATATGGTTCTATGAGGGCAATGGATGTTGGTACATATATACAAAAAACAGTACTTTGCCTGTTTGCCTAGCACCATGGTTTCCAACCTTTTTAAGTATGAAATCACTTTTTGAATATAAGTGCAATCCAGGATCTACCTCAAATATAAATACCCTTACCCTGCCTCCTTCTCCCCCTTCTAGGCCCAGACCCTGCTCACTCCTTGTTCCTCTCTTGCCCATCCTCACTCACTTTCATCAGGCTGGGGCAGAGGGTTGGGGTGAAGGCTCTGGTCTTGCATTAAGGGATCAGGAGTGTGAGAGCAGGGCTGGCCTTAGGCTGATTCAACCGATTCCCCCGATTCGGGCCCCACACTTAAAGGGGCCCCGCACCCTGAACCCAGAAGAGTGCCGGGCACTATGGGTGGCGAGTTACTATTCAGAGCTGGGGCCCTGCTCCAGCAATATGTGGAGCTGGGTCTCTCCCCTGGCTCTGCCTGGAGTCGGCCCCAGCCCCCACCTGCCAGCGCCCCCGCACATCCACCCCGCCCCCAGAGCATTTCCCCCCCTCTCCCCCTGCCATGCGTGTCTCTCAGTGCGGCTCCCTCTCACTGGCTGCTGCTGCTGCTGCCATGCACAGCGTTCTCAGGTGGGCGGGGAGGACACCTTGGCATCACATGATGTCACAGTCCAGGAATTTAAAAGTGCTCAGCACGGTGTGGCCTAGCAGCTCTGGGTTTGGAGTGCGGGGCCCGAGTGCAGACTCCGGCCCTGCAAAGTGGAAGGCAGAAAGTAAGGGAGTGGGAAAACTAGGAGAAGGGGATGGGAGAGGAAGGGGCTTGTGTGGAGGGGGAGAGGGGTGAGAGGAAGGGGCTTGTGCGGAGGGGGAGGGGGAAGGGGGCAGAGGAAGGCACCAAGAGACAGGGTGGAGGAGAGACAAATGCCAGGGGGCCAAGTGCAGACAATGAGGAAAAAGGCAGGAGGGGAGGTGTCAGTGGGAGGGTGACAGGGTGATGCTGGGAGAAGAGAGAAGAGGGGAAGGGCATTGGGGGCTAGAGGCGGGAGGGGGAGGTGCTAGGAGAAGGCTTAAAAGAAGGGGTGGGCATGAGAGGGTGGGGATGGAGCAAGTCATGTGTGAGGGCACAGAGGGGCAGGAGGGGAACAGGGCAGAGTGGTGAGGGGGTGGGCATCAGGGAAAAAGGGGGCGGGGTAGTAACGGAAGGGGAAGGCACCAGGAGGGTTCAGGGCTAAGGGAAGGTGCAGGTGCCAGGGGATTCTTGGAGTGAAGCAGAAGGTCAGACACCTGCAGGGGAGGGACCAGGACCAGAGGAGAGAGGCAGGGCAGGTGTATAGAAGGAGGTGTTAGAAGAGGGGATGAGGAGGGGTAGCTCACATGATCAGAGTGGGGCTACTGGATGAGTGGGCACAAGAGGGAGAGAAGGGCTGGTGGAGGGGGTCAGGTCGCATGAGGGCTGAGGGCAGTGAGAAGGGCAGGAGTCAGGACAGCAGAGGAGGGTGAGGGATTGGGAGGCAGCAGGCACCAGGGGAGCTGATGGAGCAAGGGGAGGAGACATGGCAGCAGGAAGAAGGTAAAGGTTTATAAAATATTTATTAACTTGGGTGCCACAGTGACACATCCAATCAAGCCACATGAACTCAGTGCTGGTGCGCAACACAAAATCCATTCTGCTCATGGGAGGAAACTCTTAGGCTATGTCTACACGGGCGGCTTCTTGTGAAAGAACATCTTGCACAAGGGCTCTTGTGCAAGAAGTCTTGCGCAAGAGCATGTCCACACTGCCATGTGCGAGCTGTGCTTTTGTGCAAGAGCATCCATGGCAGTGTGGACGCTCTCTTGAGCAAGAAAGCTCCGATGGCCATTTTAGCCATAGGGGTTTCTTGCGCAAGAAATCCCTGCCGAGCATCCACACTGCCCTCTTGCGCAAGAGCTTACACCTGTTAGAAAAGAGCGTATCTCTTGCGCAAGACACCCTCTCTTACCACGTCATACTGTAAATTTCCTTGCACAAGAGCAGGCGGGCAGTGTGGATGCTCTGTGGGTTCTTGCACAAGAATGGCTGTACTTGCGCAAGAAGCCACAAGTGTAGACATAGGGTTAGAGGGAACACTTCCCCCAGCCTCTCTGCCCCCGCGTTACTGTCACACACATGGGGTTAATGCAGTTGCAGTGTAGTTGCATGAGGGAGTTTCATAGAATCATAGAATCATAGAATAATAGGACTGGAAGGGACCTCAAGAGGTCATCGAGTCCAGCCCCCCGCCCTCAAGGCAGGATCAAGCTCCGTCTACACCATCCCTGACAGATGTCTATCTAACCTGTTCTTAAATATCTCCAGAGAGGGAGATTCCACCACCTCCCTTGGCAATTTATTCCAATATTTGACCACCCTGACAGTTAGGAATTTTTTCCTAATGTCCAATCTAAACCTCCCCTGCTGCACTTTAAGCCCATTACTCCTTGTCCTGTCCTCAGAAACCAAGAGGAACAAATTTTCGCCTTCCTCCTTGTGACACCCTTTTAGATATTTGAAAACCGCTATCATGTCCCCCCTTAATCTTCTTTTTTCCAAACTAAACAAGGCCAGTTCATGAAGCCTGGCTTCATAGGTCATGTTCTCTAAACCTTTAATCATTCTTGTCGCTCTTCTCTGCACCCTTTCCAATTTCTCCACATCTTTCTTGAAATGTGGTGCCCAGAACTGGACACAGTACTCCAGCTGAGGCCTAACTAGTGCAGAATAGAGCGGCAGAATGACTTCACGAGTTTTGCTTACAACACACCTGTTGATACAACCTAGAATCATATTTGCTTTTTTTGCAACAGCATCACACTGTTGATGGGGGGGCAAACTAATCCCTAGTTTGGTGGGGGCAAACTAATCCCTCTTGGTAGGAGGATGGTGGGAAAAGCCCTTCGAGGGGGTGACATGACACCTTTTACTTCTGGTCATGTGTCCATCTTGCCCCGAGCGTGTTACCTCCAGAGGCCTGGTTAACGGGGGTCAAAGGTTGTGGCTAATGGAGGTCAGGGCATGGTTAACAGGGGTCAGAGGGTGTGGCTAATTGGGATTGGGGTGTGGTTAATGGGTCAGGGGGTGTGGCTAATGGGGCACCACCAAAAATTATACATATCTGACGCCCCTACCGGCCCTGGAGCAGGAGAGCATCGGCTGCCTGCACCACAGGAGGTGTGAGTTTAGCGCAGGGTTTTCCTGTACCACAGGAGGGGGTGTGTGTGTGTGTGTATTGGCGGGGGATTTTTTTTGCCCCCCTTTTTTTTTGCTGCTCAATTAAAAAAATTCTTGCCTCCCCCCGTTGAAACTTTTGTGTGCTTTTTTTTTTTTTGCTCAACCAAAATTGCTGCGGGGCCCCGTCGAAATTGTTTGAATTGGGCCCCGCACTTCCTAAAGCCGGCCCTGTGTGAGAGGGCCTCTGAGTTGCTCTTGGGACAGGCAGTTGGGGTGACAGGGGGTTCTAGGTGCAGGCTCTGGGACAGCATTTGGATACAGGGGTACTCGGGACTAGAGCAAGGGCTTGGGGTGCAGGAGGGGGTTCATGACTGGGGTAGGAGTTTGGGATGTGGGCTCCAGCTAAGCACTTCTAGTGGTTCCTGGGCGGTGGGGCTAAGGCAGGTTCACCCCTGCCCTAGTCCTGCACCACTCCCAAAGCATCCAGCAAAGTCCATCCCAAGTCCTGTTGTGCCCCCTCTCTGCTTTGTGGAGAAAGGATACAGAGTGGGAGGGGTCACCTTGACATAAGTGCCCTCCTCTCCCACCCTTCCCTTCCATAGAAAGCAGGGGCTCCCCAGGGGGCGGGGCAGTTGCAAGGCAAAGGGCAGAAGATGAGCAGCAGTGGGGGGAGGAGCAGCTGAAGTGCTGGCACTTGGTAGCCTCTTGGCCAAACCAGTCAGGATCACCTGTCAGAGGCTCCAAGATCTACCAGTAGATCCCCATCGACTGGTTGGTGATCACTGGCCTAGCATAAGGAAGAGTTCATCCTTGAATTCAAAGAACGTATGGGGTTCATAGATGTGTAGTCCCATAGTCAGGAGACTCTGCAATGAGCTATTTGATTAAAAATGACTAAAGGTCTAGAGAACATGAGCTATAAGGGAAGAATGAAAGAATTGGGTTTTTTTTAGTTTAGAAAGGAGAAGACTGAGAGGGGACATGATAGGAGTTTTGAAGTATCTAAAAGGGTGTTAGGAGGAAGAAGAAAAATTGTTTTCTTGGCCTCTGATAATAGGATAAGAAGCAATGGGCTTCAACTGCAGCAAAGGAGGTTTAGGCTGGACATCAGGAAAAACTCCCTGTCAGGTTGGTTAAACACTGGAATAAATTGCCCAGGGAGGTGGTGGACTCTCCATCACTGGAGATATTTAAGAGCAGTTTGGATAGACATCTATCGGGTGATCTAGATCAGAGCTACTTAACTTTGGAAGCACTGGGGGCCACAATGATACTCTCATCACATGCCAAGGGCTACAACTTAAGTGTGGTTGCATATACATGCAAATAGCTTTCACACTGACAGGCATGAATGCAAAAATTAAGGCAAGACTACACAACACACAAGTCCCATTTAAGTCAGTTCTGCTGATATTAATACAATGCAATAGTTACCTGATTTCCACCCATATGACAGAACTTTTCATCAGCAATGACAGTCCAGACATGTAACTACTAAACCGCATAGCAACAGAAGACCATTACATTGACTACTTTTTTGTTTTGACTCCCACCTGTGGGCCACAAATGGGTGGTGGGCCGCATGCGGCCCATCAGCTGCATGTTGAGTAGCCCTGATCTAGATGGTCCTGCCGTGAGATCTTGATGATCTCTCAAGATCCCTTCCACTTCTAGTACTGTATGTTTCTATGATTCTATATCCTACAAACAGCACATATAACTTTAAGAACCATTCAGAATGTCAGTGCCAAGAATTCTAACTCTAGTCTGACTGAGGCTACATCTACACTACAGCACTATTTTGGGATACTAGAAGTATCCCAAAATAGCTATTCTACGTCTTTTGAGTGTGCCCATTATTTTGAAGTATAATGGGCTTGCTATTCCAAAGTCCCTGTAAACCTCATTGCACAAGGGTTAAGGACATTTCAGAGTAGTGCTTTATTTCAAAATTACCTCGAAATAAGCTACGCAATTTGTGTAACACAAATTGCGTAGCTTATTTTGAGGTAAGGGTGCAGTGTAGACACACCCTCAGTCCACTAAAGGAACAGCTCCACTAGAACAGCTAGCAGAGCATCAGCAAGTCCATTATTATTGCAGCTGAGGGCACAGCACTCTGCCGCAATATAACTACATCATTCTGTGTAATAGTCTTCTCATCCCATGCATTGATACCATCTGACTTGAAGTCATTCAGTTTTGGCTGGGTTTTAATGATTATTCATTATTAATATTATTTTTACTCTCCATTTCAGAAAATAAGGCATCCTTGCTTAAGATTCTCACTGGCTGGGATATGCAGCAAGTGAAGACGAGGGAGAAGTAGCTAGTGTCTCACAGAACCCAAGTAGCATTCTCTCGGGCTCAAGGATTGGGTTCACCACTCTCCCAACAGAACACTGTGACAAAAATAATCTGTTAAACTAAAAAAAGAACATTTGTGATCTAGTGCAGGAGAAGACATCCATGTCTTGGAAGTACTGAACTCATTTGAACACTGGAAATTCTCATCAGTTGACATTTTAGTCTAACTCCACAAATAGAGCAGTTCTTTTAAAACTGCAGCAGCAAAACTTATCCTACAAATACAGTGACGAGCATTGTCCATACGTGGAGTCTTCTTTCTAATTCCTTTGGCTTCTTATCAGAGTGACTCAGTATAAACTGAAGAAAATGTATAAAGTTGGCCTCTTTAAGTATCCCAAACTTTTCAGTGTTTAACTTCAATTCGATTAAACACTTATGTATGTGTACAAAGTGAAAAATGAGGTTACAAGAGGTTAATGCTTTAATGCTTTTAATAACTCTTATCCACATGGCTGTAGTTTGTCAAATAGAAAATGGGTTCTAGCAGGAAAAGCATGTGCTAGATAGGAAATTATGCTTCCAAAAAGAACAAAAGTGCTGCATTGCAAAATGCTTCTAGGGCATCTTGGAAAGACACATATTGTATTTCTGCACTAAAAACAAATGTAAAGTGTTTTTCAGGAGTTTTTAGCTAATAACATAAGCCAAGAAAGAATGGATTTTTTTTGTCAGACTTGCAGTTGGGAGGAAGAATTCACAAAACATCCTGCAGTGCAGACAAAGACAGGATTCCTCTTCAAGGGGTGTGGGGGCAGGGTCGGCCCAAGCCATTCGTGCGCCCTGGGTCCTGGGAGCGCGGCGCCGCCCCCAGGAGTGCGGCGCATGCGCGGCCCTGCCCCCAGGCATGCGGCACCCCCGGGCCCCGGGCACCCGGCGCATGCGCAGCTCCACCCCTGGGTGCCCGGTGCATGTACAGCAGCCCTACGCGGCGCTTCCTATAATGGGGTGCCCCGGGCAGTAGACAGGTCAGCCTGTAGCTTGGGTCGGCTCTGTGCAGTGGTGGGGCTTATAGAGTCCTGAGTGAAAAACAATGTCAGTAAAACCAGGGACAACTTCAAAACTGGTCCTAATAGCCTTAAAACAGTGCTGCCATGTGTGCCACCCTCCAGCCATGGTGCCCCACTGGCAGTCAAAATGCAGGAACAGGAAGAAGTTACTCACCTTCGTGCAGTAATGATGGTTCTTCGAGATGTGTCCCCGGGGGTGCTCCACTATAGGTGTCGGTCTCGTCCCGGCGCCACAGATCAGAAACTTTCAATAGCTGTAGTCAGTCACGCCACGCATGCCTGGCTAGCATCTCGCGCCATTTGCGCCCTTTGATCGTCGCGCCAGTTCCTCTCACCACCTGGTTATCTGTAACAAGAAATAGACCGAAGCTCCAAAGCAGGGAAGAGGGCGGGACATGGAGCACCCCTGGTGACACATCTCGAAGAACCATCATTACTGCACAAAGGTGAGTAACTTCTTCTTCTTCGAGTTGTCCCCGTGAGTGCTCCACTGTAGGTGACTAGATAGCAGTACTCACAATGCGCTCCGGAGTCAAGGTTTGTCAGTGACTGAGAGGACCGCTGAAGCCACAGAGGAATCAGTGGCCCATCTTTGCACTATTGCATAATAGTTCATAAATGTTGCATTCAATGACCATGTAGCCGCTCTGCAGATGTCACGCAAAGGAACCCCCTGCATGAAGGCTGTTGATGTAGTCATAGGTCTCGTAGAGTGTGCTTTTGGGGGATTTTGAAGACTTTTGTTGCGAATGGAATAGCAGGTAGTAATGTATGTTACTATGAGTTTCACAATGTGCTGAGATGACAGGGGATTACCTTTAGATTGGTCCGCTATTGATACTATTAGGTGGTCTGTTTTACACCAGTCCCGTGTTCTATCGATACAGAAGGCAATTGCTCGATGTACGTCGAGGACAGCTTCTCGTGCAGAGGCATGAGGTTTCGGATAGAATGAGCGTAGTACAATCAGCTCATTGACATGAAAGTTGGAGCAAACTTTGGGAATAAAAGCAGGATGAGCTCACAATATCTCTAAATCATTGGTAAAGGACGTGAATGGTGGCATCGCCATCAAGGTTGCCAGCTCACTAACTCTGTGTGCAGATGTAATTGCCAATAGAAAAACAACTTTAATGGTAAGCATACGTAGAGAAGTCATGGCTAATGACTCAAATGGGGGATACATTAAGGTATCCAGCACCAAGTCCAAGCTCCAGGTGAGTGGAGGCGGTCTGCATGGGGGACTGAGATTCATCAACCCTTTCCTTAATCTCTTTGTGGTTGGGTGAGCAAATACCGATAACCCCTCTATATAATGGTGAAAAACACTTATTGCTGCTAAATGTACTCTCAAAGAGGAGATAGATACACATGGGTCAATCTGGTTATTAGAGCACCAGGTTACAAATCTCTTCCATTTAGCAAGGTATGTTATTCTTGTAGATTCCCTCCTGCTATGCATTAATACCATCTTTACTTGTTCCGAACAGAGCTCCTCAGATGCTTTGAATCAGCTAGGAGCCATGCCGTTAGATGTAGAGTTTCTGGTCTCGGATGAGGGAGAGAGCCATGGTCCTGAGAAAGTAGGTCTGATAGGAGGGGAAGAGGGCAGGATGGTTGTAACAACATCTGACGTAGAAAGGGATACCATGGTTGCCTCGCCCATGCTGGGGCTATGAGGATCACGAGGTGTACCAGTAGTTCGGAATAGGAAGCCTAGTCCGAACTACCTAGTTCGTGCCACGTGTAGTCGCGGGCACGGAGTCCGAACTAGTGGACATTTAAAAATGGTGGCGCCCGGCAATATGCAAATGAAGCCAGGGAAATTCAAATCCCGGGCTTCATTTGCAACTCCGGTTGCCTACATTAACCACCCTAGTTCGAACTAGGGTGGTAGTGTAGACATACCCTTGGAGACTATTTTGAGTGGCTGCATAGTGGGGTGGACTGGTCGCCCACTGACCCGGAGGCGGAGGAACCCCTCCGGGAAGCCTACCGGCCTACACTATTAATGTGATGTCGTTTCGAATACACCAGTTCCATAACTGGACTGTTTCCGTGCACAGTGATCAGGATTGCACTCCTCCCTGTCAATTTATATAATACACCATTGCGATGTTGTCTGTCAATACCCTGATGGTTGTGCCGGCAATGTGAACACGGAAGTGCCTGTGTGCATGGAATACTGCCTTGAGCTCGAGGAGATTTATGTGGAGAAGGGCCACTTGCCCTTAACTGTCATGCCATTCATATGGGTGCCCCAGCCAGTGAGGGATGCATCTATGGTCAACTGATTCAATGGTTGCAGCTGATGGAACGGGACACCCGTCATGAGGTTGTGCGTTTTGCTCCACCACAACAGGGATGCGCGGACATGGGTAGGAGGAGTTACTATCTTGTGAATGCTGTGTTTTGACAGAATATATACCGATGCCAGCCAGTGCAGAAGACAGTAAAAGTGAAGTCTTGTGTGCTGAACCACACACGTGGTGGCAGCCATGTGCCCCATGAGCTGCAGACAAGTGAGCACTGATACAGTGGGGGCATGCATCATGATGGCGACTAGATCTTGAATTGTGCAGAAGTGTTCCATTGGCAAGTATGCTCAAGCCGTGATAAAAGACAGGACTATGCCACAAGATGGTTTATTAGGTGATAGAATCGAGTCGTGCCCCTATGAAACTTATAGCCTGTGTCAGCTCGATTGTGGACTTCTGCTCGTTGACGATAAGGCCAAGAGAGTCAAAAGTCTGCCTGGATAGTGAGACCTTATGGGATGTCTCTTCCCGAGACTGGCCTTTTATGAGGCAGTCGTCGAGATAAGGAAAAATCATGACGTTCTTGGAACATAAGTATGCAGCCACTACTGACAGTCCTTGAGAAAACTCTGGGAGAGGCTGCTAGACCCAACAGTAGAACTCAATATTGAAAATGGCTGTTGCCAAGTACAAAATGAAGGAATCGCCTGTGCGCTGGGTGGATGGTGATGTGAAAGTACGCATCTTGGAGGTTGAGGACTGCAAACCAATTGTCGTTGTCTAGTGCTGTTATTATCGTGGTAAGGGTCACCATTTTGAACCGTTGCTTCCGGAGGTGGTGATTCAGCTTTCTGAGATCTAGGATGGGTCTCCATCCCCGTTTTCTACTTCATGAGGAAATAACAGGAATAGAAACTCCTTCCTCTGAACTGCAATGGAACCGTCTCTATGGCTCTGTCACATTATTGGATTTTAAAGATCATTGCTGCACCCATGGGGGAAGGGAGATATCTGCCCCAAAGTCTATACAAAAAGGGGCCATGTAAGGTGTCACATGAAAGCTTATGTTCTACCTAAACTGATGGTGTCAAATTTGCAGATGAACTGTAGCTCAGCAGTTTCTCTTTGAAGTCTGGTTGTGAAGTTTTTTTGCTGCAGGATGGCTACCTTTAAATCTGCAATTGTGTGTCCAGGGAGACTGAAGAGTTCTCCTATAGGTTTTTGTATATTGCCATTCCTAATATCTGATTTGTGTCCATTGATTCTTTTATGTAGGGACTGTCCAGTTTGGCCGATGTATATAGCAGAGGGGCATTGCTGGCACATGATGGAGTATATTATATTGGTAGATGTGCAAGAAATGAACCAGTGATGGTGTGGCTGATCTCGTTAGGCCCTGTGATGGTGTTGCTGGTGTAGATATGAGGGCAAAGTTGGCACAGAGGTTTGTTGCATGGATTGGTTCCTGAGTTAGTTACAATGGTGCGGTGTATAGTTGCTGGTGAAAATTTGCTTCAGGTTGGCGGGTTGTCTGTGGGCGAGGACTGGCCTGCCTTCCAAGGCCTGTGAAAGTGAGGGATCATTGTCCAGGATGGGTTGTAGATCACTGATGATGCGTTGGAGAGGTTTTAGCCGAGGACTCTCGGTGATGGCCAGTGGTGTTCTGTTGGTTTCTTTCTTGGGCTTGTCTTGTAGTAGGAGGCTTCTGGGTACATGTCTGGCTGTTAATCTGTTTCCTCACTTCCTCGGGCGGGTATCGTAGTTTCAAGAATGCTTGGTGAAGATCTTGTAGGTGTTGGTCTCTGTCTGAGGGGTTGGTGCAGATGCGGTTGTACTTTAGTGCTTGGCTGTAGACAATGGATCGTGTGGTGTGCCAGGAAAATAGGATATACCTGGAATGGTATTGTTGCTCATAAAAATGGAAAGGGAGGACTCTCCAATAGAATGACCACATGGGGGCAGCAGGTGATATGAGATGGAAAGCAAGAACAATTAAATTGTATAATGTGTAAAGAGGCAGGTTCTGTCCCTAGCTGTACGTGACTCTTTTCTCATCCCTGCTAGTTCTACACCAAGGGAAACCCATTACATTCAGGAATTACTCAGGATTTACAGCAATGGAAGTGAGAAGGGAATTAGGTCCAAAAGAAGAGAAATTCTTGCCTTGAGGTACTTAAAGGCTGGATATTTCTGCTCACAATTTATAAATTATACTTCAATATAATTGCATAATTATTATATAAATGTAAACGAAGGTTACTCACCTTGTGCAGTAACTGGAGTTCTTCAAGATAGTGTCCCTGTGGATGCTCCAATCTTGGTCTTGGTGCCATCCGGTCATCTGGATAAGAGATTTTGAAGCAGACCCTGGCAGGCTGTGCATACTCAGCACAAACATACACGCACTGTGCTAGTAAGCACTGCACATGCACAGCCCGATCTCTCCAGTTCCTTCTCTACTTCAGAGCCCCCAGGTTCAAAGCAGAGGGGATGAGGGTGGGTCGTGGAGCACCCACAGGGACACTATCTCGAGGAACTCCAATTACTGCACAAGGAAGAGATCCCTGTGGATGTTCCACACTGGTAAATAGCAAGCAGTTTCGCCCCATGGGGGTTGGGGCTTTGGAGTGTTATGGTAAGCGGGTGATAACACCGCAAAGCCCACTGCAGAATTGACTGCATAGGAAAGTGTATAGTGATTAGCAGAGGTAAGTTGCAATGCCCAGGTGGCTGCCTTGCAAATGTCTGTTAGTGGCATGTTGCATAGATACTCAGTAGAAGCAGATACGGCCCTGGTGGAATGAGCTGTCAAGCATAATGGTGGCTGTAGGCCCTTGAGCATGTAAGCCATTTTTATACAGAAAGTAATCCATTTTGACAGACTCTGTTTCAATATGGGTTGTCCCTTAACTTGATCAGCGAAGGCGAGGAATAGGTGAGGTGATTGTCTGAAGGGCCTAGTGCTTTCTAGATAAAAAGCCAATGCATTTGTGGCTTTGGGAAGAATACAGGTAGGTTTACAGGTTTTTTTATATGTAATGATGAAGGAGCCTTAGGTACGTATTTTGGATGTGTGTGTGAAAGATAACCCTATCAGAGTGAAATACTGTAAAACGTGGTTGGCTATGAGTGCTGCTATTTCTCCGATGAGGTGGGCCGACATGACAGCAACCAGGAATGCAACTTTCATGGAGAGGTGCGAAAGGGCAAAGGAGACAAGGTGCTCGAAAGGCATCTTGGTCAGGGCTCGCAGTAGTAGCCCGAGATCCCAGGCAGGCACTGGTTGTACAATATCAGGATGTAAAAGATTCAGTGTACCTTGATGGAACTAAACAAGAGCGATGATTGCTTTAAGGTGAGCAGATAATCAAGGATGAAGGACAGGGGTGTTGACATTGGGTCCTGCCCCTTTCATGTACATCATACTGAGAATTGCTTCCACTTGTAAGTGTAGAAGGCATGGGTAGAATCCTTACGGCTGTGGATGAGGATTGTTTGAACCTGTTCTGGGAGGACTAGTTTTAAATCAGAGCCACGGAGGAGCCATGATGTTAGATATAGCTTGCGTAGATCTGGGTAGGTTTGGGTTGTCTGCCTCAAAGTGATTAGATTGTGTTGGAGAGCGAATCGACATCCTGAGTGGGAAGGGATACCACGGTTGTCTCGGCCAGGCGGGGGCTATCAGGATGACTGTAGAGCTGTCCGTCCTGATCTTCTGAATGACCTTAGACAGAAGTGGTATGGGGGGGAAGGTGTAAGCGAAGTCATGACTCTATTGGATGAGGAAGGCATCCCCGAGATTTCCCGTCCCTATGCCCGCCTTGAGCAAAACTAAGCGCATTTGGTATTGTGTGGAGTTGCAAATAGATCTATTGATGGTTGGCCCCATTTGTGAAAAAGGGAGCATGCTATTGAGAGGTCAAGCACCCATTGGGGAAAGCCATTCATGATGTTGGGGAAATGCTAAGAGCATCTGCTGTCACACTGGAGACATCTGGTATGTGAACTGCAGAGAGGTGAATACTGTGGTTGATGCAAAAATTCCATAGCTTAATGACTTTGGTGCAAAAGGATGGAGATCTGGCTCCGCTCTCTGATATAGAAGGACCCAGGCAATGTTGTCTGTGAGGACACAACATGTTAGTTGGCAATGGAAGGCAGGAAATGTCTGCAAGTGTTGTGTACAGCACACAGTTCTAATAGATTTATGTGTAAAGACATCTCTGGAGTTGACCAGAGGCCATGGGTAGTCTGGTCTCAGAAGTGAGCACCCCATCCAGTGAGCAAAGCATCTGTTGTAATCGTGCACGATGAGGAAGGCTGAAGAAACAGGACACCCATGCAAAGACTGGCTGGTTTGGGCCTCTAAAGGAACAATGTCTTGACCTCTTGTGGTATTGTGAGCGAGAGTGACATGGGGTGTTTCCGAGGCTTGTCTGCTCTGGAAAACCAAACTTGCAGGCAGCATATGTGAAGTCAGCATGCGGTACTCTGAATGTTGTGGCTGCCACATGGCCAAGAAGTTATAGACAATCTGTGGCTGTAGTGTGAGAGGCGAGGTAGATTGTTGTGGCCAGTGTCTGAATGACAAGGAATCGCTTGTGAGGTAGGAGACCGGCTCAAGCTGCCGTGGAATCTAGGCGGGCCCCAATGAAATGTATGTTCTGGGAAGGCTGAATAAAATACTTTTCCCAGTTTATTCAAAGGTCTAACATGCTGATTCCATCTGGGACGATGATGACTTGAAGAGGCAATCATCGAGATAGGGGAATATGATTATTTCCATAGAGTGACGATGCGCTGTGACTATAGCATGTACTTTGGAGAAAACCCGATGGGTAGTGGACAGACCAAAGGGTAGGATTCAGTATTGGTAGTGGTCCTGGTCAACTGTGAATCTCAAGAATTTTCTGTAGGCAGAATGAATCAGGATACGAAAGTATGCATCTTGGAGGTGAAGGGCTGAAAATCAATCGCCTCGTTGCAATGCCAGGATAATGGTGGACAGAGTGACCATGCGAAAGTGTTGCATCTTGACGAATTGGTTCATTTGCATAGATCCAGAATCAGCTTCCAGTCTCCTGATTTCTTTTGAGTTAGAAAGTAGCGGGAATAGAAGTCCCTGCGTCGGTGCTGCTGTGGAACTGGTTCTATGGCTCTTAGATCTAACAGATGCAGCATCTCTTGTCATAGCAGGGCATCATGAGAGGGGTCCCTGAAGAGGGATGAGTTAGGCAGGTGGATAGGAGGCTTGATGAGGAACAGGATGCTGTAACCAGGCAGAATAATGTCGAGCACCCATCTGTCTGAGGTGATGTAAGCCCATTGGTAGTAAAATGGGCAGAGCTGACTTTAGAAGGTTTGTGTGGTCATTCTCAGCACTGAAATTTGTGTGTGGGGAGGGTTTTGAGGCCCTCGACCAAGCGTTCACATTTGCTTGTTGGCCGGTGATGATTGAGGGGCCACGCCTGAAGACTGTTTTTGTCTCTGAGGCCAGGTTCGGTTTCTGTTAGGATTGTTATCCTGCTGTTGGTTGAGAGAGGCTGTGTTGATAGGGCTAATACTAGTATTGTCTCCGCCTATTGGCAGGAGTATGTATCCCTAATGTGTGGAGAGTGACACAGGAGTCCTTCATAGTGTTGAGGACCTTGTTGGTCTTAGCTGCAAATAGCTTCTCCTGATCAAATGGCAAATCTTCCAGTGTGGATTGGATCTCATGCAGGAACGAGGCTGGGGAAAATCAGGAGGCTCTACGCATCACAATGGCAGTGGCTGTGGCTCTAGCAGCAGTGTCAGGGGTGTCAAGAGCCACCTGGAAGGCAGCTTGGGAAATGGCGTACCCCTCCCATATAATGGCAGCGAATTAAAGTCTCTTCACTTCAGGGATGTTGTCAGCAAACTCCATGAGTTTGGAGTAATTGCAAAAGTCGTATTTTGCTAGCAAGGTTGAATACATTAAAATTCTGAACTGTAAAGTTGCAGAAGTATACGTCTTGCGCCCAAATAGGTCAAGCCTCTTCCTGTCTTTATCTGGTGAAGTGGTACGAGAGCAATGTTGTTTCTCCTGCTGCTGTGCAGCTTCCACCACTAGAGAGTTCATGTATGAGCCCCAGGGGCTCCAATCTGGCCATTGTGCAGTATGCAGTAATGAAGGAGGCATCCAGTGGTGCCCATACCAAGGGGGAATCCCTCTTGTGTCATATTGGGGCTTGTAATATTGTATTGGAGGGCTGCAGTGCGGAGAGAAGGAGGCTTGTATCCCTTCCTCGTTGTTGCTGGAGAATTGTGATGGCACCGGGGATAGAGCATGTGATGTTGTCAGTACTGGCGACGCAACAGTGCTGAAAATCAGTGACTGAGGAGCAGATATCACTGCTAAGTCAGCGTTTCACATATACGGCAATGGTTCTGCAAGGATCGGTGCCAGGGTTTGCAGTATCTGTCTGTACAGTGCCGACAGTGTGTTCAGCATGGATGGAATAGATCACTAGTACGTTGGTGGTATACGACTGGTGCCACTGCTCTGCTTGGTGCCAAGGAACAAGGGGCACCATCAGTGCGGAAGAAGGGTTGGTGTCGCTGGGCACGGTGCCGATAGTGATGTCAGTGCCGTAGTTATCGGTACCGCTGAAGTTGTTGGTACCGCTGATACATGAGACAGTACTGATGTAAATGATGGTACTGTGGCCTGTACCGGTGTGGTCTTAGGGCGGTGTTTAGGCACTTTACAGTCGGCGGCACTGGCAGCCACCGGTGCCTGAACTCCTGAGGTACCCAGCGCATCTTAAGTGCTGACATAGGACTTCTGTGCCGATGGTTTGGGTGGAGACCGCTTTCTGGAGGAGGGCTGATAATGAGGTGCTTTCTTTTTTGGTACTTTCTTGCCCTGAGGGGAGTCTGGGGATGAGTGTACCTCCCTGGGCTGCCTTCCCGGATCCGGAGAAGGGTGTGCCTTTTTTCCAGCAGGAGGTCCGTGTCCCTGTTAGTCCTGGTCTTGAGTTTGGCACAGTGGGGACAATCTTGCGATGAATGACGCATTGCAAGTGACCATTGGAGATTGGGATTGTGTCTCTGCAAGAGGCGCACCATTTAAAACCTGGAGAGTCAGGCATGCTGAATTTTTTTTTTAAGAACTACAATTAACTAACTATGTAAGAAGAACTAACACTAACTATTAAAGGCTAATAAGTAATTGAAGAGTGTCAGTAAGGCAGACACTCTGTCTCAGGCCAAGGGCAGTTGAGAAGGAACTGGAAGGACTGGGCCACGTATGCCTACTAGCATGGTGTGTGCTGATTTGTGCTGTGTATGCAGAGCCTGGGAGGGACTACTTCAAAATCTCTGATCAAGGTGCTGGGATGGCACCATGACCAAGTGTGGAACATCCCCAGGGACCTCTTGAAGAACTACTTAACATTTTGGATGTCTCCCTTTAAAATGCAGTTTGATTATGGTATTAATGTGAAGGAGACATAATGTTGTGATTTAATTCCTACTTGCCTTGGCAAAAACCAGAGCAATTAGCAGGATCCATAGACTTGCCACAACTCACCACTTTAGTCCTGTCTACCCAGTTCTTTTCCTTATGTTCTAATATTTAGCGTTGCTGTGCAAAACAGAAATTATGCAACAAAGGTTTATATTGTCAGGCATACATGTTGGAGGAAATGGATTTCAAAGCTACTAAAATGCAGCCTCATTGTTAATCTTAATTACTCAGTTTTGACAAATCTGGAAGAATCACCCATAATACTATGTAGTTTAAATGGATAAGTCTAATATTTTTATATCATTAAAACAAATGTCCATAAGATGGAATCCAGGCTGGAAAGAAAGAAAAACATTATCATTGATAAATGGATGAAATATACATTGTTATTTTAGTCCCCCTGCAGCTACAACTCCATTCTTGATAAAATGCTGATGGATGCATTCCACAATATTATTTTACGGTGCTTACTATAGAATGTCAAGATACTCTGCTTTAAGGAAAGCAGATTTGAAGTCTGGGATCTCATTGATGTACTTACAAAAACATAATTTTGTGCTTTAAGGAGCTGAATATTTTGAATCTTACCCTACAAGATCATTTACATTTCATCAGCATCACTAGAATTTGTGATCCAGCATTGATGAGGTGTAAATTGGACTTTTGCTTTAATATTTAATATGTAAATCTCCAAATATCTGTACACCATAATATTTCAGGAAAAAAATCTGGGTTACTGTGCTAAGATCCAGTATTTGAGTACGGCACAATGTGTTCTATGGGAGGAGAAGCTACCCTGCCATTCTGTTAGCATTATTATCCGCAGCCACTAATGGAATCTCAGTGCTGACATAGGCACTGGGGCTGTTGTCCTACCAGCCAAGTGGGATAGTGATGAGACTTGGTCAAAGGATATGTCATGGAAGCCAACTCTCCTATCCCATCTAATGTGGTGTTTCAAAATGACCTTCAGAGAACAGCAAAGTCCAGCACAGCTCTGTGGAGTGAAGGGGTGCAACACCCTATGCAACCTCTTGCTTTCCTAGCCTATCCATGCACACTGGGATTGTACCAGTTCTGCTACCTACCCAGTTGTCCCAGTTTCTGAGCACTCACATCTTTGTAGATGGAATAATGCCATTTCCAAAGCAGACTGAAACCTAGGAAAGGATTTTCAAAGAAGCTTAAGGCAGTTAGGCTCTCAAATCACACTGAAATGTAGCAGGAGTTCAGGACAGAATAGGATGAATAGAGAGACAATTTTTGCTTTTCATGATTGCAAGCAAACATAATGCAGTGTTAAGAATAAATAATTCAAACCCATCTTTCTCTCTGGACTGAGGTATTTTCCCACCACTTTATTCTAGGAAGGGATCTGAGAACTTAAATGAATTTTTTGTATCTTCCATTGACATTGTTTCTCTATTAATTTTACTAGGAAGCTTTCTCTGATGTCTGACATTAAACAGAAGAGTTTTCATATTATCTAACACCAAGCCAACTGGATTAAGTTCCAGAGAAGAATGAACACCCTCTAATGCTAAACAGGAGCTGTTCACTGTATCTCAGAGCTTTTTCTCTCTGGGTCAGAGCTGAGTAATAGAATTTTTGAAATCTGTCTAAATCCTAGTTGAAAGGTGCTGCCTGATGAAATTTCCATGGTTGCATCTCAGTCTCTGGATTTCACCCCCCACATTTTAACAGAATTCTGCCTTCTGAAGGCTATTCTTTCTGCATTATACAAAAAGCTACATCAAGGGACGGTTAAGGCTGCACAAATAAGTGATCAAAAGTCAGGAAATGCCAAACAAATCTTATTGCCAGAGCTACAGAAGTGAGCACAAACCTGCAAATTGCCAAAGAAGAAAACCACAGAATGAACTCGCAAACAAAACTATTCCCCTGTCCTAGATCCCAGGGTTTAGATCAGTGTTTCCTCTATTTTTCCCATCCATGTGCAGATTGTTTCCATTCATGTGTGGAATAATTTTTTACGTGCACCGAGGCACACCAATAGAAGCAAAAACCTAGCTGTGGGCACTCTGCATTTGAATGTCTTCACAAGTGCACAGCTTACAGGGAACACTGCTTTAGACTGTTATTATTTTATTATATGTATAAGCAGGGCTCGCCAAGCAGCAGCGAGCCCTGCTCGCCAGCCGCGCGGTTCTGCACTCTACGCACGCGCAGATCATTCTGCGCATGTGCAGATCGCTCTGTGCCGGCTCTTCCGGGTTGTAATCTACTTGCCACGGGCGAGTAGATTACATTATTTGTCGAGCCCTGTGTATAAGAAGAGGGTCTAGAAACCACAGGCAGGTTGGGACCCCATACTGCTAGGTGCTGTAGACATATAGTAAAGATAGATGCTGGACCACTAAGTAAACTTTCTTAGATTAAGACAGGATGCAACAAGTTAGTAAAACAAAGTCCCAGCAGGGATGGGGTGTCAGGTGGCAAGGAGAGGGCATGGGGCAACAGTAACATTTCTCACAAACTAGTTATATGCACCTCAGCCTCCAAGATCCTTTAGTAAGTAACAGTAAAACTGAATTAAGATCTCTTTGACTATTCCCTCTCTGTTGTAACAATACAGCACTTGGTTTGAAACGTTTTTTCTGGTTCTTTCCTCCCCAGCCTCTTCAAAATCAGTAAATGAGTAAGTGACATCATCGCTACCAAAGCCACCCTCATCCATTCTGCAATTCCTAGTGGCTGATCCTCTATCTTCTGACATGTCAGTGGTGAAAGACCGGGCCTCTAATCACCTTCAATCATTGTACTGCATCATGAAAGGTGCCATAAAGTGAAGAGCAACCTTTTGAGAGCTTGTATTTCTTTAGAGATCCTCCTGTTCTGTCATCTCCCCATGCAGGACATGAAACTCCTAATTTTGAGGGGTGAGCAATTATTTTCCTTTCATATGCACTGTCACTTACATTAATAGCTGCAGAGAATTCCAGAACACGCTGAAGGACAATTTCCATTTTGGCAGCTCTAGGCTCTGATATTTTTATCTTAGTACATGTGAACCAATCATTAGAACTGTAATACCAACAAAAATATGTCCAATCAAGATGAAACTGGCTCTCTTGCAGAGAGCCAGAAGAAATATTTGGCAACACTTAAACCCAGAGATCTTAAATGGAATGTAAGTAGTGGATAGGCTTTTCAGCTGGTCTTCTGCAAGGGTGAACTTCACCCCTACTTCAAGAATTTAGAACACTAGCTTCTGCATGACTGGAAGAATATACCATACAAGAACATAAGAATGGACATACTGGGTCAGACCGAAGGTCCATCTAGCCTAGTATCCTGTCTGCCGACAGTAGCCAATACCAGATTCCCCAGAGGGAGGGATCACAACAGGTAATATTCGCATGATCCCTCCTCTGTCACCCACCTCCAGAGAAACAGGCTAAGAATACCATTCCTACCCATCCTGGCTAATGGCCATTGATGGACCTAACCTCCACAAATCTATCTAGCTCTTTTTTGAACCCTGTTAAAGTTCTAGACCTCACCACATCTTCTGGCAAAGAGTTCCACAGGTTGACTGTGCGTTGAGTGAAGAAAAACTTCCTTTTGTTTGTTTTAAACCTGCTGCCTAGTAATTTCATTTGGAGTATGTCTAGACTACATGGCTCTGTCGCTAGAGCCATGTATATTAGTTTACTAGACATACCCAAATGAAGCGGCGATTTAAATAATCGCCGCTTCATTTAAATTAAAATGGCTGCTGCGCTGAGCCGATCAGCTGTTCATCGGCTCAGCACACTAGTCTGGACACTCCGCGGTTGACATGAAAGGCAAACCTCATCCCATGAGGCATAACGAGGCGGTCGACAAATGCTTTTGATGTCGACTGTGGAGTGTCCAGACTAGCGTGCTGAGCTACAAACAGCTGATCGGCTCAGCGTGGCAGCCATTTTAATTTAAATGAAGCGGCGATTATTTAAATTGCCGCTTTATTTGGGTATGTCTAGTAAACTCATCTACATGGCTCTGGCAACACAGCCATGTAGTCTAGACATACCCTTGGTGTCCCCTGGTTCTTACATTGTGGGAACAAGTAAATAACTTTTCCTTATTCACTTTCTCCACACCACTCATGATTTTATAGACCTCTATCATATCCCCCCTTAGTCTCCTCTTTTCCAAGATGAAAAGTCCAAGTCTTTTTAATCTCTCTTCATGAGAGACCCGTTCCAAACCCCTAATAATTTTTGTTGCCCTTTTCTGAACCTTTTCCAATGCCAATATATCTTTTTTGAGATGAGGCGACCACATCTGTACACAATATTCAAGATGTGGGCATACCGTGGTTTTATATAGAGGCAATAAGGTATTTTCTGTCTTATTCTCTATCTTTTTTTAAAAATGACATTCTAGTTGCTTTTTTTGACTGTCACTGCACACTGAGTGTATGTTTTCAGAAAACTATCCACAATGACTCTAAGATCTCTCTCTTGAACAGTTGTAGCCAAATTAGTCCCCATCATATTACACATAAAGTTGGGATTATTTTTTCCAATGTGCATTACTTTACATTTATCAACATTAAATGTCATTTGCCATTTTGTTGCCCAATCGCTTAGTTTGGTGAGATCTTTTTGAAGCTCTTCATAGTTAAGACTAAAGCAGACTATCTTGAGCAGTTTGGTATCATCTGCAAATTTTGCCACCTCACTGTTTACCCCTTTCTCGAGATCATTTATAAATAAGTTGAATAGGATAGGTCTCAGGACAGACCTTTGGGGGACCCCGCTAGTTACCTCTCTCCATTCTGAAAACTTACCATTTATTCCTGCCCTTTGTTTCCTGTCTTTTAACCAGTTATCAATCCAATCTGTATCTTTATCATCTTTATATGTTAATGGGAACAATTATTAATCCAATAAATAGGTGAGCAGAAAATCTGTAGGTTTCACAGTTTCCCCAAGAAATGGTGCATTTAGGTAATTCTCAAAACACAGTATATTTTGCATTTAATATTTTTTCATTATAATATTATGCCTGTTTTTATTCCTGTAAAACTGAAAATACATACAGCCCCAAGTAGACTGTTTTGATGCACAAGTATTATACTCATTTTCAACTGCTCTTTCACAGTTTTGAACATCTTGCTGACATCAGTTATGCTTCTTTTTCATGGCATATAGTAAAAAAAAAGCTTTAATCAAATTAATTAAATTTATATAGTCCCACATATAATAGTTATTGTGGTACAATTAACAATGAGTTTTCTGAGGATTCCTGATTGTTTTGGGGTTGACTCTTGCTTTTATGTAGTGATTTAAAGTAAAAAGCTGAAACATAAGTATTTGACATTGAAATAGCCAACATTACTATCCAGGCACTGTTGCCCCTATGTAACAGATCTCAGATGGACTTTTGGAGAGCTAGCCAAAAGCAATAGATGACTCCATGATTTCTATTTTATTTTTAATGAAAAACAACAAAAGTGACCACAGTGATTTGTAATCAAAGTCTCAGTAGCTTTTAAAGGGCTATTACTTTTCTGAGATTCTGCCCTTTGTTTAAATTTTGTTTGACAAGTGCTTTATAAATGAGCAGAAGAGGTGGTTTATGTTTCATTAATGAGGTTGATAGTGGTTAATTACTGACGTGACATAAACAATCCAGTGCCAGATCAAGCAGGAAGGGTCAGTTATGCAGAAAAGACCCAGCTGGACCTCAGATATGATTTCCTTTAACTATTTGAATACCTAATAATTTATAGACCATATCTCCTGAGAGCTCCAACCCATAAGAGCTGTGAATTCTATGGTTGTGATCAATGCTGGGCTTGGAACATAAAACAGTATTCAGGAACAGTAACTTTCTGTGGAAGCTGTCTACTAAGCTCAGACTCCAGAAGATGCCCATCACATTGACCATAAAATAGATGGAGACATCTTCACCCCATAGGTTGGTCTGGAGAAGGATTGATGCTAATGAATGAAAAGAGACTGCCCAAGTAATGCGATATAACAAACATAAGAGGGTCATTCAGGTCAGACTCACAGCATCATCACAGTTGATTGTTCTTGAATATGAATATATGTGTGCCTTCCATACACTGTACTTAACTGGTATGTTCAGACTCCAGCTCCTGACATATACAACATGTTCTATCAATATCTGTAGCCTGAATGTATGAGACTAAGTCAAATAAAGTAAACCTTCCCACTCAAGCTAAATATACTCACTGAACTGGTTGATCAGACAGGGCTATTAGAGTTTTCAAAGCGGAGCTATGCCTTATTGCTAAACAATTTATAAAACAGTTTATGCTGATTATTTGCCTCATATGTTTACTTTCATTTGTTTGTTTAAATTAATTTGCTGTGCTGGGAACTAAAATATGCTATCAAGATTGTTCACAAGAACTATTCAATCTATAGCAAATATATATAATGAGCAGGTAATCCTGAGGAAACAACAAAATCTGCTGTTGTAAATATGAAACGCCAATAAAACCAGGAGCAAATGAGATGTGATCTGAATTCAAATGTAAACACTCAAAAGACCCACATACAGAGATTTCCTAAAGTTCTTGCGAGTCCATTCCAGAGGTGTGCACACTGGAATTATGTGCTGTTGCGATTCTGAGCTACACAATTCTAGATATGTTTAAACTATAAAATACACAGCCATAACAGCTGTCTAAGTGCTGACTAAGAAATGGCAAAACTATAGTCAATGTGTAATGGAGACATGGATTAATCTTCCCTTACAATACAGCAGCAAATATGTTAAATTAAAATATATATTAAAAAGTATTAATGTTTACATAGTTTAGAGATACTGGCTACACATAAAGTTTCCAAATTCAATTTGTTCAATGTACATGTTCAGATAATACTATTGCAATGGTCTCTTACTAAGCAATATATGTTCTCTATTAATATGCAGAGATGCCAGTGTTAAGCAATCAAATTAGGAGAATGTCAAACTCTATCAAGAAAGCAAAATATTTAGAAAGCTGAGGAGAGAGAACTCTGGGAAAATATGACGTGAGAGTCCCAATGGCCTCTGTCCCTGATGATACAGTTATTATTTGATTTATGTGGACTTGTAGCTGCCCTTGCTTTGACCCTAGGAAGGGCTGTGTGGGAAGTTTGTGTCTCAGATAGGCTGAAGCCTTGGTCTGCAGAGTGTCTGGAGCCTAAGTGTATGTAAAGAAACTGATAAATAGGGAAAAGGCCCAGTTTGCTCCAGCTGGAAATCAGAAAGTTGAAGTAACTGCTGCATTGTCATCGACTCATTCTAGGAAGAGAGGGCAGTATCTCTGGAACTACTGTATGTAAGTATATAATTCAGTTTTCTAAAAGCTTGGGGATTTTACAGTGCCAGTCTACACACATATTAACTGTTTTCAATTAAGATATTTGCAGTTTAGAATACTTTTGTCATCTGATTTTTAAAATGCTGATCAAGGAACAATAAAAATATATACTTTTTAAATAAGGTGTTCTTTACTGCCAGTTATTTTGTTTCAGGAGTATTACACATATGTAAACTGATCTGGTGACCTACAATATATTAGCCATTCAAGAAATACATTTTCCCCACCTGAAGATAACGAAGTGCAAAATTCAGTGTAATAATAAATTGGAGTATTTCTAGTCATGTCATTATCATGCAATTGCAGATTCTGAGCCCTAAGGATTCTGTGCCACATTCAGGATTAGATTGGGAGGTAAAATTAATCCTGTATCTGAAGAACAAATGTGTCTGACCTGTATAAAAATAAATTTTATTGTTTATTTCCTTTTAAACTAACTTTTTTTAAAGAGATGGATCCGTTTCAATGTTATCCATTCCGAACAAACCATACAGACAGATATCAAAGCTATACAGTGATAAAGGACCTGTCTCCATTTATTTTTCCAATTTATTTAATAGTTCCTTTAAAATAATTACACACATAGCAAGTACTTGAAAGATAAGTAGCAAAGCTTACACAACAGTCATAAAAATATCTATCAGTAAGATAAAGGAATCTGTTATGTAAAATCCCCTAGAAAGGCACCATACTCACAGATGAACATAGCAAATATAATTTACGGGAAAGAGGGAGGATGGGGGATAACTGCTTTCTGAGGAAAGTTTAATTTGGATTTCTTCATATATTTAAAAAATAAAAATCCAAAATAAATAAAAAATTACCCCTAAAGTGCATATTATTATTAAAATACCTAAGTTATGAAGCACTGTTATCTGATTCTACTAGCTTTCTTTGCAAAATGAATCCCCTCTGAGTTTAATGACTGATGTAGTTAGATAATTGCCTTTGAGTGCAACCAAATATACTACCTGGGATATCAGAATATAGTAGCCAGAATGACCAGTAACTTACTGCACATTTTGTGTTTAATTTGCATAACTTCAGAAAGTACAATTCCTGCTCTGGAAACAAAACAAAGCAAGGATCAAAACTGAGATTGAAATCCACTGCCTAATTTGTGTGGTTGTTCATTCATGCTTTCTTTCCCAGGATATGAGGTTGACTACATAAATCTAAAAGACCTTCAGCTCAAGTTCCTGAAATTCCCTCGAAGCAAGAAATTTCCCTTTTGACACAACTGTCAAAATATTTACGATAGATGTTAATGTACTGTCAATTCAGACATTTTGAAGAGCTTCTTGGAGGGTCTCCTTAAAGAAATATGTTCCACATAGTAATAGTTATAATGAAACTATGAAAAACAACATCTTCTGCCATTAATAACATGGAAACAGATACACAGTATGTTTTTAGTTTGTATGCGTGACTTCTGGTAAGTGACTCAGATGGTTTTGGGTCACAAGTTCATACTTTGCCATTAAAATCTTACTTTCCCTTCACTTGATAAACTGAAGATAACTGACAAATTCTTTGATTAGGAATAATAGCTGTATATTTCTGAACCCTGGTATGACACACAAGATTTACAGTGGATGGGTAACCTACTGCTTCAGTAGACATTCCAAGTTACATTTTGTCACTTGCTGGAGATTTAATACAATAAAAGTAAGGTTAGAAAAGGAAAACAATGTGATTTGCAGAAGTACCTGTGTTATTTAGGAACCTAAGTACCATTGACTTTCATGTTGTCAATAACTTAGGCACTTCTGAAAAAATTACTCTAAGTCACTGTAGAGAGGGTATTTTACTTCTTTTATGTGCTTCCTAAAAACTATGCAAAAAGACTTTTAATACAAAAAGCTTAGTAGAAATAACATCAGAAGCAATAAAAAAAATGAGCTGGGACCTTATACAGGAAACAACTCACCATAAGGCAGCCTGAGCACTAAAGTGTTAGCCCCTAAGTGTTTCATTAAATGTAATCCTACACAACTGATATGATCGTAGTTGTTCTTTTTAAGGGGTGTATCACATTTCTCAGTCTATCACACTGTTTTCAGTCTCAACGTTCAGAAATTTTATTTTTTAGGTTAAATTCTCCAAGCATCATCTCTGTGCAAAGGTGATTTTTTTGTCTTTTAAAAGTGTAAGTAAAAATGGTCAAATAAGAGAACTTTGTGGGTGTGTAATTTATTTCTATTATAAAAAATGGTTGTAACTCTACTGTCTGAGGCAAAACATTAAAATTACAAATTTAAAATTTATCAGTGAAACAGCTGTCATTGAGAAGAGTTTTTGAATATTCTGGTATAATCTGCTTATGATTTACCAAAGTACAATACTTTGAAAATTGCATGATGAGCAGTGGCTTTTTTGTTTGTTGCTGAGTTCAACGTATGCAACTAAGGAAGGCTGTGTTTTGTGTGGATAAATGCCTAACTTAGAAGTGTATGTAAAGAATACTGCAGGTGGACATATAGGCTGAGGAAGTAACTTCCACAAAATTCTTGGTTCAATCTCTGCAGCTCAGATTTGCAGGTGAAGGCTCATTCTTGCTAATCTCAAATGTGAGAGACAGAATATTCCAGTTTATAGCATATACACAAGCTATTGACAATTTTGCAAACCAGCTGCTCCTTAATGTCCTGGAAAGTGAAATTTATTCTTTTAGTCTTTTTTTCTATTCGCTACCTTCTCATTCAAGGCAGTTTCATACCTGAAATTTATATTAAAAGATGGCCTTGGCTGTATTTCCAAAAGTCAGGAAATTCCAGTTCCTTGTAATTCATCACTATGACAATAACACAATCTTTAATTCCCAGATAAATATGCAATGCTTCATTTTAATATCCTTTTGATTGTTTCTTTTTGTGAACAAATACTCCAGTTTACACTGACCCGGTGTAAATTGTAAATTCAGTGGTCACAGCTGACATTCACATATGTATGTGTGAACATGTTGTTTAGGTTTATGTGTTAGATGCCCAAAGGGATTTTGAGGTGCTTATGCCTAACTTTTGGGTGCATTGTCACCTAGTGCAATCCACTGACCTGAGTTAAGAATTTAAGCTCCCTACCTACATAAGTCATGGGGCGCATTGGATGTCTCAGAATAGGATTCCCAAAACACAGTATTCTGAGCAAGTAGCCACCCGTCAGCCAATGGAAAATGCCAAGTAGAGGGGAGCATGCTTAGCCATTGACTTGCAGGAAACTAGGAGCCTGTCTTTGCCTGGATTCTCAGTTATGAATCTTCTTATGGAGTTAGACACCTAAATTATTTTTTACATGAAATGTTAGGGGCAGGACCAGCAGCAGCAGTCCTCTTATGGTGGGCAATAAGTTGGACATAGTTCACCAAGGTTAGCCCCTAGAAGTCCACCAGCACTTTATTTACCTGCGCCTTTGCAGGCACGACTTCTTGAAACTCCCGTTGTCCGCGGATT
This sequence comes from Pelodiscus sinensis, assembly GCF_049634645.1. Lineage (NCBI taxonomy): Eukaryota > Metazoa > Chordata > Testudines > Trionychidae > Pelodiscus > Pelodiscus sinensis. The sequence continues at coordinate 550,093 of NC_134737.1, read as the reverse complement.
GCCATTCCCAGCAAATGGGAGCTGCGGGAAGCAATGTCCTGGGCTGTGCCATTTCCTGCAGCTCTCATTGGCCAGGAATAGTGATCTGTGGCTAATGGGAGCTTCAAGAGGCCATACCTGTGTTAGCGCAGGAACATAAAATATTGGTGGCCCACCAGGGGCTAACCCAGGCAAACTGCATCTAGTTATTGCCCACCACTGTATTATAATGGAGGTTAGGTCCATAAAAGGCTATTAGCCAGGGGATAAAATGGTGTCCTTGGCCTCTGTCTGTCAGAGGCTGGAGAGGGATGGCAGGAGACAAATCGCTTGATCATTATCTTCGGTTCACCCTCTCTGGGGCACCTGGTGCTGGCCACTGTCGGTAGACAGGATACTGGGCTAGATGGACCTTTGGTCTGACCCAGTACGGCCGTTCTTATGTTCTTATAATCTTTAGCCCAGTAGTTAGGGCTCTCAACCAGCAGGCAGGTAACTCAAGTTCAATTCTCCCATCTACCTGCTATGAAGAAGGGATATAAATTGGATCCTCCACCTCTCAGAGTGCCCTAACCTGCTGGTGATGTTTCTCTCTCCATTTCTCCTGTTGAAGTTATTCTGCTTTGCATACATAATTAAATATGTATTAGGTGTGAGGGTATGTCAGGCTGACTCTGTAGTCCGGCAGTTGGGATATTCAGCTAACCGTCCCAAGTTCAAATTCCTGCTCTGTAAAAGGCAGAGGAGGGAAATGAGCCTGGGTTCCCCACATCCTAAGCACTGGAGGCTGCTGCCTCTTCCCCAACTCGGCTGTTTGATGTGAGGTTAGGCATGCTCTGATTAGGCATGTCGGGTTGAGTCCTGCAGCGCAGATAGACAGGAAATGCCTAATCTGAGTATCCCGCTGGAGTTTAAGTGTGATAAACCACCATGTTCTTAGGCTTTGCAGCTATGAGTATGCTCACTGGCTGAAAATTAAGTGCCTTCGGACTTTGACAGTGGAAATATATATACTTAAGAATTTAAGGGGCCTTCATGGTTATGGCAGCATCTGAGCAAGAATTTTGAGGATCCCACAGTGCCTAAATGTTGGCAACCTGTGTCCTTTTGTGGAACTAGCTGTACACTGTAATGCAGATAACACAAAATGACAGAATTAAAGTTGCATGTTCAATCTTAACTTTGTCATTTCCTAACTTTGGAGAGCTTTTCTATACAACCTCAATGTTCTGTGAGGTATTTTTTTTTTAAATATACAGCATAATTTAACTTTTGTTCCTCCATGACCCCGAAAGACCATCACAAAGAGCCCAATCCTGAGATGCTCTCTCAAACACCACTCATTTAAGTAATTTGAAGCTTCACCTCAAGGCTGATTTGTTACATCAGAATCAATTTATTAATCTGATATATTACACAAGTGAATGTGGGCTTTGTAAACTCAATTTACATTTCTGTATCTTTGTAACTTTATTTTACTTTGGAATACTTTTTTACATAGAATAACTATCAAAAGGATGTTGGAACATATGCTTTCAATTTAAAATGATGCATATTTACCAAAGGAAACAAATTTAGACTTTGCCCATGCTAAACTGATCTGATTGATAAGGCCCCCTCCATGAGTCACTGAGTCACCTTCCTTTCAAACAAATATTTACCAGCACAGATAACATAATGGCAGCAGTCCAGCCTCACTGCACCTTTTCACCTTGTGCTGGTAACACGAGGTTTTCTATTCCATGGATATGTCTATGGTGGGGGTGTATATTAATGTGTATTTTGGGAAGGGAAGTATATGCCTCAAGATATGGCTTCAATTCAGGTTCCCTGGAGTCATAAAATCATTTTCTTAGGGACAATACATAAACTATTCCATTAAGTCTCCTGTGATCATCTTTTAGGTGAGTCCTTAAGACTCAAGCTCCTGTCTGCTTTGTAGGAGTTATTACAGATCCCATGATGAGTATGGGTATATCTACATTGCAGAAGAAGACTTGCCTACCAGCTCAGGTTGGCATGGCAGAGACCAATGCTAGCTTTGCTCAACCTATAGCAGTGGTCTCCACTTTTTCAATTTAAGTGCAATGTAAGATCTACCTCAAACCCAAATACCCTGGCCCACTTCCTTCCCGCCCCTTCTTTGAGGCCCTGCCTGTGCTCCACCCCTTCTTCCAGGCCTCACCCTACTCACGCCATCCCCTTTCCTCCCCCACTTGCACCAGGCTGAGGTAGGGGATTGGAGAGCAGGCTCTGGTCTTGGGCCAAGGGGTTTGGAGTGTGGAAGGGGCTCTAGGCTTAGCCCAGGGCAGGGGAATTGGGGTCCAGGAGGGGTTTCAGGGTGCAAGCTCTGGTAAGGAGTTTGGGTTCAGGGGGACTCCTGTCTGGGGCAGGAGGTTGGGTGCAGGAGGAGGTTCAGGGCTGGGACAGGTAGGTTACCAGGTAATCATAAAAAAATACCGAACACGCTTCATGGGGAGAGCGGGGGGATGGACTGGCCGGGAGTGCAGCGGTGCTGGTCGGGAGGAGGGGGGGGGGCGGGAAACAGAGCTAACGGGGGGGGGCAACGGGGCTGGCCAGGGGAGATGGGGAGACCAATGGGAAGCAGGGCTGGTCGGTGGGGGGGGGGGGGTCAGGCGGAACGGGGCTGGCCATGGGATATGGGGGGAGGGGCAGCCAGAGGGGGTGGAGCTGGACGTGGGAGCTCAGGAGGAGAAGGAGGAGGAGGAGGAGGAGGGGAGAACTGGCCGCTGGAAGCAGGGCTGGCGGGGGGTGCAGTGGGGCTGGCCGGCGAAGATCTGGAGCAGGAACTGGCCAGTGGGAGGCAGAGCTGGCGGCGGGGGGAAGGACTGGCCGGGGAAGACCGGGAGGAGAAATCAGGGATAATTAACCAACCAGCCAGCTAGGAGAGGGCGGGGGAGCAAATCAGCCAGTGGGGTGCAGGACTGACCCAGGCTGTGCAGATCCCAGGGCGCTCCCGTCCCGTGTGAGTCAGTCCAGCTGCAGCTCCACCACACGCTTCACCAGTGCGCAGGAGGAAGTACCGGACTGCCTCTTCTCCTCACACACAACCAGGGCTCCCAGCACCAATCGCACCCCATCTCCCTCCCAGCAACTCCCCCCGCCCCCGCCAGGCTTCCGTCCGGTGCCCAGCCGGAAAACCAGGAAATACCGGACATTGCACATGTCCGGTATTTTCTGGATTTTTTTTACTGGGCAGCAGGCCCAAAAACCAGATTGTCTGGTAGAAAACCGGACACCTGGCAACCCTAGGGACAGGGGTTCAGGAAGCAGGCTCTTTAATTAAGATAACTTCCAGGTGGTGGAGCAGCCGGGTTAAGCCAGCTCACTCCTGCCCTGACCCTGCACCACTCCTGAAAGCAGCTGGCATGTGTAGCAATGGTGCCATGTGCTGCCCCTCAGCTACAGGCACTGAGCCCACAGCTTCTACTGGCCACAGTTCCGCATTATTGATCAATGGGAGCTGCAGGAGCGGTGTCTGCAGGCAAGGATGGCACGGGGAGAGCCCCCCCCCCCCTGCTCTGCCTTTCTCAGGGGCTCCAGGGACATGCCAGCCACCTCCAGGAGCAGCAATTACCACGTGGATAATGTCTCCAGCCACGCCAGGTTAGGCATTTTAGAACTCACTACTCAAAGAATTACGTTTAAATGTAAGATAGAAAGGAAAATTGATTAAATGAACAGACCAGTAAAAAACCCAAAATAACACCCTTTGCAAGCAGTAAAAGAAGTAACAACCCCCCATGTGTGTGTTGGGTCAGGAGATGAGAGGGAAGGACAGTGTGTGTTTGTGAGAATGACAGACACACACAGTGTGTGAGAGTGACAGATTTGCATTGCCAACCTCCCTCCATCCCCTTCTCTCTGTGCGGAGATAGGGTACAGGAGTGGGGGGGGGGGAGGGACACCCTGACATCAGTCCCCCCCCACTCCTTCCTGCACACTGCACAGCAAGCAGGAGGCTCTGGGGGGCAACTCGAAGGCAGAGGGCAGGAGCAGCATGACAATATGTGGAGGGCCAACTGTGCTTGACAGGTTCCTGGCCAAACAAGTCAGGATCACCTATCAGAGGCTCCAAGACCTACTGGTAGATCTTGATCTACTGGTTGGTGACCAATGACCTACAGCATTAAAAATAGCAGTGTGAGCCCTGGTTAACACGAAGGAATTATTTCAAAATAACTCCCCTTATTTTGAAATAATAAGCAGAACGTCTACACTACCAAGCCCATTATTTTGAAATAATGGTCTGGTTATTTTGAAATCTGTACTGCTGCTTTCCTTGAGGAATAACGCTTATTTTGAAATTGTTATTTTGAAATAGCTGTAATGTGGACACTCCGCTGCTGCTATTTCAAAATAAGTACACCCCAGAGTGATTCGAACTAAGTACTTCCTGGGGCTCTAAGTCGAGATAGCACAGGATGTGGCTGAGGTTTGCCATGTGACCTCCTGCCAGTGCAGTGAGTCTATGGCAGGCTCTGTGCCTGCCCCAGCTCCATTCTGCTTCTGGAAGGGGCCAGTGTGCCCTTGTGGCTCCACAGGCTCCCCTTCTTTGCTAACACTACCCCTTCAGCTCCCATTGGTCACAGTTCCCCATAACTGGCCTATGGGTAGCTATGGGGTATGATGATTGCAACCTTGAGACTTCTACCTGCCATCCCTCCTCCACTCACAGGGGGCCATGGAGCTGTGCTGGCCACTTGTGGAAATGGGCCAGTGGTGTGTGGCCAGGGCAAGCAGGGAGCCAGCTAATCACAATCGACCAGCAGACTCCCCAAGATCAACCAGTTGATCACAATTGACTGGTTGGTGACCACTGCCTTAATCCCTCCTCACTGTGGAGGGAAGAGGACACTAAGGCTATGGAAATTACATATAAGACCTCAGAGGAACTCCACTGCTGCTCTGAAATTAATGTTAGGGAATATTAATCCTAGTCTAATTGTTTGGGATGGGAAGATGCATTACAGTAAAATCAGCAACAGAAGATTTATAAACAAAGCCTGTTCATTAAGACCAACACAGTTTGTAATGCTGTCTATTCCCAGTAACTTTCCACCTACCTGCCTTTCTCTCATAATTTGCAAATGGCCTTATTATCTCTAGATATTTCTTTTCTTTCAGGGCTGTGTAACCTGCCTACCACAACAATCCTTTCTGAAGTGATGGTTGTATTCTTTCTAATGGAAACCTGAGTCTTGCCTTTCAAAGTAACTAGTCATGTTCTACTTCCTCAGATTTTCTTCTTAAAAGTACCAAAGTGAATGAATCAGTGGGAGCTGAAGCAGAGTATGGCAAATACCTTTGTAACTGTATCTGATGGGTACTGCCTTGCTGAACCCATTCAATATTACGGTGAGTAAAGAAAAATGAAAATATTTAAAAAAACAAAAAGATTGAAGCAGTTGCTCTTTTAACTTGAAAACAAGTGGTCCTGTGGCACCTTAGAGACCAACAAAAGTATATAGAATCATGAGTTTTTGTGGACTTTAGGATAAAACCTATCCTAAAACCCACAAAAGATCATGATTCTATATATTTTTGTTAGTTTCTAAGGGTATGTCTACCCAGCAGGGCAAAAATGTCAAGTGCATAGCTGAAGTTGAAATAGCTTAAGTCAGCTTTCAGCGCTGTGTACACAGCAGGAAGTCAAAGGAAGAACATTCTTCCTTCGACTTCCCTTACGCCTCATAAAATAAAGGTTATAGGAGTTGGAGTAAGAAGTGCTTTAATTCAAAATAAAGGCTTGCTGTGTGGATGCACACTATGTCATTTTGGAATAATGTCAGTTGTTCTGAAATAATTCTGCTGTGTAGACATAGTCTAAAGTGCCAGGGCACTACATGTTGTTTTTAAAGTTGCAGACTAACACAGCTGCCCCTCTGAGACTTTTCATTTGGTTTACTATTACAGAAGTTACCTACATTAAAGATTTAAGCACTTATCCAGTCAAATGAGAAATGCTCATCAATCAAGTATGTTTCTAGTGGGCTCCTACAAGCCCTAGCTATTTAACATATTTTTATCAATGACTTGAAAGAAAATGTAAAGTCATCACTGTTAAAGTTTAAGAGGATACAAAAATAGCGGGGAATGGCAAATAACTAAAATGACAAGTTGCTAATGCAGAACAATGTGGATTGCTTGGTAAATTGCATAAGAAAACAGTATTTGTTGTAATACTACTACATTTAATATTTATGAATAAAGAAAGTAGGCCATACTTACTGGATGTGGGACTCTGTCTGGGGAAGCAGTTGCTTTGAAAAAGATTTGAGGATTATGGTGGACAATCACTAGAGCTCTGCCAAATCATAGTACAGGCAGTCCCTGGGTTACGTACAAGATAGGGACTGTAGGTTTGTTCTTAAGTTGAATTTGTATGTAAGTCGGAACTGGCGTCCAGATTCAGCCGCTGCTGAAACTGACTAGCGGCTGACTACAGGAAGCCCGAGGCAGAGTTGCTCTGCCCTGGGCTTCCTGGAATCAGCCGCTGATCAGTTTCAACAGCGGCTGAATTTGGACGCCTGGGACAGAGCAGCTGGGGCGCTGCCGGGTAGGTCCCTGCAGCGCCGCACCTCAGCGCTACTGGACCAATCCGGCAGCACCCCAGCTGCTCTACCCCAGGTGTCCCCAAGTCAGCCACAGCTGAAACTGATCAGTGGCTGATTCCAGGAAGCCCGGGACAGAGCAACTCTGCCTCGGGCTTCCTGTAGTCAGCCGCTGGTCAGTTTCAGCAGCGGCTGACTTGGGGACGCCTGGGACAGAGCAGCTGGGGTGCTGCTGGGTTGGTCCAGTAGCACCGAGGAGCGGCGCTACAGGACCAACCCGACAGTGCCCCAGCTGCTCTACCCCAGGCGTCGTTGGCGAGAAAAGCCTGTCCCGCTGCCCGCATGCTCTGCAGCTTTGCTCCGCGTCTCCCTAGTCTGCTCGGAGGACGCCGGCCGCGGCACAGCCGCGGCGCGTCTGGGCTGTCCCGCTGCCCACGTGCTCCGCGGCTTTGCTCCGCGTCTCCCTGGTCTGCTGGGGGGGCTCCCCCCCAGCAAACCAGGGAGACACGGAGCAGCTTTTCTCGCCCCGGAAGACGCGGGCGGCGGGACCGCGGCGCATCTGGGCGTCCCGCTGCTCCCGTCCTCCGGGGCGAGAAAAGCCCCGTTCATAACTGCAGTCCGACGTAAGTTGGATCCGCGTAACTCGGGGACTGCCTGTATATTTTAGTCAGTTTCACAGTCCATAAGACTTGAAAATTTGTACATTTCATGTTTGCAGATATTTAAATCTCAACTTTCACAGTTTTGTACTGTGGGGATCCTGACCCCAACAGGGACTGTAGGAAGGGGTTTGTAAACCTGTTTTATTTGGGTAATGGGTTTGCCACCCTCACTTTTGTGATGCCTTCCAAGCTGGACAGAGTAGGAAGGAGCCAGTGTGGAGCTATCTGCAGCCAGGTCAGGTACCCAAAAGCTGCGTTGTAGGGAAATAGCAAGTCGTGTCCTGCCTCAGCCTTCCTCATCCTAGCTGGAGTTAGGAGCCTCAATTCCTGGATCATTCTTAGTAACAAGAGAACATCTGATTTGAATGGGAAAGGCTTATTTTCATTGTCATTGTCATGAAATTGGTAGGGCCCTAATAATTGTTGAACATGAAACCCCAGAATTAAATTAAATTAAATTAGCTGTTACTACTCAAGAAAGAGATCTTGGCGTCACTGTGGATTGCAATAGCGTCACTAATATTCAATATTTTTATTAATGACGTGGATATTGGAGTGGAGAGTATGTTTATAAAATCTGCAGATGACACTATGCTGGAATTAAAAATAACCTTTACAAATTGGAAAATTAGTTTGGATTCAGTAAGATGAAATGCAGTAAAGTGCAAAGTACTTAGGAAGAAAACATCAAATGGACTACTAAAAATGGAGAGTAACTGCACAGATGGTAGTACTGCTTAAAAGGATCTGGGGGTTAGAGTGGCCGAGAAACTGAATATGATGTGGTTGTGAGAAAAGCTCTATTTTATGATGAAAGTTAGAAAACTGAGTATGTTTTATCTTGAGAAAAGATGACTGAATGAACACCTGATAAGCCTTCAAATATGTTAAGGGCTGTTATCAAGAAGACTGATTAACTTTTCTCCAGGTCCACTGAAGATAGGACAAGAAATAATAAGCTTAGTTTTCAGCAAGGGAGATTTAAGTTATATATTAAGAAAAACTTTCTAACTATACAGGTAGTTAAACGCTGGAATGAGCTTCCAAGGGAGGTTGTAGAATCTCCATCATTGCAGGTTTTAAAAACATGTCAGACAAACAACTGTCAAGGATGGTCCAGATTCACTGTGCCCTGCAAAAGTGTAGCAGGCTGGACTTCATCACTTCTCAAAGTCCCATCCAGTTGCACATTTGTATGATGCTTGCACATTTTGTTTATTTTGTAAATCAACTGCAAACATGATAAATAACTGTACACAACAACTCCTGTCACAATGTTGTACAAACATTACTGAAAATGCAAGTACGACTGAGAGAATTTTTTAAATAAAGCATATCCTGGCATTCATGGTCTGCTGAACATCAGCTTTGAGATGTTTATATAATGGCAAAATAGGCCACTCTTTGGAATTTTTGTATTGTCCTCTGCTTGTTAATGTTCTTCATTTTCATATATTGTGCCTGGAATGTGTTTTAATACCAAACATAAATGTTTCTCTGTTTAAAATGTTTAAATTTTATTTAAATTTTATTTGGACTGATACCCAGTCTCTTTTCTGAAGCTCATCCTTACTCCACATTAATGAACAGCAGGCATTAAGTCTGGGAATACCAGTCTCTCACCACCTGAATTGCCTGCAATTTAACTATCTGTGCAAAATTAAGTTACTCATTTACAGAATTCAAGTAGTCCACAATATGACATTAACCAAACACATGAAAAGACTTTACTAAGAAAAACTGCAGGCACCAATTTTTAGGTGCAAAAATGAGTAACTCTTCTGAAATTTTCTTTTAATAGTACATTATAAACATAATTTAATATTTGTAGGTAAATGAAGTCACAAATTCTTCCACAATCTTTTTGTTTCATTCTCTTGTTTTTCATTACCTAGATGTTTTGCCAGAGCACATAAATTATCAGCTGCAAGACTCAGACTTTCAGGCTACTCCTTTCTGCCAGTATTCAGCAGTTCAGTTTCCTACAATGTTACAGTCACAACCTTCCCAGTCACAATACAATGCCTACAGCTTGGATTCCCAATATGTTGATGGGCAGTACATAATCAGTAACTGTGAATTAAACAAACCCCCCTGTATGGTTGGCCATAATGATGATGATGGATATTATGGACTAAAAAGGGCAAGACCAAGTCATTCCTCCTTGCGAATGAAGGGTCAGGAAGAGCTCTGTGTTGTGTGTGGGGACAAAGCCTCAGGATATCACTACAATGCGCTCACTTGTGAAGGCTGTAAAGGTAAGGGAGTAATAGTTTTATTTTGTGTCTTAAGAGAAAACTGCCTCTATTAATCAGTTCAGCGTGCTGAAATTCCACATATGCAATTTTAAATGAGCACATTTATGTTAATTTTTCAGTTAACGTTTTGGAGGACAGATGCAAGCTAGTTGAAGAGTGGAATAACTTATGGGATCTCTCTGAATTTCACTACTGACTGCTTCTCCTCTGCTATATCAGACTCCATCTTCTTCTTACTGTCAAGTGTCTATTTAATTCAGCTTCTCTGTACTTATCTACCCTTGTCTCTTTACATATTACCCCATCTTCTCTGTACTGTCAATGATGCCCGAGAGTCATGCACTCATTTGGCAAGATTGTCACAAAAACATCTCTGTTCCTTCTCCTTCCCTGCTGCCTCCACTGCATACAAAAGCCTTCCTGAGCTTATGTGTAAAACCATACTCTCACCACATTAAAAATCCCTCCTAGAGATATATTGCTGTTGTGAGAACTATAGGTCTGGAACATTATCTTATAATGCATGCACAAAACTATTGTTATTCAAACAATAAATTGTTGTGGACGACCATCCACTTCACCACTTCATCTACATTACCTCTCTTTCCATTTTATCTGCCAGCTCGTGTGCCTAGTACATTGTGAAAGAGATCAGAAACAGATAATATTATAATACTGGTCTCATTTTCACATTTTTGTGGAATTTAATTAATATATGTATTCATAGTAAACACTATGTCAGGTGGAAACCAATTTCACACAATGCTACATAGGGCTCTTGGGTCTACCTGACTTCAGTGAGTTTTGACTGCCTATGCTGGTGGTGACTTTGAATCATAATACCTATGTATTAGCTCTGGGTTTTTCTCTCTCTGTCCAGGGGTTGGATCTCTAAGGATCACTGCAATTTTGCATGAAATTTCCTTTTTTCAAGGAAATCAACTCATTTCTCTGGAACCAGATAATACAGCTCTGAGAATGGCCAAAGCAATCCCTGCATAAGAGCACAGGGGTGGTGATACTGGGTCAGACCAATGGTCTTGTTTAGCACAGTGGCCCGTGCCAGATGCCTCAGAGCAGTGATGGGCACCAAGACTAGTGAGTGGGCTGCATGAGTGGCCCTTGTTTGTCTCAGTGGGCTGCTAGGTTGAAATCCAGTGGGGAAACCTGTGGCCTATTCGGTTTCACCTGCAGCCCACACACCTTCTCTCTGCTCCCTTTCTCCACTTGCAAACTAGGGCACTGCAGCCCCGAATTTGCCTACTCCTCCTCCTCCCGCCCAGCACTTTCGGAGTGCCATGAATCACCTGATTCACATGCCGATCCCATTGCTCCCCCTCCCTCCCAGAGTTCTGGCAGGGAGGAGGAGGAATGCCGACATAGTACGAATCAGCCAACTCACAGGGCTCGAAAAGTCCTGGGAGGAAGAGGGAGGAGTAGGTTAGTGCAGGGCTCCAGTGCCCCAGTGTGCAAGAGGCATGAGGGAAGGGGCAGAAAGAAGGTGCATGGGCCACAGGTGGGACTCCAAATGGCCACATGTGGTCTGTGGGCTGCAGGCTGCCCAATATTGCTTCAGAGGGAATGGACAGAACAGGGCATCTATCAATTGTTCCCTCTCCTATCACCCAGTTGCAATTTTTGGCAGTCAGAGTTTTTGAGACATGTAGACAACGGGGTTGCATCCCTGACCATCTTGGCTAATAGCCATTGATGGCAATATCCTCCATGAATTAACTAACTCTTTAAAAAAATAAAATAAATCAATAAACTAATTCTTTTTTTAAACCCTGCCTCTGCCTCCCCTGCCCCCACTTCCACTCTGCACACTGCTTTTAGCTGGGGTGGGGCAGGGGTGAGGAGCGAGTAAATGAGTAGTGACTTGACTACCCGATAAGCTTAGGCCTGCCCATCACCGGGTGGCATTCCCTTCTGGCAATTTGGGGGCATTTCTTCTGTTCCACTCTTTCTCATTGAATCCCAGTATGGCTGCTTTGTGACTTAGCAATGTGGCCAGGTCAACGTCCTTCTGCGCAAGCAGCATCAGGCACTCTTCATGCTCTCTTCCCTGACTTTATCACTCCTGCAGTGATTCAGGCAGTCTTTTATTCACTGCCCCCACCAGTACCACTCTGCATTCCAATCCAGTGCCTTATGGTGAGCAATTAAGGTCTGCACTTCCCTGGACTACTTACCAGGTAAACTCTTCTTCAGGGGTGCCTATCCCTTTTCCCAGGGGTTTCTATCTCCCTTTCTTTCTCCTTTCATCAGGGAAAGAGACTGCAGGCTTCCTCTCTGCCTGCTACACTGTTGCTGGCCTCCTGTCTGTTCCTTCACAGCTTCCATTTAATTGGCAGCCTCCAAACTGCCTAAATCTCCCATTTGCAGCTTAACTGATTGGGCCTACCTGATCCAATGCATCTCTTTCAAGGCTGGAGTAAGATGTATAACCCATTACAAGCAATTAGAACTGCACACAGTATTAAAAGTGTGTGCACACCGTGGACTTATATAATGACATTGTGATATTTTCTGTCTTTCTGCCTTCCCTAGGGGTTCCTACCTTTCTTTTAGCTTTTTTGACTGCTGCTGCACACTAATCAGATGTTTTCAGAGAACTATGCACAGTGACTCCAAGATTTTTCTTCAGTGGTAACAGCTAATTTAGACGCTGTCATTTTATATGTATTGTTTGGATTATGCTTTCCAGTGTACATTACTCTACACTGGTTTTCATCTGATATTTTGTTCTCTAGTCATCCAGTTTTGTGAGATCCCTTTGTAACATTTTGCCGTCATTTTTATTCTTAACAATCTTGAATAACTGTATCACCTACAAATTTGCCACCTCACTGTTCAACCCCTCTTTCTAGTCACTAAACATGTTGTCTTTGCTGTGTTCTGAGCCTCTATCAGATCTATATTATTTTGCTCATTTCAGTTTCCTGGAACTACAGTGTCAAGTGGCAGCGTGCTGGTTAAACCTCCTACTTGGAATATGGTTTGAGCCATTACTTAAAAATTGGAGAGGATATGCTAGATTTCCTTCCTATTTTAATAGATCCTCATTATTGGTAAGGTGCCTGTCACTAGAAAGAGTGCAAGGGAATTGCCTTGGTCAAGCACTATTTAATGTTAGGCACAAAACAACAATAAAAGTAATCAATGATTATTAGATTGATGAAATTATAATGTTTTCTAACAATCTGATCCTTTCATTTTAGAATCATCATATGGTAACTCTTTAAATAACTGAGAGTGGCATTACAAGTTCCCATCATCCCAAGTACCTTTTGTTTCTAGGATTCTTTCGACGTAGTATTACCAAAAATGCAGAATATAGATGCAAAAATGGGGGCCACTGTGAAATGGACATGTACATGCGGAGGAAGTGTCAGGAGTGTCGCCTGAAGAAGTGTAAGGCTGTGGGAATGCTGGCAGAGTGTAAGTGCCCTGCTACTGTTTACAATTCAACTACATTCTCTGTAAATACGATTTTCCAAAGCCAGTTTATTTTGTGTTAGGGAGTTTTAACTTTGGAGGGTCCTCCCCTAGGACTAAATCATTTGCGGTATTTCTCTTTCCACCATTACTAGTCATCAGTATTTAGGAAATAGCTAGGGATATGACTGTTTAACTGGCTAACCGGAGGTGGGGGGCGGGAGCTGGAGCAGCTGCCTGCCCGCTGCAGACAGGGGCTCCTCAGTGCAGACTGGAGCAGCCACTGCTTGTGGTGGGTCTGGGCATCCCACAGGCAGGGGCTATTCCAGCTGGGATGCCGGAACAGCCCTGGCCTGCCGCAGGCAGGGGCTGCACCAGAATCCTGTCCGTGGCGGGCTCGAGCGTCCTGCAGGCAGGGGCTGTTCTGGCCCAGCCAGTGCAGCCCCTGACTGCAGTGGGGGAGAGGGAGAGAAGGAAGGACTGCTCCAGTCCAGCAGTGTGTGAAGGGGGCCAGTGGCCCCGCCCCCTTTAATCAGTTATACTGTTTAATAGGTTAACAAATTAAACAGGATTTTACATCCCTAGAAATAGCCTCTCTAAAGTGATCTAGACTTGTGGTCTAGAATTCTTGTGCCAGGCACCTTAATTTAATCAGAGAAGGGTCTATGAAATTGTGATCAAGAGACAGCTAATGGTGCTGAACATTGACTAATCTCCAAAAGAATATTTAATGCTCTTTCATGTTACAAAAAGATAAAAAAGAAATGTTGCCCATGTTCATTCTTCATGAGAAATCCAATGCTCATATGGTGCAGAGCCTACTTTAAGAGAACACAGCATCAGACTGTTTGGCTATGTCTACCCTACAGAGTTTTTCCAGGACATCAGAGGTATTCTGGAAAAACTTTTCCACGTGCAGGGAATGCATTTGCTCGTCCGAAATTTGTCTCAGGAGAGCAGACGTGCTTTTTTAATGTCCCTGTAAACCTCGTTTTATGAAGAAGAAGGGATATTCCAAAAAACGGTATTTTTTCCTGACATTGGCCCAGTATAGATAGGCCAAATGTCAGAAAAGCCTCTTCCGAAAAAAGAAACAGAAAAACCTATGCAAATTGCGCTTCACAATTTGCGTAGCTTTTTCTGGAAGAACAGTGTAGTGTAGACATAGCCTTTCACCCCTATTCACATGTAGGCTATTGACAGGAGTTGACCGATAAAATCCGTTATTGTTGCCACCACCATAGGCAGAACCTCGAACTACTTGTTATGTGAGAATACTCACAGGTAGGAAGCTAGTTACAGGTGATAAGCTATTGAGGTGCCAGGCTTATAAAGTCTGCATAATAACAGACAGTACAGGCATTAGAACTTTAACAAATACTTTGATATAGAATTATGTATCTTACAGGTTTGCTGACTGAAGTCCAGTGTAAATCAAAACGACTCAGAAAGAATTTCAAGCAGAAAAGCAGTTTCCTTTGTAACATCAAAGTTGAAGATGAGGGTGTAAACAGCAAGCACGTGTCATCCACAACTAGACCTGGAAAAGTGGGAGATTTTGCCTATTTAAAAAATGTCTTTTCATTGTTACACATTTACCTTAAGACATATGTATTGTCATGTATCTGATTCTTTTTTTAAAGATCCAAGAGAGGATGGAACTTACTCCAGTGGAACATCAACTTATTGATCACATTGTGGCAGCCCATCAAAAATATACAATTCCCTTAGAGGAAGCAAAGAAGTTTGTACGTGTTCAGAGTGGACAGGCCACATACAAATACATTAAGATTGTTCTATTTAATTTTTCATATTCTAGTAGTATATTTTGGTAATACCAAATGTTTATAATATTACTTTGATCCTTTTATTCAGCTGCAGGAAACTGCAAACCCAGAAGAGAGTTTTCTGCGGCTCTCCGAGACAGCAGTTGTTCATGTGCAAGTATTAGTGGATTTCACAAAAAGACTCCCAGGTAACTTTATAAAATAATTTAACAAACTCTTCATCACAAAGAGTATAATTTAGCCTGGCTCTAAGAGAAGGACATTGATTTATATTCTGAAAAAAAATATATGGCTCAGAAAAACTATTCAATTGATTCATTATTAATTCTTGCAAGTGTTAATAATTAGAGACATTTTGGTTACCTTCATCAAACCTGAAGAAAACTTCTGTGAAACTCAACAACTTATTCCACCACCAGAGCTGCAGTGGGGGTTGATGCCGGGACTTGGCACAAGCCAGGACTAAGCCAGCCTGCCCACACGCTGTCTCTGAAAGTGCTTCTAGTGCAGAGTTGCAGCGAGGGTAGTTGACAGGACCCAGCACAAGCTGGGACTGAGTGGTTACAGAGCTAACCCTAATTAATTAATTGTGTAGCCAACAAAAATTTTGTTGACTATAAATTAATGAATTACCTGCTTCTTAATATCCCTACTATTGGGCACTGTCAGACACAGAACTGTGGACTGGATGTCTCAAAGGTCGGATCCATGATGTCAATTCCTATGTAAAATACCTAGAAAGACCATAAGATTCTGCTAGATGTGATTGCTCCTTTACTGGTTGGTACTAGGCTCTTGCCTTTGATACACTATTTTCTCTTAAAGCCAGAGACTAATCACTTTTTGGTAACTTATATTGGTAGCCTGAGGTGAAACAGCAGTCCCTAATTCTGAGTCTCAATGAATATTCTTCCTTACAGGATTTGAAAGTTTAGCTAATGATGACCAGATTGCATTGTTAAAAGGTTCAACTGTGGAGGCAATGTTTTTGCGTTCGGCCCAGATATATAATCAAAAAGCTAATGAATACCAGTCATCAGTGAGTGAAAGTAAGTGTTAATGCTAACAGTTGTGTGAATTCAAAAAACAGAGTCTTGTATTTGTTGATTTATTTTTTTCAGCAAACCTGGCTCCTTCAGACACTGAATCTAAATGGTTTGTCAGTGAAGCTCAGAAGGGTGTTTCTTATAACAGCTTTGATAATAATGTCTACTTACCCTTCACTTTTTTAGAGGACCCCAACAAAGAACAATGAAGAGGGTCCTTTTCTGGCTTTCATTAGCCCTAAACAAGTAGCAGTGCTTCTGTAATGTGTATACAACAGGGTACTGGGTGGATGTAGAGGTATGTGCATTTAACTACACGTTGAACCTCTCTAGTGCGGTACTCTTTGGTCCAGCAACATCCATGGTCTGGCATGATTTTAAAGTTTTGTGTAGCCCCATAAAGTCTGTTTACAGCCACCAGTCCTGGCTCTCAGTGTTCTGTGCTGTTTACCCTAATTTACCCTTAAATGTCTCTAAAGGTATGTCTACACTGCATTCCTCTTTCAAGAGAGGAATGCAAATGCAGCTGAGCGAAATTGCAAATGAAGCGTGGATTTTAATTTCCTGTGCTTCATTTGCATAATCGCGTCCGGGCGCTGTTTCGAAATATCCTATTTTGTAAAAAGAAACGCTGTCTAGATGCGGTTATTTTGAAAGGAAATCCTTCTTTCGAAATTACCCTTACTTCTTATAAAATGAGGTTTAAGGGTAATTTCAAAAGAAGGGTTTTCTTTCAAAATAACCGCATCTAGACAGCGTTTCTTTTTTCAAAATAGGATATTTTGAAATAGCGCCCAGACGCGATTATGCAAATGAAGCACAGGAAATTAAA
The DNA here is from genome assembly GCF_049634645.1 of Pelodiscus sinensis. Lineage (NCBI taxonomy): Eukaryota > Metazoa > Chordata > Testudines > Trionychidae > Pelodiscus > Pelodiscus sinensis. The sequence continues at coordinate 533,516 of NC_134737.1, read as the reverse complement.
ATCCGTGCTTCATTTGCAATTTCGCTCAGATGCATTTGCATTCCTCTCTTGAAAGAGGAATGCAGTGTAGACATATCCTAAGAGCCCATTATGCAGTGAAAGTGTTGGTAATGCTGCTAGGTAATATTGACCTCTCATGGTTCAGCACTGGTCAGGTCCCAAGAGTGCCGGACTTGAGAGGTTCAGCCTGTAAACTGTTTATCTCCTGTACCAGATTTACAAATAGTACACTCTTTTCTAAGTATTATTTGCAAAACATTTGCAACACAATATTTAAATATAATGAAGTTAAATTCAGTAGTGGACTTTTTATATTGTTTTCCTTGTTCTAGGTCATGTAAGATTTTCTGATCATGCTGTGTTCTGTCATATTCAAGACATTGAGAGAAGTTCTATTTATTCCATGGAAATATCTCACAATGAAGAGAGTCCATCTTCCACAACTACCACAGGTAGATCAGCCTTCAATAACCAAAGAATTATCAGTCTTCTACTACATTTGCTAATAATTTTCAGATGAAAAAGTTTGAGGATTTTAAAATTACTCAAAGATTTTTGAGAAAATAATTGACAATGGCCACACAAGTTTGCTCCTGGATTAATTTTTCAATAGCTTGATTTTATTTTTAAAGGTATCACTGAGGAGTTTATCACTGCACTATTTTACTTCTATAGAAGCATGGGAGAACTTAATGTGACTGAGACAGAATATGCCCTACTTGTAGCAACAACTATATTTTTTTCAGGTAAACTTTCAGATTAATGAAGAAGTAATTATGTTACATATGCAAATACATTTTTTAAATTAACTGATCACTTTCAAATCAACTATGCTCTAACCACTAAGAAGTGAAAAGTGTGTAACTACTTATATGTATTTTACTTTGCTATACTTTTTCTTAGCCATACTTTTTCTTCAACGTATAATATTTCTTGAAAGTTCAAATCCTGTTCTCATCAGTCAAATGAGTAATCTTACCAAAATTCATGGTACTATTCAAAGAGAATGAAATGACCAAGTTTGGGTCCTACATTATATGTTGCTATCCCAACAATATGCTATTGTTGTTTTGCAGATCGCCCACTCCTAAGAAACAAACAACACGTGGAAAAACTCCAAGAACCCCTTTTAGGTATTTTGTACAAATATTCAAAAATTTATCATCCAGAAGATCCACAGCATTTTGCACGCCTCATAGGTAGGCTTACCGAACTCAGGACCCTCAATCACAACCATTCAGAAGTACTAGTAAGTTGGAGGACAAAAGACCCCAAACTGACCTCTTTACTCTGTGAAATTTGGGATTTACATTGAACAACTAATCTATACTACTGTTATTACATAAATGTTTGATTTTTCCTTAAACTTGCAAAAATGCAAACTGTTCAGAGACTTTTTACTTTTATAAAAGCATACTATAATGTTCACTTTTATTTTATATGGCTGCAGTGTCTTCTTCAGCAAACATATTGTATTTAATATCTGTAGTAATAAACTATGTTTTAAACCAAAATGGGATGCAGAAGTCATGCTCTGTTGAAGTGATCCAATATTAAATATGTAAAATTTATCTTAAACTTTATTACAACAAATGGGGAAAAAGTAGGATTAAAATCTAGTTCACAGTTTGAACTGAATCCCTAGGATACATATAGTAGCAGATACTTCATTTAAAAACAAACAAACAAGCAAAATTTAATCCTGCAGGCAAAATTGTATTCTGCTCTCACTTAAGTATTGTTATGCAGCATTTTGTGGGAATGTGGGGTGCCGGTTAATCGACTATTCTGGTTAACTGAGAGTTATACTTTACCAATGGAATACCAATTTTCAAAGAATTAGAATACAATAAAAGAAAGTATAAAATACTTTACATGTACTCACTAGGGATGTTAAGGACTAGTCGACTACCCGATAAGCAAATGCTTATTGTATAGTCGACAGGATAGTTTACTAGTCACTCTCCCTCTTGCTGCCTCTATCAGATAGATAAAGGCAGCAAGGGGGGGGGGGGAAGAACCTGGGCTCCACGCTGCACTGCCCCTTTGAAATGTCGCCATAGCATTTCAAAGGGGCAGTGCCACACAGCTGATCCCAGGCTCCGTGCGATGCTGCTCATTTGAAATGCCACAGCGGCATTTCAAAGGGGCAGCACTGCATGGAGCCTGGGATCAGTTCAGGACTGAGCTCCATGCGGCGCTGCTGCTTTGAAACATTGCAGCCGCATATCAAAGGAGCAGCATTAGGTGAAGCCCTAGATCAGCCGTGCGGCATCACCCCTTTGAAACACCGCTACAGCGTTTCAAAGCAGCAGCGCAGTATAGGACCCGGGGTCAGCTGGGGAGTCCCCAGCTGATCCCAGGCTCAGTGTGGCGCTGCCCCTTTGAAACGCTGCGGAGGCATTTCAAAGGGGCAGCGCTGCCCTATCAACTAATTGAATAGTCGATGCAAAAATGCATCAAGTACTCAATTAGTCAGTTACACAATACTTAACATCTTTAGTACTCACTAATCCAGTAGTAGCATTGCATAGCAGAATGGTTGGTTTCTTTAAGCTCTTAGGTCTTTACAGGTAAAATGTTCTATACAATAAGTTATGACAGTACATATCACTAAGTGCATGGCATACACCCACATCTTTAAGAATATGTGTAAAACTGTACTGAACATAAAGTAATCTTTGATTCAGAAGGCAATCCTGAATCTTACAGTGCCTCAGGGTAATCACAGTATACTTAGAAGGTGTAGGAGATTGTGCTGAGTCTCTAATGATTCTATGACGTACAGGCAGTCCCCGGGTTAAATGGATCCGACTTACATCGGATCCCTACTTACAAACGGGGTGAGGCAACCCCGCACTAATTGCGCCCCCCCCAGCAGACCACTGAGACGCACCGCGGTCCCGCCGCCCGCGTCCTCCGCGGCGAGAAAAGCCGCTCCGCATCTCCCTGGTCTGCAGGACTGAGGGAAGTGAGGTGTGGGAGAATAAAACTGAGCTCTGGATAAATGTTTGGCTAGAGTTTCCCCTACAATATGTACCAGTTCCGACTTACAAACAAATTCAACTTAAGAACAAACCTACAGTCCCTATCTTGTACATAACCCGGGGACTGCCTGTACTCTGAAAGCTGTTTTTTTAATAATCTCTGATTTCAGCTTGCTTACTTGTCTTCTGCCTCTTTTGCACAAAAATAGAGTGCAGAATTTGCAGCTGCATAATGTGCTAGACAGTATACTAGTCCTGGTTACTAGACTGAAGATTTGTAGTGGAAGATATTAGAAATGTTCATTAATTGAGCGCCATATAATGGAGCTTTTACTATAATTCTCACATTATCATGCTATTAGGGTACGTCCAAACTACATGCCTCTGTCGGCAGAGGCATGTAGATTTGTTTGTTCAGCAAAGGTAAATGAAGCCGTGATTTAAATGATCGTGGCTTCATTTACATTTACATGGCTGCCGTGCTGAGCCGACAAACAGCTGATCAGCTGTTTGTCGGCTCGCCGCTAGTCTGGACGTTCCCCCTGTCGACATCAAAGCCCTTTGTCGGCAGCCCCGGTAAACCTCATTCCACGAGGAATAACGGGGCTGCCGACAAAGGGCTCTGATGTCGACAGGGGGAATGTCCAGACTAGCGGCGAGCCGACAAACAGCTGATCAGCTGTTTGTCGGCTCAGCGCGGCAGCCATGTAAATGTAAATGAAGCCGCGATCATTTAAATCGCGGCTTCATTTGCCTTTGCTGATCTGTCTAATCTACATGCCTCTGCCGACAGAGGCATGTAGTCTAGACACAGCCTTAGAGTAAAAAGTTAATTTCCTTGGATCTGTTCAATTTGTGCAATATCTTCATTGCAAGAATTATATATAACCTTGTGTATATGTTCAAAAGAGCCCAGAAAAAAGATATAGTGGTCCAAATGGACACTGCAATTAGAATGTTATTAAAACTTTAAAAATCTTGGCAAGGCTGGGAACATAAATTATTTGTAACCTGAATGTAACTCTTGCAGGATCCTAGTTCTCATATTTTTACACATGAATTATTCTTAAATAGTTTCTTCAAAGCTAACAAGTATGACACATACTCTTTCAATGTCAGGAATGTAGGTCTTTTTTTCTTACCTATTATGGGTGTGTGACGGGACGCCCCTGTCCCGCACTGAAGCCCCCGGTGAGCAAACCCTGTTCGGGGCCTCGGGTGCAGGGCACCGGTGGTGTGTCGGGTGCTCCCACGCCGCATCGGCCAGGGGGAGGTGAGCCAGGAGAACCCCGGGTCAGGGGTGGACGAAGGAGAGGAAGTAGCCCAGGGCAGAACCAGGAGTGGTTGGTGGGCTGACACGTTTTGGCTAGACGCCCCGTCAGCCGAACCAGATCACGGAGGATCCGTGTCCTTAGGGCCCTAGGCTGGGGCCCGTGACTGAGGGCGGGCCCAGGCCCCCCTCTCCCTCTCCAGAGAACACTGTACTTTTCTTCTGGCGCCTAGGACGCGCCTAACACAGGACACTGGGCACGAGTTACACCTGGGTGAGGGCGTAGGGGAAGCAGCAGTGGCCAAAGGGGGTCTGCCCCAAGAGGGGGGCGTACCCCCACCCTGGACATGGTCACAAGGTGAAATCCTGTCCCCACTGAAGTTAATGGCAAAATGCCAACTGACTCCAATGGGACTAGGATTTAACACTGTGTATTTTTACCTACCAATTATATTGCAAGTTTTATGGCTGTCTTAAGAACTCACTATTAACGCTTGAATTCTCAGTTACATTTATCATGACTATAATGGGGTAGAAGATTCTCACCTGGATTTGAGGATTATTTTTCAAGACACCCATAACCAGAGAGGTACCTGAATTCATTTGTTGTATAACTTCATGAAAGAGAAATATAGTAGGGATGAATATGAATATGATTTTTCTCCAACAATGGTCACATTCTGGAGTGGTTGCGATCAATGTTCTTTTGCTGGCATGTGCTGTTCCAGAGTCTACTCCATCACTCAGCAAAGGCTTTATGTCCAATTTATTTAATGTGTGATTCAGCATGCTTTTCCTGCATCAGACATAGCATCATGGTAGATTATGTTGGAGGAAGAATACTATGAATGAAATCCTCCTGCTCTGACTCCGGACAAAATCAACGGAACTATTTACGTGAGGTTGTCATGGGGAGTATGTACCCCACACTAGCTCAGCAATCAAAGGGGCTAACACAAGCATTGTTAGTCACTACTGACTGGCAGTCTCACAACACCTGGGAAGATAAAAGTTCTGGGAAGCAGAAACGTAGAGTAGCTTGGGGTACTAGAGGAGTGAATAGGATAGAGAAAATTGTTTCTGCCAGCAAGCTATTAAAGAGCTGCTGAAAAACAACTCAAGAAGGGATGAATTGATCAACAGGTGGGAGAGCCTATAGAGATCCAGGGGAAGGTAGGAAGGAGCTCAGAGCACTCTGTTCAAGAACTCTGATCCTGTTTATCCAGCTTGAGCACTCTGAGGGTATGTCTATACAGCAAGTGTTATTTTGGAATAACTGATGTAGTCCATGTCTACACAGGAAGCAGTTATTTCAACATAACATAGAAATAATGTTGAGCTGGAGGACTTCTTACTGTGCCTCCTGTAATCCTCATTTTATGAGGAGTAAGGGAAGTCAGAGGAAGAGTGTTCTAACTTGGACTTCCTGCTGCTTAGACAGCGTCAAAAGCTGAAATAAGCTATTTTGACTTAAGCTATGCAACTGACATAGCTCAAGTTGCATAGCTTATTTCAGTTTTAGCCCTGCTGTGTAGATATGCCCTGAGCTAGAACCCAATGGCCTGAGCGAGCCTGGGTTCCCCTTGGACATACTTGTGAGTGAAGAAAGCGTTTTCAGACTCCTGGGCACTGTGAACCCCAAGGCTGTGCCAGGCACTGACGCCTCTTCAGAGGAGAACAGCATATATTATGAAGTCTGTTTTTATTCTTAGACAACTACATGCTCCCATTTGAAATGTACATCCAGCCATACCCAGGGCACTGCCTATAACAGTTTGAAGGTAGAATCCCATACAGTTAGTGTCCCCCAACTTTCTAAAAAGAGAAATAAAGAGATGATGGCCATCTTGGAAAAAAGACCATAAAAATCTTATGTATTTGAAGCATTGTACAGTCACTAAAAACATTTCCCTCTTTAGAATGATTGTGAAATTTCAATTAGCTTTATCTCAGGATTATTATTAAAAAAACACCCTACCTCCTTAATGGCATTGGCTTTTGTGGTTTTGTCTAAACTTTACAAATGTTAATGGTCAAAGGATCAGGCAGCTGATGTGTATCTTCTCCCACGTGAATTTGCCGTTGCAGCTAATAATATTTTCTTTACTTCAGGTACTTGTCTAGCTTAATTTTGGGATGTCTTTTTCGATAAAGTTTCATGATACTTAAAGAGCAGCTAATTGTCTTTCCTAATGTTCTCAAGGTTATGATAATACTGTGGCAATTTTAATGAGCAGCTATTGGTCTTTAAAATATTTGAATATGGCAAATTAAAAAACATGCATGGAATACTTTCATCTATTAGAGCTAGATGGAATGAATCCATCACCCCTGTGGCTTTCATCACATTTTAAATTATAATACCTTTACGTTAACTGTGTTCACTATTTGTATCTTATATTTTAATCCACTAATTTTTTATCACACTTTTTCAGAAATTAAACACCCTTTTGCCATATATATGTACAATTAATATTTTTACCATATTTTCAGACTTACATTTATAGGATGTAGGAGTTACCTAAATCTGTATTACGCCACATACACTTGTAAGTTTTGTGCATCAAGTATGACTGGCCTGTGGACTGTTTTTAGCTATACTGACTAAAAGAGTGGAGAATGATAAAATATGTAAAGTTGTAGTCTGAGGCTGTGGTGCCTCTTGAAGAAATGGAGAAAACAGGTGAAACAGAGGCCAGATTTTGACTAAGGGACAATGTTGAACTAAGGTATGCAAGTCCAGATACATGAATAGCACAGCTGGAGTCAATGTACCTTAATTCAACTTACCATGGCATCCTCACTGTGGGGATTAATGGGAGAGTTTCTAGAGTCCATGATGGGAGCATGATCAGCGGTTAATTAGTGCATCATTCTAGACCCACTTAAAAAACAAGTGATCCTGTAGCACTTAGAGACTAACAAATATATAATGTCATGAGCTTTTGTGGGCAAAACCTGCTACCTAAGACAGAGTACACATCTGAGGAAGTGGGTTTTGCCCACGAAAGCTCATGATACTATACATATATATTTTAAATATATATTTTTGTTACTCTCTAAGTTCTACAGGACCACTTGTTGTTTTCACACCCACTTAATCAACTCCCTCAGGTGATGGATTTCTGTAGCCTTGATCTCCTGACAAACTCAGACAATAAGATACAAACAGTTCAGAGGCAGTAAAGACTATTAGGACAAAAAAAGCAAATGGAGACAAGGGAAAACAAGTGAAGGAAACTGTTCCTCCTAATTTAATCTTCTCCTACCCCAGTTCCCATTTCTTCTCTCCCTCTCCTCCTCTAAAAAGAAATATAGTAAAAATGTACAAAATATCTATTTTTAAACATAACTTAAAAGTGCACTTCTATCCTGAAAACCAGGTCTTGTAAAAAGCATAGCTGGGGATTTCCATGTTTATTATTTTTCAAAGGTATTCCACCTCCCACATTTGCTGTTCAGATAAAACTAAATTGGGATGCATACATGCTAGATTTTTATCAGGTTGAGAATCCATATACCGTTAGCACAAGTAGTCCACTACTGATCAGTGATTGTGCTCTCCATATCACCCCTGCAAAGCCAGCAGCTGAGAGAACTGACGAAAACGCTGCCTGTGGACAGGGGCTAACCATGGGATTGCCAAAAGCAGTGGGCCAGAATGACCAATACCAGCTGAAGTGCATGGGGGACCCTTACGCTTCCAGGGAGAAGTGTGAGGGCTGGAGGCTATCTAAAGTACCTTTTCACACTGCGTAGCTGCTTCTATCAGGGTCCAGGCGGTAGGCAGGCTAAAGGATCCTCCCCCAGCCTCTGGGGAGGACCCATAGAGTCCTAAACCTCAAATAAATCCAGGGGATAACTAAAGAAAAAACAGGGATGGGTGTGGAGGTCAAAGGGCTAAATGAGGGATGGGGCCACCAAGCAGAGACCCCCGACAGTGCCCACTGCCCCTCAAAGGCATATGAAAGAAGCCAGCGGACGCTGCCCACTGGAACTCTGCCTGGATGTGTGAGTGGATGCAGGAAAGGAAACAGGTCCCAAGTAGCAGGCGCTGCCCTCAGTCAACCTCTGCTCCCTGGTGCTGTAAACGGATATAGACAGGAAGAGGCTGACCTGCCCAGGTGGAGTGTGCACAAATGAACAGGAGAGGGGAATGAGAACTGCTGTAAGGCAAGTATCAGAGGGGTAGCCGTGTTAGTCTGAATCTGCAAAAGCGGCGAGGAGTTCTGTGGCACCTTATAGACTTATATACACTTCAGTTAGTCTATAAGGTGCCACAGGACTCCTCGCCGCTTTTGCTGTAAGGCAAGGATGCTGCCCTCTCCCAGCACTGCCTGCTGGGGAGACCCCTTCCCAGGGCAGCGCCTCTTGCCCCGGCCTTGGGGAGCAGCGTTTCCTAATACCTTTCCGGTATCTAAAAGTGTGTCACAAAGAGGAGGGAGAAAAATTATTCTCCTTGGCCTCAGAGGATAGAACGAGAAGCAATGGGCTTAAACTGCAGCCAGGGAGGTTTAGGTTGGACATTAGGAAAAACTTCCTGCCTGCAGGGTGGTCAAACGCAGGACTCAATTGCCCAGGGAGGCTGTGGATCCGCATCTGTGGGGATATTGCAGAGCAGGTGGGACAGGCACCTGCCAGGGATGGGCTCAACCGCGCTGGGTCCTGCCATGCGGGCAGGGGCTGGACGCCACGACTCTCGCGGTCCCTTCCAGTCCTCGTGCTCTATGATGGGGGGCGCAGCTGGGAAGAGGGGCTCCCTGTCTCCCCTGCCCCACGTGGCCACCTGAGCCGCCCTCAGCCGGCACAACACGCAGGCGCGGCTGCGCTCCCCGCGGGGCTCCCGCTGCACCCGGCCCTGTCCCCAGGCGTTGGACAGCTGCTCCCCGGCAGTTAGGCACGAGCCCCCTGTGCGCACGGCCCGCCGGGCTGAAGGCCCTCGCGCTTCCCGCTCTTTGCGGCTCGCGCTCAGGAGCAGCGGCGGCGAAGGCGCCGTCGAGCCCCCCCGGCCCGACGCTGCTGGGGACATGGAGAAGGAAAAGCCCTTCAAGCTGTTCGTGCCGCCGCGGCTGAGCAGCAGCCAAGTGTCCGCCGTCAAACCGCAGGCGAGCGCCCGGGAGGCGGGACCCTGTCAGGTACCTGCGGGGCGGCGGCTCGGAGCCAAACGCGAGGCCTTTCCGCGTCCCCTTCCTGCCGCGGCCGCAGCTCCGGGGGCATTTTCACCAGCCCCCCCCGTCGGGAGAATAAGCGCAGCCCGGCAGCTGCCTCGAGCGCTCGGCGCCACAACCAGCCCGGCTCCCGCCGCTCGGTGCGCGGCCCTTGCAGCGCGAGGACGGTCTAGGCAGCCGGCCCAGGGGAGTTCGGCGCTGCGCTCTGGGCTGAGCCGGCCGGAGTAACCCGGGGGCCCTGGGCAAGTGCTCTGCTTGCTCCCACCACTATTAACCTACTGGGAACAATCGCAGCGGCGAGCTGGGGCGGCGTGCCCTCGAACGTCCCGTCCGGATGGGAGAAAAACGCTGTTCTGGGCAGCTGGCTGTGGGCGCCTGGCTCTCCCGGCTCGGCTGACGGGAGCACTGGCTGGTGCAGCGCTCGTAGCAGGAAAGATGTTGAGAATCAGTGTCACAGTCCGTGCGTGTGTGCTGGGGATGTTACACCTGGTGCACCCTAAAAGCTGCAGGGAGCTTGTAGTTAAGTTTGACAACATTTATAAAAAGAAAGAAATACCCATTTTGATGGATAATATTGATTAGTTTTAAGCATTTTTTTATTTTTTAATAATTTAAATTTTCACAGGTGTGGAAAATTAAGGCTTTTTAAAATCAATTTAAATGTTTACTGTTTTGGGAAACTGAGGGACCAGACAGTGAATATTTAGTCATAGTATATCCTGAAATTCAAAAAGTTAGATTGATAGCCATTAAAACATTAATGATCAGTGTCCATGTCGAACTACATCAAGTAAATATCTTTAAATCAAACAAATAAACAGCATTTGTCTTGCTTTCCTGTTTGTAAACGTTGATTATTACTTGTAGAAATACTTTAGTTAGCATATGTGTCTATTGTGAAATTGACGGTAAGGGTGCTTCTACATGTGTGCACCATTACCTTGAAATAAGCTATGCAATTAGCGCTATGCAAAATTTGCGTAGTTTTTGAGGTAATTTCAAAATAAAGTGCTTTTCTAAAACGTCACTTAACCCTCGTTGAATGTCAGATTAGCGAGCCCATTATATTTTGAGGTAACGAACGTGCTGAAAAGATGCAGAATAGCTAATTTGGGGTACTTCCAATATCCAGAAATTGTACCACAGTGTAGAAGTAGCCTTTTACTGAAAATTTAATTCTTCCAAACCTAACTATAGCTCCAAAAACTACTAAAAATGATGTTACCAAAATTACCAAAAATGGTAATCTTTGGCCTAAGAACAAGAATAAAAAACAGCATTGGGGGGGGATGAATTTTTTTTATAGAAACCTACAATTATGTGAGAACAAGAACAGAAAAAAAGTATGTTTTTGGATTTATAGTACATATTTCACATTTATTCAGCCAATGAGAAATAAAAATTGCAAAATCTATTGTAGATAACTTAGAATACAGATAATTATCCAGGAATTTCAAGGCCATAATCAGATATTCTTAATCCCCCTGAATAGTACCTTACTTGATGAATAGTCCCAATGAAAGCAATTGGATTATGAACTATTTCATATTTTGTTAGGGACTAAGTACTAGTTGAGGCCTACAAACTCTTAATTGTCTGTTGCATACATACACATAGATTCAACATATTTTTTTCCTATTGGCATCTCTTATTCAAGTACTGATCAGTTCCAAATATGCTCAATTTTTAAAAGCATGAGAGATCAGGTATACTCATATATTTCATGATATTTTCTAAAAATGAATTTTTCATTTCTAAAGTAAGATTGAAATTGTGAAATTTAATTTTTCTGAGAATGTTATGGGGAATGGAAAATAATATTTGAACAGAGCCTCAGTTATAGTATTGTTTTGGGATTGGCACTCCCCTGTCTTTAGATATACCTTAACAGACTATTTTTAAAAAAATTTCCAGGTTTTTAACAAGTGCACAGAAGAATATTTTAGTTCACCAATGACAAGTATACCAAACCATGGCGAGGTTGCTGATTCAGGTAACGCCAAAGAAAGTATGTTATCACTGTACACTAGTCTCTTTACATTTGTTTTTAATTATATGTACTTTTTCTTATGTACTAACAAGGTACTTCTAAATATTGTAACATTTTGCTTAGTCTTAAACTATGGTAGTATATTATGCAGCTTTATTTAGAAAAATATTTATCAAAATATCTTTATTTTTCAGATCCTGTTTCACAGAAAATAAATTTTTTGCCTAGGGTAGAAGAAGAGGTCAGTTACGGGTTCACACTATGAATCTTGTATCTCAGCATCTCACAATTTTTAATGTATTTATTCTCCCATTGTTCCTGTGAGGTACCAAAATACTGTTTTAGATATGGGGAAATAGAGGCACTGACACACTCGATCTGACAGAGAAGGTCTGTGGCAGAGCAGGGAATCAAATTCTGGTCTCCAAAGTCTTAGACAAGTACCCTAACCATTGGCCAACCTTTCACTTATACATAATACACTGTATGGAAACTTGAAATAATTTATTAGCATGAACTGCTGAAATACTAAATTACAGAATTATACTTTCAACCCATTTTCATCAGTGCTGTTTTGCTCCTGTTACGGTGCATCTGATGCGACACTTAGCAAAGTTTACAGGAATTTCAGTACAGTATACGACTTGGGTCAAGAATGTTGACAGCTGCAGTCTTTGAAATCCAACAGGTTTCCAGACCATTTGTTGTAGGTTTCCTCTTGTGAGTCTTGTTGTTTCCATTTCCGCTTGGACTGAATTTCTTTAGCAGCTAATAAAGCACGATCATGCTGTAGTAATTCCTGGTGAAGCCATAGAATGAGGATAAAATTTGGTGACCCTTAAAGTCATGTTTGTTCGTTTTGTTTTTTAAAGAATGGAAAAAAATATGACCTTGTGTGTCTGAACTGATTTTCCTTTCCTCTGAGCTGCTTGAGACTATTGATCTCTACCATTTTTTGTGTGGTGCTCTGTAGTTCTTGGATATCGTAATTGACTGATAGAATTAACAGCACACAAAGTCCCTTTACTGCAGAAAAAATGTAGGAATTCTTGGATATGCTCTCTGGAGTCCTATTGATTTTACACCTTACTTCTCAACTTTTGGGCATTGGAAGTTGGTATGAAATCTTAGGCCTAATGGAATTAGTAGCAAAACTCCCATTTACCTCAGCGGAGTTAGGTTTTATAGACTCATAGACTTTAAGGTCAGAAGGGACCATTATGATCATCTAGTCTGACCCCCTGCACAGTGCAGGCCACAGAATCTCACCCACCCTTCCTAAAATAATACTCTCACCTATATCTCAGATATTGAAGCCTTCAAATACTTTGAAGACCCCAAGATGCAGAGAATCCTCCAGCTGTGATCTGTACCCCATGCTACAGAGGAAGGCGAAAAACCTCCAGGGCCTCTGCCAATCTATCCTGGAGGAAAATTCCTTCCCGACCCCAAATATGGCGATCAGCTAAACCCTGAGCATGTGGGCAAGACTCACCAGCCAGATACCCAGAAAGTTCTCTCTAGTAATTCCTATTATCCCTCCATTGACCTATTTCCCACTGATAATGAATGGTCAATTAGTTACCAAGATCATGTTATCTCATCAAACCATCCCCTTCATAAACCCATCTAGTTTAATCTTGAAACCAGATAGATCTTTTGCCCCCACTACTTCCCTTGGAAGGCTGTTCCAGAACCTCACTCCTCTAACGGTTAGAAACCTTCATCTAATCTCAAGTCTAAACTTCCTACTAGCCAGCTTATATCCATTTGTTCTTGTGTCCACATTGGTATTAAGCTTAAATAATTCCTCTCCCTCCCTGGTATTTATCCCTCTAATATATTTAAAGAGTGCAAGCATGTCCCCCCTCAGCCTTCTTTTGGTTAAGGTAAACAAGCCAAGCTCCCTGACTCTCCTTTCATAAGACAGGTTTTCCATTCCTCGGATCGTCCTAGCGGCCATTCTTTGTACCTGTTCCGGTTTGAATTCATCCTTCTTAAACATGGGAGACCAGAACTGCACACAGTATTCCAAATGGGGTCTCACCAATGCCTTGTATAATGGCACTAACACCTCCTTATCCCTACTGGAAATACCTCGCCTAATACATCCCAAGACCGTATTAGCCTTTTTCACGACCATGTCACAATGGCGACTCATAGTCATCCTATAATCAACCAGGACTCCGAGGTCCTTCTCCTCCTCCGTTACTTCCAACTGATGTGTCCCCAGCTTATAACTAAAATTCTTGTTGTTAATCCCTAAATGCATAACCTTACACTTCTCACTATTAAATTTCATCCTATTGCTATTACTCCAATTTACAAGATCATCCAGATCTTCCTGTATGATATCCCGATCCTTTTCTGAATTGGCAATAGCTCCCAACTTTGTGTCATCCGCAAATTTTATCAGGACACTTCCACTTTTGGTGCCAAGGTCAGCGATAAAAAGATTAAATAATATTGGCCCCAAAACTGATCCCTGAGGAACTCCACTAGTAACCTTCCTCCAACCTGACAGTTCACCTTTCAATATGACCCGCTGTAGTCTCCCCTTTAACCAGTTGCTTATCCACCTCTCAACTTTCATATTAATCCCTATCTTTTCCAATTTAACCAATAATTCCCCATGTGGTACTGTATCAAATGCCTTACTAAAGTCACGGTAGATTAGATCTACTGCATTTCCTTTCTCTAAAAAATCTGTTACTTTCTCAAAGAAGGAGATCAGGTTGGTTTGGCACGGTCTACCTTTTGTAAAACCATGTTGTAATTTGTCCCAATTGCCATTAGCCTCAATGTCTCTAACTACTTTCTCCTTCAAAATTTTTTCCAAGATCTTACATACTACAGATGTCAAACTAACAGGCCTATAGTTACCCGGGTTGCTTTTTTTCCCTTTCTTAAAAATAGGAACTATATTAGCAATTCTCCAGTCAAATGGTACAACCCCTGAGTTTAGAGATTTATTAAAATTTTTTGCTAATGGACTTGCAATTTCATGTGCCAGTTCCTTTAATATTCTTGGATGAAGATTATCTGGGCCCCCTGATTTACTCCCATTAAGCTGTTCAAGTTTGGCTTTTACCTCAGATATGGTAATATCTACGTCCATATCCTTAGTCCCTTTTGTTATGTTACCATTATCCCTAAGCTCTTCATTAGCCTCATTAAAGACTGAAGCAAAGTATTTGTTTAGATATTGGGCCATTCCTAGATTATCCTTAACCTCCACTCCATCCTTAGTAATTAGCGGTCCTACTTCTTCTTTTGTTTTTTTCCTGTTTATATGTCTATAAAACCTTTTACTATTGGTTTTAATTCCCTTTGCAAGGTCCAAATCTACCTGACTTTTAGCCTTTCTCACTGTGTCCCTACATGCTCTAACCTCAATAAGGTAGCTTTCTTTACTGATCCCTCCCATTTTCCACTCCTTATATGCTTTCTGCTTTTTCTTAATCACCTCCCTGACATTCTTGCTCATCCAGCTTGGTCTAACACACCTACCTATACATTTTTTCCCTTTTCTTGGGATACAGGCTTCTGACAGCTACTGCAACTTTAACTTAAAATAATTCCAGACCTCTTCCACCTCAAGATCCATAATTTCTTTAGTCCAATCAACTTCCCTAACTAATTTCCTTAATTTATTAAAGTTAGCCCTTTTGAAATCAAAAACCCTAGTCTTAGATTTATTTTTGTTTATCCTTCCATTTAATTTGAACTGAATTAGCTCATGATCACTCGAGCCAAGGTTGTCCCCTACAACCATTTAATCTATGAGGTCCTTGCTACTCACAAAAACCAAATCTAAAGTAGTATCCCCCCTTGTTGGTTCAGCAACTACTTGATGAAGGAATTCATCAGCTATCACATCTAGGAAAATCTGAGCTTTATTATTATTACTAGAACTTGTTCTCCAGTCTATATCTGGAAAGTTGAATCTCCCATGATTACGCAGTTTCCATGAGTATTTTCACCCAGTGTAATCATCCATGACTGCCAGGATTTGCCTTCATCTATGTTGGAGGATCTAAGAACAATTTTCCGTTATTGTTATTGATTTCTAATTATGCCCTTTTTCTGTTTCTTATTCTGTGAAACAGTTGGTACACCGTGTTCTTAGTGGCTGCTATAAGCATTCAGAATAATGCATCAACGGTGCTGCAAAATTCCAGTTTAAATTTCAGCCCCTAAAGATTCAGCAGCTTGCTCTGCAATTTGTTACAGATGTCAGTGATTCTATTACCCCTCCTTTACTTACACTACATCAATGACATCTTTATTATTTGGACCCATGGTCAAGAAACACTGGCCACATTCCACTGGGATTTTAACAACCTACACCCCACCATCATTCTCAGCCTGGACCATTCGACATGAATGATCAATTTCCTGGACACCGCAGTACAAATCACTGATGGCAAAATCAATACCACTCTCTACAGGAAGCCCACTGACTACTACACTTACCTACATGCCTCTAGCTTCCATCCAAAACGCACCATATGACCCATCATCTATAGTCAATCCCTTAGATACAACTGCATCTGCTCCAATCCCACTGACAGAGACCAAAAACTTCAAGATATCTACCAAGCATTTGTAAAACTCAGTTACCCACCGGGGTAAATAGAGAAACAAATTGAAAGGGCCAGACGAATACCCAGAAGCCATCTAATTCTAGATAGGCCCAAGAAAACCAACAATAGAACACCACTTGTCATCAACTATAGCCCCCAACTTAAACCCCTCCAATGCATTATCAATAACTTACAATCTATACTGGAACAGGATACTACACTCCTAGAGGCTCTGGGGGACAGACCTATACTCTCCTATAGACAACCACCTAACCTCATGAAGATTCTTAATAACAACCACATATTTACTCTAGAGACACCATCACTGGACCTAAGCATGTCAGTTATACGATCAAGGACTCATATTCCTGTATGTCCAGCAATGTGATATATGCCATCATGTGCTGCAATGTCCCTCTGCAATGTATACTGGACAAACTGCTCAGTCACTTTGCCAAAAAATTAATGCACACAAATCAGACATCTCCACACACACAAACCTGTTGAGTCAACATTTTAATCTAACTGGCCATTTCCCTTAAAGACCTGAAAACATGCCTCTTTCTTCAAAGAGACTTTAATGCTACATTACAGAGGCAGACTCCAGAACTTGTATTTATGCTTAAATTAGACAGGTTGTGAATGGGCCTTAATAAAGATGCTAATTACCTTACACATTACAAAGACAGCCTCCCCACCTTTTGATATTTGTAGTAACTCCAGATTAGCCATTTAATGACTTACAATAAGCTATTTCCTCCTTCCTTGTCCTTCACCCCTACCTTCTGTTCTAGCAGCTGATTTGTTAGTATATAATCTGTTTACTTTCTTCATTGTATTCCTTTGTTATATATGGTCATGCCAATTCACTTTCGAATATGATCTGAAGAAGTAGGTCTGCCCCACCAAAGCTCATCACCTAATAAACTATCTTGTTAGTCTTTAAAGTGCTATATATTTTTTTCCTTTTGTTTTACTAAGATCAGACTAAAACGGCTATTCCTCTCTTACTTTTCAACAATTCTTACGATATTTCTAAGAAGCAGATGTGTGTATAAGTTGAACTTCTGTAGTCTGGCAACATCCGTGGTCTGGCATGATTTTAGCTAGCTGGATATCCACTTCACATGAGTGGGTCAAGTTTCCTGCAGTCCCGTAAATTTTGTTCACAACTACCAGTTCTGGCTCTCAATGTTCTGTGCTGTTATTTAGCTCTGATTTACTCCTAAATGTCTTTCAAGAGCCCAGTAAGCAGAGGAAATGTTGGTAATGCTGCTAGACAATATTGACCTCCTGTGGTTCAGAAAATTCTCTGGTTTGGCACCAGTTGGGTCCCAAGGATTCTGGACTACAGAGGTTCAACCTGTAGAATATTTTTAATTAAACAGTATTTCAAATTAATTTGTGAAACCTATTTCAATAGAATGTAGAGACAATGCATGAGCTTTATTCAAAACTCTACAAAGAGGCTGAAAAGATCAAGAGGTGGAAAGCAACTATAGAATCTGAACTGAAGCAGAAGGAGAGAAAATTGCAAGAAAATAAAAAGATTATTGAAGCACAACGTAAAGCCATTCAGGAGTTACAGGCAAGTTTTCTCTATGATACATTAAAATATATGTTTAAGAATAAAAACATTCTGAGAAAATACAAATATAATTCTGATTCTGATAATATTCAATAATGATTACAACTCAAATTATTTTAAGCAATTATTTTGGGGAAAAAATTGGACAGTTTCCTTTTTACAATTAAAACTTCATTATTTAATTTAAAATGTAAAAATGTACCCTCAGTAATGAATATTTTGTCTTGAAAGAAAAAAGTGATTTAATCTATACAAAGAAAAAAAAGAATGTAATTAAAACATGAAAATGAATCTTTTCTGTAACATAAAAAGAGTACAGTGAAACTTGATACTTTTATTCCCCCTTCATACAAACTATATCACAAAACATGGTTCAAAGTTAAATATTGCAGTGACCGGCTATGTCTAGACTACACGGTTTTTTTCTAAACAACTTCACCTGCGTCTAGACTGCCACCGCGTTCTTTCGAAATTAAATCGAAAGAATGCGGTGGTTTTTTTGACAGCAGTAAACCTCATTTTACAAGGAAGAAAGCCCTTTTACAAAAGAGCTCTTTTGAAAAAAGGCATTCTTGACCGCAAACAGGGCTTTTTCGAAAGAGAGCATCCGGATTGCCTGCGTGCTCTCTTTTGAAAAAGAGGATCACTTTTTTGAAAAAGTTGTGGCTGTCTAGACTCTCTCTTTCGAAAGAAGCTTTTTCAAAAATTTTTCGAAAAAGCTTCTTTTGAAAGAAGTGTGTAGACTAGACATACCCACAGTGAAATAATAGTACAGAGAGAGGCAATAGGAGGCATAGTTAACTGTGCAGAAAAAATATATTACTAGGTGAGATTTGAAATGAAATGGAGATAGATAATTGTATTTTGAATAACATTTTTTATTTGCATCTCTTATAAAACTAGTTTGAAAATGAAAAACTAAGTTTGAAATTGGAAGATGAGATATGTGAAAATAAAGATCTTCTACAAGAGTGAGTAATATGAATAAAATGTTTTAGAAAAATTAGTTTTCATAGTGAACAACTCTCATTTTTTAGTTATAATTTTAAATAACTGCTCTTCAGGAAAGACATGTGACTGCAAAGTTTCTTAAGGCAAATACTTGTCACTTTTATATCTTTAAAATACTGTGAACTCCTGTAATATTATATTAAAAAAGCTTTTTCTTCTTTCAGAAATACTGCAACAAGACATTTGTGTAACCTGCTCAAGGAAACCTGTGCTCGATATACGGAGAAGTCCAACAAATGTAAATATTATTTAGATATTGTTTTACATTTGTAAATGCACAGTGTTCCATGGTAGAATAAACTTTTTCTGCTGGCATGGATTCTAGTCTAGTTTGAGTAACTTGTGCATGGCTCATCTCGTTAAGATAAAGTTTTCTATAGAAAATAAGCAATAAACCTAATAGCTATTAGTTTTGTGGTCTTAATTTCATTGACTGGAGCAGCTCTCTTCCTAAGCAGTGTGGAACCAAATAAGCACATCATCCAGGTGTTCTCTGTCTTACATTGGATACCCATTTAGGCCCTGATTTGGGAAGATATTTAAGCAGATGTGTAAATGTAATAGTCTCATTAAATATAATTTAAGTACTTTACTTAAGCACATGCATAATTTTCTTTCCTGATTTGAGACTTTAATCTTGAATTTGATCTGGATTAATCTTCAGAACCCACAGTGGTGCTGGACCTGTGCTACCAGTGAGTTGCTCAGTTTCTTTGGCCTCAACCCTGCACAAACGTACACATTTAAATTTAATATTGTGAGTAGCCACATTGTTGACCATTACCTTTCGTGAGAATTGTGGTCTGAGGAGCAACGACATTGTCAGCTTCAGGGGTGAAAGTCTTAAGTGCAAGATGTAGAAGATTTGTAACAGTTGTTTCCTGGCTTTGAAACCTTTTTCAAAGGCATTGACATCATCCCTCTTTAGTCCATACAAAACGAAGCTGCCAATATAATTTTCTTTTCCTGTTGCACTATTTCACAGATCCCTTTGGATCTCTCTTCTGATCCTGATTTCCACTGTATCAAATTCAAATGTTTTGTTTTCATCTTGGAGGCCTTTCATAGCTTCATCTTAGTTATTTGTTTTTGTCATTCATCAGCTCCATATTCCTTTGTCTCTATCTATGATGTTTGCCTTGATAGTCCATTTGGCTGCTTTTTCCACGTGATATCACACTTTCTCTGTGCTCTCTTACATGTGGAACACCTTTACAGAATTTATCTTTAAAATCAGTGCCCCCTCAAATTGCTCAAGACCCATTTTTGCCATAATGGCTATTGGAAATTGGCCAGCTAATGAATCTTTTATATACGTTTAAAAAATTTGAGTGATTCAGAAACATGCAGTTGTATGTGGCCCTAGCATGTGTAATTCTGGGACCATATCACTTGACCTCCTTATTCTTCAAGTGATCTCAATGAAACAATGGAACTATCGACTCATCTTTAGTCCCGCTGTTGCTGCTTATTGATGTATCAGAATTTGTTATAATAATAAAAATAATACGGTTATACAATTTGATCCTAGATTTACATCTAGCCTGCTTTTCTGTCTGGAAGAAGTGGGATTCAGAATGAAAAGATGTAACTTGATCTGGAATGATATTTAAATAGAGAATATATATATTTTTTTCTGCCTTGCATAATAATTTTCCAACAATATTTTTGCAGACATTTTGGTAAAATGACAAGAAAAAGCTATATCCGCATATCTATATAAATGTACTGTGTGATGAAATGCTTAGGTAACTCTTGTTGCCCATGTTGTATATTTTTATTGCTTATGGTATACATTAGGGATGTAGTAATGCAAAGCTTATCCGTTAATGTTATAGACTACATGCGTTTTCCACCTACCCCCCTCTACTTTTTTTTTTTTTTTTTTTTTTTTTTAAAGCAGGCTGGCCAGCAGCCCAGCTCAGTCCTGGTTTGCACCAGATCTGGGACCTACCTGTGCTGCGGCTCTGCATTTAAAGTGTATTAGGAGCCAGGCAGGTAGGTAGCCTGGCTCAGTTCCAGCTCGTGCTGTGTCCGGGAGCTCAGCCCACCTCCCCCCCCCCCCCCGAGACAGGGGCTGCTGCTTACCCCTCTGTATCAGAGGCAGCGGCATGGGGCAACAGGCGGCCAGTCTGTGAGGGGAGACGGTTTTTAAACTGGCTCCACTAGCGGACCAACTCCCACCTGGTACCCTGTGCTGCTGCCTCTGATTGGTAACCAATACAAATTCTTGGAGTTAATTGACTATTAACTGATATTTAATATCCCTAGTACACAATTTTAAAAGTAAAATTTTGTTCAATGTATTTTTACATTGGCAGATGAACATGAAAGAGAAGAAACCAGACATCTATATGTGACACTTAATAATAATATTGAGGTAAGTGACTAATTGTAAACTATTTCAAAACAACTCTGAATTTCAACAGCTGAATTGAGTTGATATGAATGCTGAGATTCTTAAATACAAAACACATTTGTCATTCATCTACAGGAGGTTCAGTGCCGCTGCTAGGAACTGGGATGTAGATGGTCTGGACTAATGGAAGGGACTGAGATGGGTAGTTGGGGGTCCGGTCAGAGTCTGAAGCCAAAAATCAATCTAGGGGTCAGAGACAGGATTGATAGGGATGATGGTCTGAACAAGACATAGTGGCAGGAATGAGGCAAGAATCAGGCACAGAGCAGGAACAAGGCAGGAACTGAGGAACTTGGGTAGGAGCAAGATAGGGGTCAGGTCGGGCACAGGACAAGAGCAGAGTGGAACTAGGAACAAAACTGGATGCAGATTGCAAAAGAAAGATAATAATGGGGTCTATTGCAGCAGCACGAAAGAGTCTGCTTAGTTGGTCAGACGGCCCTGCCTGGGGTCCTTCCTGGTGAAAGTAATGGGTATGAGCAAGTCAGATGGCTCCAGGCCTTGGGTATTCCAATAGGAATTCCTGTGAATCTTAGAAAGTTAGGACTAGTGAGATGCTTGCTTTTATCTGTTTTCATTGGTGACAACAATGGATTGTATCAGACCCGGGCTCCTTGCTCCCCCAAACCTTGTAGGTCTGTTGAAAGTGAGGATGCAACCCCCTGAATCTTTACAGCCCCTGCCTTTATATTTGGAATATCCCTATTTTTGCCAAGCAAAGTATTTTTAAAAGGATGTGATCTATAGTTCTATAGCTCCTAAACTAGACTTTTAGGCTCCAGTACTTTTGATTTTTCTCTGTGGCTCTGCAGCAAATCTGAACAAGTTCAGGCTCCTTTTAGAAATGCTAACTGCTTCAGGGAGTAACGTAACCAGTATTTGCAGTGACAGAGGATAGCCGTTTAAGAACAAGCCAGTATTAGTCAGTTTAAATACAGCATTTGAGAGTCCTTAGGTCAGCATGGAAAATAGTCTATATTAGCAGAAAAAAGCTGCACAATTTCATGGCGTTCTTGAATCTATCTTAGTCTCTCTCTCCCAGGCCCTGCCTTTCTCTCCAGGCAGCGACAAAACTTAAACTGTTGTATTTGTACCCTTATAGATGCAACCTAACTTGTCTCCCAGTCAGATAAAAGTTAATTTTCAGTCATTGAGTCTCCTGTCATCCCTCAAGGATGACATCTACTTATGTCTCACTTCTCTGTGCCAGGGAGAAATTAATCTCTTTGTACCTAGTGGGTAGCAATACAAAGTAAAACTGAATACATGGATTATTCATAAAACTAAAACAAGTTCCCATGGTGTCCCATTATTCACTGCCATTGTCACATGGACAGCTACTGGAAATGAGGGCCCAAATCTTGATGATCTATCTATATATCTGTCTGTCCGTCCATCTGAGTCTGTTCAAGAATTCCTCCTTAATGGTAAGAGCTAGGATCACCCAATTTGGTATGCAACTTCCTCTTTTCCTAACTTAAAGCAAGGTCAGGGTTTGGTTGTGCCAGGAAATGGGAAGTGCCTGGAATGGGAGTGTTTTCCATAATGTGTCAGGGCTTTTCCCCACTCTGGCACTCTGAGTGCAGAAGATGGGGGCCCCGCAAAGAACTCAAAAGAAAAAAAAAAACAAAACCTTTGCCTCTGCAGGCACTGGTACTAAAACCTTCTCCTCCAGAATCACAATATACACATTTTGGGGGATCGTTGCCACCATAAAGTGATTTTGATCCTAAAAACCAGGGATGAACAATTGAACCCACTCCCAGGAGTACCCCAAGCTCTTTTGCCTCAAAAGAGCTTGAAAAGAGGAAAACAAGCTGCAGTCCCTAGTAGTTGACCTGTCAGTCTGAGGCATGCATAACCATATAGACAGACACTCTCCAGTACACAAGAATCAAATCACCTTAAAGTGATTTTTTTTAAAATTACAAAACAAAAGATAAACTTGATTAAAGCATACTTGGCTGCTAGATGTTACAGAGCACCTAAGGAAAACAAATTAAAATACTGAGAAAAGTCTCTGGGCACAGTGCTAGATGGTAAATGGGGAGAGGAGGCGTAAATTCACATAGAGCAGTTCAAACCAAACCACAAACTAAAGAAAAATTACCCTGAATGTGACTAGATTGACTTTTCCACTTCCTTACTTCCAATTTTCACTTTGTTCAGTCCACTCCCATGCCCCAAATTCCTTGGAGACATGGTAGTCCTGTCTGAGTTTAAATCATTCTATGTCTCTCAACTCCTTGTTTTTTCTCTCTCATACAAAGAAAGCAGGCAAGGAATCTATATGGCCAATTCAAATTTCATCCCTTTATCTTGACTGGTTCTCCTGGCCAACAGCTTTTCTAGCTATCTGAGTTTAATCCCTTCATCTCTGGGTGCTGATCTGTACTCCTGCTGTCCATTACAACATGGAAAGAGAGGGAAGGGGCAGAGAGGAGCAACACTATATTGCAGAGTGACCATTGGGGACAGTGATTGTGAGGGACAGCTATATTGCAGAGTAACCACTAGAGGTAGTCGCACCACCAAGAGAATGGCTGGCTGGGACTGGGGCTTGCCATCTTGTTGGCTACCTGACTGGGTAAGTGGCCCCTCTGGTCCAAATACCCTCCTATCCTTGGCTACAGCACCAAAGTGTGTGTGTGTGTGTGGGGGGGGGGGGGTGATGAGGGAGAGTCCTTTTACACCTGGAGTGGGAGTGGGGAGAGGGAGAAGCCAGAGGGTGGAATGTGCAGTCTCTGCTGCCCTGGCCATCCCTAGGGAGAAGCCAACCGGATGGGTGACACCAAAGGCAATTGCCATCCCCTCCTCTGAACTCTCCTTCCCCTGAGTTCCTCTTTCTCCCAAACCCCTGCTCTGACTACTGCATCTTCTCTGCCCTGGCTCTCTCTTCAACATTCCAGCCTGACTCTTGCACCCTCCCATGTCCTTGGCCTCCTGCCCTAAGCCCCCCCAAGGTCCTTCCTGACTCCTGCATCCCCCACACTGCCAGCCGTGTGCCCTGAAGGTGCTGGGTAAGTCTTCTAGTAAAAACATAATTGTAAGACGGCTACTCAACTTTGGAAGCCCCGGGGGCCACAGTGATACTCACAGCACATGCTGAGAGCCGCAACTTCGGTGTGGGTGCATGTACATGCAAATATATATGCGAATAGCTTCTTTCACACTGACGGGCATGAATGCAAAGATTAAGGCAAGACTACACAACACACAGGCCCCATGTAAGTCAGTTCTGCTGAATCATAGAATCATAGAACTGGAAGAGACCTCAGAAGGTCATCAAGTCCAGCCCCATGCAATATTTACCCAATTTCCACTCATACGACAACACTTTTAATGAGCAACGACAGTCCAGGAATTTAACTACTAAAATGCATAGCAACAGAAGACCATTATATTGACTCACCAGCGTGTTCCCAATGGAGACCATATTCAAAGGATCTCACTTGCTGATTGTGTGTTGAACCCTATGTAAACCCAAACTGCACCGCAGGCTGCAAACAAACAGGCAGCGTGCCATGTGTTAAGTAGCCCGGTTGTAAGAAATCTGTTGGGTTGGTGGTGGTTTTTTAACGTGAAGAGCTGTATTTGAAAATGAACATACTTACAAACATAAGGTGCAATACAATTGTATCATGAAAATTGAAAATATACGCCAGTTTTAAGTACAGAAATCATACTAAGTAGAACAAAAATTTATTCTTAAGACTAGTTTACACTACTGTGCTATGCACTCTCCCATCAGCATAATTACTCCACGTGAACCAATGGCGGAGGCTATGTTGGTGGGAGAGAGTCTCCCCACAACATAGCATGATATAGCTGCCATTTTAATTTGATGTAACTTGCATTGCTTAGAGGGGTAGCTTTTTCACAACCCTGGGCAACTAATTTGTATAGACCTAAGTGGTAGCATAGACAAAGCCTTAATATATTTTGTGGAGGAACATGAATAGGTGGAGAAAAGATTAGGGATAAGAGGAAGATCTTACGATTTTTACACCATTTTTGTCTGGACTTTTGGCATTTTAAACAAAGTAATTGTAAGGCCCTTGGTAGAGTCTTGCAAAGTTCATTTGCCATTCCCCCCTGCCTTTTTTCTTTTTTTCTGAAGTTCATTGGGGAGATAGTGAGAATTTGAATATTTGTCAGTGAGAATGGAGAGGCATTTTTATCTTGGCGTATAACATTTGATATTAAAATAGTTAAGTTAAATGTTACTCTTTTTAACTTATGACTTTTAGTTATTACTTGTGCTCTATTAGCACTTAGGCACTCCATATTGTGCACCAGGGATACATTTTGTTAAGCACTGTACAAATATGTACCAAAAATTTGGTCCCTGCTCTAAAGTATGGAATTATTTTAAAAATTGGAAATTGAAGTAACTGATTTAAATTAATAGCTGTCTGTTTATAACTGTAACTCTCTTTTAACAAAGTACTTTTTAATTTAGAAACATTGGCTTAGAATAATGCATATTTTTAAATGGTGTATACATTACTTTTTCATTATAAGTTATTAACTATGAACATTTGTTGATATTTTTTAATTTTTTTAGAGAATGATATTGGCCTTTGAGGAACTTCGTGTGCAAGCAGAGAACTCCAGATTGGAAATGTGTTTTAAATGTGAGAATTCTGCTTTTACAATATGCATAATGTATTCTCTAGATCCTTGGAGATCTCATAACATACACCTTTGTCAGGAATGATAGGATTTATTAGAACCAATGAATTATAGGCACATTGTTCAGCATGTTTATAGGACATGCTTATGTAGTAATAAGGGGAGCAGATGCTCTTATTACAGCATAACTTGGTCCCACGACATGGCGGCAATTCCTGGAAAAGGTCAACGGGGTTCTAAAAATGGGCACAGAAGAGAAACTCCTCCATTCTTTAAAAACAAGGAGCAGTCTTGTGGCCCTTAGACTAACATTCATAGGTCATAAGCTTTTATGTGCAAAAACCTACTTTGTCAGATGCATACAGTGGCACTTAGTCAGACACACTCTCTCTCTCTCTCTCTCTTTCTGTCTCTGGTTCTTCTTTGAGTGATGTCCCCGTGGGTGCTCCACTGTAGGTGTCGGGCTCATCCCGGCACCGCAGATCGGAGATTTTTCATAGCGGTGTTCGGCTGGACTGTGCACATGTGGTCAGTGCCTTGCGGTGTTCGAGCTCTTTTGCACATGCGCGCAGTCTGGCTCCTGCCAATTCCTTCCAGTTGCCCCCAACTGGGGATAGAGTAAACTATCTCTCCTCAACTGATTCCAGTCACAGTATTAATCCTTTGTGAATTAGTTCCAAACTTCGTTAGTTAGAAACACCATATTACGGGTTGGTTTTTTAAAGTTTTTTTTTCCTTCTGTATATAGTTAGTTAGATTAGGTATGCAACATCCTGTTGCTCTCACCCTTCAGGCTGAAAGGGGATGGGGGAAAAGAGAGAAAAAGAAAAGACTATGACTCATCATGCCTGGTTCACCAAATTTTAAAAAGTGCGACATGTTATGAAGCCATGTCTGCCTCAGACGGCCATTTGTGTTGTATCCGGTGTCTAGGCGAGGCTCACGTCCCACAGAAATACCCTCACTGTTCCACATTAATGGCAAGGGCATGTTGGGATAGAGAAATGCACCTCAGAATGATTCTGTTTGATAAGGCGCTCCAGCCATTGGACACGGAGTCCATGGCTGCTTCAGAACCGTCTGTTCCCCAAAAATGGAGAGCTTTTTCACCAGCCTCCGCTCTGCCCAAAAGAACCAAGGTGTCACCAACGTGCTCCCTGCCATCCCTTTCTTGGAGCATGGTGAGCATTGGGGACAAGCCAAGCACATCCGGCACCGCCTCTTCTCATTCCAAGACGGTTCCAGCCTCCAAAACAATGAAAGTGCCTTCTATGGTGCAGGCATCACGGCACCGGACAGAACTGAGAGATCTCGGCACCGGCGGCTTCGGTCGCTAGGACGGCACCGACCCCTCCATCGGCACCGACAGCCCCAGCACTGTGTGAGACACCACTGGCACTGGAAAGATCCGAACGGGTCCCGATCCACAAGAAGGCCTCATGTAAGACGGATAGACCATGGAGCCCTACCCCATGCTCTATTTCGCCAACTTTTTCTCCGGAACAGTCACCACCCCTTGCGGCTCCGGTATCTCAGGTATTGCATAGGTGACCACTCAAGCAGAATGGCTCACCTCGTTTCCCCACACTGCAGGGTACCATCTGAATCTACCGCAGAACCCATACGGTGCTCTTATTACTATTCTAGACTCATTTCAGTCTACCCACTAGCATCTACTAGAGCAGTGGTTCCCAAACTTTTCAGCATCATGCCCCCTTTTTGATTTTTGAGAAACCCTCACACTTCCCCACCTCTTCTTTACCATCATCCAACCCCCCCTTTTAACAAAAAATTCAATTAGTAATTTAAAATTAAAAATAAGAACAGTTTTTCTTGTCACAAAAATTTAATAAAAATGTAATTTAACATAAGAAATAGCAGAAATAAATTTAATTTGAAGAAAATGCAGCAGCATCCTTCACAAGGTGGAGAATCCTAGGTTTGAAATGAGGGATTTGGGTGGGGGAAGGGGTGAAAGGTGCAAACTCTGGGAGGGAATTTGGGTGTAGGAGGAGGTGGAGAAGGGGCTGCTGGCTCAGGGAGGGGGCTCTAGGTTCGAGAGTGTTGGTCAGATGGAGGGTTGGGGTGCTGAGCAAACCACAGGTTTGTGGACATGAGGGTGCAGAAGAGGCTCAGGGCAGGGGGGTTAGGAGTATGATGGGCACAGGACACAGATTTGCAGTGTGTTGATTGTTCAGTAGTGTTGTGGCCGAAGACTGGGGATGAGAGGTGCTCAGGACAGGGGGTTCTAGTGTATGATAGTCTCAGGGTGTGTGTGTGGGGGGGGGGGGGGGGATGCAGGAGTGTTATGATGCTGCAGCCAGATGGGGGGTTGGCCCCAATTGGGGCTTGTTGGCCAGGCTTCATTTTTAAATAAAATATGTCCAATACAAATGTTTCAGCATTGTCTTTCTTTATGGGAGGGGTGGGGAACCTGTTTTGGGTCAGGGAAAAATCAGTCAGGGACCACACACGTGAGATGCAAAAAAAAAAAATCCTTCCACCCCTCATTGATGTGGCCCTAACTGAAACACCTCCCCTCCCATGGTACCCCCGCCCCATGGGGAGAGGGTTCACGGCCTCAGGCCAGATAAACTCTTCTGGGGTACCAGGGTAAGTGGAATTTGTGGATCCTCTCTACACTTGGAGGTGGAGCTAAAAATTGAGGGTTCTAGTGTGCAGTACAGGGGATCCAGTGTGCCAGTGAGTGGGATAGTGATGGGGTGCAAAATCTGGGTGGAAAATAGGGTACAGGTATAAGCTGGGGGTAGGTGTTTGGCCAGGAGGGAGGGGGCAGGAGTAGAGTGCTGATGGGTGTCTGGTTAGGAGGCAGGGGCAGAATGCTGGTGGTATCTGGGTAGGAGGTAAGAGCAGGGTGCAAGTGGGGCCATGGGCAAGTGGGGGAACGATGGGGGGGGGACTGGGTCACCTTGCACCCCCCCCTTGAAATTTCTTCACGCCCTCCAGTTTGGGAACCAATGTTCTAGAGCAGCTTAGAAACATTCATTCTCCAGTATCTCCACATACTGCCTACTGGGAAGATTATAGGCACTCGCATTCTTCCAGACGGTCATCCCCAGGTAGACCACACTATCACTACGACCATTACCATCGTGGATCTCATCACTACTCTTTCCACTGATGTCACCGATCGCCTTCTCTAGAGGATGGTCCCTGTGTGGTTGAATGTCACCTAGATAACCACCAGTCTCGGCCTTGCCTCAATGCCACCCCCCTCCGCAGCCATCATCCCCTCAGCTACATCATTCTGAGCCTGAGGAGGGACAAGTCTCAGATAGGGAGGAGCAACCACCTGACAGCTCCTCCACAGATCAGTCTTCCTTTTCCCCCATTGAGGCTGTTATTCCCGGAGATGTCTCCTCTGGATGATCTTAAACAGTTTCAAGACCTGTTTAAGAGGATGGCAGCAAGTCAGGAGATCCAATTGGCAGAAGAACAAGGAAAACAGTACTGGCTCCTTAAGAACCTCCAAACCTGCTCACCATTCCAAGATAGTGATTCCCCTGGATGAGGTTATTGTAGAGGCAGCGGAGGAAATTTGGCAGACCTTGGCTACTGCACCACCAATGGATAAATGGGGGGGATACGAAATACTTTGTTCTGTCTAAGGGCATGGAATTCTTGTTTACCCATCTGCAACCCAATTCGGTGGTTGTCGATGCAGCACATCATAGATCCAAAACGCCCCAATATAAGAATGCTACTGCGGACAAAGATAGGAAGCGCCTCGATTTATTTGGATGAAAAGTATATGCCTCTGCTATATTACTACTTCGGGTAGCTAATTACTCAGTGCTTTTATTGAACCACAATTTCAATAATTATACTAAATTGACAACCCTCATGGATCACCTTCCAGAATCCAAGAGGCCAATACTGAAGTCAATCGTCGAGGAAGGCTATGTATCTGCTAGGACAGGCCTCCAGATAGCAATGGATGTTGCAGACACAGCTGCTCAATCAACAGCCACAGCAATCGTAATGAGAAGGATATCCTGGCTCCAAACTGTGGGAGTACCTAGGGACCTACAGAATACAGTTGAAGATTTACCTTTCAACAAACACAAACTATTTGCTGAAAAGACAGATGAGGTCCTCCCCTCGAGTAAGAATTCACATACTACATTACGTACTTTGGGTATGTACACTCCCCCGTACAGATGGAAATGCTGCTTCCTATACCGGAGACAGTACGACTACACACATAACAGACAGCAGCAACAATGCGTGCGCCTTTGATCACCTGCATTCTCACCAGCGACCGCAACAACTTTGAAACCAGAATAACCGCATGCAGAACCAGCCGGCTGCGAAACGGATTTGATTCTTTAGTCGAGGGCATTACACTTCTTTCAGTTGACAAACAGCAGCATCACAACTCACCAACATTCCATTTCCGCCTGAGGCCATTTTACTACCGATCGTCTGCGATTATGACTGACCGCTGGGTTCTGGAAATAGTCGCATTGAGATATCCCATGCCCTTCCTATCTCTCCCACCACCTTCCCCGTCCCTCTTCATGGACCCCTCTCATGAGCTCTTGCTACGGGAAGAAGTCAATCATCTTTCCATAGGAGCAGTGGAGAAGGTGCCGGACGAGTTCAAAGGGAAGGGATTTTACTCTTGCTATTTCCTCATGTGCAAAAAGACAGGTGGGTGGAGACCCATTCTAGATCTGCGGAAGCTCAATTGTTACCTCCGCAAGCAGCGTTTCAGAACCGTCGCTCTTGCATCAGTAATCCCTGCATTAGACAATGGAGACTGGTTTGCTGCCCTCAACCTCCAAGATACCTATTTCCACATTACCATCCATCCTGCCCATAGAACACTCCTTTATTTCATGGTAGGCACAGAGCATTTTCAGTACTTACTTGCCTAAGACTTATGGACCCTATGGCAGTGACTACATGCATAATCCAACATGTGCACCTGCACTTTCACAGCCTGCAGCACTGGACAGCATCTGTCTATGCTCCTGCAAAGCACCACATTCACAGAATGGTGACTCCTCCAACCGACATTCGCAAATCCCTCAAATTGTGGACAGATTCGCAGAACCTCCTGTCCGGAGTACCCTTTCACCAACCACAGCCTTCACTCCACATCACCACAGATGCCTCCCTCATAGGTTGGGGAGCTCACATGGATGGTATGCTGGTCCAGAGCTGATGGTCACCAGATGAAGCATCCCTTCATATAAACTTTCTGGAACTCAGGGCTTTCTTCAGTGCTTGCAAATACGTCTGCGACTACATTCACAACGCCACGGTCAGAATTCTCACAGACAGCATCGCCACGATGTATTATATCATTGTCAGGGTGGTGCATGATCCCAATCCCTATGTGCAGAAGCCATTTGCCTGTGGAATTGGTGCATTCGGAACGACATCACTAGTAGCATCGTACTTACCTGGTGTCAGCAACATTACTGCAGACTCCTTGAGCAGACACTTTGCACCAGATCACAAGTGGGAGCTTTGCGACGATGTCCTTCACCATGTCTTCCAACGCTGGGAGTTTCCCCTCATATATCTTTTTGCTATCTACTGCAACAAGAAATGTTGTCACTATTGCTCCATAGCAGACATAGGTCCTGGATCCCTAGGCCATGCCTTTCTTCTCATCTGGAGGGGACCGCTCCTTTATGTGTTTTCCCCCCTGCATGCTAATACCCAGATTCCCAGAGAAGACTAAGGTGAATGTGGCCAACCTGATATTAGTGGCGCCCACCTGGACTCTTCAGTATTGGTTCCCCTTCCTTCAACAAATATCTCCGTACCCTCCATACCCTCTCCCCAACCTGACAGACCTCACCCAGAAACAAGGAGCCTTACTACACCCCCAGCCTCATACCCTGAAGCTGACAACCTGGCTCCTAATTGATTCAATGTATCCGAGGACCTTTGCTCGATGCATGTCAAAGAGATCCTAATGCACACTAGAAGGCAAAGTACTCTAACTACTTACCTTTCCAAATGGCGAAGATTCGCATCCTGGTGCTCAGGATACCACACAGAACCGAATACATCCCTTCTGCACCCAACCTTAGACTATATATTTTACCTGAAGCAGACCGGATTGGCATTAGCTTCCCTGAAAGTGCATCTTGTAGCAATCTCTGCCTTTAGGCATTCGATAGATGGCACCTCAGTGTTTGCCCACCCTACTGCCAAGAGATTCCTAAACGGACTCACTAACCTTAATTCTCCTTGAAGGCCTGTTCCTCCACCATGGAATTTAGATCTGGTGCTTGAAACTTTAACTAGACCACCATTTGAGCTTCTGCCCACCACTTCACTTCAAATCTTGACTCTAAAAATGGTCTTCCTCATTGCTATAACATCTGCCTGCAGAGTCAGCGAGATGGCAGCTCTGATGGCAGTACCACCATACCTAGTCTTTAATAAAGATGGGGTAGTCCTAAGACCCCACCCAGCCTTTATTCCCAAGGTCTGCTCCAAGTTCACATCAATGAACCAGTCATCCTACCCTCCTTTTATCCTAAACTGCATGCATCTTCCCAGGAGACAACTCTTCACTCCCTTGACGTTAGTAGGGTGCTTGCCTTTTATATAGAAAGAACTAAGCCATTCTGTAAAACAGACCGTCTAATACTCTTGCTTGTGGACTGATCTAAGGGCGAAGCCATCTCATCTCATCTCAGTGAGTCGCAAAACTCATCACTTCTTTCATCATTACCTGTTACTCTGTAATGTCACACACTACTTCCTGCTCAACCAAAGGCTCACTCCACAAGAGCAGTAGCAGCCTCAGTTGCTTTTCTCAGGGATGTGTCCCTTAGGGACATTTGCCGTGCAGCCATGTGGTCATCCCATGATACCTTTGTGAGACATCACACAATCCAACACCAACTGGCTGCAGACACTTCGCTGGCATCAGCACTACTATCATCAACATTTAAATTGTGACTCTAAGACCCTCCTTCCGGTCTTTCTGGGTACTGCTACACAGTCACCTACAGTGGAGCACCCACAGGAACATCACTCAAAGAAGAAAAGGAAGTTACTCACCTTGGTGCAGTAACAACTGTTCTTTGAGATGTGTGTCCCCGTGGGTGCTCCACTATCCGCCCTGCTCCCTGCTTTGGAGTTTCTCATTGTTTTTCAGCTCTCGGGGTGGATTCAAGGAACTGGCGGGAGCTGGACTATGCACATGTGCAAAAGAGCGCGAATGCTGCAAGGCACCGACCATGCATGTGCGGTCTAGCCGAACACTGCTATGAAAAATCTCCGATCTGCAGCAATGGGACGAACCCAACACCTACAGTGGAACACTCACGAGAGGGATACATCTCAAAGAACAGTCGTTACTGCACTAAGGTGAGTAACTTCTTTTCACCTTATAGTGTTAACTCCCTTCTTATAACATACTAGTATATTTATGCCTGTCTGTATATAGTTTCCACTGCATGCATCTGATGAAATAGGTTTTTGCCCTTAAGCTTACGACTTACACATTTTTTTAGTCTCTAAGGACCACAGAACTGCTCGTAGGTTTTTACACTTACAGACTTAGATGGGACTTTTTATCCATTCTTTGTACTCATTTGGCTTAATATTATTCCTATTCAAGTCAATAGCAAAACTCCAATTGATTAAGTTCAGTGGTTTTCAAACTTTTTTTTTCTTATGTCCCAGTTGAAGAAAATTGATGCCCATGACCCAACATAATTTGACTAGAGTGTGGGCTCTGGGATGGAGCTGAGGATGAGAGCTTTGGAGTGTAAGGGGGGGAGGGGTCCCTGGCTTTCGAGGCATCAGGCCTGGGGCAGGACAGGCTTACTTTGAATGGCTCCTAGTCGGTGGTACAACAGTGGTGGTAAGGCAGGCTTCCTGGCACCACAGATCATGTTGCACCCCAAAAGCAGGTTCCCAGCCAGTGAGAGTGTGGAGCTAGTGCTTGGGGCAGTGCGTGGAGTCCTGAACACACTCTTCTTCTCTCGTCTAGGAGCCAGGCCTGCTGCCAGACACTTCTGTACCAGGACAGGCAGGTAGTGTGCTTTAGCACTTCCACTTATCCCCTGATACCACTGTAGCAACAAGACCCAGTGCCTGACTTTCTATGACCCAGTACAAAGTTGTGACCCGTAGTTTGAAAACCACTTTTTTAGTGGGAGTAGATTTGGAACCTTTATATGTGTAATACTCTAAAAGCTTGAAAAATAACATTTATTCACTAGAGAGAGAGAGTGCATGAGATAATATCTTTTATTCTGTTGATGAGAGAGAGAAGCTTTCAAACCACACAGAAATCCTCTTTAGGTCTGTACTTGTGGGCTGCATCTAGACTGGAAAGAACTTGACACTGGCTGCTTAAATTTGCGCAAGCACACTGACGATCTAATGTAAGAGTATTTGCGCAAGAACACTGACAATATGATGCTCCTGCTTGGGAAAAAGCCCTCTTGCGCAAATGTTTTTGTGCAAGAGGACCAGTATAGACAGGTAAAAACTGTTTTGCGCAAAAAAGCCCAGATGGCAAAAAAGGCGATCGGGGCTTTCTTGCACAAAACCGCGTCTAGATTGGCACGGACGCTTTTCCGCAAAAAGTGCTTTTGCGCAAAAGCATCCGTGCCAATCTAGACGCTCTTTTCTGCAAATGCTTTTAAAGGAAAAACTTTTCCGTTAAAAGCATTTGCGGAAAATCATGCCAGTCTAGATGCAGCCGTGGAGTCTGAGTTAAATAACACCAGTGATGGATTGTTTAGCTTAAGAAGTTAGAACACATATCAAGGGACCATGGAAGATAAAATGGTCTGTTAATACCCTCCCCCCAATCATTGAGGGATAGGGGCTAAGTAAGTTACAGATGGTTGTATTAGGCCATAAATCTGATGTCTCTGTTCAGTCCATGAATTTTGGTATCTGGCAACTAGAGATGTTAAAATGTGTTTATTTAGGTAAATGTATAACTGCTGAAAACTTCTCAGGTAGCTCCCTGGGAGTTGGTATGTAGGGAGCCGGCTTTTAAACCAGTTCCCTGGGTAGATAGGCTCCTGCGTAACTATCCTCCCCCCCCACACTGCTGCTTCTGTATCAGAAGCAGTAGTTGGGGAGCAGCCAGGCAGCTCCCAGCTTAAAAGCTGGCTTCCCACGTGTACCAGCTCCTGCCTGCCTCCCCATGCTGCTGCCTCTGAGGCAGCAGGTGGGAGATTGCACATAACCATGAAAGTTGACAGATAACAAATCTTGTGGATAAGGGAGAAGCAGTGGATGTGGTATACCTAGACTTTAGTAAGGTGTTTGATATGGTCTTGCATGATATTCTTATCAATAAACTAGGCAAATACAACTTAGGCTACTATAAGGTGGGTGCATAACTGGGTGGATAACCGTATTCAGAGAGTAGTTATTAATGGTTCACAATCCTGCTGGAAAGGCATAACAAGTGGGGTTCTGCAGGGGTCTGTTTTGGGACTGGCTCTGTTCAATATCTTCATCAACGATTTAGATATTGGCATAGAAAGTACGCTTATTAAGTTTGCAGATGAAACCAAGCTGGGAGGGGTTGTGACTGCTTTGGAGGATAGGGTCATAATTGAAATGATCTGGACAAATTGGAGAAATGGTCTGAGGTAAACAGGATGAAGTTTAACAAAAACAAATGCAAAGTGCTCCACATAGGAAGGAACAATCAGTTTCACACATACAGAATGGGAAGCGACTGTCTAGGAAGGAGTACGGCAGAAAGGGATCTAGGAGTTACAGTGAACCACAAGCTGAATATGAGTCAGCAGTGTGATGCTGTTGCAAAAAAAGCAAACATGATTCTGGGATGCATTAACAGGTGTGTTGTGAGCAAGACATGAGAAGTCATTCTTCCGCTCTACTCTGTGCTGGATAGGCCTCAGTTGGAGTATTGTGTCCATTCTGGGTACCACATTTCAAGGATATGGAAAAATTGGAGAGGGTCCAGAGAAGAGCAACAAGAATGATTAAAGGTCTAGAGAACATGACCTATGAAGAAAGGCTGAAAGAATTGGGTTTGTTTAGTTTAGAAAAGAGAAGACTGAGAGGGGACATGATAGCAGTTTTCAGGTATCTAAAAGGGTGTCATAAGAAGGAGGGAGAAAACGTGTTCATCTTGGCCTCTGAGGATAGAACAAGAAGCAATGGGCTTAAAGTGCAGCATGGGAGGTTTAGGTTTGACATTAGGAAAAAGTTCCTAACTGTCAGGATAGTCAACCACTGGAATAAATTGCCCAGGGAGGTTGTGGAATCTCCATCTCTGGAGATATTTAAGAGTAGGTTAGATAAATGTCTATCAGGGATGGTCGATAGTATTTGGTCCTGCCATGAGGACAGGGAACGGGACTCGATGACCTCTTGAGGTCCCTTCCAGTCCTAGTATTCTATGATTCTATGAGCCCAGGCTCATCTGTTAACCATATGCACTTTCATATCCCTACTAGCAACATTGTGAATTTAAGCTCTGAGGTTTGTCTTTTGAAGGTGTTATGCAGGTTTCTGTTGAGGATGAGGACTGATAGGTTAGATACAAACTGATTGCTTTGTGAACAGCTTTCACCTAGAAGTTCTAGCCAAACATTTGTCAGGAATAGTCTAGAACAGATAATACTTAATCCTGCTATGAATGAAGGGGGCTGGACTAGATGACTTTTCAAGGTCCTTTCCTGTTCTGTGATATGGTATTTTATCATTTTTCTGAGAATCCATTTGAGAGCATAATGATTGTCTCTCTTCACCCACATAGTTGTTGTTGGGACATTTAGCTCTCTTCAGGTTAGGAAAATGCACTATGTAGTTCTAAAAATCGTCTTTCTCTCACCAACAGCAGTTAGGCCAACAAAAGATAATATCGTGGGACCAACATGGCTACAGCAACACTGCATTCATTTATTTTCCTGTTAGATGTATCCTTGTTTTACTTCAATTTTAGGGGGTTTGTATTAGCACCTGTTATCATAAATATCATATGAACACTGTTATTCTTATGGAGCCCAGACCAAAATGGCACTGCTTATTTTTTGTAATTGCCTTCCTGGTATGTGATGGAGGAGAACTGGTTTATGCCAGCAATAATTTGGCTCATTATTTACTTATTTATACTATTAAGTGCCTAGTCTTGCATTATTTCTATATGTGGTAATCTCATTGCTTCCCATCTTACATAATATTGGAATAAGTGTGAAGAAATATTGCAAAAAATCTTCTCTATGACTAGTTCATTGCTTCAAATATAACCTTGGCAGTAAATCTATTTTTTAAAAAAAGCTATATGAATATACATACATTTTAAAATGACAGTTGCATTTAATTTTTTGGAATGTATTTAGTTTAAGTATTAAGAATTTACATTATTTTATTTCTGAAGTAAAAGAAGCAGCAGAAAAAGTAGAACAGCTTGAAAAGGAATACAAAATGGAAATAAGTGTCAAGGAAAAGCAGGTTTGTTTAATGTAATCTCAAATTTATATATTTTTATTTGGAAGTACAATTCTCATTATGTGGAGCAAAAATGTCGACTAATTTTGACTGATTTCTGTTGTTTCTGACTAATTTAGTTGTAGTGCAGAAAAACCAAAATAGTTCTTTAGAAGGTGCTTTGTTGTCTGTAAAAGATTTTGTACTTTTTGAAGGATGAAAAATTATCAGTGATATTTAAATTGTGTTCTTATTGCTTTGCATTATTTGAATTAAAATGTTAATGGGAGTTATATGCCATTATTATTTGTCCCAACAAATACAAATAAGTTCTGACAGTCCTCATATTTGAGTAATGTTCATTTCACATGTTCTGGTGAAGAAGAGATGGGGAAGGACAATGATGCTGATGCTGGGAAAAAGGATCAAGAAACAAATTAGACGAGAGCTTGATTAGAGCAGGAGTCACCAACTTATCGATCGCGATTGACTGGTTGATCCTAGAGCTTCAGCCAGTTGATCGTGCTCTCCGGACCATTGAAGTCCAGGACTGCAGCAAACTTGTCTCTGTGTTCCTGTTGGGGTGAAGGGGACAGCAACTTTCTGCAAGCTGTCTGTTCCCATAACTCCCATAATGAGAGCTGTTAAGACAGTGCTGGGGGGCAGAGCACAGAGACAAGCTGTTCCCCTTCTCCAAGGAGCACAGAGACAAACTTGGACCTTGCAGTCAGCCTCTCCGAACCCTGATGCACTGCCAGTCAGGAGCTGTTTGTGCTGAGTGTCTGCATTTTGTGCCCCCTCCTGCACCCTTGACCCAGCCCTGACCGCCCTCTGAGCCAAGACCCACACCTATACCCCAAAAGTGTGCTTCAATCTAGAGTCCCCTTCCAGAGTCAGCGCCTCCTTTTCACCTCATCCTACACCTCAACAGTGCCTCAGCCTGGAGCCCCCTCCCAGAGCCTCTTGCGGTAAGCCCACTCACAGAGCTTGCACCCCTCACTCCTTTCTTTTCGCAAAGAAGTAGAGGCCATGTTCAAAGGATCCCACCTGCGGGTCATGTGTTGAATCCCACACAAACCCAAACTTCACCATGGGCCACAAACAAATAGGCCGCAGGCCGCATGTGGCCCATGGGCCACGTGTAGAGTAGCCCTGATCTACACCTCCATTGTGTTGGAACTCACACTCTAGTTTTGGCAGCTCTCCTGCCTCCAGATTGCTGTTCCTTCTATTTTGGACATTTAGTTAATGCCTCCCTATTTTTTCTTGAGCAGTATTCATTTTTCAACAATTATTCAATGGAAAATAATATAAAGTTAGTAGACTTTTCTAGATCTTGTTATTTATGTATTGTAATAGCTCTTTACTTCATTAGCTATCAATTCTGACTGTGCAAAGTGGTGAAAAAGATAATAAAATAAGAGACACCAAGCTTCAGTTGCAGGAATCACGGGATAAGATTATTGATTTAGAAGAAGCAACAAGTAAGAATTTTAATTGCTATATTCCAAATAGCATTATTTGTAATAGGGAGAGAGAAAAGCTAGACTGCTCGTGGTGGTGGTGTTGTATTGCTGGGTACTGGTGGAATTTTGGGACTTATAGATCACTTTCTTCTTTTTGAAGCAGAAATTGGCTGATGTGGAATTGGGTATTTAGTTATGTGATTTGTTTACAAAATATGCACAAGTGCTATTTCCTTGAATGCAGTTGGTAACACATCAGATAAGCAGCTATCTTTTTGTAGAAACTTCCAGTAAAGTATCCTATTCCAGTCCTAAGCAACAGTTTTCTTGCCCCCCGACTCACCTTTTGGGGATCTCATTACAAAAGAACCCAGCTGCTTTTAAATGTATCCTGTGTCATTTTCCCCCCACGGGTGCCATTTGGGGGTGGGGAGCAGGTTCCACCTGCATATACTGGAATGCTGCTTGCTCTTCTTCCCCTTCTTTGATCATGGAGCAAGGAGAGAGTACACAGCTTGCATCACAAACTCTTCTGCCCTCATCCCCACCAGCTGGGAGTGAGAGGAATATATTATTGTAAGGGAAGGAGAAGAGCAAGCATCGTCCCAGTAGGCAGTGTTGTAGCCTCTCTGCCCTCCTGAAATAGCGCCTGTATCCCCTCCCCTGGCCTCGTCACTTTATACTTGTGAAATCCTTAGTTGAACAATACTCACTGACACTATGTGGTCTGGAAAATTGAGCCTTGGCATTGTTCGTCTGCTTCTCAGTGCTAAGGAATCTCAAAGCTGTAACTACCTGACTGGTGCTTTAATTCACAGTCTCTTTAACCAGGGTCTGGTGCTTATAGATCAGTGACACTCTAATGGACAAACCATTAACCATAATGATATGTTCAAACTTTAATCTCTAGGACCAGGTCTACAATTGTTTATTATTATTGAGAGCCCCAGGTTATGGATGAGTACCTTGTGCTATGGTGCTGTACAAATAGAAGAAAAGATAATACCTGCCCCTAAAAGTTCATCATCTAAATAGAAAACAAGAGACAGCAAATGGATATAGACAGACTAATGAGAAAACAAGAAGATTGAGACACCAATAAAATCATATAATTTCTGGACCACTTGTAAAAATGTGGGGAGGCTTGTAAGGTGTTGGGTTTTTTTTAAAAGTGTTTTTGTACCAGACTGTGCCTAGCTAGGATAGATACATTTAATTAAATGTTATAAATAAAATATATATTAAGTACTCAATGTATTTTATATTTATATAATGAAAAGTTGTATGTATGCAGTGCTGTCTCATGTCTCTCTTCTAAATAGTTGAGAGAGATCCATTATTTAACTGGAGTATATTGTACAAATTATTATAGAGTAGTACAGTCAAATATCATGTTTAGTGCATGACAGTTTTGAAATATTAGTGTATATCTCATCTGTAATAATTGTCATTTAGAACAACAAAAAGAATTGTTAAAAGAATCACAGAACAAACAGAAACATTTGATGGGAGAACTGGAAGAAGCTAAAGTTTTGTTGCAAAAAACAGAGGTATGACTGGCTCTATTTTTTTAAACAAATCAAAATACAGTATAAGGTAAATGAATAGTGTGTGCAAGCAATTATCAGTGCTTTTCCATCTAAACCCTGAATTGTAGTTGCTTGCTACAACATATTTACAATAAATTTTATTTATTTCTATTTAGACTGCTCAGAAGAGTTTAGAAACTGAATTACGGACTGCAATGAAAACCTTAATTGAAGTCACTGGAGAAAAAGAAGCACAAATGGAGGAACTTACAGAAACCAGGGCTTTGCATGCATCAGTTGTTGAAGAATTTGAAACTGCCAATTCTAATTTGAAAGAGTTGCTGAAAGAAGAACAAAATAGGTTAAAGTTTTTACTTTTAGAGTGAAAGGATGTTCTTGTGATTTAAGGCACTTGAGTCCTCAGCTCTTCAGTAGAGCTTCCTGTGTGTGACCTCGAGTAAAGAAGTTAATCTCTGTGCCTCAGTTTTTTACTTGTAAAATATCACCTGTAATCTCTCAGATCATGTTTCTTGTCTGAATTGGTAGCTTTTTAGGACTGGTACTTTCTCTTACTGTGTGTATGTTGTGTTTAGCACAATGTGGCTGTATTCTCAGTTGGGACCTGTAGGCAATACCATAATATAAGCATTTTATAATAATGTAGTGATCTGAACATTCAGTAAGCATACAATAGTATTATAATTTAGTGCTACTTACTGTTCTTTCATTTCATTTATCATAGTTAAAACTTTTTTTGCATGAAGTAATTGGTAATCAAAATTCATCTCAGTAAAACTAGAATTCGACCTGTAAAGTGAGTATTGTATTGAATTCTTGTAAATAGAGTTTTTTTAAGAGCCTGACTGCATTGCACTATAATGTCATAACACTAGTAGAA
Source organism: Pelodiscus sinensis (assembly GCF_049634645.1). Classification (NCBI taxonomy): domain Eukaryota; kingdom Metazoa; phylum Chordata; order Testudines; family Trionychidae; genus Pelodiscus; species Pelodiscus sinensis. The sequence goes on along the minus strand of NC_134737.1, from coordinate 492,542 downwards.
GTTTTGAGAAGTTCAGGCAACATGAGGCTAACACTAGCTTTCAGGTAAACTGGTGTAAATCTGAAATAACTACACTGATTTTTCTATGGTGACTCCAGATCCATAGTGTTCTAGTTAGGGGTGAAATCTGGTCATGATTTTTTTAAGGGGAAAAAAATATAGCATTTTTAAAAAATATATATATTCTGGGAACTTATCTTTTTATCATTTTATTTTAACTCCCTTATTATCCTGCTATTCAAGCAACACATTGATGGAATGCTTGTTACTTATATTTCTCACAGCTTACTCGAGTGTATGCATAATATATTTACCTGTTTGCTTGTTAGCAGGCAGATAGACATATTGTATTTCCAATAGTAATATGATTGACTTTCTTTAGATTTTTCTAGTTTGTTATATCTGACATTGGAAAATACTGTTTTCTAATTATGCTTTTCAATAGACTGAAGAAACTCGAAGAAGAGTCAGAATTACTTGTCTCAGAGCTCCAAAATAAATCTCTTGAACTGGGTAAGATTTGCTGAAAAAGGAGTAAGTTGTTTTGCAAGGGCTGGTTACAGGTAAAAATATCAGTATTAGTTCTCTGAAGGTGGTTGTTATCCATATAATACCCACTGCAGTGTCTTGTACTTAGGTTTATAATATCAGTGTGTAATGTTGATGAGTCTTTTAGACTGCTCTAAATTATACTGAGGACCACTTCCAGGACTGAGGAAGTGGAAAGATGGCTTCGTAAGCTACCTTTTCTCCCTTTTCCCAGATCCCTTGCCAAGCAGAATGTAAATTGATCAGGAATGCTCGCTCTAAGAGTTTTATTATTTTTATAGTCTTATTATTATATTCATAATTGTACCACCTATCCTTTATGCAAAAATACTTCATCAAAAAGGTATTTTGTGAACTGTTGACTTGAATATTAGCATTCATTATTTGTGATATGTGATTGATGACTAAAAATCAGCATTGTTGGATTACTCTGACTTAATATCTACAACTTTTGTTAAACAGGAGGAGGGGGAATCAGTGAGCTTTTAGGATAGCCTTGTGAACACTTGTGGTCAAAATCTTTGTGCAAGCAGACATTTACAGAAGTATTCTGAAGCTAGCCTTGTCTGTGAATTCTCACAAATAATAATTCACTTAGTTTTCCAAAACCACATTGTCACATGGCTATGGGGATGACACTGTCCTGGGAGGAATGGCCCACTTCACCCCTATTGCACTTATCCCTGCCTTTTTTATTTCCCCCAGCCGGTGCCTCTATTCTCACCCTGGAGTCTGTTCTCTCTGCCTTCAAGCCCCAGGGTCTAACCTATATCTCACCCCTACTGATAGGAAAGTCCTGTCCATTAGTCCCACAAAGTGACCCAAGGATCAGAGTCTGAATTTCGCCCCCTTTTGGCAGGGTAGTGCAGTTCAATGCTCTTGAAATGACTCAAGGGTCAAAATTTATAGCTCACCCCCTTTTTGTCTGAGCAGTTCAGTTTAATAGTCCCAAAGTAACCCCAAGGTAGAAGTCTGTTGAAGTCAGTAGATATGGGAAAGGTTTACATCCCCTGGCAGGGAGATCCAGGCCCTCCCACTCCACTGGACCCTTGCTCAGAGGCCTGTTAGTGGCTTGCTCTCACCACTGCGTCAGTGGGGAAATCCAAACTACAACATGCTGACTCCTTGACAGGAGCCCACTCACCTGGTGGCTGTCGCCACTCCTGGGCTGCTTCCTGTTTCCCTGGTCTCAGGTCACTGGTGAGTCTCTGTTTTGTCACCTCTCTCTGCATTCTGACTACTTCCCCTTATTTCTGAATCCAGCACGGTCCCTAGAGTTGTCCAGTCTCCAGCCTGTGTGGTAGTGTCCTGGCCTTTAGATAGTTGATGGAGCTGGCTCAGCATGTCCTCTTCCTCCAGCTGCCAGCCCCAACTGAGTTCAGCTGATCCCTCTGATAGTAGTGCAGCCTGAGCATGCCCAGTAAGATACAGGGATGTGGCCTCCTCTGCTTTCAGAGCTGAGTTAACCCCCTCCTGCTCAATGCGGATGGAATACGCCCCATCTCACACGATATATAGATATAAATAGGGTTAGATTAGGGTTATATAGATATAAGTAGGGTTGTGAATACCATTGAAGTGAATGATTTTATTTTTATTGAAATATATATATGTTCCCCAATACTTTTTGAGGTATTTGTCCCATTCAACTTTCAATTAAATCATGTTACTAAGATACAATTTAGAACAATTCATAGCTTTGAATTAAGATTTTGGATGTAGGCCAATATCACTTTTAACACCATAGAAAAAGATATTCAACTGTAATATGTAAATTAATTTTCATATATGACTTGAAATTAAACAATATATTTTATCCTGATTGAGCAAGATACTTAAGTACATGTTATAATTTTGAGTACATTCAGTGCCAGTGAAGTCAATAAAACTACTCATTTGTATAAAGTTAGGTACTTTACTGAACTGAGGCCTGAAAAGTTTTTTGGTGGGGGGAGGGAGGAGGCAAACAATGTCAATAATACATATCAAATTGTATCCATTTTGTATTTTATCTTTACACTGTATTTGCTGTAGAAGAGATGGCTAAATTAAAAAGTGACAAAGAAACACAACTTGAAGATCTGACAGAAGCTTTGGTAAGTAAATATAAATTGTCCTACATGCTAATAATATAGAAACATTTATTTTTCATTTGTTGTCCAAGACCCCTTAAAAGGCTTCCTAAAAACTCACATGAACCCTCTTCAATCTGTTGCTAACCTAATGCTAAATGTAACTTTGTAACTCATCATTTAGACTATTTTACGTGCCTTTTTTGATGTCTCTGAATTCTTCTGGTTCACCCTGGCTCTGGCTTTCCACAGATCTACCATCTGGGACCTTGTCTCTTATATTTGGTTTTGGTGTGTGGCTATGATATGAGCCTTGATGCCCTTTTTCATTTTCTTCTGCACTTCTACCTTTTTGCATGCCATCCTATGGATGGGATGACCTATTGGTATGCCAAGCATTCACTCTCTCTTCATTCAGATACCTTTCTAAATACTCATTGCAGACATCATGGAAGAAAACCCCTGCCCCGTTGAATTATTTTGAGATTACATTTGAAGCTGAAATTTGAAATGCGTTCCAGTAATAATTAAAAATAAATAAATTAATGCCACCTCATGGAATACCCACGGTGGACTGCTTTTTCTGTAACTTTTAGTCTGTAGAACTAGAAAGTAAGTTTTTTAGAGTGTCTATTTTGATGTTCCATATAGAGCGTTAAACTTCTGTAGCACTTCTTGTGTTAAACATAAAATTCACAAAAATCTAAATTAACAAACATCATGGAAGATATACATTCCAATTTGAGAGACACTCACACTAATATTATTTCTGATGAAGCTAATGTGCTACAAATAGGGTGTGGTTGCAGTGGTATGGCATGAGCAACTGGAGGGACTAACCTCTCTAACTACTTAACTGGTTTCTTGGATGTTTATATATTCCCCTACCCTCTATATTTAGCATGCTAGTGTAATCATAGCTAGCATGTGTATGCTTCCTCAAGCTGGCATTTAGACCTTCCAGCCTGAAGCATAGATATAATCTTTCCTTAAAGTTCTCATATCGGGTATCCTATATGATTTTCACATTTTTATAGATATGATATGAGGTTGCAGGAAATGTGTGATAGAGGCTTTCATGGTCCCCTTTGCATTCTGTGATCTGTGGGATTACTCAGGCATGGGACAGGAAGCACTTCCAGCATTGACATTGAATGGGGCAGGATAGGGAAGAGGGAGTAGTAGTGGGATTTTTTTGTTGTGTAAAAATTACTGAAAATAACCTATGTATTTAATTTTCTGAATTTACTGTAAGATACATTTAAAACATTTTCCTTTACTTTTTAGGAGAGGTCACTCAAATGTCAAAAAAATTTAGAGCAACAATTAGCGAGTGAACAATCAGAAAAAATTATTCTAATAAAAGAGAGAGAAATTAAGGATTCTGACCACTCAGATTTTCAGGTTGGATGATGTGGATTTTCTTGTTAATTATATATTTCATTTTATTTACATTATCTCTTGAGCAAGCTATTTCAGAAGTTATAGATTATTTGAACATTGCCTGTACATAGTTTCCCATTTATGATAATACACATCCCCAGTTCAGAGGCTGGCAAACTTTAGAAACCACTGCCTACTGGGGCCATGTACATGCCCCTTTATAGACAAAACCTTAAATGGTCTGAAGCTATAAAAAGAGCTCAGGGTCCCAGTTGCCACAGTTCCCTCATTGGTAGCTGTATGCTACAGCACTTGATTAGGTATAGAGGGTTCTTCCCACTTGGAACAGACTGAGGGGCCAAGTAGAGTGACCAGACTTCCCAATATTATTGGGGCCATCCTGATATTAGGGATTTTGTCTTGCATATACTACTATACTTCCACTTCCCTCTCAGACTTGTTATTATCAGGATTGGGGAACCTTTTTTGGATCAGGGGCCTGATAACCCACAGAAAAATCAGTCAGGTGCTGTGGGGAGACGGTGGGCAGGGAGGGAGAAATGTAGTGCTAATATGGGCTCCCCCAATGCTGGAGGAGGCCATAAGCTTTGGGAGCCAAGTCCCAGCAATCTAGGGGCCCCCAAGCCTTAGGTTCCCCATCCCTGTGCTTTATGATCACCATACAGCCAATTCCAGGTCCTGGAAATCTTAGATTCAGCCAGCACTGATCTGATTAAGCTCTCTATGCTATGCATTTGCCAGACTGCAGTGAGGGGATGCAAATGCCCATAGCACCTTAGGGTGGCATGGTGGTTAGTATTGCCTCTGGCTTTAGGCATGTGCTCCCGGTGTAGCTCTTGTGTCTGGCAACTCTTGGCATTTGGGATGCTATGGTCCAAATGCATAGCTCTTGAAACTAGGGCCATCTCCTGCAAGCCTACGCAACAGCTCTTGCTTGTTCCCTAGAATTCTGTGGAATCTTCTCTGTTTATCCCTTCAGGACCATGTGAGAGTGAAAGCCATCAGACAGATTTTGCACAGGATTCTAAACTACTGTTATTCTTAACAGCATGGGAGAGAGAGAGACATATTTAGATGAACAATAATAAATGCCTGCTTGTGTTTTCCTTGTCTCACTTTTGTTACCACTTTGAAGAGTTTTTTGGATTTGGGCAGAGTCCTCTGGGATGTCTTACAGCCTTTGTAGGTCAGATTTCTCTGATCTTGGCTGGTCCTACAGTTAAACTGGATCCTCTTTGTCCCCCCTCCATGAAGACATGCCCATTTCTTTCTTAGTGCTATCAGTTTCTTGTTTCTGTCTCAGTGAGCCTGTCACTCATATATTTCTCCAACAATATCTGGTTCCTTTGCGATTGGAGATTTTCCACTCCTCCCTCTCTGGAGAGAAGATGAAGGGATTGACTTCTCTCCGCCTATGCTAAGCTATTGGCTTAAAGTGTTTCTACCTTAATAGCCGACAATATAAGGTTTAATGATTGATTATTTCTCCTGGTCTGGCGAAGAGTTACTTCAGTCCCTGTCAGAAAAAGGTAGATTCCACATCCTTGTTCCATGCTACAACAGTTTCATAAGAATAACTTCTTCAAGTAGTCCCTGTGGGTGCTCCATCTTAGGTGCGCCAGCAGTGCTGCGCCCACCAGTCAGAGATGGTTAGTAGCAGCCCCCCCCCCGGCCGGCCGCACGCGCTACACTCTGGCGTGAGACACCCAGAGTGTGTAATGCACATGCGTGACCAGCTGGCTCCTCAGTTCTTCTCTGACCGCCGCCAGCTTCGGTCGCAGAGCAGCAGTCATCCTCACATTCAGCCTTCTCTGTCCTTTTAGATATTCAGCTAGCCTTAACTTCAACTAATAACCAGCTGAACTGATACTATTCATTTGAAAACAAACAAACAAACAAATCTCTGTCAGGTGGCATTCCTGCCGCCTCCTGTGGCTCTGCTTTGATAATGGCTGCTGTTCTTCAAGATATTACTCAGGTCATGCCCATCTCTTCTGGCTTTAAAAAGTATCTGGGCTGTGGTCTTTCTATAGCTGTAGTGGACAGGCACTCTCTGACTATGTCTATGCAGCTTCTCTCCTCCACAAAAGCCTACACAAATGAAGCGTGGATTAGCATATTGCAGCACTTCATTTGCAGAATCAATTAAGAGCCCTTTTTGCACAAAAACACCCTCTTGTGCAAAGACCGTTCTTCCTGAAAAAATGAAAAAAAAGTGCAAAAACGACTCCTAATGAATTATGCAAATGAGGCACTGTAATATGCTAATCCACGCTTTGTTTGCGGAAGAGGGAAGATATGTAGATGTAATCTCTGTGTCTGCTGTCTGGGACAAGACCACAATACAGAGCACTGTCAGGAAGGACTGCAAAAAACTGACTAAGCACACAAGGAGAGCCAGGCAGCTACAGCTCCATGTGTTGCAGATGGAGACAGCACTGAAACCTCCTTCAGATGCTTCCCTAAACTCTCCTTTCAGGCATAGCCCACCAGGGGCAGAGGTGTGTGAGAGGGCTATTCCAACTAAAAGACTGAGCACCAAACTGAAATCTCCCTCAGTGAGGAAGAGGTCTTATACTTTCTCCGAGTCTACATCCACAGTGAGGAAATTGACAAATTCAAGGCTTGACACTACTGGCCCTACACCATCAAGGAGGGCAGTTAAGAGTTCAAGTCCTGGCTCCCAGAAAAGTTGCAACTACAAACAGGGATCTTGTCCCTTCTCACACAGCCATGCAGCAGGGCTGATGCATAATGCCGTCACTCTGGCACCGGCTAAAATGGTGGCAGAAAAAAAGTGGGCACCGAACTGTGGTGGCACCATCAGTGGCATACACGCTGCCCGCTGAGCAGCTGGCACGGACCAAGTGCTCAAAAGCGCCTGGCATGCTGCCAACATGGACTCCCCACAGTGCTGTACCGCCAGTGGCCCCACATCCTGTGTTTCCACAGTTAGCCACAGCGGTGGAGCTGTCTAAAGCTTCAGTGCCAGGAATCCTGCTTTTTGGCATCGATGGCACCCCAGCTAGTTCTAAGTCCTCATTTTCTGGTACTCCTGGGGCTTTATCACCATGGTTCAGTGACTCTGAGGAACAAGAGTTACCTCAACCTCCTCTGCCTAAGACCTCCTTACTGAAACTGGTACACCCCCAGCAATGGCAGCAGCATTGGGGACCACCATTCAAGCCACTAAGTTGGCCATATTGTGATCCATGGGCTATATTCAGACAACAGCCTGTTCCCTGAGTGGGGCATCATTACTATACATCTGTCAAACCTCCTAGCTTACACTCATGGACAGGTCTGAATGTGAAGACGACACGGAGACCACAGGGGTAGAACAGCCCTCACACTTCCCCTTACCTATACACTCTTGTCGATCCTCATCAGCAGAGATATTTACGCCCTCATTAATAATGGTGCAGGGGATGATTTTAAGTCCTTTCAGGACTTTTTAAAGAGGGTAGTTGACAAACAGGAAATATCCCTCTCCAATCCTCCAAATACACAGCATAAGCTAAGTAACATCCTTCACGCCTCAGCGCAAAGCAAATTCTCACTACTGATGAATGAGGTGTTGATGGATCCAGCTAAGCTCCTATGGAAAATGCCAGCGACAATCCCACCAACATCAAAGAGACTTGATAGAAAATATGTCACCCCACAGAGTGTGGAATTTCTTTTCAACCATCACCCTCCGCTTATAGTAGAAACTGCAAACCAAAGGGGTAAGCAGCAGGCCATACTGTCAACCCCTTATGATAAAGAATGGAAGAGGCTCGATGCCATGGGCAAGAGAGCATACTCCTCTGCCAGCCTTCAACTGCTAATCGACAACTATGTAATGCTTCTTTCCAAATATACACATCATAACTTTGATCAGTTGTCGACTTTTATTGAAATTCTACCAGACAACAAGAGAGAACAATACAAAGCTCTGATGAAGGAGGGATCTTTAATCTCTAGAACCGCGCTTCGGTCTGCCCTTGATTCTGCAGATACAGCCTCCAGATCTCTGGTATCTGCAGTGGTCTTAAGACGTGCATCCTGGCTCCAATTCTCATGCTTTCCTAAAGAAGTCCAGACCACAGTTGAAGACCTTCCCTTTGAGACATCCCGACTTCACAGACACCACGAATACCACTCTTCACTCTTTAAAAGACTCCCATGTCACTCTCCAAACGCTTGGCATCCAACCTCCTGCTAATAGGGGGAAGCAGAACAGACCATTTAACCACAGATACAAACAGACGCCTTTCAACCATACTGGGCAATATGATAACAAACGGCATTCAAGACAACCCAGACATAGACAGTCATCAGAACAACTCCTTATTCAGCAGGCTCCAGCACATCAATCATTTTGAAGCCTTGGTCAAGGGTTGGACAGCCCCCCCCACATTCAAGGCAGCAATCCAAGCCTTATACCGTATTTGGCTCCAGACTAGCAGCATTCTATTCTGCCTGGTGATCAATTACGACCGACAAATGGGCTCTTTGGGATAATCAGCATGGGCTACGTAATTTCCTTTAGCTCCAATTCCCACCCACAACCACCATCCCCGTCCCTCTTCAGGGACTCCTCTTATGAAATGGTGCTCATGCGAGAAGCACCTTGTCTCCTGCAGTTGGGGGCCATAGGAGAGGTACCCTTCAAGCACAGAGGACAAGGTTTTATTTCGATTATTTCCTCACAATAAAAAAAAATGGGGTTGGAGACCTATACTAGATCGCAGGAGACTCAATCGGTACGCCCAATACCAATGATTCAAAATGGTAACTCTCGCCACAGTTATACTCGCCCTCGAGAAAGGAGATTGGCTGTCCACCCTTGACTTTCAGGATGCTTACTTCCACATTGAAATACACCCCTCACACAGATGCTTCCTCAGGTTCACAGTAGTGAACCAACATTTCCAATACAGAGTACTGCTCTTCTACCTATCGACTGCCCCAAGCGTATTCTCAAAGATGTTAGCAGTGGTCGCTGCCCACCTTAGAACAAGGGGAATCACCATCTTTCCCTACCTCGATGACTGCCTCATAAAGGGGAAAATTCCTTCACCATACGCAACAGGCACTGACATTTATCAGGGCACTTTTCAACAGGCTTGGGCTATGCATAAACCCAGTAAAATGTGTCAAGCACCCGACACAGACTCTAGACTTTATAGGAGCTGAGCACACCTGGACTGCAAAACAGCAATAGCTTCACTCCCACAGCTCAGATTCACAGCAATCCAATACCTGGTGCATCTGGCACAATTCAGCCCCTGTATAACCGCCAGACAGTGCCTGCACCTCCTCGATCACATGGCAACCGACACCTTCGTCGTGTCTTACGCACACCTGCATATGAGACTGATGCACACTTGACTCAGGTCAGTGTACGGGCCACATGTTCACCTGTTCAACAAATATCTCAATATGCCATGCAGCATAAAAGCATCCCTTACCTGGTGGACATAGCCCAAAAATGTATGCACGGGGATTCTGTTTCAATGGAATCCCCCAATGCTCACAGGTGTCTCGCTAACAGGTTGGGATGCTCATCTACAGAATCGGATAGTTCAAGCCAGGTGCACGCTGGATGAACAATTTAGACACATCAACTTGCTAGAGCTCAGAGCAGTCCAGTATGCGTGCATATACTTCTCCCACATATTACGCAACAATACTGTCCGTGTACTGACAGATAATACAACAATGTACTACATCAACAAGGAGAGTGACGTCCACTCTTGCCAACTCTGTTGGGAAGCAGTACGGTTATGCGAATTATACATTCATCTCACAGCCACATATATCCCAGGCAAAGACAATAGGTTAGCAGATGATCTCAGCAAGAACTTCTCCCTTAACCACAGGTGGGAGATCAACAGATTGGCCATCAATCATCTGTTTTGCAGATGGGGGTTCCCTACGTTGGACCTTTTTGCCACACACAGAAACTCACTGTGCACTCATTACTACTCCAGAGCAGGACTGGTTCCTGGCTCTCTGGGGGATGCATTCAGCATCACATGAGATGTACTGCTAGCATATGCATTTCTACCAATCCCACTCATCCAGAGTGTGATACTACAGATAAAGCAGGACGGAGCCAAAGTGATACTGCTGGCGCTAAGGTGGCCGAGACAGATTTGATATCCAGTTATATTACACGTGGTCAGGCATCCACCACATCGCTTCCCTCCTGTCCTGTCACTGCTCATGCAACAGAACGGAAGGATCCATCACTCTGCTATCCAGTGCCTTCACCTGCATGCATGGCTCCTTGCTGGATAACCATGACAGAGATCCACTGTCCTCTAGAAGTTCAAACCATTCTCACGAACCGTTGCAGACCTGCAACAAGAAAAATCTAGACTCAGAAGCGGCACCGTTTTACCAGGTGGTGTTCATCTAGATGTTACAATCCTGCTCAGATAGGAATCTCACTCATACTTACTTGCTTACTACATCTTCACAACTCAGGTCTATCTCTCAGTTCTTTTTCGAGTGGTTGCTCATGTCCATTCGAAGTAGGTGTGCGCGCCGCGTGCACCACGTCTTCCGGAGCATTTTCCCTAGCGGTACCCGTAGCGCCGGCGGGGCGTCCCCTGGAGTGGCGCCGCCATGGCAGGGCATAAGTACCCCTGCCGGCGCTGCCCCATCTCAGTTCCTTCTTACCGCCGTGTCGGTCGTTGGTGCGTGTCTCTCTCTCTCTACAGCTGTTAGGCTTAGATAGTTAATGGTTCCCATTTCTCACATTGTAAATAGTTGTGTAGTTAGGTTTTTTGTTTTTTGTTCCTTTCCCCGTTGGGGGTAAGGAATGCCAGAGCCGCAAGGCTTCAAGGCGTGCGCTGACTGTGGGAAGTTTATGCCCAGGGGCGACCCACACGACAGCTGCCTTAAGTGTCTGGGTGAGGCTCATTTGGCAATTGCCTGCAAAATCTGCAAGTCTTTCAAGCCTTGTACGAGGAAAGAAAGAGTTTCCCGCTTGAAGCTTCTCCTCATGGAGACGGCGCTTCAACCGGCACCGCCGGACCAGCCTGCGGTGCACAGTGCACCGGCCTCCACACGTGAGGCCACACACTGGCACTGGGCATCGACGTCAAGATCCCGGCACCGGTCTCACTCTCCACCATCTAAGAAGGTGAATAAGTCCCAGGGCAGGTCTCCGTCTAAGAAGTCGATGTCGGCTGGACACCGCACCGGCAGTTCACCGGTGTGTGTTTCCCCTCCGGTGCACCGTCGGCACCAAGGGGGTCTAGTGAGCTCTGGTCGCCTGCCCTCTCATCGCCCGTGTACACTGGACACCTTTGAAGCGGCGCAGGACCTAATAAGTCTTACAACCTCTCCGCCGTTGTCGGTTGACTCGGACGAGTCGAGGTCGCCCCCGGTGCAAGCTTGGAGGGCACCGCCGTCGCCCATGCATGGCCAGGGTCGGCATGCTACAGTGGCTTATGCATCGGGACCAATCCTGGTTGGGTCGGCTCCCGCTACTACTACGGCACCCTTCACGATGCCGAATCGTCATTCTCAGGGAGCGGAGAGCCATGGCAGGTTGTTGCTCTCCAAGTTGCCAGAGCCCCACTTGGCCGTACCGATGCCATACCCCCATAGCCCCTTCCAGGAGTTGGGTCCGTCTCCGTGCCGTCATCGGCACCGGCATCGACCCAGTGGTCTACCCTGGTACCAGGCCTGGGCACCCCAGTACCAGGCCTGGGCACCCCAGTAACGTCTCAGTCGGGCACGACTCAGTCGGCATCGAGCCTGAACACCTCAGTGCCGTACCTGCTGGCCACGCAATCGGCACCGGGCCTGAGCACCCCAGTGCCGCAGCTTCAGTCGGCGCAACTGGCACCGGGCCTGGGCCACCCCGGTGCCGCAGCTGCACGCGACGCACCCGGCACCGGGCCTAGGCACCCCGGTGCTGCAACTCCAGGCATCGCAACCGACACCGAGCCTGAGCACCTCGGTGCCGCAGTTACTGGCGATGCAGCCGGCACCGGGCCTAGGCACCCCAGTGCCACAGTTGACTGTTTCAGCGGAGTTTGCCGCAGTTATCAGCGGCCCTTACGGCACCGGGCATGGGTCCCCCGGTACCTCAGATGGCACGTCCTCACTGCGCCCATGCGGGCAAGCCGGAGTCGATGACCAAGTTTGCACCGCAATTCTCGTCAGCCCCCCCCTTGGCCTGAGTCCGATTACTCCTTGGATTTGGACGCGGTGTCGGTGCGGTCAGGGTCTTCGGGAGCTTCCTCGACCCACAGGTCCAGATCCAGGCACCGGAGGGGCCACAACCAGCAGATGTGGCCCCCTCATCCGCAGTGGCCCTTTTGGACTTCCTGGGCCTATAATCAGTGGCAGGGACAACCACCACTATCTATGGGGTCGGAGGCTTCGGGGCACCGTTCCCGCCCCTCTGTGTCCCTGTCTAGGGCGCCTCCCCTCCCCCCTTCGAGTGCCGCAACAAGATCCTGCGGCACCACAGCCACTGGTACCGGAGACAGGCCCTCCGGAAGCTCAGACCGTTCAACTGGCTCCGCAGTTGGTCACGACCACTCCCCTGTTGATTCAAGAGTCGTCGTCGTCATCCTCCCCCGATGAGGCACTGGCAGACCTAGCGCCCGGGCTACCATCAATGGATGCCAGAGCACATCAGGACCTCCTGCGGCGCATGGCTTCCAACCTGGCTGTCCCGGTTGAGCCCATAATTGAGGATACCTATCCAATGGTAGACATCCGCACTGAGGACACCCCTGCGCGCTTCGCTCTACCGCTCAATAAAACTGTTTCAAAAATTACTAATGCCCTGTGGCAAACGCCAGCAACTCTGACTCCTACCCAAAAAGGGGTAGAAAGGCGTTATTTCGTCCTGCAGTCGGGTCACGAATTTCTTTACTCCCAGCCCATCCCGGGATCATTGGTCGTACAGGCCACGGCCCAAAAAGAAAGGCTTCCCCAGCCCGGGCCTTCGCCGAAGGCAAGGGAGCCTAAGAAGCTGGATCGTTGGGCCGCAAGGCTCTGCAGCTCCGTATCGCAAACCAACAGGCGATGCTGAGCAGGTATGCTTTCAACACCTGGCAGGCGGTCGAAAAATTTAGAGACCGACTCCCGATGGAGGACCGCCAGGAGTTTGCAGCTATGGCTTTTGAGGGTGAAGTCATTACTCGAACTGCCCTCCAAGTGGCTTTGGACACCGTGGACTCGGCAGCCTGCACCATGGCGACGGGTGTCGTTATGCGCCATGGAGCGTGGCTCCACGTCTTGGGGATTCCCTCGGACGTGCAGCATACCATACAGGACTTGCCCTTTGAAGGGAAGGCCTTGTTTTCGGAGCACAGATTCCAGGCTCCATACCCTAAAGGACACTAGGTCAACTTTGAAGTCCTTAGGCATACATACGCCAGCCACGCAGCGGCAACAACTGCCGTATAGGCAGCAGGGTAGAGCGCAGCCCCAGGTCCCCCGTGGGGATTTCTGGAGGCGCCGCTCCCGGGCCTCCGGTGGAGGTGCCGGGGCGGCTGCGCACCCTCAAGGGCCTAGGGGTCGACGTCGTCACCCCAGGTCAGATTCCCAGAGGGCAGGCCCCCATGGCCCTTCCAATCAGGGCAAGCCTCAATTTTGACGGGGTGTTCGAGAGTCCTGTACCAGTCTGCCACCTTGGCCCCCCGTTTGGGGCCTGGCTTTCCTGTTTTGCCCAGGTATGGGCCCGAATAACATCAGATGCCTGGGTCCTGAACATTGTACATACGGGCTATTCGATCCCGTTCCTGGGCCCACCGCCTTCAAAACCCCCTACCCTGTCCCTAATAAGGGACACCCCTCACGAACACATCCTATCTCAGGAAGTGGGGGCACTCCTCGAAAAAGGAGCAATAGAAAGGGTTTCCCCGCATCTGCAGGGCAAGGGGTTCTACTCCCGTTATTTTGTCGTCCCAAAACCAAAAGGGGGAGTTCGTCCTATCCTGGACCTTCGATACTTAAACAAGGCGGTGGTAAAACACAAGTTCAGAATGGTGACTTTAGCCTCGGTCATCCCAGTGCTACAAATGGGCGACTGGTACGCGACTCTCGATCTAAAGGACGCCTACTTCCACGTGGCTATCAGGCACGGTCACAGGAGGTTCCTCCGGTTTATGTGGGCCGTTATCATTTTCAGTTCATGGTACTCCCCTTTGGGTTATGTACTGCACCAAGGGTATTCACAAAATGTATGGCTGTGGTTGCCGCCTTTCTGCACAATCGAGGGGTACACGTGTTCCCGTACCTCGACGATTGGTTAATCCGAGGTCGCTCGTACGAGCAGGTAGAAACTCACGTATCACTCATAAGAGCTCTTTTTCCTAAGGTTAGGACTCATGATAAATGTCGAGAAGTCATCCCTGACCCCCTCCCAGAGCATAGAGTTTGTGGGAGTCCTCCTCGATGTGAAGGTGGCAAGAGCGTTCCTGCCCCACAGCAGGTTCCTCTCCATAGTGGAGCTGATTTCAGAACTAACCCGGTCCCCCATCACGACTCCTCGAGTCTGCTCCAGGATCCTGGGACATATGGCGGCATGCACTTACACAGTGTGACATGCCAGGATGAGGATGAGACCTCTGCAGGCGTGGTTGGCGAAGGTTTTCTGCCAGTCCAAGGGTCTATGGGACTCCATAGTATCAGTGCTTCCGCACATTCTGGACTCCCTACTCTGGTGGACCCAGGAATCCGTGGTGAGCAGCGGGGTTCCCTTCAACGCCCCTCCCCCCTCGCTGAGGCTAGTCACCAATGCGTCCAACCTGGGATGGGGTGCACACCTCGGGTGCCACAGAACTCAGGGCCTCTGGTCCCCTTCCGAACGGACCCTGCACATCAACGTCCAGGAACTGTGGGCGGTGAGGAGGGCCTGCGAAGCATTCCTGCCGAGGCTCTCCCACCGCTCCATCCTGGTACGTATGGACAACACTGCAGCAGTTTTCTACCTCAACAAGCAGGGTGGGGCGCATTCGCCACCCCTATGCAAGGAGGCCCTGCGTCTATGGCATCTGTGTGTCACCCACAATATCACGCCTCAGGCGGAGTACCTCCCCGGGTGCAAAAACCTACTTGCAGACACACTGAGCAGAACTTTTGGAGCCCACGAGTGGTCACTCAGGGACTCTGTCCTCAGCCAGGTTTTCCGCAGGTGGGGCTATCCCCACCTATATCTGTTTGCCTCAGCACACAATGCGAAGTGCAGGAACTACTGTTCCCTGCTGGGGCTGGGGGAATATTCCCTGGGGGATGCCCTGACGACCGTGTGGCCAAAGGGCATTCTCTATGCTTTTCCCCCATTTCCACTAGTTTCCAGGGTTTTGACCAGAGCGAGAACTTTCAGGTCCTCGATCATCCTCATAGCCCCCAGGTGGCCCAGGCAGTTCTGGTTCCCCATCCTGGTGGACATGCTGACCCAAGACCCTATGGCACTCCCTCCAGTTCGGGATCTGCTAACCCAACCTTGGGACAGGGGGGTAATGGTTCACCCGGATCTCCGGTCTCTTCATCTAATGGCCTGGTTTATCCGTGGTTGAACCAACCAGAAAGGGAATGTTCCCAACAGGTACAGACGGTGCTCCTTAGCAGCAGGAAGCCCTCTACTAGACGGTCGTACGCTGCCAAGTGGCGGCGCTTCTCGTCTTGGGCGTCTCGGAGAAGAGTACAACCGTCCTTGGCCCCTATTCCAACTATCTCGACTATCTCTTTTAACTCCATTCTTCTGGCCTGTCCTTTTCCTCTATTAAAGTCCATGTGGCATCTCTCTCCGCCTTCCATGTTGGTTCGGCAGGAACCTCTCTTTTTTTTCTAACCAGGTGGTTAAAAGGTTTCTTACTGCTTTGGAGAAATTGTACCCCTCGGTGAGGGCTCCATACCCTGCCTGGAACCTCAACCTGGTCCTTCACAGGCTTATGTCCCCTCCTTTCGAGCCTTTGGCTACATGCTCATTGAAGCACCTTTCATTGAAGGTTGCTTTCATAGTAGCTATTACGTCTGCTAGAAGGGTATCAGAGTTAAGGGCGCTGACTATAGAGCCGCCCTACCTTGTTTTTTCACATGATAACGTAAGGCTACAGCCTCATCCAATCTTCCTCCCGAAGATGGTTTCTCTTTTTCACCTATCTCAGGAGATTCATTTACCGGTGTTCTTCCCTAAACCTCACGCATCCCCTAAGGAGCGTGTTCTACACTCCCTGGATGCCAAGCGAGCGCTGGCTTTTTATATTCACCGAACCAAGCCCTTCCGTAAATCCCAACAATTTTTCGTTGCATTTGGGGATAAGGGAAAAGGTTCACCTATTTCTACGCAAAGGTTATCCAGATGGGTGGTGCAATGTATAGCAGAGTGTTATCAACTGGCTGGTAAAACCCCACCCAGGGTGAAGGCACACTCTACCAGGGCGCAGGCGTCCTCGGTAGCCTTTGGTGCCCAAGTACCTATCACAGACATTTGCAGGGCAGCCACCTGGTCTTCCCTCCACACGTTTGCAACACATTATGTGCTACCTCAACAGGCCAGGGAGGATGCAAGGGTGGGCTCTGCAGTCCTCGAATCTGTGATATAAATATGTAAATATATAGATCTGGTTGTCTTTGCTCTGGGTTGGTGACTTGTCACTGTTTATTTGTTCAAATAAATCTGTTATTGTTCACCTTCCTTTATGACTCTGGTGCTATGACTGTTCCGACCCCTCCTCCTTGGGGTTAACTTGGTAGTCACCTACTTTGAATGGACATGAGCAACCACTTGAAGAAGAAAAGAACGGTTACTTACCTGTAACTGTTGTTCTTCGAGATGTGTTGCTCATGTCCATTCGACTCCCATCCTACCTCCCCTTCGTCGGAATATCTGGCAAGAAGGAACTGAGGTGGGGCAGCGCCGGCAGGGGTACTTATGCCCCGCCATGGTGGCGCCACTCCAGGGGGCACCCCGCCGGCGCTACAGGTACCGCTAGGGAAAACGCTCCGGAAGATGTGGTGCACGCGGCGCGCACACCTACTTCGAATGGACATGAGCAACACATCTCGAAGAACAACAGTTACAGGTAAGTAACCGTTCTTTTCTGCAGGGTCTCTCTCACAGCCATCTGTGTTTCACCCCTCTATACAGGATCATTCAGTTTTCTCTCACCCATCAATCGAGATTTATGCAAGGTCTGTGCAATACTTTCCCACCAAACTAAAGAACCAGTCTCCGCAAGAGACCTTAACCTAGTACTAAGAGCATTAATGGGCAAACCATTCGAACCACTAGCAATGTGTTTTCTCCTCCATTTATCCATGAAGATGGCCTTCCTAGTGGCAATTACCTCTGCACGAAGAGTGAGACAGTTGGGCGCACTAATGACCGATCTGCCCTATACAGTCTTCCGTAAGGACAAGGCGGTCTTTCAGGACTATCCTAAATTGCTTCCCAAAGTACTTTACCTCATTACATTGTAATGAACCAGTTTTCTTACTTGTCTTCTTCCTTGAACCTCATAGTGATGATAGGGAAAGGGCTCTACGTACCCTTGATGTCTGCAGGGTGGTGGCCTTTTACTTGCAACGAACACGCTTGTTCAGCAAAACGCCTTGCTTGTTCGTCTTCTCAGGAGACAGATCTCATGGATTACCCATCTCTAAACAGAGACTATCCAAGTGAATCTCAGATTGAATAAGGATAGCTTATGCCATATTCAACAAACAGCCTCCTTTGGCTGTACAGGGCAATGGCCGCCTCCACTGCCTTTCTCCACGGTATCCCCACAGATGAGCTGTAGAGTAGCCAGCCACATGGGCTTCCACTCATACTTTCACCCATCACTATGCCATCCAATCATATGCAGACACACACAATTGATTCGGCTGCTTAGTACTTTCAGTAGCTGAAACAGGCCTTCCAAAGGACCAACCTCTGGACACTGATACTGCTCTGTAGTCATATAAGTTGGCACACCCATGGGGACTTCTTGAAGAAGAAGGGAAGGTTATTCACCCTGTGCAATAATTGGAGTTCTTAGATATGGTTGTCCCTGTGGGTGCTCCACCATCCACCCTCCTCTCCTCTGCTTTTTGGATTTGGTTTGGATCCGGATCAGAGAAGAATTGAGGAGGCGGCTGGCTACTCACGTGCATTACACACACTAGGCGTCTTGCGCCAGAGCCTAGCACGCATGGCCAGCCAGGGGGGCATTGATACTAACAATCTCCAACTGGTGGGTGCAGTGGCACTGGCGCACCTAAGGTGGAGCACCCATGGGGATAGCCATCTTGAAGAACTCCAGTTAGTGCATAGGGTGAGTAACCATCCCTTTTTAAATATCAACTAAAATTAATAAATTGTGTGTAGACTGATTACCCAAAACATTACAAATTTAAAAGTCCCCTTTCTTACATTGCAGCCTTAGGCTGCAATAACATTGTATACACATTTATTACTCAGTGAAGTAACTTATGAGCCTACATTTAGTTGTGTATTTTAAAATTATATTAAACAATATGCCCATGTGTACCAGAGCTGAATTTAACCAATTAAGATTATTCTTTATGTTCAAGCCCTAATTTTGTAAACATTGAGCTCAATGTTCTTAAACAGGAACAAGTTCAAGGGCTTTTATCTGAAAGGAAACATCTTGAGATCATTATTGAGGAATTACAGAAGAGAGAAAAAGAGATGAAGGATATTCTTCAAATCAGAGAGGTCTGTAAAAAGGGTGACTTTTTTTCCTTTCAATATCTTATTGATATAATGCACTTGAATGTCTTTATCAGTGACTTGTATAAATAATTGTGCATGCAATTAAATTAATACGCAGGAGGTTTAAAATAAATATAAAGAAGTATTTCACACAGTGCACAGTCAACCTGTAGGGCATGTTGTGAAGGTCAAAAGTATAACTAAGTTCAAAAAAGATTTTTCATGAAGAATCTCCATCAATGGCTATCAGCCAAGATGGTCAGAGATGCAATTCCTATTGCTAAACCTCTCTTAGATTGCTAGAAACTGAACAACAGGCAAATGGATCACTCTATAATAACCCTGCTTTGTTAATTCATTCTGAAGAATCTACCATGGGCCACTCTTGGAAGAAAACATCCTGGGCTAGATAGATCATTGATCTGACCCAATAACACTGTTTTAATGATCTTGCAAGTTTTTACATCTCTCTATATAATTTAGAGAGTTTGTGCATCTGTCTGCCTGAGTCAGGTTGTTCAAGAGCTCCTCCTAAATTGTAAGCTCTAGGACCACCAACTTTGGAATGCAGCTTTCTCTTATCAAAACTTTAAAGCAAGGTAAGGATTTGGTTGTGCCAGGCAATGGGATGTACTTGGAATGTGATTGATTGTTTCTCATTAAATGGAAAGGAGGGCTCTGCTAGAGTGGACTGTTATATTGTATAATTGCCACATGGGGGCAGCAAGCAGCCAGCAATGGGGATTGGGCCAGGTATAACCCCATTGGGCCAGCATGGGACAGGCGTGGAGAAAGCTACCAACTATATATTTGAGAGTGTCTCTCTCTCTCTCCACCTGTCTCTGTGTGTGCCTGTCCCCCAGCTGGCCACAAACAGGCACTTCTCGCCTGGCCCCAGGCTTCTGTGCTAAGAGAGGGCTGAGGCAGCCTGCAAATTGAAATCCTCAATCCTAACCTCACCCTACAGCAATGGTTTAAATGAAGAGAAAAATCAGTTATGCCAGATAAATCTAGTATGTTATAAATGCATAAACACTTGTGCCACTTTTTTTCCTGCAGAAAGAAGTACACAGTTTGGAAGTACAGTTAACTGGTGCAGCTGAAAAAGAACAAAATTGTATAAAACAGATTACAGCACTGAATGCAGACCTTGAAAAAGAGATGTATGACCTTGTTTTTAATTACAATGTTACCTTAAAAGCTATCTCTCGTTTTAAATGTGAAATTGTGATTTTTGTAATGAAAATGTAAAATTTATTGTGAAATGCTCTACTGTTTAGCAATTTCAATTCTACTTTTTCTCTGCCATTTCATTAGTACCAGAGCAAAAAAGGGGAAGTGTTAAGTATGGAAAGGGTTAAGTATGGAAAGGGATTGTCTTCAGAATGAAGCATGGAAAACTACTTAAACTGTAACACATGTCTATTTGGAATTTGTAAAAAGAAAAGTGCAATTAGTATTGATATTTCCCTCTCCTGCTCGTCATAGTATTTTTCTTTTCAGCCATGTAAAAACTGTATCACCTTCCTCTTTTTCCGCCATAAGTGTGACTATATCTGCATCTTATAATTAGATTAATAGTTTATTCATGTTTGCATTATTATTGAGGCCCCAGTCAAGGTCAAGGCTCCACAAGCTGTGCACTGTAGAAACCACTAGAAGAATCTGTTGGCTCCTACCATGATTTTACAGTCTTATTTAGAATAATAGGACTGGAGGGGACTTGCTAGGTCATCTAGATCAGTCCAATGTACTGAGACAAGACTAAGTATTTTCTAGACAATCTCTAATAGGTGACTGTCTAATCTGTTCTTAAAAAAACACCAATGAGTAAGATTCCACAGCGTCCCAGTGCTTATAACTACCCTTATAATTAAGAAAATTTTCCTAACGTCTAATATACTTCTATCTTGCTTCAATTTAAGCCTACTTCTTATACTGTCCTCCAAGATAAAGAGAAGAATTTATCACCCTCCTCTTTAATAGTAATAGAAATGTAGCCGTGTTAGTCTGGTTCAGCTGAAGCAAAATACAGGACTATGTAGCACTTTAAAGACTAACAAGATGGTTTATTAGGTGATGAGCTTTCGTGGGCCAGACCCACTTCCTCAGATCAAATAGTGGAAGAAAATAGTCACAACCATATATACCAAAGGATACAATTAAAAAAAATGAACACATATGAAAAGGACAAATCACATTTCAGAACAGGAGGGGGATGTGGGGGGGGGGAGGAAGGAAGGTAAGTGTCTGTGAATTAATTATATTAGAGGTAGGGAGAGTTAGATGGTTGTGACTATTTTCTTCCACTATTTGATCTGAGGAAGTGGGTCTGGCTCACGAAAGCTCATCATCTAATAAACCATCTTGTTAGTCTTTAAAGTGCTACATAGTCCTGTATTTTGCTTCACCTCCTCTTTAAAACAGTCTTCTACATATTCAAAGGCTGTCATGCCCCCCCTGCCCCATCTTCTGCAGCCTAAACTAACCAATTTTTTTTTCAGTTTTTACTCAAAGGTCTAGAGCCTGTGTGGATACAAATTTTGTATCTGCAAAAATGAGCTGGGGATATACGCTTTGTCATCTGTAGATGAGGATACCCATGGATATAACATAGATATCTGTAGATTTGTAGGGTTCTAGATACAAAATTTGTATCTGCATCCATATCAGCAAAAATGAGCTATGGAATATCCATATCTGCAGATGTAAGTATCCACGGATATCTGTAGATTTCCAGGGCTCTACTCATAGGGCATCTTTTCTAGACCTTTAATCAGTTTTGTTGCTCTTTTCCAGACTTTGTCCATTTTTTCTACATTTTTGCTGAAATGTGCTCAGAACTGGTGCATCAGTGCTAAGTAGAGTGGAAGAAATACTTCTCGGCTACGTCTACACTGGCCCCTTCTTCGGAAGGGGCATGCTAATTTTGAACTTGGGAATAGGGAAATCCACGGGAGATTTAAATATCCCCCGCGGGATTTAAATAAACATGGCCGCCGCTTTTTTTCCGGCTTGGGGAAAAGCCGGAAAAAAGCGTCTAGACTGGCGCGATCCTCCGGAATAAAGCCCTGTTCCGAAGGATCTCTTATTCCTACTTTTCCGGAGGATCGCCCCAGTCTAGACGCTTTTTTTCGGCTTTTCCCCAAGCCGGAAAAAAAGTGGCAGCCATGTTTATTTAAATCCCGCGGGGGATATTTAAATCCCCCGCGGATTTCCCTATTCCCAAGTTCAAAATTAGCATGCCCCTTCCGAAGAAGGGGCTAGTGTAGACGTAGCCCTCATGTCTTGCTTACAACTTTCCTGCTAATACATCAGAATGATGTTCACGTTTTAAGACAAAACATATTATTTATATGTAACAAATGATGGGAAGGGGATGACAAAAGTAACATCAATAAAAACATCTCTCTATCTGTGTACATAATCTGATGGTTCTTCTTCGGGTGATGTCCCCATGGGTGTTCCGCTGTTGGTGACAAGTCATCCCTGGAGAGCAGTCAGAAGCTTTTCTTAGCAGTTGTCAGTCGGGCTGTGCATGTGCTGAAGGCAGCTCACACTATTGGCAGTTTTCCGCCCTGCACGCATGGCCCAGCTCCCCCCTTCAGTTCCTCTAACCGTCCTTGGTTGCATAGAGCTTCTCTCTCACCTCAGGTGTTCATTCTCTTCACACAGTTTCCTGTTATTATTTCAGTTCTATTACTGTTACAATGTTATTCTTTAGTTGTTACGGGCTATTTGTTCTTAAAAAAAACCAAAACAAACAACCCTGGATCCTGAAGTACCGCCTTACTGGCGGTGGCTACGTTTCTCCTTACGCCTGCCTATTCTGTCCCTTCCCCTTTCCTCATTCATTAAAAACAAAACAAACAAAAAAAAGAAAGAAAGAGAACCACCGTACTGCTATGATGCTCAGTTCTCAGTACTTTAAGAACTGCCTTAAGTGTAATGACCCCTTGCCAGCCTCGGATGGACATGATGCTGGTATACGCTATTTGGGGGAGTCGCATGTCCCTCCAAAATGCGATCACTGCCGGAGCCTTACCACAAGGGTGAGAGAGGACCGGGAGCTTTGGCTCTGTATGATTTTTTTTTTGAGGTAGAGCAGAATGCTAAGCCGTTGTGGAATCAGGGTCTGAGCACACAGATTTGCATTTTATAGTCACTGAGAAATAATTGTACTCTTATGCAAATCGGCCACCTCTTTATCCAGTCACTGTGCAGGGATTTACATAAACAAAAAATAATTGTTTAGGGGTGAGTCAACAATTTTCAGTTACCCTATATTCAAGGAGCTTTTTCATGTGCTGATTTGAAAGGGAAATTTGAGAATATAATTTATACCTCTTATCTCCCATTTATTGTAATAGGTTGCGGAATGAGGAACTAAATATGAATTGCAATAAGATTTTATTAGAAAAAGAACAAATAGCACAAGAGAAAAGTGATTCTGTTATAGACCTCAAGAAACTACAAGAAGTTCATAAGGCAAGTTGAGAAGTAAACTTACTTTCTTTTGGAAGACGCTACTCACTTAAAGTGATAAAGTATATAAGGTATATTGAAATATGACCCAAGACCATTTTCATTATATTAATTTTGAAACATCACAATTTTTGTACTTTAGAATACAAATGGTGAAATTCATCGTGTGCTGAGGATCTGGCAAGGCATATGTACTCAAAATGAATTTCCCTCAAATAAATAATTGTATGTATCTTTATTTAGGATAACAGAAAGAAAGAAGAAAAGACTAAGAAGCTAATAGAAAACCTTGAAGAAATGAACAGCCAGCTAAGGGAAGAAAAAACAAATATAAATAGCATGTGCTCAGAAAAAGTTGTATTTACTTTATTTACCATTAGATGTTGGTGTGATACTTTTTATATATAAATACATTTGTAAATTTGTTAATCTGAATTCATAGAAAACATTTTTACTCTGTATATTAATGAAATGGGTCTTAAACTCTTTCTGATGACTTTCGGAGCACCTAGTATTGATAAACACTTTGTTCCATCTTTCCTGAAGAGGCAGAGGTAACAGAGAAGAGTCTTGCTTTTGATGGCTGTCAGCCATGCAAGCACTCTCCTGCATCATTTACCAGCCTTCACTTTGCCTTGCAGGTGTGCTCAAATTCCTCCGGAGCATTCCCCTATGATACCCAATCCCTGACTTCGGTTACTCACAGAAATCCCAGATCCTCTGCCCTCAAAGGAGCAGCATACTAAAGTTTAACATTAACCTCCCTTCCTGTATAAGATAAAGTATTATAAAAAAACCAAAAAGTTCATTAGGAAACTACAGTGATTCTACTAGAAATCAGAGTATTGGAAGCAGATGGTGGTTCTTCGAGGAATGTCCCTGTTGGTGTTCTACCTTAGGTCTGTGGGGTGCTGCTGTGTGCCTAGTTGGGGATTTGCAGTAGCAGTGCCCTCTGGTAGGCTGTGCACGTGCGGCAGATGGTACATTCGGCGCTGCTTCCATGCATACATAGTCAGCCGTTCCTTCAGTTCTTTCTCTGCTGTTGCTGGCATCAGTCTGAACCGAAGTTGCTCTCCAATTTTTTTCTAAAGCATTTTGAATTTTTCTTTGTTAATCTCAACAGTTAGTGTTACAGTTCTTTCTAGTTAGTAGTTAACGTTTTTTCTCCTAGTTTCTTAAAAAAAATTCTCTTTTCTCCTGTTCTACCTGGCTACCTTTTTTGGCCTTGCAGACTTGTACTACCAGGGTTGCCTTGTTCCCGAGGATTCAAACGTTGCCTCTCCTGCAGGCTATCTATCCCCATTTCAGACAGCCATTCCTAGTGTGTATACTATTTGGGTCAGGGATACGCTACTGCACAGTGCCAGCATTGCAGGTAGTTAACGGCTCACATGCAAAAGGCATGGGAGCTTCAACTGAAAATTCTATCACTTGAGAATAAGGTGAGACTTGCCTCAGCCCCAGAACACTTTCTCCCCTATGCCAGCCATCCCCCTTGGCCATGTCTGAAAAGGCCATGTCTGCCAGCTCTACCTCAAGAGACCCTTCCTCTGAGCAATCTAGGAAGAGATCTCATTCATCAGGGAAAGGTGACTCTCCCTCAAAAAACGGGAGCAAGCACCCAAAGTACCCCCTGCTATTGCACTGGACAGGGAGGTTCCAGGATTGTTTAGCACAAACTTGTTTTTTGAATGATGTCCCTGTGGGTGCTCCACTGTAGGTGTTGGGCTCATGCCGGCGCAGCAGATCGGAGACTTTGATAGCAGTAGTTGGCCGGACCGTGCATGCGCAGTCAGCATCTTGTGATGTTCGCACCTTTCTCTCATGCACAGTCCAGTTCCCGCCAGTTCCTTCGTTACTGCCCTCAGTTGCAGACGGAGAGAGCTCTTCTCCTTAAAATTACCACTTTATCCTTTCATAGTGTACATAGTTATAGTTCTTGTTCTATTGCTAGTTAGTTAGTTAAAGTTAATTGTTTTAAAAAAAACCTTCCCCGTTTACTTTCCTTCACCAAAAAAAAAAAAAAAATGAAAATAAAAGGAGATTTGAGTGTATGTCAACAGCCCTCCCTCCTACAATGCCCGGATCACTGGGCTTCAAGAAATGTGCATCATGCTGGGAAGCCATGCTGGCCTTTGATGGGCACTCGGCATGCATTCAATGCCTTGAAGAGGCCCATGTGCCGCAAAAATGTTCTCATTGCTGCAAGCTCACCACAAGAGCTCATCAAGATAGGGGGAGGTGTTAACGCATGCTCCTCTTCAACAAGGCGTTGTAGCCTCCCGATACTTCACTGGATGAAAATTTACCAGACCCTCATATGGCTTCAAAACGCAGGGCTTCTCCCCCAGTGGTGGGGTCTACCCTGAAAAAGCGCTTTTCACCTGCGTGCTCCTTGCCGCCTGTACTGGTGATTGGAACTAAGACCATGGGTAAGCCCGGTACTTCTGGCACCATGGTGGCATGGCCAACGGCTGCCTCGGACCCCAAGGGTTGGCACCGGGCTCAGTCGGTGCTGTCAACAGAAAAGGATTCACAGTACTCAGCACCCAAAGTTTCATCAGTACTGGCAGCCGCACAAACGAGTTAGCCAGCACTACAACCTCTTGCACCGACTCCAGTGCCACAGCCCCTGGCATCAGCTGCGTTCTCTGCACAAGACCTGGCACCTAGCTCCTCTGTCCCTCCTTTCCAACGTACTTCCCCAGCACCGATCGCAGCACATGCATCGCTGTCACCGAGGAAAGTACAGGCAAAATCTTACACACCTGTCAGTCCCAGTCCTTCCCCAACCTTCTCACCAGAACCGTCTCCATCGCCAACGACACCAAGGTCACCGCTGCGACATAGATCTTCTCCACCTTTACCACCAACACCGGGGCGGGCATATCCTCAAATTAATCATCCATGATGTATGTCCCCCTCTCCTTCGTCATTGAGAGGTTCTGTAACTCTCCATTCGCCAAACATGTCGACCCGTGAGAGTCATTGGGAGGAACATAGGAGCATCTACTCTTCCAGGAAGCCCTCCCCTATATATCGATACCATGGTCACCACCGGTACTACTTCTATCATCCCTGCTGTTCGCACTATAGCCAATGATACTACCCTTTCTCAAGACATTGGTCCTCCTGCAGTTATCGATCCAGCTGCAGCCAACATGACTCACCTCCTCCAAACACTTCTACACAACATCAGCTCCTCCCCCCCATCACTCTTGAGGTGAAAGAGGGACAAATCTCTGAGCCTGACAAACAACAACCGGACACATCACCAACAGGTCAATCCTTCTCACCAGACGAGGCTGTTATTCCGGGTGATACATCCCCTCCTGACAACCTTAAGGTGTTCCAGGAACTATTTAAAGAGTGGCTGCTAGCCAAGAGGTACAGCTAACAGAGGTCCAGGAGGGACAATATAGTCTCCTTAAGAATTTGCAGTCATCCCAGCGGGCAAAGATCACATTACCAATCGATGAGGCAATCATGGAGTCTGCTGAAGAGATATGGCAGACCCCTGCCTCTGTGCTTCTGACTAATAAAAGGGCCGAAAAAATATTTTGTGCCGACCAAGGGTTCTGAATTCTTATTTTCACATCCAGAGCTGAACTCCTTGGTCATTGATGCCACCCAACAGAAGGCAAAAGCCTCTCAGTATGAGAATGCCTCAGGAGAAAAGGACAATACATGAATGGACCTCTTCGGCAGGAAGGTATTTTCCTCCTCCACACTGTTACTACATATAGCCAATTATGTGGCTCTGTTATCGAACCATAATTTCAATAACTACACCAAGCTGACGGCATTGATGGAGCACTTGCCAGACGCCAAGAAGCTTATTTTAAAATCTGTCATGCAGGAGGGCTACGCCTCTCCCAGGACGGGACTACAAATTGCTGTGGATGTGGTGGACACAGCAGTTTGATCTACTGCCACTGCAGTTGTCATGAGGAGATCATAATGGCTACAGAATGCAGGAGTCCTGCGTCAGCTCCAAAATAAGGTGGAAGACCTCCCGTTTGACAGACAAAAATATTTGAAATATTTGAACCGCAGGTCAGCCATTAGTGTCCCAATTTCTCTCATCCTTTTGGCTGGAGCATGTTTTGAATGCCTTCTAGAAAGTGCTTAGTTGTTGGGTTCATGAATACTAATTTGTTTTTGATGGGTTGGTGAAAGGCTGTTATGGCCGCGAGGTGTGTTTTCAATGAACTAAACGAAAGACCTGAGTGTTTTATGGTTTAAAAGATATGCTAATATATCAGATCGTGGGATTGTTCATGGATTTGTGGACTTCTAACCCACCCAAAGGGAGAATCTTAGCCACTTCTGGAGGTAAGATTTTCTTGTTGTTACTCAGATTAAGGTCCCATGTAGGGGTTGGCACCCTACAACGTGGACAGAGATCGTGAAGACTTTTGAGGAACCTCCCTGATAGTGGGTGTACAAATACTGAAGCCCCCTCAATTTGTCTGTGGAAGACTGAAATGGCAGCCAGGTGGACCTCGACTGAAGAAACAGATAACCCATCAGTTTTCAGGGTGCATAAGTAGTCCAGAATGGTTTGTATTGGAGCTTCATTAGGATCAACTTGTGTATGCTGACACCAAGAGGCAAAAAACCTCTATTTCTGCAAGTAAGTCACCCTATTGGACTGTCTCCTGCTGTTCAATAGGACCTCTCTCACTGGTCATGGAACCATCAAGGAGCCATGTGCAGAAGTGCAGGTTCGGGTGATGCAGCTTGCCCCTGTTCTGGAATAGCAGGTCATGTCGGAGTGGCAAGGGGTAAGCTGGTTTGAGAGACAAGTCCTGAAGGGCTAAAAACTAAATTGGTCTGGACAAAGCGGGGGCTATAAAAATAACTCGACCACCATGCAGACAAATTTTGTGTTCAAAGTACACACCCCAACCCAGGAGTGAAGCGACTGTGGTAATTTATATGGCAGGCTCCTCCTGTAAAAACAAGATCCCTGCTAAGAGGCTGCGTGGACATGTCTACCGTCTGAGCAACTGCAGTACTTGCTCGGGCACAAGCATCAGTTTGTGCAACAAATGATGTGAGGGCATGTAAACTGATGCTAGCCAATGCTATAAGGCATGGAAATGGAGACATGCATACTGTACCACATATGTAGTTGCCACCACGTACCCCATGAGTTGAAGGCAGGTACAGACTGTAGTGGATGGATTTGTGATGAGAGTGAGAACCAAATCTTGAAGGGTATGGAACCTGTGTTGCAGAAGGTATGCCCTGGCTGATGTGGCATTGAGGCTTCCTCCTATGAATTCTAAGTCCTGAACTGGATTGTGTTGACTTTTGTTCATTGATTAAAACTCCCAGCAAGTTGAACAACTGATTGGTTCTTCTTATGTCAATAGCTTCCCCTTGTGAATGACCTTTCAGTAAGCAGTCATCAAGATAAGGAAAAATCATCACTCCCTGTCTGAGGTATGCCACTACGACTGTGAAGACTTTAGAGAAGACCCACAGGGCTGTCGACAGACCAAAGGGACCTTGTATTGAAAATAGTCCTGTCCCACTTTAAAGCGAAGGAAACATCTGTGTGATGGATGTATGGTTATGTGGAAGTACGTGTCTTGTAAGTCGAGGCTGTAAATCAGTCCCCTACTGAGACTAGTGTGACCATTTTGAAGCAATGTTTCCATAGGAATTTGTTCAGCTTCTGGAGATCCAGGATTGGCCTCCAGCCTCCTGTGCAATTCTGGGGGAGGAAATGCATTGAATGAAAGCCCTTTCCCCAGTATGGAGCAGGAATCCTTTCTATGGTTTTTGGTTGAAGAAGCTGCTTGATTTCACAGAATCATAGAATCATAGGACTGGAAGGGACCTCAAGAGGTCATCGAGTCCAGCCCCCCGCCCTCAAGGCAGGATCAAGCTCCGTCTACACCATCCTTGACAGATGTCTATCTAACCTGTTCTTAAATATCTCCAGAGAGGGAGATTCCACCACCTCCCTTGGCAATTTATTCCAATATTTGACCACCCTGACAGTTAGGAATTTTTTCCTAATGTCCAATCTAAACCTCCCCTGCTGCACTTTAAGCCCATTACTCCTTGTCCTGTCCTCAGAACCAAGAGGAACAAATTTTCGCCTTCCTCCTTGTGACACCCTTTTAGATATTTGAAAACCGCTATCATGTCCCCCCTTAATCTTCTTTTTTCCAAACTAAACAAGCCCAGTTCATGAAGCCTGGCTTCATAGGTCATGTTCTCTAAACCTTTAATCATTCTTGTCGCTCTTCTCTGTACCCTTTCCAATTTCTCCACATCTTTCTTGAAATGTGGCGCCCAGAACTGGACACAGTACTCCAGCTGAGGCCTAACTAGTGCAGAGTAGAGCGGCAGAATGACTTCATGAGTTTTGCTTACAACACACCTGTTGATACAACCCAGAATCATATTTGCTTTTTTTGCAACAGCATCACACTGTTGACTCATATTCAACTTGTGGTCCACTATGACCCCTAGATCCCTTTCCGCCATGCTCCTTCCTAGACAGTCGCTTCCCATCTTGTATGTATGGAACTGATTGTTCCTTCCTAAGTGGAGCACTTTGCATTTCTCTTTATTAAACCTCATCCTGTTTACCTCTGACCATTTCTCTAACTTGCTAAGGTCATTATGTCCCTATCCTCCAAAGAAGTTGCAACCCCACCCAGTTTGGTATCATCTGCAAACTTAATAAGCGTACTCTCTATCCCAATATCTACATCATTGATGAAGATATTGAACAGTACGGGTCCCAAAACAGACCCTTGAGGAACTCCACTTGTTATCCCTTTCCAGCAGGATTTAGAACTGTTAACAACAACTTTCTGACTACGGTTATCCAGCCAATTATGTACCCACCTTATCGTGGCCCTATCTAAGTTATATTTGCCTAGTTTATCAATAAGAATATCATGCGAGACCGTATCAAATGCCTTACTAAAGTCTAGGTATATGACATCCACCGCTTCTCCCTTATCCACAAGGCTCGTTATCTTATCAAAGAAAGCTATCAGATTAGTTTGGCATGACTTGTTCTTCACAAACCCATGCTGGCTATTCCCTATCACTTTATTACCTTCCAAGTGTTTGCATATGATTTCCTTAATTACCTGCTCCATTATCTTCCCTGGGACAGACGTTAAACTGACCGGTCTGTAGTTTCCTGGGTTGTTCTTATTCCCCTTTTTATAGATGGGCACAATATTTGCCCTTTTCCAGTCTTCTGGAATCTCCCCTGTCTGCCATGATTTTTCAAAGATCATAGCTAAAGGCTCAGATACCTCCTCTATCAGCTCCTTGAGTATCCTGGGATGCATTTCATCAGGACCTGGTGACTTGCTGACATCTAACTTTCCTAAGTGATTTTTAACTTGTTCTTTGTGTATCCTATCTTCTAAACTTACCCTCTCTCATTTTTTGATGATCCAAAAAATTTGCATAGACAATGTATACGTTTATTCTCATTGCCCCAATGTGGCCCAGACAGACATGGTTCCCTTACCTTTTTTGCCTCACATTTTTTCCTTCTACTAGCTTCCACAATATCCTGATTTTCTGTTGCAGAACAGCAGAACCCTGCCTCTACATCCCCAAAAACTTAATCTTCAGATATGGTTCCTCAGTGGTTCCAAAATGAGGTAACATGCTCAGAAGCAGTAAAACCTATTCTCCTAAATTACAAATGATCTACAGCAAGGGTTACCTACCTCCAAAAATGGAAAAAATTCTCTCTTTGGTGTAAGTACAAGCAGCTTGACCTCCATAAAGTGCCACTACCTGCTGTCCTAGACTACCTACTGGAATTGAAACAGTCTAGCTTAGCTATTACCTGTATGAGTCCACCTCTCTGCCATTATGACATTTCACTTCCACATCAATGGTTTTTCTGTTTATGCTCACCCCCTACCAGACGCTTTCTACAGGACATCCAGAATGCATATCCTCCAATCAGACAACCCATACTAACATGGGGCATCAACCATGTCCTAAAACCCCTCACCTGGCCACCTGCTCACTTTTATACCTCTCCATGAAAGTTGCACTCCTTGTAACTATCACTTCAGCTGGGAGAGTAAGCGAGATCAGGGCACTTATGGATGAACTACCTTATACCATCTTCACAAAAGACAGTCATCCTGTGTCCACACCCAACCTTTTTACCAAAAGTACCTACTGTCTTCCATATGAACCAACCAATTCCTGACAAGGACCAACCAGAAGCTATTTTGCATTCCTTAGACATATGATACGACTTAGCTTTCTATATAAATAGAATTAGGCCCTTCCGTAAGTCACAACAGATATGCATCTCCATTGTCCAGTGCTCTAAGAGAATGGTAATCTCTATGTAACAGTTGTCCAACTGGATCTCTACTTGAATAAAAATGTTTTATACTCTCTGAGACAAGCTACCTCCCCACAAACTAATGAGCTCTTTCTACATGAGGCATGGTGATCTCAATTGCCTTTTTATACAATGTTCCATTACAGGTTATCTGTCGGGCAGCTATATGGATGTCAAAACACACTTCTGGTAAAATACTATGTGATCATTTCTGGCCCCATTCCTGACACAAAAGTGGGCTTACCAGTCTTATACTCCACTCTTAACTCTGAATCCCACCAGCCAATGAGGGTATTCCATGGTAGTCTCCTACAGTGGAGGGTCCATAGGGGCATTACTTGATGAACAAGAAGTTACTCACCTTGTGCAGTAACAATGGATCTGTGGCACTGGGATGACCTAACACCTACAATGGAGTACTTACAAGGGGACACATCTTGAAGAACCATTGTTACAGCACAAGGTGAAGAACCATCGTTACAGCACAAGGTGAATAAATTCTTTTGAGTTTTCTGAGAAAAACCCTTTAATTGTAGAGGAAGCATTAAGAAAATAGTATATACAACATTATTAGTTAAATGTGGAAAAATTGAGACATAAGTATTATGGAGAAGAGGAATCCTATTAAATTTTACCTTCTGAAATTTATATTTTGACAAGTCTCATTGTTAATCTGCCTTCCACAATATGGATATAGATGTTATGAAGATAACTTACTAGATGTATAGCACTTTTTAGGCCTGTGAAAAGTAAGTACAGCTCAGAAGTGAAAGTCTAGGCCACTGCCTAACCCTGTGGGAACATCTTCAAAGATTGGCTTAAAACACCATTAATAATTGCAATAAAGGAAGCTGCCTTTCTAGCCTTGAGCTAAAAGTGTTAAGTGTCCTTTAGTAGTAGAGAAAGAAATTGTAAGTTTTTAGCTAAATATTTTCTAATACTTATTAATTTGTCATTTAGAAATGACCTGGAGTCTCTGAAGGAGAAGATGAAAAAGAAAGACGAAGAGGCTAAAACTAAATTGGATGAAAGTGAAGAAAATGTATGAGGATATATAAAGTACTACCTCTTATTTTGAAAAAGCTATAGCACAAAATATCTGAGCCCCAAAAATTATTCTTTGGAAATAGATGGGGACAGTATAAAATAATAGCAGTGTAGGAAGGAGTTGATTGGGATGCTTTCCAGGAGTATGCAGAGTTGTGATGCTTGTTACCACCTGCCCTTAGAGCAGGGGTGAGCAATAATTTTCTAAGGGGACCACTTCACAAATTTCGGAAGGGACGTGGTGTCGGGCGGAAGGGACGGGGTTGAGAGCTATCCTACCGGGAGCTTTGCTTGGCCTGGGGGTCCCTGCCCCCTGACTTACGGCCAATGGAAGGGACCTGGAGCAGAGGGGAGGGTGCTGGGGGCTAGCCTCCTCCCAGAGTTGTCTGGGGTGGAGGCTTAGATTTCATATAATAGGGTTTGCAGTTCTTGGCCCCCACTGCTAACCTGTTGTCTGGAAGCTGCCCAGAAAGCACAAGCCCTTTGAATAGAACCAGTTGAAAGGGCTTGCGCCTCCTGGACAGCTCCCAGGCCGCAGGCCAGTGCGGCAGAGCTATGAGCTCTTTTCAATTGCTTCTGTTTAAAGAGCTTGCGCCTGCAGGGTCGCTGCCACATAATGCAGCCACCTAGCAGGTGAGTCCTTTAAATAGAAACAGTTGAAAGGGCTTGCTTATCTGGCTCCCTAGCAACATGCTAGAGGTATGGGGAGCTGCGAGCCCTTTTAAGTGCTTCTGTTTAAAGGGCTGGTGCCTTCCCTGCATCTGTCAGGCAATGCAATGCCTAGCAGCCACGGGGAACACGAGAGCCCTTTATAGAAACAGCTGAAAGGGCATGCAGCTCCCTGCACCTCTAGCATCTTGCCAGAGATGCCCAATCCCTTTCAGCCCTTTCTATGTAAAGAGCTCTTGTGTTCCCTGCGGCTGCTAGGTAATGCTGCTTGACAGGTGTGGGGAAGGCATGAGCCCTTTAAATAGAAACTTTTAAAAGGGCTCCCAGCTCCCCATGCCTCTAGCGCGTTTCTAGGGAGAAAGAGAGGCAAGCCCTTTCAGCTGTTTCGATTTAAAAGGCTTGTGCTTTCCCTGCATTGCTAGGGAGCCAGAGACCTGAGCCCTTTCCACTGCTGCTGTTTAAAGGGCTAGCACTTCCCCATGGCTGCTAGGCAAGGTGCAGGGAAGACACAAGCCCTTTAAATAGAAGCAGTTAGAAGGACTCACATCCCTCTCCCTCTCTGAGGCAACACACTAGGAGGCAGGGCCTGGAACCCTAACCAGATCTGGCCCACTGAAAGGCTTTTGCCCACCCATGCCTTAGAGTGAGGAGGTCTTATCTATCCCTATTGTGGATCAGCTCCCTAACTGTACTGGCCTCTGACAACACAAATACTTTCTTCCAGGCATCCTTAGGCCTTGCACTCTCTGTACAGGTTAGTGATAGAAACATGCCAAATCCCACATTCTCCAAGTGTGTTTCTAAACTGCCTAGCTTCTGTTCCACTGAATGTTCACAGAACTTTCAGTTCTTCGAGTGCTTGCTCATGTCCATTCAATATAGGAGTGCACATTTTCCATGTGCACTGATGCCAGAAGATTTTCCCTCTGCTGTATCCATAGGGGACCGGCTTCAGCGACCACCCCCATCACCTCTCAATGAAGGTATTCCATCATGGACATCTGCAGAGCAGCAGCATGGACGTTGGTCCATACATTCACCAAATACTATATAACAGAACAATATTTCTCAATGTGGACATGCACTTTGGATAGTCCTTATTAACAATGGTACACAGACATTGCAAAGTCCTGCCTTCCACAAAAAGACATTACTCCATAGTCATCTAACGTTGAGCACCCCTACAGACCCACCTTGTGCAAAACTTAAAAAATGAATCATCTTTAACACCTCGATACTAACAAAAATATATGTAGTATCATGAGCTTTTGTGGGCGCAACCCACTTCTTTAGATGAGTGGAGCAAAAGGCACAGAAACTCCAAATTTAAAGCACAAAAAGTAGGGAGAGGGAGAGGAAAAGAAAAACCCTGTCAGTTACAGTGCCCATGCTAAATGAGGCTAATAGAGTGAGCTGTAAGTGTCCAATACTTAGCTTTTGATGTCATTAGGGTGTTGAAGTACTTTGAGATGGTTGTTCCTGTGGGTACTCCATGATACTCCTTTCTCCCCTCTACTTTGGATCAACATGGCTGGTCAGGGTAGAGAAGGAACTGAGGGTATATCTATGCTTGCATCCTAGTTCAAACTAGGGATTCAAATGTAGGCATTCGAAATAGTCAATAAAGCGGGGATTTAAATATCCCATGCTTCATTAGCATGATCTCGCCAGTGCGTTGCTCCGATCAACAGCTGTTTCGAAAGTGAAAGTGCGCGCCAGGACGTGTTAGTTCGAACCAAACCCCTTGGTTTGAACTAACGTTATTCCTCATTTTTTGAGGAGTAACATTAGTTCTTCTTCGAGTGGTCCCCGTGGGTGCTCCATTCTGGGTACTGGTGCGTCCTCGTGCTGGCAACTGGAGACTTTTTCTAGCAGTTTCTGCCGAGCCACAGAGGCGCCGCAGCACCCTCTCATGCCCTTGGAATCTTCAGGTGCCTGCGCGGTGAGGCCCCTCAGTTCCTTCTCGACCATCCTTGGCAGCAGACGGAGACTCTCTTTCTCTCAAAGTCCTGTTAAAAAATAGAATACCCAGTTTTACCCCATAGTTTCCTCACCATCCAAGTTTTTTAGCCCTCTTATCATTCCCAGTCAAGTTAAAAATTTTTTTTCTCTTATTGAGGTTTGCCGCTTCCCTGCCTCATGCCTGGCTCCCCGGGCTTTAAGAGATGTGAGTCATGCCCGTGTCTGATGGGCACTCCAAGTGCATAAAGTGCCTAGGGGAGTCACACTAGAGGCAAAAGTGCCCTCACTGCTCAAAACTTACTGCAAGGGCATGCCGTGACTGGGCCAACAGGCTAAAGACACTTCTCTACGAGAAGTCCCTTTGCTCTTCTTCAGAGGACTCTTCCACAGCTTCAAAGGTGGCCTCACTGAGTAAAGGTATGGATAAAGATCATCGCTCTACCCTCTCCGGCCCTGCAGCTGCGAAAACAGGCCTTTCCCCATCTCCCTCGCTACCCTCGGCACCGTCAGCTGCACGGGTCAGCACGGAGGATACACTAGGAATTTCAGGTATGGCACCGTCAAAGTCGGCACCGCATAAAAGAGCTCACTCGGAGCCGAAACAGAGGCTGGTGGCACCACAGGCTACTGCACTGGACGTTTCCTCGGCACCGGCCGCACCAGTGGGCCAGCACAAAGACTGGACAGTACTGAAACACCATACCAAAGAGGCACCGTCATCCACTCCGAAGAAGCCCCGAATCAACATGCCTCCACCAAGTCATACAGCACCGGAGCTACCTCAATCTCCATTCCTATGTGCAGAGGCCATCAAATTCTGGAATTGGTGCCTCACACATCAGGTCACTCCAGTAGCTGCTTACCTCCTGGGAGTACTCAATGACACAGCAGATACCCTAAGCTGCACGTTCCACGATCAGCACGAATGGGAGAAAGACAGACATGCTCTCACTCCCCTCTTCCTACAGTGGGGCCAACCAGACATAGACTTCTTTGCCATAAAAAGCAACAAAAAGTACCATCTCTATTGCTCCAGAGGAGAACTGGGAAAACATTCCCTCAGAGACGCCTTTTCCATCACATGGGGTGCTCCCCTTCTTTATGCGTTCCCTCTCTTCCACCTTCTACACAAAGTCCTCAACAAAATCAGAGTGGACCAGGCTTGGGTGATATTAGTGGCACCCGCGTGGCCCAGACAGACGTGGTATCCTTACCTTCTCAGGATGACGATGACAGACCCGAACCCCTTCTCACTCCAACACGATCTTCTGTCACAGCATCACAGGAAGACACTCCATCCGGACCTCCACAAGCTCCATCTCCACGCTTTGCTCCTTCATGGCTGCAGGATGCTGAGATTACCTGTTCGGAACAGGTGAAAGAAATATTAATCAACAGTAGAAGACAATCCACCAGGAAAACATACAAATGGAACTGCTTTTCTCACTGGCACAATCACCTACACACACCTCCGGAGTCTGCTCCCTTCCGTACTACTTTGTTGGACTATTTATTATCTCTCAAACAGTCAGGCCTCACCCTTAGCACTATTGAGGTCCATGCAGCTGCCATAGCTGCCTTTCATCATCCTATCGATGGAGTTTCCTTCCTCGCTAACCCATTAACTAAACACTTCCTTAAAGGTCTGCCAAACACCTTCCCTCCAATAGGTTCACTGGTCCCCATCTGGGATCTGAACCATGTCCTAAAAAGCCTGATGAAGCCACCATTCGAACCTCTAGTGACCTGCGGTCTCATCTGTCTATGAAGGTGTCGTTTCTCGTCGCAATTACCTCCAGCAGGAGGGTAAGCGAACTCACAGCCTTGATGGCCGATCCTCCATACACAGTGTTCACAAAGGACAGAGTGATACTCCGACCGCATCCGAAGTTCCTCCCCAAAGTACCTTCCCCCTTCCACATTAACAAACCCATACACTTACCTGCCTTCTTTCCGAAGCCACATGCCAACCCAATCCAGGCTGCATGGCACACTCTCGACGTCCGACGGGCACTGGCATTTTATGTCGGTTGCACTAAGCCGTGGCGAGCCTTACCTAGGCTTTTCATCTCCTACTCTGAAAGATCTAGAGGACAAGCAGTCTCGTCTCAGAGAATGTTGATATGGATCACCTCATGTATCAGAACTTGTTATACCTTCTACAATAAACACTTACCCGAAACCATTACGGCTTATTCCACCAGGGCAGTGTCTTCCACAACTGCCTTCCTTAACGACGTTCCTCTTAGGGACATTTGCAATGATACCACTTGGTCATCTGACCACACATTTCCACAACACTATGCACTCTCCTCTTTGATTGCATCCTCCATGGCGGTGGGACATGTAGTACTGTCCACAGTGACTACCACCTGGCTCCAAACTCACCTCCACGAGCCGACAACTGCTCTGTAGTCACCCAGAGTGGAGCAGCTACAGGGACCACTTGAAAAAGGAGTTATTCACCTTGTGCAGTAACGGTGGTTCTTCGAGATGTGTCCCCGTGGGTGCTCCATTACCCTCCCTCCTTCCCCTGCTTTGGAGCCTTGTTCTCTAGTGGGTAGAGAAGGAACGGAGGGACCGCGCCGTGCATGCACCTGAAGATTCCAACAGCACGAGAGGGCGCTGTGGCACCTGCACGACGCAGCAGAAACTGCTAGAAAAAGTCTCCCATCGCTGGCGCGAGGACGCACCAGCACCCAGAGTGGAGCACCCACGGGGACACATCTCAAAGAACCACCGTTACTGCATAAGGTGAGTAACTCCTTCTTCGAACAAAGGGGTTTGGTTCGAACTAACGTGTCCTGGCGCACACTTTCACTTTTTTGAGGAGTAACATTAGGTAGAACCAAGGGGTTTGGTTCGAACTAACATGTCCTGGCGCGCACTTTTACTTTTGAAACAGCTGTTGATTGGCATAACGTGCTGGCGACATCATGCTAAGGAAGCATGGGATATTTAAATCCCCGCTTTGTTGACTATTTTGAATGCCTACATTTGCATCCCTAGTTCGAACTAGGGTGTAAGTGTAGACATACCCTGAGGAACAATTGGCGGCATGCAATGGTTAACCACTCATATGCCACCGCCCAGCATATTGCTGCTGAAAATCTCCGACTATAAGCACAAGAGGCTGAAATACCTAGCTTGGAGCATCCACAGGTACAACCATCTCAAAGAATTTCAGTTACCATGCAAGATGAGTAATCCTTTCTTATAATGTCTTACTGTGAAATTAGATTAAGACACCCCAAAAAAGAGATTGCTGTTTGTTTGGTCTGTAAATATAAATAAATTCCAAAAGAAAACTAGCTGCATGTTTTGAGGCTATTTGTGGCTCCAGTCCTGCATCATTGGAGTCAGAAATGGATTTGCCATTGATTTCAAAGGGAACTGATTGATAGAGCACTGCGCAGACACAAAATTTGTATCTGCATCTGTGTCTGCAAAAATAAGCTGTGGATATCCGCATACACATCTGCCAATATAAAGCATATATCTGCAGATTTGCAGGGATCTAGATAAATATGTATCCACATCTCTATCCACAACAGTGAGCTGCGGATGCGGACACTCATGCATATCCATAGATTTGCAGAGCTCTACTGATTGATTCTATGTCCCTCTTTATGAGAGGCAAGGGATACAAATAAATTTGAAGTCAGTGCAGAATTTCTTAGTTTAGTCACATTTTAAAATAATTATAATATTTCAGGCTAGAAACATTGGAAGTGAAATTTCAAGAAAGGAAAAGCAACTGAAGATGCTAGAAAATAAGGTATGTGTGTGCTATTATACTATGATCGATAGAGAACTTCAAAAATTCTTTTCAGCTTTAAAGCATTAACTGCAATATTTCATATACAATTTGTGAACAGAAAAGGGATGATTATGATTCCCTCTTACAAATTTTTGCTCTGCTCCAATTATAAGTTTTTGATGGGCATCCCTCTGCAATTTTACTTGCTAGCAGTAGACTACGACTATAGCTTTACTACTCTAAATTTTAATTCGGCAAAATACTTAAGCTTTTGTTTACCTGCCACTGAAATTGGTGGGATTTATGCAAGTGATTACAGTTAAGCATATACTTAAGTGTTGTACTTGAGCATGTGCTTATGTGTTTTTACCAAGTTGGGGCCAAGAATAGTTCCAATGCGCATCAGTGAGATTAATCACATTAAAGAAAATGAGCATGCTTAAGAAGCCTTTACTGAATTGGGAAGTATCCAAAGACAAATGCAATATTTCTTAAAATATCAATCAAACTAACAAATTCTAAAAATATATTTTGACATGATTCATTATTTGAAATATTTTTGTTTTTAGTTTAACAATTTAAAGAAACAAGTTGAAAATAAAACCAAATACAATGAAGAACTACAACAAGAGGTATGTAGATTTTTTGAAAAGTTACAGGAATACAGAATACATAGAAATCCAGCTGCATTTGTGTAGAGTAATATTGTCAGATTCTGGTAATATTTTAAATAGATGGGGAGTGTATTACCTAATACGGAATCTGCTAATGTCTATGAGATTACATAACTGGTTCTTGTTTTTATGATAGTCTTAATTCTGATGAAATCTAAAGAAAATTTTGTCTATAGAATAATACTTTTTAATTATAAAACTTGTCCTACTTTTGTGAATTATTACTGTAGAAAGAGAATATTTATAAGCAGGGGTGGCCCATGCGTATAGGCCGACTCGCCGTAGCCTAGGGCACCACCTTCAATGGGGTGCCTAATGATGATGTTGCACCATTGAGGGCCGTGCAGGTGGGGGTGCCGACTGCGTGTTCTGCCTGGGGCACCAGCTGCCGGCAGCCCACCTTGGGCTGCCCCTGTTTATAGGAAATTCTAATTATGTTGTATTTGAGACACAGTGTCATTAATATACTTTGACATAACTCAAGTGTTTTATTTATCCATCAGTAAGAGAAGAAATAAAAAAACTGAGTTCAGATAGTCCTCTCATGTTAAAAGCTACGGGAGTGGACTTTTTGTGAGAAAATCTCATTGAAGTTTTTTTCAAAGACATTCCCCCCCCCCTCCCCATCTCACCTTAAGGGGGCAGAGTTGTCTCTTTGTAGAAAAATCATCCAGAAACTTGGGCCATCTGCTTGGAGCTTCAGTATCAATGAAAGAGCTCTGGCCTTTGGAGATTGCTTTGTAGTGCAATCTGGGGCTGTATTACTTTTTTTCATACAAGTTCCCAGAGCAGGAGGCAGCAATATTCTGCATCCTCCTCTTTCCTTCCCACAGGTGTTACTCACATGAACCTTGAACTATGTGGAGAGTTTTCCACAGGGTCCAGAAAGGATGAAAAAAACAGTGTTATTGTGCTATTTGAGCTCTTTTTCCACAAGAACAACTTCTCCATTCACAAATCTCAGGGGCAAGGGCCTGATATGGGACATGGACTGTACATTTATTTTAAAAGGCAGGAATACTAGGATCAGTCCTTAACTCCAATTCTGACTGTGCTGCTGCGGCAGTATACAGTATGCAGCAAACTGCTCTAACTGGGGATCTGAGGATTACCCTGCCTCAATTTGCCCTATGGGAGTTACTGATTTTAGCTCATGAAGTACAAAAACAATACTCCAGTATGTTAATGAAATAATGTAAATATTTAAATACATACATTTAATCTGAATTTTGGTTTTAACAGAATAAAGTGTTGAAAAAGAAAATTGCAGCAGAAAGCAAGCAATCCAGTATTTATGAAGGGAAGGTAGGGTTATAATACATATTTCTTGTAAAAGTGAAAGACTAGCAGTTGAAGACATGGTTCTGCCTTCTGTCCAACTGAAGTCAGTGATACTATTTATGTGTTTTGAAAATTAAATGTTTAATTTTTTTGTTGGATTGTGTCAAGCTTTGATATATTAGTTACTTTTGGCCC
Organism: Pelodiscus sinensis; assembly: GCF_049634645.1. Lineage (NCBI taxonomy): Eukaryota > Metazoa > Chordata > Testudines > Trionychidae > Pelodiscus > Pelodiscus sinensis. Next base: position 451,402 of record NC_134737.1, on the reverse strand, counting down.
CTATTGAAATCTGTAGGAATTGAGGTTCACGTAATCTTACAGGAGATGCGCTGCACGTCACAGAATCGAGCCTTTAATAAGAAATTTGTGACATTTTATCCACTGTTTCTAGGACAAGATTTCAAGAATAAATCTTGTTGGGATAGTCAGACTTCTGGTGCTGTAAGCACCCATGTACTTATCTTTTGGCTCAGTTAATACTTCTAACTAAAAGTTGGCCCAAGTTGCAATATTCACGTGCATTCATGTATAGAAGATGGAAGATTGTTGCCTAGCAGCAACCATTGGGTCAGCCTAAGCGCCCCCTGGAGTGGTGCGGATATGGCACTCACTATATAGCCTTGTTGACCTGCCAACTCCCCATTTCCTTCTTACCGCCAGTGATGGCAGCTGCAACGGGCAGGAGGATATAAAACCAGATTATGTTAACATGATGACCAATAGCACTTGAGAAAATGTTTGCTACAGGATGAAAAGTAGATTCTCCTGGTATGTCATTAGGCAGTCACTTAATGATTTGTGTGTTAAAGAAGCTAAAATCTTCCTCTGGATTTTATGGTCAAATACAGGTCTTCAGCCTGACCTCTGAGCATTGTTGCAGAACTGGAGAAACTGGCTCTGGTGCATGCACAATAGCAATTTTATCAGCTCAGTAACTATTGAAAAATACTTGGCATTTGTAAGCTAGGCATCAAATAACCCCCAGATAATCTTTCCGTGATGTGAGAAATATGAAGGAACTGAGGTATAGCAATTAGGGGTTTTCACAAGACCTTGTTTTTAATGGCAGAGCTGAGACCCAATTTCAGTTCTGACCGGGGGACGGCTGTGACTAATGTTTCCTCTTATCTTTTCCATCCATCTGTGGAATGAATTTTCTGGGCACCAAGTCATGTGCAAATGTGCACCACCAGCAGAAACACAAAAACTAACTGTGGGTAATGTGCTTATCTGGGTGCCATTTAAATCTCTCGTGAGTAGCTGCACAAGTGCACACTTACAGGGAACACTGACTATGACATGCATTTGAAATCAGAGGCCAGGGTAATCTTGTCACTTTCCATTTTGAGAATTAGGAAGATTGGCGAGTACATCACTAGAACACGTATAACAGCCCTCTGAAACCAGCTTTAGTGTCTAATTGGGAGCTAATTATAAGTTCCTAGAGGCAGGAGAGACCCTTATGTTCTGTTGTGTCTTTACAAGGTCTTATATAATGTGTCCCTGTTCTATGACATATTACTACTATTAATAGTAATCCTGTAAATGCCAACAAGCAGGCAAGAGCTTGTTGTAGTAATGTGTGTTCTGTTCTCAAAGGCTATTAAATTGGCTTGAAATTTCATTGGAATAGGCAAGGAATTAAAAAGTTCAATCAGAGTCTCTAACTTTTTTGCATTTAGTGGTAACTTGTCAGTCAATTTAGTGTGAAGAACGAAAACATTTTGTGTCTGAAAATGAACTGGAGGGGAGTGAGATTGTGGCTTTGGAAAGTCAAGAAATCACTGAGTTAGTTAGAAAGAGGCTAGACCTGAATTCCTTCCCCCCCTCCCCCGCCCCCGAACAACCCAACCACCATTTGAATATGTTCAGAAACTACCTTCTCTCTGTCAGCAAAGTTGTTGTGTACGTAGAATTGCTTTGCTTGTATCTCCTTTTGTGGCTTGTTAGAATGGTAGGCAAACTATTTAGACAAGAGCAGGAATATATAAAACCTTCCTAATGTTTCTCTTACTGAGAGACAAACCAAGACAAGGACTCAATTAATTTTGTTTAAAAATGAAAACCCCTAGAGGTCAAATGGTGACTAGCTAACCTTTCACCTCTGTCTTGGATCCTAGATCTAATATATGACCCTACTGGTGCAGTGGAATGCATGCTTGTAGAACAAGTTTGCACAGCATCCGCCTGTTTATAAGCCAGTTTTGTTGTTTAAACACTTAACTTAAACGGGGTGAAACTCCTGCTCCTTATAGACCATTAAACAATCTGGTCTGTAGAGGTATTCTTTATTCATATTATATAAAGACTGCAAAAATCATGACTATCCCAACTAGGGATGTAAGCGACTAGTCAACTACCCGATAAGCATGTGCTTATCAGGTGGTTGGGTAGTGACTCATCTAGTTGTTTCCCCCCACCTTGCTGCTTCTATCAGAGAGAGGCAATGGGTGTTGAAAATGTTCTTCTTCAAGGAGTGTCCTCATGGGTGCTCTCCTTAGGTGCTTCAGCGCTGCTGAGCCCGTGATCGGAGATTTGTGACAAAAGTGTCCCAGTTTCCCGAAGTGACTCGTGCTGGAGGAATGCTCAAAAGTGCATACCAGACTTGTGCTAACGACTGGCTCTCCATGATATGCTGGGTTTGCCTGGATTCAAGAGGTGCATGGGCTGTAGACTATATCGATCTCGGATGGGCATGAACAGTGTCTCCACAGTCTCGGAGAGCAGAATGCCACAGAGAACTTCCCACACTGCCAGAAACTGATAAACTGATCCAGGACAGTGAGGGAGCTTCAATTAAAAATGCCCCAAATGGAGAAAAAAATCTCGGTTATGTACTGACCTTGAGCAATCCACCCCACCCAGACAGAAATCACCTGGGACGGGGTCAGAAAGAGCTGGTCCCCTCGGATTGAGCCCAAATGACCGGGAGAAGAGTAATCTTAATGAAATGTCTTACTCCTCCTCAGGGACTGACTCTCCACTACAGAAACGCTTACTCCATACTAATGCTGCACCCCAACCCCCACTACCAAAAGGGGCAGACAAGCAGCGCACTAAGCGGACCAGCAAGGAGAAAAGCCAAGACCTAAAGCACACACAACATGAAACAGATAAGCTGTGGACAGCAGCAAAGTGCAAATCCTTATCAGCACTGACCCAAAAGTCTGCGCTACCATCTGCAGATCAAACTAAACTGTGTTCACACATGTTACCAAGCAGGAGTATTTTATCTGAGGTGGCACTGCCGGCACCGCAGAAACACTCGGCACCAACCTTGCACGCAAAGTAGCTGGCGTTTCAGTCAAAGCCACTGCAAAGCCCTCCTACCCTTTGCTACTGTCCGCTCCTCTCCTGATATCACAGTTCACAACAGCAGCAGAATTAGCAATTCAATTGGTAATGGGGACCCCTCTGTTTGGTACCGATGTCACCCCGAACACCTCACAGTGTACTCCCTCAACCACTCCAGACATCTCAGTGGCAATGAAGTTTAGTGATGATGAGGATGAGCTGTCTAAACTGCCACTCCTACCGAGACATTACTCTCATAAGTCTCAACAACAAACTCAATAATGGCAAACTTCACAATGGTTTCCATCACCTATCATGCCTAACTGGGGCCTCGGAACTGGGAAACTGTGCCTACTTATGGCCCAGCCTGGAATCAAGCCTGGGCCCCTTAAGGTGGAAGGACTATTGCTGCTGCCTCACCCTGAACCAGGGCCTCAGGACTATAATGAACTTCTTCCCAGTGGCCTGGACCTGAAACAGGGCTGGGCACTTGAACTATTTACCTTCCAGCCTGCCCTGAAGCAAAGCCGGGTTCTGGACTATTGATTTGGGACTATATTGGTCTGTTTCCTGGTGGCCCGGACCTGAAGCTAGGCTGGGCACTTGAACTATTTGCCTCTTGTCCTGACCTAGAGTTAGGCCAGGAGTTGGACTGTTTACCCCTTTTACCTGTCCAGACTGTGGGACTAGAGACTTGGGGGACTATTTTAAGAGTCTGCGCAGGGGAGCGGATGCACCACCCACTGACCCAGAGGCGAAGGAATCCCTCCAGGGGGGCCTACCGGCCTACACTGGGGAATATCACAGTCACCCTCCTCCCCACCCACACATACTTCAGACACACTTCCTGACGATGCTGTCATGTCTCCACCATCAACTACAGGGGATGATGTTAAGTCGTTCCAAAAGAACTTTTCAGGAGAGTGCTAGACGCCATAGAGATCCCCTTCTCAGATACTCTGCAGATGCAGCATAAGCTCACAAACATTCTACATACATCTCTCCATCCAAAACTGGCCAACCCTGTGAACCATGGATCCTGCCAACAATTGCACCAACATCCAAATGAGCAGACAGAAAATACTATGTAGCTCCCACGAGAGCAGAATTCCTGTTTTCTCACCCCACACCAAATTCTCTGGTCATAGAAGCAGTGAATCAAAGAGGGAAACAACAAAATACACGTACAGTTCCCAACGACAGGGATTGGAAAAGGCTGGGTAAAATGGGGGGAAAAGCTTATTCGTCAGCAAGTCTTCAGTTAAAACTACCTAACTATGTTGCATTATTAGCAAAATATACACACCACATTTTTGATCAACTAACATCTTTTAATAATTTCCTCCCAGACAGCAAAAGGGAACAGTTCAAAGCAAACATCAAGGAGGGTACATTAATAGCGCGTACAGCCCTACAGGCTGTGCTGGACTCAGCGGACACAGCAGCCAGATCATTGGCCTCAGCTATGGTAATGAGGAGGGCCTCTTGGCTTCAGCTCTCAGGCTTTCTGCGAGAGGTCCAATCCTCTGTAGAGGACCTCCCATTCAAGGGTGCAAAGCTCTTTCCAGAGTCCACAAACATGTCCCTCCATACCCTCAAGGATTCAGGGGCCACACTGGGTATCCAGGTACCTGTTACAAGACGAAAACAAAAGAGATCATTCCACCAAGGATACAGACCTGCATCGTTCAACCAATAATGACAGTATGACAATAGACGTTGACCATGACAAAACAGACACAGAGTACTGATCAGTCATCCACCCAACAACCATCAACATCTAGACAACAATTTTGAAGTCCTGGTTGAGGGCCTGAGAACCCCGAAATGTCAAAGGCAGCAATCTGAACCATTCACACTATTTGGCAACAGACCAGCCAACTTTTATCCAGCTAGTCTGCCATCACCACTGACAAATGGGTGCAGGAAATCACGAGCTACTACATTCCATTCATAGTTGTTCCCACGCCCCTTGCCCGTTCTTCTTCAGGGACCCCTTTCATAAGAACTTGCTCGTACAAGAGGCGAAGCACCTTCTAACACTAGGAGCTATAGTAGAGGTACCAAAGCAACACAGGGGCAAAGGTTTTTACTCCCATTATTTCCTCATCACCAAGAAGTTGAGTGGCCGGGGACCTATCCTGGACCTCGGCAAGCTCAACAAGTTTGTCAGATACCAATGTTTCAAGATGGTTTCTCTGGCTATGGTTATACCTGCCTTGGAAAAAGGAGCATGGATGTCTACGCTTGACCTCCAGGATGCTTATTTCCACATATCAATACACCCATCACACAGGAGATTCCTCCGTTTTACAATAACGGGCAGACAATTCTAATAGAGTGCTACCATTTGTACTCTCAACAGCCCTATGAGTATTCTCAAAAGTACTCACAATAGTAGCTTACACAAAAACCTTATCCCTATATTCCCTTACCTAGACCAGAGGTGCACAACCTTTTCCCCAGTGTGACCCCCGGGAATTTTTGTTGACTTAGGGTACGTCTAGACTACATGCCTCTGTCCCCAGAGGCATGTAGATTAGGCTACCAGGCATAGGAAAATGAAGCGGCGATTTAAATAATCGCTGCTTCATTTAAATTTACATGGCTGCCGAGCTGAGCCGATCAGCTGTTTGTCGGCTCAGCGCGGTAGTCTGGACGCGCGGGTGTCGACATCAAAGGCATTTTTCAACCACCCAGGTATGCCTCATCCCTGCAACAAAAAGGACATACATTCAAAAATGGAAAAGATTCACGGCCTGTTGTACAACCCACACCTAAGCAGAGCACTCACATTCTACCTAGAACGAACAGAGCCCTTTTGGAAAACCCCTCGGCTGTTCATTTAATCCATGTCACAGGGATTGCCAATATCAAAACAAAGACTATCGAATTTCCTAATACTGAAGTTCAGTGGTAGTTTCAGGCCCCTGCTTGACCGGCGGAAACTCAACAAGTTCATAAAGAAATTCACGTTCCACATGGTCTTTGTTGAGTGCACCACCCCACGACATAATCCTCCCTGTGGAGGGTAGGGAGTAGTCAAACATGGTAGGAGACCAGATTGGCTTACACGGGAAATCCTTGGTAAACTTAAGCACAAAAAGGGAGCTTACAAAAAGTGGAAACTTGGACAAATGACCAGGGAGGGGTATAAATGTATAACTCGAGAATGCTGGGGGGTTATCAGGAAGGCGAAAGCGCAATTGGAATTGCAACTGGCAAAGGATGTCAGGGATTACAAGAAAGGTTTCTACAGGCATGTTAGCAAGAAGGAGGTGATCAGAGAGGGTGTGGGGCCCCTACTGGACTAATGTGCGAAGTGACACAAGATGGGATGAAGATGGACAGCCCTTGGTGGGTAAAGAACAGGTTAGGAACTATTTAGAAAAGCTAAACGTACACAAATCCATGGATCCGGACTTAATGCATCCGAGGGTACTGAGGGAATTGGCAAATGTCATTGAGGAGCCTTTGGCCATTATCTTTGAAAAGTTGTGGAGATCGGGAGAAATCCCGGATGATTGGAAAAAGGCAAATGTAGTGCCCATCTTCAGAAAAGTGAAGAAGGACAATCCAGGGAACTATAGGCCGGTCAGTTTTCCTTGATTTTTCCAGGAATCAAGGTAAGAGATCCTTAAGGAATCCATTTTGAGGCACTTGGAAGAGGGGAAAGTGATCAAGAATAGTCAGCATGGATTCGCAAAGAGCAAGTTGTGCCTGACCAATCTGATTAGCTTCTATGATGAGGTAACTGGCTCTGTAGACATGGGAAAGTCAGTGGATGTGATATACCTTGACTTTAGCAAGGCTTTTGATACAGTCTCCCACAATATTCTTGCCAGCAAGTTAAGGGAATGTGGATTGGATAAATGGACGGTAAGATGGATAGAAAGCAGGCTAGAAGGTCGAGCCCAGTGGGTAGTGATCAACGGCTCGATGTCAAGATGGCAGTTGGTTTCTAGTGGAGTGCCCCAAGGTTCGGTTCTAGGACCGGTTTTATTCAATATCTTTATTGAAGACCTGGATGAGGGGATGGATTGCACCCTCAGCAAGTTTGCAGATGACACTAAGCTAGGGGGAGAGGTAGATACACTCGAGGGCAGAAATAGGGTCCAGAGTGACTTAGACAAATTGGAGGATTGGGCCACAAGAAATCTGATGAGGTTCAACAAGGACAAGTGTAGAATCCTACACTTGGGACGGAAGAATCCCAAGCATTGTTAGAGGCTGGGGACCAAGCAGCTAAGTGGTAGTTCTGCAGGAAAGGACGTTGGGATTACAGTGGATGAGAACTGGATATGAGTCAACAGTGTGCCCTTGTAGCCAAGAAGGCTAATGGCATATTAGATTGCATTAGAAGGAGCACTGCCACCAGATCCAGAGATGTGATTATTCCCCTTTACTTGGCTCTTGTGAGGCCACATCTGGAGTATTGTGTCCAGTTCTGGGCCCACTACAAAAAGGTTGTGGATGTATTGGAGAGGGTTCAGCGGAGAGCAACCAAAATGATTAGGGGGCTGGAGCATATGTCCTACGAGGAGAGGGTGAGGGGGTTGGGTCTGTTTAGTCTGCAGAAGAGTGAGGGGGGATTTGATAGCAGCCTTCAACTTCCTGAAGGGAGGTTCCAAAGAAGATGGAGAGAGGCTGTTCTCAGTAGTGATGGATGGAGGAAAAAGGAGCAATGGTCTCAAGTTGAGGTGGGAGAGGTTCAGGTTGGATATTAGGAAAAACTATTTCACTATGAGAGTGGTGAAGCACTGGAATGGGTTACCTAGGGAAGTAGTGGAGTCTCCATCCCTAAAGATTTTTAAGTCTCGGCTTGACAAAGCCCTGGCTGGGTTGATTTAGTTGGGATTGGTCCTGACTAGGGCAGGGGGCTGGATTTGATGACCTCCTGAGGTCTCTTCTAGCTCTATGATTCTAAGTCCTTAGGGCTCTTGGAATCATGCTCCCACCCTGCAAATTCTGCAATTCCTCTCCTGTTCTAGACACATGGCCCTCTCATTGAGGCCATACGGCCTAACTGCTGAAGTTCAGTAATCAACCCCTCACTCGCTGGGGCAGTGCGGCCTAGTAGCCAGAGTCAGTAATAAACACCCCTCTTGCTGGGGTAATGTGGCCTTATAGTTGGATTAAATAAGTGAGTGCTGGTCCCACACGACTAAAGCAGTGGTAGGGGGACCAGGGCCTTCCCTACTCCACTGGGTCCCAGCCCAGGGCCCTATTAGCAGTGGTTCAGTCCACTGCTCGCTCAGCGGGGAATCCCACTGCAACATGCTGAGCACTATGGGAAACAATCTCCTCCTCTGGACCACTTCCTACCATTCTCTGATGACCTCCTTCCAGGGTTCTTCCTCCAAATCCTTTGCCGCGGTGCTGGTGTCTCACTGGCTGGTCTCCAGGTCCAGTCCCTCTGGTGATTCTCCTGCAGGAGCTCTGGCCATGCTTCCTTCCTCCTCAGCAGCCAGCTCAGACTGAGCTTCTCTCTAGGCCTTTATACCTGGGCTGCAGTCTGAGCATGCTCAGCATAGTTGCGGGGGTGGAGACTTCTTTAGCCTGGTGAGCCTTGTTAGGCCTAGCTTTTCCACTATAGAGTTGGTGCACCCTGTCTCAGTCTCCCTTGCCTCTATTATCCCATCTCTGGATCCAGTTGACTGGTATGCTACTCTTGACCTAAAGGATGCATATATTCATAAAGTCATCACTTCACCTGACAGGAAATATTTCAAGTTCTACATCAACAAACAGGAAGGGGCTTGTTTCTCTCCACTGTGCAGATAAGCCCTTCTGCTGAGGGACTTCTGAGTAGAACATTTAGTGTACCTGCTGGAATCTTATGTTCCTGGAGTCCAGAATGAGCTGGTGGGCCATATCAGCAGGCTTTTCTACAGACACAAGTGGTCTTTTCATCCTGATGTGGACAGCTTACTTTTCCACAGGCGGGGCACTCCCCAGCTAAAGTGTCACCTGTTTTGCTTGTTCCAGAACCACGATCCTGGGTTCTGCGGCTATGCATTCCTTGTCTATGGGATGGGAGGGACGTCTCCTTTATGCTTTCCTGCTGATGCTATTAGTCACAGAGTACTCTGTCATGATTATGAGGGTTAGCCAGCAGCCTGGGGATTAAGGGGTTAACTACACCTAGCCAGGTGGAGTGACCAGTAGGAATGTAGGTGGGACTTTCAAACTGGGACGAAGGAATTTGGGGTTTTTCTTTTCTCCCTTTTGTCTCTCGGTGAGGGTGCTCTGCAGCTACAGAGAGGGACAAGCATGTCTCTCTGGGTATGTCTACACTACCACCCTAGTTCGAACTAGGGTGGTTAATGTAGGCAACCGGAGTTGCAAATGAAGCCCGGGATTTGAATTTCCCGGGCTTCATTTGCATGTTGCCGGGAGCCGCTGTTTTTAAATGTCCGCTAGTTCGGACTCCGTGCCCGCGGCTACACGCGGCACAAACTAGGTAGTTTGGATTAGGCTTCCTATTCTGAACTACCTGTATACCTCGTTCCACCATTCCTCATTTTCTGTAAGTAGGGTAAAGTTTTAGGTAGTTTCGTTAGGCTTTATTGTTTAAGGGTTGGGTATGGGATCTGATGTCTGGCACTGCTTAAAAGATGTTTTGGCTTTTCTTTGTAACTAAGTTCTAGGCCCATGGAGTTTCTCCATGAGTATATTTTGTTACCTTCCCCTCTAGTCATTATGCCTGCAACAGGAATATTGTTGTAATAATAAAAGTTCTTTCTTTTCTTTTTATTAACCTGGCAGTAGTTAATTGTGTGCCCTGATTTTTATTTTAGGGGTAAGATTTCCCAAATGATCTTTCCCCGGTTTCTTTATCAACATTTGGGTGGTGGCAGCGGAAGTTTTATTCCCAAAATCTAGGTTTTTAAGATTTTGGGGGAAGTTTTATACCAAAGCCTGGTAGATAAGGCTTTGGGGTACACTTGCTGCCCCCCCTTCTGCATTTATCATGCCAGAGTGGGGAAGGAGCCATGACATACTCCTAAAAATCAAGAGGGATCAAGCACGCATCATATTAGTATGCCAGCTTGGCCTCATCTGCACTGAACATGTCAGTGAATGTATCAGTAAAATTTCCTCTTTACCCAGACCTTCTCTCACAGAACCAAGACTGTCTTCAACATCCGAACCTGGACTCCTTGCATCTCACAATCTTGAAGCTCCCTGGCTGAATCCCAGGGAGCTTCTCTGCTCAGACCCGGTTTGTTAAGTCCTTATGGGTAGTAGGAAATCCTCCACAAGAACCACTTACCTAGCCAAGTGGAAGAGGTTTCATCTTCTGTGTTAGCACCAATCCCACTTGTCCTTGATTACCTCCATCTCAAGCAGCAGGGTCTTTCAGTTTCATCCATAAGAGTCCACCTGGCTTCCATATTGGCATTCGACCTTGAGGTTCCAGGCCACATGGTATTTTCTGACCCCATAATTTTCTGGTTCCTAAAAGGTCTAGACAGGCTTTATCTGCAGGTACCTCCACCTAGTACTGTCGATACTGATAGGTCCTTCATTTGAACCCCTAGCTACGTGTTTTTTTTCTTTACCTCTCCTATAAGATAGTTTTCCTGGTGTCTATAACCTCGGCCAGGAGAGTGTCAAAACTTAGGCTCTGAACATCAGGCCCCCCCTATACTGTGTTGTTTAAGGACAAGGTACAGTTAATATCTCAACCTGTATTCTTTCCTAAGGTAGTTTATCAGTTCCATATCTATCAGGACATATTTCTTCTGGCATTTTAACCTAAGTCTCACTCCAGAACTCAAGAATATAGACTACACCCCCTGCATTATTCAGGTGTTCCCAACATGTGTAGCGTTGCGCATTCCCACAGTATTTAGCATGTGAAGGTGACTCAACGCACTGTGGGATGCATGCGCACAATGCTTTGCTCTTTCTGTCGATGAGAGGGCTAGAAATATGGCCATGAGTTGTCAACAGCGGGTACCAGAAAAACTGGTTTGGCGTGTTTCCAGTTTTGGCAACATATTCCTGTTGACAGCACTTTTGTTGCCAAAAGTGTACACGTAGCCTTAGTTTAACTTCCATGTTTCCTTTTCTATAGGGTTTTCTATGGGAGGGGTGATTTAATTTAAAATACTGTTTTCCAGTAATCAGGGGAAAAAAAAGTGAAAGGCAATAGCTGAGATGCTTGTTTAAAAAAATAAAATCTTGAATAGAACATAAGCTGTCCTAGTACAGAAGTTGGTCCAATAAAAGACACTACTTCACTCATCTTGTATCTGCAGTACAGTAACTACTTAAATGAGTCAATATATAAAATTTTCTTCTGAATGGTTAATTGAAATTATGTTGTCTTGTTAAAAGGTGAATAAATTACAACTAGAACTTGAAAATGTAAATAGGCAGCATAAGGAAACAGTTGAAAGCTACCAAAAAGAAATTGAGTCAAAAAATATAGCAGAAGAAAAAGTTCTTGAAAAGGTAAGAATTATTAAAATTTACTGTTTCTTTGGATTCATTGGATAAATTCTCAAATTACTCAAATCTTTAATGTGCTTTGTAAAATATTTTAGGGTTGATCCTGAACTCCTTTCATATGTTATAGTTCTGTGGACACCTGTGGCCCTATGAGGAAGCTGTCTATGTACAATTTATGACTTCTATTAGATATAATGAACTCTGTGTGTAATCACAACCTTCAATTTGTAGTAAGTCAAGGGTTGGGAAAAGCTGCAGATAAAACAAATTAAATTATTAATGTGAATGGATCCAAATGAAATGGGACCATTTTTTGGACAATGTGGTGGCTGAAGCCTTGAAGAACCAGTTTTCTTTAACATCTGTGTGAGGGGGATTTGAAAAGTGGACAGTCCCCAATGAGCAAAACAAAGAACCAAGCTGTTGGTGCTAGTTTTTAAAAAAAACACAGAATCTGGGAGGGTGAAGAAAGCATGATGCAGGAGACAGGAACAAAGAGACAGCATTTTGGAAGAAGACTTTGATATTAGGGACCAGCCCATGTCAAAGCTAAAGTGACATGAGGAAAAAAAGAAAGACTCCATGATTTGGAGGAGAAACTATGGGCAGTGGGAGGGGACTGCTACAAATCCTAGAGCAGGAATGCTCATGCTTTATTGCACTCTGACCCATTTCTAAAAACAAAAATTACTATATGACCCCAGGAAGGAGACCAAAGCCTGAGCCCATCCAAGCCCTGCTGCAATGAAGGACAAAGCCAAAGCCTGGGTGGTGGAGCTTGGGCATTAGCTCTAGGCCCCAATGAGTCTAATGCAAGTCCTGAGAAGCCCATTAAAATGGGTTTGCAATCCACTTTGGGGTCCCAACACACAGTTTTAATTGCCACTGTCCTACTTAACTTTAACCAAATCCCAGAAAACTCTGAGGAGAAATCTGAGACAGATGAGGAAATTGAAACAGAATAGCATATAGGCATGAACAGTGAGTGAAGCTTCCACTTGGGGAAGCCGTAGCATCCCCTGCCTAGACCCTGCCCCTTTCCATGTCTCCCTCCTCTTTTCCCTCCCCTTCCCTGTGTATTCCATGTCCCTACTCACTGTGTGCTTGTCCCTTTCCAGCCAAATCCCTGAATGTAAGCAAATTATTTTTGAAAAACACTCCACTTTTCTGCAGTTTCTTTTTCAACAAAATAGAGTATGAGTCAGGGCTGTTCCCCCCTCTGGAACTCTGAATGCAGAATGTGGGGGCCCACAAAGACCTTGAATAACTTGCCTCTATAGGCTCTGCTTACAAAAACTCCCCAGAGTCACAGATGCACTGGCTCGGAGAAAAAAAACCAAAAGCTGCCACCATCAAATGATTTACCCTAAAAGAAAACAGGAGGGAACACTTGAATTCTTCCCTCAGGAGTACCCCAAGCTCTTTTGCCCCAAAAGAGCTTGAAAAAGTAAGAGAGAGAAACAAGCTGCAATCTCTGATCTCTGACTGCCCAGTCTTAGGCAGGTAAATATACACACACAGAGACCCCTGTGATTTTCCAGGACACAAAAATCAAATCCTCACCTTAAAAGTGTGATTTGTATTAACAAAACAAAAGTTATACTTGCTAAAGCATACTTGATTGCTAGGACAAAAACAGGACTATGCAGCACTTTAAAGACTAACAGGATGGTTTATTAGGTGATGAACTTTCGTCATCACCTAATAAACCATCCTGTTAGTCTTTAAAGTGCTGCATAGTCCTGTCTTTTGTTTCAGCAAGATCAGACTAACATGGCTACATCTCTATTACTATTGATTGCTAGGAGTTACAGAGCAACTAAGTAAAGCAAATTACAACACAGAAAATCTCTCGGAACAACACGAATGGGGGAGAGGAGGCATGGATTCACACAGAGAAGTTCAAACCAAACCACAAAAGCAAAGAAAAATACTCTAATAATAACTAATTACACATTTCCCTTTATTTACTCACTGTCCCTTCCTGTTTCAGTCCACTTCCATGCCCTTGTAGTCATGGTAGTCCTAACTGGGTTTAAATCATTCTGTGTCTCTCAACTCCTGGTGTAACTTGCCCACACAAAGAAAGCAGGCAAGGAATCTTATACAATTCAAATTTCAGCACTGTATCCCCATTGGTTCTTCTGGTCCCCTGCCAATACCCTAGCTAGCTACCTGAGTTTAACCCTTTAGTCACCGAGTGCTGGCCAGCACTCCTATGCATCACAGCATGTTTTGTACCATATGCCAGACATGCAGAAGGTGCCTAATTAAACATACTAAATTTGGGAATAAGAAATATCAGTCACAGGTTTTTTTATATACCCAGATAGCTGACATGCAAGCAGCTAGCAAACCCCTTCCCACGCAACCCCTTTAATTGATCCTGGGGAACACAGAATGGCATGCACCAGTTAAAGCGAATTGAGAAATCTCTGTCCTCTCCTCACAAGGTGTCAGGCCTGACTTTCAGCTGGCATTTGCTCCTGGACAGGAAGAAAATGGCTGGAATCAGACTACAAAAGCTACCACCTCAAACAAGCTGAGTTCTTCCTATCAGCTGTAAGCACTTCGGACAAGGAATAAGAATTGTAAAGGGACATGGATCCTGTCAGTAAAATAAAGGCTGGCTGCTGCTTTAACCAAAGCACCTGTACAGCTCTCAGAACAAAGGCAGCAAAATGGCCCACTGAGGCAGCATGGTGGTGCCAGCTTTATGTACCAGACTGGCATACCCAATATCCCCAGGGGTCAGGAACCAAATCCCCAACCCTGTTCTCACCAGGCAAATATTATCTCCCATCCACTGAAAAGAGATGAGGCTGAAAAGAATTGAAACTTATCCTACCAATACCTCCTCTCCTCCCTGCCACTATGTTCCTCCTTCCTCTGCCCTGCCCTTTCTTTCCTCTGCACCTCTCTCTTCCCAACCTCTCACCACTCAAGCTCACTGTGCTCCCCCAGCCCTGCCCATCACAGAATTTGAACAAATAAAAAAACCTAATTGCCGTAGGCCAGACCATTGCTTACCTCTGGGAATGCTCTGAAGGGCTCTAGACCAGGTGGAGAGGGAATCTATTCCTCCTGGGCATTTATTGGTCTACCCAGTACCACTTAGCAGGCCCTTGCCCTGAGGACATGCCAACACAGGGTGCTTGCTGACACGAATGATCCTGCAGCGCACACACTGAATGCACAAGCAGCATAAGTCTGGCTGGCCAGCCAGCACTGTCTAGCCCTTTAAAAAGTAGTGATAGCCCTGGTGGGGCCCTGCTCTCACTACTCCTGCCTATTCTGGCAAATTGCTTCAGCATCATTCAGTGGGAGGAGAAGTCATCCCATAAAGTTCAAAAATAAATTCCCTGTAATGCAGGAGGAGTGCAGAAAGGTTTTGAAATTGTAAAAACCACTTTGCAAAATTGCACTTCTCAGCACTTTTCATCTGATGACATCAAAACACCTAACTAAATCCAATGAATTTATACAAATTCCTGTGAGGCAGGCAAGTAGTATTATAATTCTTTTTTTCAGATGAAGAAACTGAGGCATGGGATAATTAAGTTCCTTATCCACTGTTGTTTTTTAAATCAGCAGAAAAACTTCCCTTGAGATCAAGCCTTAAATGATGGGTCCATTGTCCTACTGGAAGTCAGTGACATTAAGAAAACCCCAGATCTTCACAATTATAGTTGTGGTGAGCACTGGCTCCATTGACATGGGAATATCACCCTAAAACCCCTCTCCCCCAGTACAGGAAGTTGGCAATGAGACTGCATCTGACAGTGTAAGGGCTGGCCCTGCCCCTCTGTGCTAGGCATACCAGGTCTGGCTGGGCACGCTCAGCCCAGCATGATTCAGCTGTGGAGGGGGGTAGTGTGTAGGGATCCAGGTGTGGGGCGATCTGGGTGTGGATGACTCAGTGAGTGATCTGGATGCACAGTAGCTAGGTGGGGTGCAGATCTGTGTCAAAGTCAGTGGAGCTGTTTGTGTGAGAACTACAAATACTGGTCAGCATAGACATGGAGCATTGAGTTCTTACATGAAAATGTTCATATCTGGGTCTCTCTAAAGTTAGACACCTAAATAAAGGTTAGGAATCTCAATATGGATTGGGCACATCAGTTTAGGTATCTAAGTTTGAAAATACGGCCTTGCTTTGTTACATTGTCTTTCAACTAATGTATATTCTAGTACAAGAACATTTAAAATAAAACATATGTTATTTTAAAGGTAATTGCACAGTAATTTTTTGTGCTAGCAAGTACCAGACTGAAATAAGAACAAAAAGAACTAAGATTTTAAAACATCTATTTTGCAAACGTTTTTGCAGGGCAGCCAGACACTTTTTAAATTTTCAGTATTGAAGATTCTAATACCACAAAAAAGGAAATACTACAAATCAAGTTTTTCATTTCATCCATATTATTATAATTGTTAGAACAACTTCAGACTACATCTTTCTGTCTCACTGAATTAATAGCAGTGGTTTCCTATTTGATAAAATGAAAATGTTCAGAGAATTCCATTGCGAAAAAGCGTTTATTTTCCTGTATATATAATACTTTAACTTTGTATATATTTTTAGCTTAATTTTTTATTTTTTTTTTACTTGGTTCCATACAGTTTTGCTTGTCTTATAGTAAAGGTAAACTATACAACAATGCGAGCACCACAGGTAAGCCGTATAAAAAAAAAAAGGTGGCTTCTGAGCTAATGGAAATCCAACTAAGTGTGGACTGTCACAACAGAAACTAAACTATATTGAGCAATGCAGGTTTCATTAAAATACTGCAATGTTACTCAAAAATTAGGAAAAAAAATGCTGTGTTATTAACAGATAGAAAAGATGAGATTAATGGCTGATGAAGCAGTATGCCTCCAGAAGGAAACTGATATTCGATGTCAACACAAGATAACTGAAATGGTAGCACTTATGGAAAAACACAAGGTAAAATTATTTTGCATATGTACAATACATGACATTATGTCTGGAATCAGTATAATTGCGTAAATCCCAAGTGTTAGAAGCTAGGAAATGGAGGTTTATTTTAAGACCATAGATCTAAGAAAATTAAGCTGGATATCTGCTCAGTCTTTTAACAACCAAGAAGAAATGTATCATCAATGATAGAAGGCATTTCTTCACTATATTAACTCCTAAATATGTATAGAATCAGAAGTTATAATATTGCAGAAGTATTTGGCAATCCCTAATAATACTGTAGCAGACATGCATTTCTCCTAGAGCTGCTTTGGAATCGCAAATATTGAGGTATTACATTTGCACACTGCGACAGGTTTGATCACAGTGGTCCCCTCGGGGCTGTTCCCCAGTGTGCTGATTATGCCACTGAGCCCACCAACCTGCCCTCTGGTCTCCTCCAGCCAAAGCAGAGAGTTGAGATAACAGCCGCCAGCAGAGCAACTCAGACACCAAACCAACTTGGCTCTGGCAGGGCTCAGCTATAGGGCCTTGATAGTATCCAAGAACAGAACCATGAAAAGGGACCAAAACCTCAAATAAATCTATCTTATTCTGTATACAAATTTTACACAGAGAAAGCTAATAGTTAGCTCTCTTTATCAATGAAAGAGAGATATGCACAGCTGTGGCTCTTCCTCCCCTTCCCGCTCCCCCGCATGTAACAATTATTTACACTGGGCTTGTTTTCATTAAGTATAAAAAGTAGGATTTAAGCAATAGCAGGTGAAAACAGACAGATCAAGGTAGGTTACTAAACCAAAATAAATAAAACATGCCAATTAAGCCCAATACACTAAGAAACTTGTTACATGCAAATTCTTGCCCAAACAGAAGTTCTAATAATCTTTTTCACAAGTAGGCAGCCTCCTCGCTTGGGTTCGATCCTTTCCCCATTCATACTTAGTTTCCAGCAAACATCTTGGGTGTTAAGTGGGGACT
Organism: Pelodiscus sinensis; assembly: GCF_049634645.1. Classification (NCBI taxonomy): domain Eukaryota; kingdom Metazoa; phylum Chordata; order Testudines; family Trionychidae; genus Pelodiscus; species Pelodiscus sinensis. The sequence goes on along the minus strand of NC_134737.1, from coordinate 434,004 downwards.
TCTGGCATCTGCCCCTGTTATTCAGTTTATCACCTTTATATTCCCTTTGCCCAAGGTGAGAATTCTTTGAGTTCAGTTCATACTTGTCTCACCTTGAGTGGAAAAATATAACATCCACAGTGTGTTTCATTTTCAGATGGCCTGGTCACATGTCTGTAGGACCAACAACAATTTGGGTTTACAGGGATAACAAAGCCCTACCTTCCCTCTGCTAGAGCGTGGATTTGAGTACTGTGCTATTATGTTTCTGGAGTACCACTAATGGCCCTTATAAGCACATTTAGAATTATAAAAAGATTTACACTTCATATTTCTAACTTCACATACAAGAATTATACATTTACAGAAGTAGGATATACACATTTAGCAGATTGTAACTTTAATAATGATGTCACATGGTGCATTTTGCCTAAAGCATCTTCAAGGTATGTATATTCATAAGTCAATTTTGATAAAGCCTGTGGGAGTGGGGTAGAATCTGTGACATATTTTTATGGAAGAAAGAAAATATGGACCTTAACCAGAATTTTAAATGATCAATGTTTCCATGTGGGAAGGCTACTTGTAAGCACTTTCTGGCATTTCAGATTCTTTTTGATCCCAGTCTCCCATTTTCTTTCAGTGTTAATTCGGACCCATTCTAGTAAGTCCCCTAACTTTTCAATGACATTGGGTAATTTAGTTTACCATATTTTAGTGAAACACTCTGTACCATTCAGTTTGGGTGTGTCTAGACTACAGGGTTTTGTCGACAAAAGTAGACTTTTGTCGACAAAACTATACCTGCGTCTACACTACCGCCGAATTCTGTCAACATAACGTCGACAGAACTTGGCAGTTTTGTCGATGGCGGTAAACCTCATTCTACAAGGAATAACGCCTTCTGTTGACAGAGTTCTGTTGACAGAATGCGTTATTGCATCTACACTCTCATGTCGACAAAGCGGCTTGCCTTGCTGACAGAACTGGATGTAGTCTAGACGCTCTTTGTCGACAGAAGCTTTGTCGACAGTAGCTGTCGACAAAGCCTCTGTCGACAAAAGCCTGTAGTCTAGACGTACCCTTTAAGTGACAATGTTCGTAAACTGGTTTGGTATAGCCAACCTTTAAACACTGGTGTATTTGATTTCTTACTGAGGAGATAAAATGCTTTTAAATTACCCCAAAGAATCATAGAATCATAGGACTGGAAGGAACCTCGAGAGGTCATCGAATCCAGCCCCCCGCCCTCAAGGCAGGACCAAGCTCTGTCTACACCATCCCTGACAGATGTCTATCTAACCTGTTCTTAAATATCTCCAGAGAGGGAGATTCCACCACCTCCCTTGGCAATTTATTCCAATATTTGACCACCCTGACGGTTAGGAATTTTTTCCTAATGTCCAATCTAAACCTCCCTTGCTGCACTTTAAGCCCATTACTCCTTGTCCTGTCCTCAGAAATCAAGAGGAACAAATTTTCTCCTTCCTCCTTGTGACACCCTTTTAGATATTTGAAAACCGCTATCATGTCCCCCTTTAATCTTCTTTTTCCAAACTAAACAAGCCCAGTTCATGAAGCCTGGCTTCATAGGTCATGTTCTCTAGACCTTTAATCATTCTTGTCTCTCTTCTCTGTACCCTTTCCAATTTCTCCACATTTTTCTTGAAAAGTGGCGCCCAGAAGTGGACACAGTACTCCAGCTGAGGCCTAACTAGTGCAGAGTAGAGCGGCAGAATGACTTCATGAGTTTTGCTTACAACACACCTGTTGATACAACCTAGAATCATATTTGCTTTTTTTGCAACAGCATCACACTGTTGACTCATATTCAACTTGTGGTCCACTATGACCCCTAGATCCCTTTCCGCCATGCTCCTTCCTAGACAGTCGCTTCCCATCTTGTATGTATGGAACTGATTGTTCCTTCCTAAGTGGAGCACTTTGCATTTCTCTTTATTAAACCTCATCCTGTTTACCTCTGACCATTTCTCTAACTTGCTAAGGTCATTTTGAATTATGTCCCTATCCTCCAAAGAAGTTGCAACCCCACCCAGTTTGGTATCATCTGCAAACTTAATAAGCGTACTCTCTATCCCAATATCTATGTCATTGATGAAGATATTGAACAGTACGGGTCCCAAAACAGACCCTTGCGGAACTCCACTTGTTATCCCTTTCCAGCAGGATTTAGCACCATTAACAACAACTCTCTGACTACGGTTATCCAGCCAATTATGCACCCACCTTATCGTGGCCCTATCTAAGTTATATTTGCCTAGCTTATCAATAAGAATATCATGCGAGACCGTATCAAATGCCTTACTAAAGTCTAGGTATATGACATCCACCGCTTCTCCCTTATCCACAAGGCTCGTTATTCTATCAAAGAAAGCTATCAGATTAGACTTGTTCTTCACAAACCCATGCTGGCTATTCCCTATCACTTTATTACCTTCCAAGTGTTTGCATATGATTTCCTTAATTACCTGCTCCATTATCTTCCCTGGGACAGACGTTAAACTGACCGGTCTGTAGTTTCCTGGGTTGTTCTTATTCCCCTTTTTATAGATGGGCACAATATTTGCCCTTTTCCAGTCTTCTGGAATCTCCCCTGTCTTCCATGATTTTTCAAAGATCATAGCTAAAGGCTCAGATACCTCCTCTATCAGCTCCTTGAGTATCCTGGGATGTATTTCATCAGGACCTGGTGACTTGCTGACATCTAACTTTCCTAAGTGATTTTTAACTTGTTCTTTGTGTATCCTATCTTCTATCCTATCTGTTATTGTGTAGAGAAAAAGTATGAGTAGGACCCATAGAAAGAGTTAAGATAAGAGATGTATCATTTAAATGTCAAATGAGTTTTGTATCCGAAAAAGTAATCTGTTTGTAACTTTTGAATAAAGAATGAATATTAGTTGTTTTTAAGTAATCATTTTTCATTATCACACTTACACATCCAACTCTTTTTTATACAGCACCAATATGATAAAATGGTCGAAGAAAAAGATTCAGAATTAGAGCTCTGTAAGACAAAAGAACAAGAACAAATATCAGTAAAAAAATCCTTGGTAAGAGCTATACCTTAATAGTAAATAACTATGATAAAATTAAAAGAAACAGCTGCAGAAGTGTGACATGACTAGATAATTTTTTCTTTTTTACTATTTATTTTTTCCTTATTTTAGATGTGTACTTTATATTCTGGAACTGTACAATGAAAGTTAGTCCCCCAATTTCTATGTTTCTTACTTACTGTTTTTGTATATGTGATACAGGATAAAATGTTTTCAGTGAAATGTAAGCAAGTATCTTTTTATATCTACTTTTCTCTTGATGGTCTCTGAATGTTTTCTCCACTCTATTTGATTAAGGAACTACTGTGTCATTTATTCCCTGGTAGTAATAATGCCATAAATAACAAGATTAAAACTGCTTCACTTGAATAGTCCTGTCCAAATATTAATAATTACATTTCTCAATAATACTTCATCTGTTGAAGAAAATAAAAATAACCTAACCTATTACTGTATTAAGTTTTCTGTGCCCTGCTTTAATCTGACAAAATCTCATTTTGAGAGTAGTCACAAAGTCACTGAGGAGTCTCGTGACAGTGTAGCTTGCCTTGCTCATCCCCCTAAAACTCAGAGTGGGATTCTTATGAAAATTCCCGTTTACAGGAGTTTTCACACATATATTTCCATGGGAAGGGGTTGATCCAAGTCTACAGTTTAACTAATTCATGCTGAATATAGCAGTTCCTCTGATAGGAAACTCCATTAGTTCAAAACATCTAACGTAACCTTAGGACTGTAAATGACTGTGTTTGGAGGTACTCACTGTGTGTTATTTTTAGAATTAATTCTGTCATTTAAGTGAAAAGTTGAACAGTATGGTAGTTTGTTACTGATACATTTATATATTTTTAAAATTACAATGAAATGATTTTATTTTGAATATTTTTCTTTTTATAATGTAACATAACATTAATAACACTTATTTGATTATAATTTTTAGGAAACTGAGCTCTCTCATGTGAAAAATGAACTGTTATCCCTTAAGGAGCAGTTTAAAATAGAGATTGAAGAGAAGGTATGTATTGTGGCATGACATTTTAAAATTTTTGGCTTGACCCTGTGGCTATGTCATTTAGTGCTATGGACCTTCGTTTAAATTAGAGTAACAGAAAGCTGCATACCAAATTTGAAGCAAAATGCCAAATTTGGTGATTCTAGCTCTTACAGTTTAGGAAGAAAACAACAAATAGTCTGGTAGCACTTTATAGATTAACAAAACATGTAGATGTTATCAGGAGCTTTCGTGGTATCATGGGCCCACTTCTTCAGATGACCTGAGTTCTGAGTTTAGGATGTGCAGACCCAAAATAATAGGAGAGGGGAAGGGGAGGGGAAAGGGTAAAAAGGAGAGAGGGTGAAAGACAGGGAGCTAGAGGGAATCAGTAAGTATCTGAAGATTGGGTAGCTAAAACGAAGCAGATAAGAATCAAAGTCAATAGATAGTATCCTTCCTGACATAGGAGTCTACACAAAGAGCTGTTTGCACCTTCAATGGCTGTTAAGTAAGTAAAAGACAGAACTATGTAGCACTTTAAAGACTAACAAGATGGTTTATTAGGTGATGAGCTTTCGTGGGCCAGACCCACTTCCTCAGATCAATATGTGGAAGAAAATCCGCACAACCATATATCCCAAAGTGACACAATAAAAAAAAATGAACGCATGTGAAATTGACAAATCGAATTTTAGAACAGAGTGGGGGTGAGGGGTTATTTGTAATCCATCTTCGTGTAGAATATTGGTGTAGAGAGCTTCTACATCCATGGTAGCAAGGATGGCGTTATCAGGGAGGTTATCGATGTTTTGTAGTTTTCTCAGGAAGTCAGTAGTATCTCGGAGATAGCTGGGAGTGTTGGTTGCGTAGGGTTTGAGAAGAGAGTCTACATAGCTGGATAATCCAGTAGTGAGCGTGCCGATACCTGAGATGATGGGGCATCCAGGGTGTCCAGGTTTATGGATTTTGGGAAGCAGATAGAACAATCCTGGTCGGGGTTCAGAAGGTATGTCTGTGTGTATTTGGTCCTGAGTAGAGGTGGGGAGTTTTTTAAGGAGACAGCGTAGTTTCTTTTGGTATTCTGAAGTAGGATCAGAGAAGAGAGGTTTGTAAAATGTGGTGTTGGAGAGTTGTCTAGTTGCCTCCTGGTCGTAGTCGGATTTATACATAATGAACGCAGCACCCCCTTTGTCAGCTGGTTTGATTATAATGTCTGGGTTATTTTTGAGACTCTGGATGGCATAGTGTTCAGCATGGCTGAGATTGGATGTCGCTTGTTGTTTGTGAATAATGTCAATCTCTGCATTGTTGTGGAAGCATTGTATATAGACATCCAGATTGCAATTCCAACCATCAGGGGGAGTCCATATAGAATTGTTTTTCTTTTGGTGTTGATAGGGGGGATCTGGTTGGTTAGACTGATGTTCAGTAGTAGTTTGGAAATATTCTCATAGATGGAGGCAGTGAAAGAAAGCCTCAAGGTCACCACAAAATTGAATCCAGTTAGTGGGCGAGGTGGGGCAGAAAGAAAGCCCCCGGGATAAGACAGACTCTTCTGCTGGATCTGAGGAAGTGGGTTTGGCCCACGAAGGCTACGTCTAGACTGCAAGCCTCTTTCGAAAGAGGCTTTTTCGAAAGATACTTATTACAAAGATACTTTCGAAAAAGCCTCTTTCGAAAAAGAGCGTCTAGACTGCAAGCGGAACTTTCGAAAAAGCAACCCGCTTTTTCGAAAGAAAGCAGCGAGTGAGTCTGGATGCTCTCTTTCTAAAAAAACCCGGTTGGCATTCAAGAATGCCTTTTTTCGAAAGACCACTTTCGAAAAAAGGCGTTCTTCCTCATGAAATGAGGTTTACCGCCGTTGAAAGAAAAGCCGCGTTCTTTCGATTTAATTTCGAAAGAACGCGGCTGTAGTCTAGACGCAGGTGAAGTTTTTTCGAAAAAACCCGAGTCTGGACACAGCCAAAAACTCATAACCTAAAAAACCATCTTGTTAGTCTTTAAAGTGCTACATAGTTCTGTCTTTTGTTTCGGCTACACCAAACTAGCACGGCTGCATCTCTATCTCTGTTAAGTAAGTAGGAAGTGTTCTTGATCAGACAGACAGACTCACAGACAGACTGATGCACTGTAAAATATATAGAGAGATAAATGTGTTAATTCTTGTTTCCATTTTTTAATGCCTACTGAAGTCTGAAATTTAGTTAAATTCTGCTCATATATTCAGGCATGTGTTAATAATGGAACGCTGAACTTGCATACTACTCCATTATTGTACAGAAGATACATTCAGTTAAAATATTTGTAAATTGAGCATTTACTACTTATTCTACAATTCTGTTTTTTAACAGGAAAAGCTAATAAGAGAAGCAAAAGAAAATGGAGTTTCTAAAAAAGAAAAAAAGCATAAGGTGAATTTTACTTTGATTTTTTGTAAAATGTTATGATTTGTGTTAATAGTCATGTACAATGAAACTAAATGAAAATAGTAGTAAGTGGGCATTGTAATATGTTGTTTATTTTAATATATTTTCATGTATTATTTTTTTTTAGAAAATACAAACATCCTTTATAGAGACTCCTAAAACGAGCTTAAAGCTTGCCTCAGTTAATTCAGAAAAATCTTTATCCCAGAATTTCACACCTTTTAGAGAGAAGAAGTTGGAAAACAAAGAACTGTCGTCTCAGACACCTGCTAAAAGTGTCTTGGGCACTCCATCATTAAAGGTTTGTTGCTTGTGGGATAGTATATTATTTCCACATTTTAAGAAGAGCACTGGTGGGAAGCAAAAGAGAACATGGGCAGAGCCACATAGAGAAATTTCACGATACAAGCCCCTCCTCTGGCCTGTGATACCTACCACCTATGATGCAGGTTAAGTTGAACAAGTGGCACCCTAAGCACGGATCTGTGCATGCGATTGCAAATAATTGTAGCCAGACCCCTTACTCTGTGTCCCCTGGACATAGGTGCCCACTCCATATGTGTCCCGGGGCTGGAGCACCCACAGAAGGAAATCAGGTGTTTAGCATCCACTGGCAGCCAGCTCTCCCTTCTTCTCCAGCACCTCCTGCCCCTGGGCAAACCTTCCCTATTAACCTCTTCCCCTCCCTTCCAGTGCCTACTATCCACCTCAATCAACTGTTTCACGGTATGCAGGAGGCTCTAGAGGAAGGGGGAGGAGTGGAGATAGGCATGCTTGGAGGGGGTGGGAAGAGGTGAAGTGAGAGTAAGGACTTGGGAGAAGGGGTAGTGAGTGCTCTGGGGCGGAGCAGGGATGGGAAGAGGCAGTATGGAGGGGCTCAAGGAAAGGGGTCATGTAGGGGTCAGTTTCTGGGGTGGAGCACAGGGCTGCATACCTCCCAGGCCCAAAGAAAGCTGACGTCTATGCCCTTGGACCACAGGATGTTAGCACATAGTTAAGTTGGAGTCTTTACCACAAAATCAGCTGGTTACGTAGTCTTTGAGATAGTTTGGTCTTGCCAAGAGGCAACCGCACCAGAAATGACTTATCTCTGTCTCCCTGTTACCATATTCTTTCTCTTTGGAGTGTCTGCCCTCTCTGTGAGGTTGGCCTTCGGTTCTCTGTCATTGTATTATGTAATAATTTCTGCATTTTTGGAGGCTTGTTCTGAATGTTGTCTCGTGGTTCTTCTTCAAGTAGTGTCCTTATGGCTACATGTACACTGCAATGTTTTTATCTGAAAAAGGTACGCAAATTGCGGAGTGCAATTTTTCTGATAGTTTTGTTGGAAGAGACTTTTCCAAAATTTGGCCCATCTACATTGGACCAAATTTTGGAAAAGCCTCTTCTGGAAGAGCTCTTCTTCTTCAAATGATGTCCCCGTGGATGCTCCACTAAAGGTGTCAGGCTCGTCCCGGCGCCGCAATCCGGAGAGTTTTCGCCAGCAGTATCCCCCTCCGGTGGACCGCGCATGCGCAGAAGTGCCTTGCGCTGTTCGCGCCTTTTCTGCGTTGAGCGGTCCGACGCGCCAGTTCCTCCTAAGCATCCATGGCCGCAGACGGAGTTGGAACACGCTCCTCCTTGTCTGAGGAAAATTGAACTTAATATCGTTACTGTTCCTTCCCAGTTAGCCCCTTCCTTATAGTATTAGTCAGTTTTTTCTAGTTAGTTGTTTAAAAAAAAAAAGTTGACTGTTACCGTTGTCTATAGGCGGCTTGGACCGGCCTTTCAAGTTGTCTTTCTACCCGAAGACTGCCGGATTAATCATACCTGGATCCCTGGGCTTTAAGAAATGCGCCGACCCCATGCTGGCCTCGGATGGCCACTCCTGCTGCATTTGCTGCCTGGCAGACAGCCACATTCCCCAAAAATGCAGTCTCTGCTCTAAGTTGACCGCTCGGGCAAGACGGGACAGAGAAATGCGCCTGAAGATGTTGCTCTTCAATAAGGCGCTCCAACCCCCGTCAGCAGGGGAACGAGAGGCTTCAGTCCCATGTAAGTCTCGGGTCGGAAAAAGCTCTGCTCCGTCTAGGAGCGTAAGTGCAGGAGAGGGACGGAGCTCATCGGGCTTCCCTCCCAGACAGGGAGCGGATAAGACAACTAAAACCCACAGCACATCGGTGCCTATTTCCGCACTCCCTGTAGCATCGGCACCGACAGTGCGTCGAGTCGGCACCTTCATCTATGGCACTGACTCTCCACACGGCACCGCAGGCAGACACGGCACCGTCTCCAAAACCGAGACCTCATCCAGCACCGGTGAAAGAGCCCCCAGCTAGAACAGAGTCTCCCTATGCAGGCGCCCCTGCACCGCGGGCCGAGCCAGCACCGAGGGCCAAGCTGGCACCGAGGAAGCAATCGGTGCCGAGACCGCTCCGGCCCCATTCAAGGCCAGGAGAACCACCTCGACACTGCGGCGAAGAACCCTTATCAAGGCACCAACACAGCACATCCGCACTGGCCTCCACGGAGCGACCAATGCATGTTACCCAGACAACGCCGCCAATCCCATCAGACCCGGGTTCCCAAGGCCCAACAATTTGCTGCTTCAGGAGAGGACGCAGCACCGCCATCCCCATTCTCGGTGCCTAGGTCACCATGCCTATCAAAGGATGTATCTGCCTCTGCCATCTCGGTCCACGGCATCCCAGTTCTGATGGCTCCCCCATCCAAGAGAATACCAACTAAGGCACAGAGGAAAACACACCATGTCCTCACACCTTCCTCCAGCCCTGGCAGAGCAGTCTTCTCCCCTGAGCCATCACTTTCCTCTCATCAAAGGGGGCAGCATTACTATGGGCATTCTCCCACTCGACGATACTGGAGATCCCTGAGACGATCTATTACACCACTACGTTATCGTCACGCATACTACTCGAGGTCTTCATCTCATTATTCCCATCGCTCACGATCCCCAATATCACATTCGCGTTTTCATCATCACAGAAGCGCCACCTCATATTCTCCTGCATACTCCCACCATGATTACCATCACAGATGGCACACCTCGCACTATCGTGACCGTTCAAGCTCTTCTACGAGGCTTTCACCATCCTTGTCCCCAGAACGTCATCAATCATACTCGCCACAACCAAGGACCCAAGATACCATCCCACCCGTGCAGTGTCCTATCGGTGTCCTATCCAACACCTATCGGCGACGCTTCAACAACATCCGCTCCCCACGGTGACGTCCCTCAGTCCCCGGCGACGGACCAGCAACCCACAGGTTCCCCGACAGACCACCCCAGATAATGCGGTTTTTAATGATGGAGCCCGCTCTGGTGGATGATTACAAGCAGTTTCACGAGCTTTTTAGAAGAGTCACCTATTCACAGAATTTATGTACCTCGGAAGTACCCCAGAAGCAGCATGCACTCCTCAGGAATCTCCAACAATCCCACAAGTCAAAGCTGGCTCTTCCTTTCGATGCCGCAATTCTTGGAATCTCTAACGACATCTGGCAGACTCCAGCGTCCGTGCCCCGTACAAATAAGCGCATGGATAAGAAATACTTTATCGACGCTAAGGATGCGGAATTTCTCTTCACTCATCCCGCCCCCAATTCCATCGTCATCAATGCTGCCCAACAAAAGGCAAAGTCCGCACAATCGAGAAATTCAGTGGCGGACAAGGAAGTGAAGAGTCCCGACCTCCTCGGGAGGAAGGTGTATTCATCCGCTACTGCCACTCTGAGAATGGCCAACTATTCCGCCCAACTTGCTAACCACGATTTTGACAATTTCTCTAAGTTGGTGCCTGTGATACAGCATTTACCAGATTCCAAGAGAGACGTACTTAAATCTATCATGCAGGAGGGTTTTACAGCAGCCCGCACTGCTCTCCAGATCTATCTGGATATTGCTAATTTGGCTTCCCGCACTACGGCAACGTCTGTTGTCATGCAACATGCCTCTTGGCTACACCTGGCCTCCGTGCCTAAAGAGCTACAACCCAAGGTGGAGGACCTCCTGTTCGACTGCGCCTTATTGTTTACACAGAACACAGATCAAGTGTTCCATTCTGGAAAAGACTCCCAATCTACGTTAAGAACCCTCAGGATGTACACTCCACCTTACAGGCGCAAGAGAGCATGGCCATACAACAGACATAGGCTTTCCTCCTATACCGCCCAACGCTTTAGACCATATAACCAACACTAGCAAAGGCAGCGCCCTCAGCGACGGTGCCAACAGCCTAATAAGCCGCAGAATCAATAACAACCCCGACAGCAGGTTTGACGCCCTTGTCGAGGGACTGCGCACCATCCCCCTTTCGAAGCCCTACCCACAAGTAACCAAGCTGTTCCAGTATCGCCTGAGACCCTGTTACCGCCACTGGTTCACCGTCACCACGGACCATTGGGTCAGGGAGATCGTCACCTCTGGTCTCACCATTCCTTTCTCCACCCTCCCCCACTCCAACCCTCCATCCCTGTCCCTTTTCAGGGACCCCTCTCACGACCTTCTACTGCAGCAGGAGGTCACGCACCTACTTACCACTGGTGCAGTGGAGGAGGTTCCTTCCGACTTCAGAGGCAAAAGCTTCTATTCCCGGTACTTCCTCACGCAGAAGAAATCTGGCGGGTGGAGACCGATTCTAGATCTTCGTGGCCTCAACCACCACCTGAGGAAGCAAAAATTCAAAATGGTTACTTTGGGCTCCATCATACCAGCACTATATCAGGGGGACTGGTTCGCGTCCCTCGACCTCCAGGATGCATACTTTCATATCTCCATCCATCCGGTTCACAGGAGATTTCTATGCTTCACCCTGGGCAAGGACCACTACCAATATGCAGTACTTCCTTTCATTCTCTCTGCGGCTCCAAGGGTATTTTCAAAAACCCTGGCAGTTGTAGCCACATACCTCTGACATGCCAGCATCACCATCTTTCCCTATCTCGATGACTGCCTCCTCAGGGCCCCCTCTATGCGAAAGGCCCAGACCACAGTTGCTGTTACAAGAGGCATCTTCGAGGCTCTAGGGTTGATCATCAACCTACCAAAATCTTCTTTGACCCCGGCCTAGTCCATCGAGTTCATCGGAGCCAGAATAGACTCTACAACCGCCATGGCGTACTTACCCATAGACAGAGCCAATGCCATCCGGGACTTAGTGAACGTCCTGCGCACCGCTCTGGCAGTTTCGTTCCTCACGTGCCTGAAGTTGTTAGGCCACATGGCGGCTACAACATACGTCATCGCACATGCGTGTCTTCGCATGCGGTGTCTGCAGCATTGGCTCCTGGTGGTATACAAACCCGGCGTCACCGATACCCACAAGCTGACGTCTATCCCTGCTCTAGTCAAAGACTCGCTGATATGGTGGCTTGATCCGACCAATACACTCGAGGGTGTCCCATTCCGCTCTCGAGCTCCATCCGTACAGATTACCACGGACGCATCTCTTAAGGGCTGGGGAGCACATACGCGACACCATCAGGTCCAAGGTTTATGGTCTCACCAGGAAGCCCTACTCCACATAAACTTCCTAGAACTCAGGGCAGTCTTCAATGCCTGTCGACACTTCGTCCACCAGATCCAAGGGACTACAGTACAGATCCTTACGGACAATGTCTGCACTGTATACTATATCGATCACCAAGGCGGAGCCAGATCCAGAACTTTATGTGCAGAATCAATCCACCTCTGGAACTGGGCGATTCACCATGGTTTCACACTCTCAGCCACCTACCTCCCTGGCAAGGGCAATACCATAGCGGATGCACTGAGAAGATCTTTCCACTCCGAGGACGAATGGGAGTTCCTCGACAACGTAGTCCGTGACCTCTTCCAACTTTGGGGCTACCCGGACGTGGAACACTTCACGACTCGCGACAACAAGAAATGCCGTTCTTACTGCTCGAGAGGTGGCATAAGCAGTGGATCGAAAGGAGATGCCTTTCTGCTCCATTGGGAATGTACCATCTTCTATACGCCTTTCCCCCAATTCCCCTGATACCTCGGGTAATAGGGAAAATACTAGCAGACGCAGCGAAAATAATCCTGGTGGCCCCCTTTTGGCCTCATCAGACCTGGCTGCCACAACCTATGCACATGTCATTGTCTCAGCCTCACCATAGAATCATAGAACCATAGAGCTGGAAGAGACCTCAGAAGGTCATCAAGTCCAGCCCCCTGCTCTAGGCAGGACCAATCCCAACTAAATCAACCCGGCCAGGGCTTTGTCAAGCCGAGACATAAACACCTCTAGGGATGAAGACTCCACTACTTCCCTAGGTAACCCATTCCAGTGCTTCACTACCCTCCTAGTGAAATAGTTTTTCCTAATATCCAACCTGGACCTCTCCCAGCACAGCTTGAGACCATTGCTCCTTGTTCTACCATCTGTCACTACTGAGAACAGCCTCTTTCCATCCTTTTTGGAACCTCCCTTTTGGAAGTTGAAGGCTGCTATCAAATCCCCACTCACTCTTCGCTTGTGTAGACTAAACAGACCCAACTCGCTCAGCCTCTTCTCATAAGTCATATGCTCCAGCCCCCTAATCATTTTGGTTGCCCTCTGCTGGACCCTCTCCAGTGCATCCACATCCTTTTTGTAGTGGGGGGCCCAGAACTGGACACAATACACCAGATGTGGCCTCACCAGAGCTGAATAAAGGGGAATAATGACATCTCTGGATCTGCTGGCAATGCTCCTCTTAATGCAACCTAATATGCCATTAGCCTTCTTGGCTACAAGGGCACACTGTTGACTCATATCCAGCTTCTCATCCACTGTAACCCAAGGTCCTTTTCTGCAGAACTACTACTTAAGTGGTTGGTCCCCAGCCTGTAACAATGTTTGGGATTCTTCCTTCCCAAGTGTAGGACTCTGCTCTTGTCCTTGTTGAACCTCATCAGATTTCTTGTGGCCCAATCCTCCAATTTGTCTAAGTCACTCTGGACCCTATCTCTGCCCTCAAGCATATCTACCTCTCCCCTTAGCTTAGTGTCATCCGCAAACTTGCTGAGGGTGCAATCCATCCCTCATCCAGGTCATTAATAAAGATATTGAACAAAACTGGTCCTAGAACCGAACCTTGGGGCAGTCCACTAAAAACTGACCACCATCCTGACATCGAGCCATAGATCATTACCCGCTGGGCCCGCCTTCTAGCCATCTTTCTATCCATCTTACTGTCCATTTATCCAATCCATATTTCATTAACTTGCTGGCAAAAATATTGTGGGAGACTGTATCAAAAGCCTTGCTAAAGTCAAGGTATATCACATCCACTGACTTTCCCACATCCACAGAGCCAATTACCTCGTCATAGAAGCTAATCAGATTGATCAGGCATGACTTGCCCTTTGTGAATCCATGCTGACTATTCCTAATCACTTTCGTCTCTTCCAAATGCCTCAAAATGGATTCCTTAAGGATCCCCCTTCCATGATTTTTCTTCTGTGCACAGATAATTCCGAAACACAATAATTCCGTTTGGGCTACTGCTTCATACTCACCCCTAGTGGAGCACCCACGGGGACACCACTTGAAGAAGAAGAAATTGTCACTCACCCTATGCAGTAACATCTGTTCTTCGAAATGTGTGTTCCCGTGGGTGCTCCACGACCTACCCTCCTCCCTCCTTCAGAACTCTCACATTTCTATTTTTCAAATGTTCTGGCTAGGAGGAACTGGCGCGTCAGACCGCTCGACGCAGAAAGGGCGCGAATGGTGCAAGGCACCTCTGCGCATGCACGGTCTGCCGGAAGGGGCTACTGCTGACAAAAACTCTCTGGATCGTGGCACTGGGACAAGCCTGACACCTCTAGTGGAGCACCCACGGGGACACACATCTCGAAGAACAGATGTTACTGCACAGGGTGAGTAACAATTTCTTCCCTGGACCCAGCAGAGTTTTTCTGGGATACATCGGGTATCCCAGGAAAACCCTGTAGTCTAGATGTAGCCTCTGAGTGCTCCACTGTAGATACATGTATGCCTCTGCGCCTCTAATGAGAGATTTTTGGTAGCAGTATTTGTTGAGACCACCTATGTGCTCTCTCCCTTCTTCATGGTCTGCCTTGAGGTTTTCTAGCACTGTAAGGGGGAAGAACTCCCTCACTTCCTTCTCAACTGCCTTTGGCCTACAAGAGAGAAAGCAGATGTCTCTGAGACTTACTTATCTGTGTCATATCAAAAGTAAAATGCAGGACAATGTAGCACTTTAAAGACTAACAAGATGGTTTATTAGATGATGAGCTTTCGTGGGCCAGACCCACTTCCTCAGATCAAATAGTGGAAGAAAATAGTCACAACCCCAAAGGATACAATTAAAAAAAATGAACACATATGAACAAAAAATATGTTTTTTTTTTTAATTGTATCCTTTGGGGTTGTGACTATTTTCTTCCACTATTTGATCTGAGGAAGTGGGTCTGGCCCATGAAAGCTCATCATCTAATAAACCATCTTGTTAGTCTTTAAACTGCTACATTGTCCTGCATTTTGCTTCAGCTATCCTAGACTAACACGGCTACATTTCTATCACATATCAAAAGTAGTAGTTGTTTTTGTTTGTTTTGCTTTCCCTGAAAGTTAGTGTTTCTTTTTTTCCCACTCCCTTGGGATTAAAAAAGAAAAAGCCAAAGAAAGAAAAAAATATTAATTTACTTTTCCTGTCCTGTCTGGGGGCATTCCATTGTCCCCTACCATGTGGTTAGAAGACTAGTTTAGAAGAATACACTACCGAGTTTTGTCAAGGAAACTAATGTCGACAATCAGAAGTTGCAAAAAAAAAAAAAAAAAAAAAAAAAAGTCGTGAAGTGTGTTTACACTTGCTCCCTCTGTTGACCTTGTCTTTATGTCCCCCGCTGACAGAGGGAACAGTGTATTGTGGGTATATTTCCCACAGTGCCTGTTGACCTCATCTGTTGTTAGGTATTGTGGGACCATGGAAGAGAGCATGGGGCATTCATGGCCCATATAAAACTTGAGGCATTGCTTTGTTCAGGCAATTCTGACATCCTTTCACGCTCTTTTTCAATTGCCATTCTCTGCTGTGCACTCCAGCATCTGCAGCCCAAGTCTCCTTTGGATTATTTCCCAGTGTGCTGATCATGCTACTGATGCCATCCTTCTTGCTCTCTGGGGTTCCCCAGCACCCTGTCCTGCTGGCCCAGAAGTTCTGGTCTTCCCTAGACAAGGCACAGAGTTGGGGTAATCACCCCTATCCCCCAAGGCAGCAGTGCGGGGAGGGGCAGGAGGGAGCCAGTGCTCAGTGGGGACCGGCTTAAAAGCCAGCTCACCACTAGCACTGGCTCCTGTGGAGTCACCGTCCTCCCACCCTTGCACTTCTGCCTCTGATAGAGAAGCAGCAGGATGGTACATGTGGGAAGCAGCTCTTAAGCTGGCTCCCCACACATATCAACTCCTGCAGAGCCACCTGCCCCCGTGCTGCCTCTTTATTAGAGGCAGCTGGGGAGAGGGCGGGCAGAAGCCAGTGCTTGTGGGGCTTTGGCTTTTAAGCTAGTGCTAAATAGCCTTGAGGCATACCACAAAGGAGGAGAGCGCATCCATGGGTTCAACAGACACTGCTATAAAAAAAAACTCTGATTAGAAGTGCAAGGTCACACACCACATAGGGATACATCTCAAAGAACCATAATTACTGCACAAGTTAAGCAACTTCATCTTCATAAATGGCTTCTGTTCTTCAGATCACTTGTTCTTCTGGCATAGTTACCTCATATGACCTTTGCGCCACCTCCGCACTCGCAATTCCTTTATTCCATTCTGTCTTTAATAGCTGTATCTTCACAGGAGTTCCTTTTATGGAGGAGAGACCAAGGAAACATAGGCCCTCTAATGACAGTTCAACAGATCATGATACAACTCCGATTCTGTGCTCTTCGTTTGGTCATCCGTTTATAACATTTGTGTAACAACATAATCTTTAATGTTGTTGGCTTTTCCCCCTAGACATATACTGTGAAGACTCCTCCAAAATATAAATTGCAAAGGGAAATCATGAATCCACTTTCAGAAGATGTGAAAAAAAAAAGAAAAGTGCTTTTAGAGATGGATACTTACTCAGATAGCTCAGAACAAAATGACCTGCTGGTAAATATTCCAAAATGGATAGTGCATTTCACAGTTTATTCTGTGTATGTGCTTTGCTGCAGCTCAATGTTTGTCTACTATTCAGGATATTTTATACTGTACAAAACAAAAATACGTATTCGAGTGTATATTTAAGTAGCAGTTCAAATTGTTAGTTTACATGTATATAAAGAGTAACTCCGTAACATGGTCAGAGTCTATCTACAGAAACATGGTAGCATAGAAAACGTATATAGTTTATTATGTCTTTGATAATATTATGTCTTCTGTTCTTTGAAAAGTAATATTATGTAACTTTCTTTTTAATTTAAGAGCATAGTCTCAGAAGAAGAAATGTTTAAAAAGCTGTACAAAAACTGTCCTCAAGCTTCTCACTTATGTGTCACGACATCAAAAAAGGTACTGAACTTTATTTCAGCTTAAACTTATATATTTGAAATATTTTGTCATAATAATAAATAAATGGCTTTACTTTTGTTCTTAGATAACAACTCCGTCAACTATAAAATCTCCTGGTGCTGCACTGAAACTTACAGCTATGAGAAGGATGCGAGAGACTGGTTGGACTGCAGTTTCAAAAATAGATAGGAAAAAAAAAATGAAAGAAGCTGAAAAACTCTTTGCCTAAAATTAATACTAATGATCACTTAGAAATGTTTTGTTCATATAAAATCTTTTACAGTAGAATATATTCATCCAACACAGCACTTCCAGCATATTACTGGGCATGGGCAAAACCTGTAAAAGTGCTGCATGGGTGAAACCCCTATTGATTTCATTGTGGTTACTTTATTTCACCACAGACTCATCCTTTGTAGGACTTTTCACATTGGTTTTACTTGGTCATAAAGCAACATAAACCTGGTCATAAACTTGGCCCAGTTTGTTTGAGAATTGATAGGAAAAAATGTATGCTATTTTAAAATGGAAAATAAGTTGCAAAATTGTTTGAAGTAATTTAACATCAGATTTTGTTCTTTTGAAGTTTACATTCACTTTTGAAGTAACTTAGCCATAAGAGTAATGTTTGAAATGTTGAACTATATTCGTTGTATTGAATACTTCTTTGTACTCATTTCTTTTTTGTTCTTTTGATACATTGTTTACAAATGTTCTTTTAGGGAAGTTAGTTGAGGCAGTAGCCTGTTTTTGTATTGCAACATTTAAGTGTTGAATTTCTAATAATATTGATTCAAATTTTATTTCTTTTACTTTTTAGAAATCTAGTTTTACAATAAATACTATATGTAAATTTGTTCTTTCAGGTTACTGAAAACATAATTTCCAAATGTCATTAAGTGGTTAATTTGATTAAGTTTGGGGAAAGTACTAGCTAAATGCCTATCTATAAAATGATAAGCTTATCAGTAGCCAGGTTAGTACCAAACAGGTGTTAAAGCAAAAATGTTACTGTTCAGATAGCAGGAAATTCTCCAAATTACTCTTGGGGACCAACATCTTCTTTTAAAAACAACTTTATTTTTTTATAAAGCTTGCACAAAGTAACTTAAAACCAATGTATATTTTTTGGTAGTTGATTAATCTCAATTGCTCCAAAAATAGTACAGAGGTGTCAAAGTGTAAAATAAACTTCAGGGGAAAAAAAAAACAAATAATTTGATTTCTCAACATAAGTAGATCCACAAATATCAAGGCAAATCAAAATCTTTGGATGAAAGCTTGGCCCCATAGTAATTATTTGCAAAATTCCTAATCACTAGTACTTAGAATTTCACTCATTTGCATCTATAGAAATGTATTACAGGCAGTCCCCGAGTTACGCGGATCCGACTTATGTCAGATCCGCAGTTACGAACGGGGTTTGCTGCCCGTCTCCCTGGTCTGCTGAAGACAAGCAGACCAGGGAGACGGGAAGCAAAGCCTCTGAGGACGCCGGCAGCGGGACAGCCATGGCGCGTCTGGGCTGTCCGCTGCCCGCGTGCTCCGCGGCTTTGCTCCACGTCTCCCCAGACCAGGGAGACGGGGAGCAAAGCCGGGGAGCACGCGGGCAGCAGACAGCCCAGGAGCGCTGCGGCTGTCCCGCTGCCGGCGTGTTCCGCGGCTTTGCTCCCCGTCTCCCTGGTCTGCTGGAGACCAACAGACCAGGGAGACGGGGAGCAAAGCAGAGCAAAGCCGCGGAGCACGTGGGCAGCGGACAGCCCAGACGCGCCGCAGCTGTCCCGCTGCCGGCATCCTCAGAGGCTTTGCTCCCCGTCTTCCTGGTCTGCTAGTCTCCAGCAGACCAGGGAGACGGGGAGCAGAGCCGCAGAGCACGCAGGCAGCAGGACAGCCGGGGAGCGTCTGAGCTGTCCCGCTGCCCCCGTGCTCCGCGGCTTTGCTCCGGACATCTGTGGTACAGCAGCTGGGGCGCTGCCGGTTGGTCCCGTAGCGCCGCTCTGGGCGCTAGTGGACCAACCTGGCAGCACCCCAGCTGCTCTGCCCCAGGCGTCCTGATTCAGCCACTGCTGGTCAGTTTCAGCAGCGGCTGAATCAGGACGCCTGAGACAGAGCAGCTTGGGTGCTGCTAGGTTGGTCCAGTAGCGCCGAGGAGCAGCGCTACTGGAGAAACCCAGCAGCACCCAAGCAGCTCTGCCCCAGCGTCCCCAAGTCAGCCGCTGCTGAAACTGACCAGCGCTGACTACAGGAGGCCGGAGGCAGAGTTGCTCTGCCCCGGGCTTCCTGGAATCAGCCGCTGATCAGTTTCAGCAGCGGCTGACTTGGGGACGCCTGGAGTTCTTAAGTTGAATCTGTATGTAAGAACTGGCGTCCAGATTCAGCCTGTTGAAACTGATCAGCGGCTGATTCCAGGAAGCCAGGGGCAGAGCAACTCTGCCTTGGGCTTCCTGTAGTCAGCCGCTGGTCAGTTTCAGCAGCGGCTGAATCTGGATGCTAGTTCCGACTTACATACAGATTCAACTTAAGAACAAACCTACAGTCCCTATCTTGTACGTAACCCGGGGACTGCCTGTATTGGTTTTTTTTGTATTATCATAGCACCTCCATATCATTTAGTCATGGACCAGGACTCCATTGTTCCAGGTAGTGTGCAAACACAGAACAGAAAGATGGCTCCTGCTCCAAATAGTTTATAATCCAAGTATAAGACCAGAAAGAGATGAAGAAAAGCAAATAGAAAGGGGGTACAGGTACCTGCTTCTTCTGGGCCTCGGGGGTGCTCCAGTCTCATCCTGCCCTATTCCCTGAGCACACTCTGTCTCTGCTTCTCCCACGTGCTACATAAAAAATGATTGTGACAAGTGGTAGGCGGTGGGTGGGAGGAGCTGATCTGTAAGGAAGGTGGGAGGTGTTGGGATGGAGGTGGAAGCTGGCTGCCAGTGGGTACCACAAACACCCACTATTTTTTTTTCATGGGTGTTCCAGGGCTGCAGCAACCACAGAGTTGGCATGTATGGACAGGGGAGTAAATATTCAGCATGATAGGCAGTGGCTGATGCAATCTAATTGTTCTTCTTCAAGGGTCCCCATGGGTGCTCCACTTACGTGTGTCAGCGCTGCTGCGCACACAACCCGGAGATCTTTGCTAGCAGTCTCTCAGCTACCGGCGTGTGCTGCGCTATTGTGCAGTCACTAAGAATGACAGTTAGGCATCAATTTTTAATGGAAAAATTGACCCCACATAGCACGTTTTCGCTTAGCACAAACATTTTCAGAAACGCTTCTATAGTGTTAAATGAGGAATTACTGTATACAAGTACCATTATATTAATCAGCATATTGAGCATGAAACTGAAGCCGTAGGAAAGTATGGCATACATAGAGTATGGAGACCTTGGACTTATTCCTGGTTCTGCCATAGTCCTGCTAGGTGATCTTGGGAAAACCACTTCATCTCTGTGATTCAGTTTTCCTCATCTTTAATATGGAGATAAAAATACTTGCCTTCTTTGTGAAGTAGTTTGAAGTTTACTGACTAAGAGCTAGTATAATTTTAATATGGTAATAAAATGATACTTAAAAATTAATGTTACATCTAATTAAAGAGATTGCTCTATACTGCTGGCATTATTACTACATTATGAGTATTGTGGTAGTAACTACAAAGTGTCAAAGGTTGGGGAAAGTCCTTCATTTTCACCAGATAAAATTTCAAGTCTGAACTTCCCAGGTCTGGAGTCAAATGGTAAGTATTCAGCTTGAAGCTCATCATTTTCCAGTACAGTCATATTGGCATTATAAACCTTTGCTGCATCATACAGTCCTCCTGATATCACCAGTGTGTCATCTGGAGAAGTGTAAATGTCAGCTGTAAAATATTGAAAGCATTGTTAAATATTATTACAGTATTATGTGGAGAGAGAAGTGTAGCAAATTCAAGCAAATCGCAAGGCCTAAAACCTTCACTATGCAAAGATGCATTCACATTTTACTTCTAGTTTGTATACCTGTGATTTGACTACATGTATTAAAGTAAAAATTATCAGAGGGGTAGCCATGTTAGTTTGTATCTGCAAAACCAATGAGGAGACCTGTGGCACCTTAGGGTGCGTCTACACTGTACCTGAAGCTCAAAATAAGCTGCACAATTTGAGCTACCCAAATTGTGTAGCTTATTTCGAGTCAATTTTGAAATAGCTTATTTGAAATTTGGCATTGTCTACACAGCACTTATTTCAAAACACATCACTATTCCAAAACGTCCCTTACTCCTCAGGGAGTCTGAATAGTGAGCCTGTTATATTTTGAAATAATGGGCATGCTCAAAAGACATGGAATCTCGAAATAGTGCTGCAGTATAGACGTAGCCTTAGAGATTAAGATTTATTTGGGCATAAAATTTACATGGGCAAAAACCTACTTTGTCACAAAGTTGTTTTTTGCCCACAAAAGCTTTATGCCCAAATAAATTGATTAGTCTCTGAAGTGCCACATGACTCCCATGTTGTTTTTTTAAAGTGAAAATGGAAATATAAACAAACATCATTGCATTCCAGGCACTAATCCAGATAGCAAATGAAAAATGAGCGAATCTACTTCTTTGTAATATATATTTTGACTTGTACACTCTTCAAGTAATAATGTAGTAGAAATTATCTGATTCTAACAAATTGTGATGATCTGAATTTTAATAAAATAACCTTAAATAAAAGAAGGAATAGAAGAACTAGGGAACACTGAAAAAGTGCCACATTGTTTTGGGTGAGTGGCATTAAAAAGAGGGGGTTATGGTAGAAGTACTTAGACAAATCTTCAGATGGTTAGCAGGAAATATGTTCTGAGTAAAAATCTGAGAGACCTCCCCCCTCAGATGTGTCATTTTAACACAAGATTTTATTAACTCCTTAATTGTCAGCCAGCTGGCCTTTCAATAATCCATGAAAGATATTACAGTAAGTACAAAATATCACTATTATTACATGGAAATTTGGGTTTATTTATATCAATTCACTCAGGAAAATAGTATATTTTAAAGGTCATAATTTGTAGTACCTGAAGCAATTGACAACAATTAAAACATTTATGCATTTACCTATGCATTTTTATTTCAAAATTTAGACTAAAATTCTGCTTAGTTATCCCAGATCCCTCTTATCTGTGCAGTATCATTTAGTTCAAGAAAACTGTATTCTTCAGCCATTATCTGTAAAAAATATAAGTAGCACAAGCATATCTCTAGCTGACATTTTCTCAATGCTTGTATGTATTAGTTATACAAAGAAATATTTGGATAATTATCTGTCAATGGCTTCTTAATTTAAATTTGTTATTGTTTACAAATATATTAGGCATACTTGGGTATGCCTATACACTGCATTCCTCTTTTGAGAGAGGAATGCAAATGCAGAGGAACAAAATTACAAATGAAGCGTGAATTTGAATTTCCCGTGCTTCATTAGCATAATCGCATCCGGGCGCTATTTCAGAAAAAGAAACTATATGTTGATGCGGTTATTTCGAAAGAAAACCCTTCTTTCGAAATTACCCTTAAACCTCATTTTATAAGGAGGAAGGGTAATTTCGAAAGAAGGGTTTTCTTTCAAAATAACCGCGTCTAGACAGCGTTTCTTTTTTCTAAATAGTTCCCGGATGCAATTATGCAAGTGAAGCGTGGGAAATTCAAATCTGTGCTTCATTTGCAGTTTCTCTCAGCTGCATTTGCATTCCTCTGTCGAAAGAGGAATGCAATATAGACATACCCTTGGTGAATCACTTCCTTTAACTCAGCTAATTTATACATTAAATATGTACACATTATACATTTATTATACTACATTTTACTTTGTGAAGTTAATCCACATAACCAGTTCTCAGGAGGGTATAGCCTTTCAGAACTTGATCTCTAAAGCATCTCACTAACTAGTGAGAGGTACAGTTAGTATCTGCAAATACTAAATAATCAATTTCAGTAAGTGACTCTAATGACCAATGAAAAAATTCTGATAAAATGAATTACCAGATTATCCAAAAATAAGTGGATGTTATTGAAAGTGCTGTCTCATTTGCATTTGTCACCACTGCTATAGTCAGTAGAAGACAAAACAAGCACTAGAGATAAAGAGCACAGAGCAAAATCTTTTTTTAATTGTTCTGGGGACTTTTACTAATACATCCCTACTGTAAGCGAAAGAACTAAATACCTTGAAATATTTCCAGATTTATTTGTAGGATAGTGTACCAGTACAAAGGATTCTTTGGCTTGTCACAATGTCATCAACAGCTCTGAAGATTTACTGTGACGAAATTAACAAGCAGATTTTTGCCAAAACTGTCACTGGCTGTCTTTTCAATTTGCACTTCATTTAAAGTTATGGAAATATAGGCCTTCCATTAATGAAATATGCTCCAGTGGATGTAAGCCAAGTGGATGTAACAAAAAGTCCATGGTACCCATATGCTTTCTTGCTTTCTTAAATGATAAATATTTGAGGCTCTTCCTACTTCTGTGGAAGCACTGGTGCAAAAGTTGGCATTTGGTGTGGTGTGCTTGTTATGCATTTTCTGGCCTTGTTTTTGCTACTAAAAAGTTGTTTTACCTTGGAGTAACTAAGTCATCTTTATATAAACACACAATAAAAATGGGGCACTTGGGTTTTACTGCAACAGACAGTAGGTCAGGTCAATGCCACATGATATAATGCTAACCTCTCTAGTCTATCTTGCAATAAAACTAATGTTCCCTGTTCTCATTCTTTCCGGTCTGAATTTGGCTAAGCCATTTTAAGCATCTAAATATGCATACAAGTGCCTAATGGTTTTTTAAAACCCCTCAGATTAGGTTTCTAAATAACTTTGAAAATCTGGCCCTTCATGTTTAAGGATTTTTCATGGTTGCTGTTTCATTTAACGTAATTCATTTAATTAAAACATAAATAAATATTTAGTATAACAGTTGTCCACATTGTAATTGGAAAAGATAGTAAGTTCTCACTTCTAATCAAAAGTAACATCTTCAGCAGTTATAAATTAGTACATCTCTATTGATATCTTTTGACGGATACTGATTTACAACCGCTGAAGATCTGGTAATTACAGACTATTGTGTGGCATTACTTTATACCAGTAGTTCTTAACCTGTGGCCCATGATCTCCTTGCAGCACAGTCAACACATAGCTGTAGCACATGTTACATCCTCAGGGCTATATAGATAGTAATATAGTATAGATATGGCCCACATAACATATAGGGAGCTGTATATGTAGCCCACAATGGTAAATAGGCTAAGAAACGCTGCTTTATGCTGTTAAAAAAGCTACCACTCTCTTCCTTAGTGGTTGCCTTAAATAAACAATTTGTAGTGTGTACATGTAGAATGCAAGCTCTGATATATGATACATCTTATTAAAAATATGCTAACCTGTTTCAGAAGAGGTGTCATGTAGCCGATGATGAGAATACTGAGCTCTTCTCTTCCTGTACGTATCAAGACTACATATGACAATTGCTAGAACAACAAATGTGAGGGTGCTGCTGAAACTAATGGTCAGAATGGTCTCTGAGTTCCTTAGATGAGTTCCTCCTGTTTTAATAAAATAATTTAGAAATTGATTCTTATTTTACAGCTACACAAAACAACAAATCTCAGTCTTAAGATTTCGGTATCACAATACACAAGGTTTTCATGTGCTAACCCATCCCTTAAAAAAACCTCCCTAAAATAGATTTTAATTGCCTTAATTTCCTGCAGGTGGGACCTTCCTTGTCCAGCACCCTTGGGACCTGACCAGTCCCAAAGCAGGGAGTTTGCTAGACAAGGGAAGATCAGTGCTGGTCCTTCTACTGCGGGCATCCAGGCTCTCCTGGAGAGTCACCAGCTTCCTTGCCACTGGGTTTGCTGGCTGCCAAGCTTTGCTCTTGGCCACTGACCACTCCCGCCAGCCCTAGACACTGGGCTTCTTGCTGCCAGCCCCCTACCACTGGTTCGGTTGTGCTCTCAGCTGCTTCCCTCCCTTTCACCAGCCCAGCTGTGCGCTCAGCCCACATGGGCTTCCAGCTGCCATTGTGCAACCTAGCAGCAACACACCTAAGATGCAATGAGTCTTGTAGTAAAGTCTGGTTATAATATAGTTTGTATTTTCAAAGTAATGTTTGGGTTTGATCCTCCCAGGTCAAAGATCAAAGATATAACATATGGTCAAAATTTATAAAATTTAGGTAACTCAACTTAGTTAAATTTATAGCTAGGTCCTTAAATTAAAATGACTTTATTTTCACAGAGCCTGAGGGGCAGCTTCCATTGAAGACAATAGGACTGTGGATGATGAGCCCTATGAAAATCAGATTGTAAGGGCCTAACTATGGATATAGTTACCTAATGTTAAGTCACTAGCCCGTTAAAATGTCGGCTTATGTGATTATTTGTCTTCATTATGTTGCTTGCGTAGTTCCCCAATTCCCGTTCTATCAACCTGTACCTACTTTCCAGGTATCATGGGTGACTCTCTCTCTCATACTCCTTCATGCCTTGGGTTCAGTATGTCTCTGTTTATGGCCTTTCTTATCTCTGTATTCCACTTTCTCATCTTTTTTTTTTCTTTTCTGTATAATTTTGATTGATTAATTTTCTGATTAATTAATTTTTAAGTAATTAATTTCCCCCCCCCCCTTCCTTTCCAGGAATCCTGTTCAGGTCCTTGGCTCAACAGAAGTTTCATTTTTTGGGTGGCCCACTGGCATCTCTTTTAACTGAGCTGAGTGTCATGGGAACAGAAGAGAAAAGCTTGAGCTGATACTTTGTTCCCAGAGTTTGAGGCCCTGAACATGTAAGTTGGGGGAGAATGCTGGTGCTCTGAAAGCATTGTCACATTTGCTGTGTGTACATGATGAACCCCAGGGCCTGCTGCCATTGCTTCTTTCCAGCAAGGGGTCGGACACAGTGAACTACTCTGACTTTGGAGGCTAGGAAATAGTGCCATAGAATTTAATGACACTTACCTGAAACCTGTGATATAGGAACTGAATCTAAAGCTTTGCTAGTATTTACTTGTGTGGCTGTAGAGGACTGAGCTGTTGGTTTCAATGTGATTGAAGACATTCTGGGATTAGAATCTTTATCAGTTGCTTGATTAAAGGTTGAAACTGTAGGTGTTGATGTCACAACAGTGTTGAACCTAATAGAAATATCTGATGGGCTGTTAGTGTCTGTATTGGTGGGATGTAGCATGCTTTGTGCTAAATGAGACAAGGTTGTTAAAGCCAATGAACTAGTAATCTTTTCAGTCATGGCAATTGTATTCCAGCTGGCACTTGCATTCTGCACTGTGGTTGTATTAACAGCTTCTTTATCTGAAATGGTAGATATTGCAATGCTTCTAGATATGGTTGTATTTCCAGATTCATAAGATGTTGCTTCTGTTTGAATGTCTTCATTCACGTTGGGGGGCTGATCTGTAGCCTGAACAGAAAACACCACTGTATGATAAATCAATAGGAGCTTGAGGCACACTTGTTGTGTTCCATCCATTATGGCTTCTCACTCTTCCTGTTTAGCCGAAGATTTAACTTTCTCTGTACACATATACAAACAAACAACAGCCATGAAGACAAGCAAAATAGGTTAACTTAGTATCTCTAGGTTAGTTCCTGCAGGACTATGAGAGTAGCTGAGATTTATTGGGATTTGAGGGATTTGCTTGTCTACACAGGGACACTCAGGAAACTACAGATTAAGGTGGTAGAGTTAAAAATTAAAATGTGAAGTCAAAGCAAGTATTCTGCAATATTCACTTAAAATTAACTGTTTCTGTGAAAGCTCTTGTCAGAAATATTCACTTAAAATTAGTAGTTTTTACCAACACTCTTGCCAATGAACCTATTTTCTAGATTTCTAGAAAACAAGGAGGAGGGGAAAAGGAGGTGGGTTGTAGGCAAACATAGTTGAAGCAAACATATATTAATGGAAAATTGTTTGCAGTACTTAGTCAGTTTCTGTGTTTACCTTGGGTTCCTGCTAAAATATGTAAATGTCAGATTAGTTTCTGTTATTATCACCTATGAACTTTTTTAAGCATGGGATTTTGGAATATTACCTATTTACTGCAAAAATTATTAGTTTGTTCTTATTGGTTCTATCAAGAATGCCAGAATTTGGGGATTTAGTGTAAACTTGGGCTGTGTTATCAATTGAGTTTCAGCCCTCATTCCTATTGCTACTCTTGCAGATTTAAATTATGGAAATCCCAAGAGGCCTCAGCTAGGGTAGGGCTCCATTGTGCTAGGAGCTATATAAGTGACAGTCTTGCATCAAAAAGCTTAGTTTGGGAGTATAAACTAGTTGTTTATTATGTTCTTTGATAAACAATAAAATAAACTAGAGTTGATACAGTACCTGAAACAACATTACACTTTCTAAGTAAAACCAACAAGTTTTCTTAATAACTGCAAAGAAACCCCAAATTTACAAACTCCAAATGAAATATCAAACACTTTTGGAATTTAAATCTACATTGCAAGCCAAGAATGTCCATGTACTTCCGGGTGAGTCGTAGCTGTGAGCCAACATTAATGACACATTTACGTTCAACACACTTCATTTTCTCTACTTAGTATTCAAAATAAGTGGAGTTTTTAAGTCCATATGGAAATATTAAATCAGAACAAATCTTACCAAAATAATACTTTCAGAACTCACCTAACCAATGAAACACAGTGGCACTTGTACCGGCAGGTAGTTCCAAGTAACAGATACACTGTCTTAACATGTTCCTGTTTATTCAGACTCTGGAATACACTCTGTGGAGAGCAGGGTGAAACACTGAGATGTCTCTATGGTAACCACTGGAGTTTTGAGATTAGTCAGGGATAAGTGCACTAGGGTTGGGTTCACCTGTCTATAAATCTAGCCAGGTCAGATTACAAAGAGAGGTGTGTGTCATGCTAGCAGTTACCAATAACTTAATTTCACAGTAGTTTTAAAAAGCAACGTTTGCAGACCTACAGACAATTTTAGACTCCTTTAAAGAATGTATGTAGCAATTTCTTTAATTGTTTTCCCTCAGATGTGGTGTAGGTGTTTAAATCTTCTTGCTACTGGCAATACCATTCTCCAATCAGAAACAATGACTTTTAGAAAACCTGTCAGACATGCATGATAGTTTTAGTAAAGGACAAATTAAACACAGAACAAAGTTTATACTCAATGTAACTTCTAAATACAAAAGGTCTGAAAAAAATTAAGGCACGGGAATTAAATGAAAGTAATAAAACAAAACCCAGGAAATGTGAATCTCCATTATCACTGGGTTCCAGAGGCCCTTCCTTTCTGTGGGTATCACTATTATTCCTAGGTCTTGACTACCCACTTTTTTTTTTAGCTAAAGCAGATTTCTTGTCTTTCTCTTCATTTCTAATCTCCCATGGTTTTGGATTTGCATTTCTTGGTAATCAATAGTACAAATTAAGAATTGTGGAAGGATGTGAATTTGATGATCTTCAATGTCTTGTTCATCTTACATACCTATATTAATCAAAAGAAGATGCAGAAATGAAAATCCTGATTCTCATTTACACTAAGATCACTTTACACCATTGAAACATGAAGAGGGTGTTAAGATGGGAATAAATTATATTTAGTATAAAAGAAAATCAGTCTTAGAATCTTTAGGTGAGCTGGTGCTTCTAGGTTGGAAATAAAAAGCAGATTTGACTGCATGTTATCTTATTTTTAGTGTGACACATTGTGGTACGTGGAAAGATAATGGGCTAAGTTCTGCTCTCACTAAACCTGAAACCAAAGGAACTCTGGGTTTAGAACAGTGTCAGTGATAGATTATGCCCAATGTGAATGTCTTGCCTTCTCCTCTTTATCCAACTGATATGCTAGCTTTTGAAAAGAAACTCAAGTTTATCGGAGAGCATGAAGCCTTTTCTGGATCAGATTTCATCTATATATCAATTTTGGGTTCAGGAACTAAGTCATCTCTTTTCATTCTGAAAAACCCTCCTGCCATTCTCTCACAATAGCACTATTAATATCTTGGATGCAAAAGAAAAGGAACAATGAACTTACCAGTGGAGTCCTCTTCCTGATTTAAGAGATCATCCCTTACCTGTGCTAAAGTACTAAGTCTCCTGAAGCCTATTAACTGAGTGAACATAAAAATTATGTCAGCAACACTCACAGGTAAATCATTAACATGCCATTTTGCATTCATGGCACAAGTGGAAAAGAGGCCCTTTTGTTTTCCTAGGTTGTTTAGGTCA
The DNA here is from genome assembly GCF_049634645.1 of Pelodiscus sinensis. NCBI lineage: Eukaryota > Metazoa > Chordata > Testudines > Trionychidae > Pelodiscus > Pelodiscus sinensis. The sequence continues at coordinate 404,758 of NC_134737.1, read as the reverse complement.
AACTACAGCATCTGAAAAGCAGTGGCTGAAAATTGAATCGGGATATATTTGAATAGTTAAAGGGTTGACATGCTACAAAATGACTGGGAAATTTTAACTATCACCGCATCACTTGACAACTCACATAACAGACTATAATTAAAACAACTGGTGAACAGTAGACCTTTTGAAACAGACACACACGGAATCCAAAATGGCTAAAGCAGAAAATATTTTGCCACATTTGTTAATAACTACATATAGCAAAGCAGGTTGGAAATAAGTTTGGAAAATTACTTATTTTATAATAAAACCCAATTCAAATAAAAGTTTGTATTTTACAGAGCCAGCAGTGTAAGCTTTCTATCATATTCATTTTTAGACAGAGTATTTCAAATAAATGCTGGTATTTGTATTTCAGTTCAGAATAGTGCATGGGGACATACATAACCTAAAAATGGAGCATACCTAAATTATTAGTGAGGGAAATATATAGGTTATTTCCAAAACTCTAAAACATCTACTTTCCGTTGCTCAACAGCTTGTTTTTTAGTTTGTTAAAAGATAACAAAATTAAAAGGAAATTTGTTTATACATTGTGCAACTAATTTGTAGAACTTATGCCACCAGATGTCATTGAAACCAAGATCCTGACAGGTTAAAACAAGGATTAGATTTTTATATGACGCTAGAGTTCATCCACAGTTGCATTACATGGATTGAGATAAGAACAGCCACACTGGGTCAGACCAATGATACATCTAGCCCGGTATCTTGTCTTCCAATAATGGTCAATGAAAGGTGCATCAGAGGGAATGAACAGAATAGGTAATCTTTAAGTGATGCATCATGTGTTGTCCATTCCCAGTTTCTGGGAAACAGGCTAAGGGCACCTCAGAGCATGGTTTGCATCCTTGTCCATTCTGGATAATAGCCATTGATTGACCCATCCATTAATTTATCTAGTTATTTTTTTAACCCTCATATTCTTGGCTTTCACAACATCTTCTGGCAAAGAGTTCCATAGGTTGACTGTGCATTCTGTGTAGAAATACTTCTTTTTGTTTTGTTTTAATTAATTTTACACACGCGATTACACACACACACACACACACACACACACACACATTTTAATCTCTTTTTACAATACATTTATAAAGGATATAAAGTGTCATACATTTAGGCATATAACAGAGCACTTAGCAATGTGGATTAGGAAGAAACTTCACATATGGGCAGGTTTCTCTCTAATTACCCACCAAAGGATTCTTGCACATTCTTCTGTAACTTTTGGTGTTGGTCACTTGTCAGATATGAGACTGGTGATGAAATTCTGATCTTGTCTGCAAAGTCTTGTGTTTTTAATCCATGAAAACATGTAATTGCCCTTTTTAAGCAGATGTAATTCTACTCCCTTTGTAAGGAAACAGCATAAAAGTAAGATTGAGTAGTGTAGCATAAGATACTGACTAGACAGGGTGTGAATACAGGGGACTGGAAATTAATGGTAATATCACTCAAGGACATCACAGATTAACATACTACTATATATTTGAGAGAATGTGTCTGTTTCTTCAAGAATTGCTCCTAAATAAAAAGAGCTAGGACCACCAAATCCAGTATAAAGTTTCCTCCCACCTTAATTCATACATCGTTGGCAGTTCCCCTCTGTCAGGGAGTGAGGGTAAGGTGCACAGCTTGCTTCATTCCTCACTCTGGGTGGGGAGCACAGGAGGCAAACAAATCTGTGCCTGCCCCAGCCAGGGGACATGCATCCCTCCCCTGGCTGTACCACTGGAGTTGCAGTGGCCATGGAGAGGTGCTTCTCACCTGGCCCCAAGCTGTTGTGGTGAGCAAGTGCTAGGGGAATCCTCTCTTCCCCAGAGCAGCCTTCATATTGAACCCCTCATCTCCAGCTCACTCTAGAGCAATGATTTAAATGAAGCATGTATGTTTTCATTTTATTTGCCAAACAAATAATTGAGTTAAGGACCCAAGCAATGCCAGGTAAATCCTCTAAAGAGTTCAGGGGTGGGGAATCTCAGTCCCTTAGGCCGGATGTAGCCCTCAGCTTGCCTGGATCCAGCCCCTGATGCTCAGGGCTCCCCCCCAACATTGGGGAACCTACACTGGCACTCCAGCCCCCCTGCCACCCCACCATGGGGCTGCAGTGCACAAAATCTACTAACTTGGGCCCTAGTAGGCTCTGATGTATGTGGGGAGTGTTTTTTTCCTTCTCAGTCGGGCCACATCAGTGAGGTTTGTTTTGTTCTGTTCTGTTTTGATGTTTTGCTTCTCACTTGCGTGTGCCCCCTGAATTATTTTTCTGTGGGTCAACAGCCCCCAACCCCCAAAAAAGTTCCACACCCCTGCTCTAGTTCTATAATAAAGAAATGTGGGTTTGCAAAGCCAATCAATCCATGTTTCATCTGAAGGGTGCGCCAGGTCCAATTATAGATGAATCCCACCTTGGGAAGAAGTTAGATGGTCAATATAAAGAAAGAAAGCACAGAATAGAAGGAGGCTTCAGGGAGAAATTCTGCCTTCATTCTCTGCAAGATTCCTAGTTGTATCTGAAGGCAAGACAGCAGATCAAAGGGTTAATGGCAGTCCTGGCCTCCAATAGCTGAATCTGCCTCTGATTTCTTGCTCTGAAGGAGAGATGAACATTCATTGGTACTTCCAGCTTGTTCATCAGAAAGTTGCCATGTCCTGTCTTCCCCAAACACAAACGCACACATAACACCCAAAGATAGGATGCATTCCACTTAAGTTAAATGGCTTTTATGAAAGGGGGGGGGTCAAACAAGTATCTTGAGATTAGCGTGTAAGAGCAATTGAACTTCACAGGCTCAGCCTTCTCTATGGACAGATTCATGTGCAGCAGGAATGGATTATTGATAGCAGATCTAAATACATACTAAAATTACAGTTGTGATCAGTGATGAAAAGTTGGATAGACAAAGCTAAGACCTCAGTTCCAATAATTCTGGCTGAACACAGTGCTCTGTTCTGTATAAACAATTATAATTAAGGGGATTATGTTGTATTTTCAATATCTAAATGGAGATAGTTATCATGCTATGCACCGAAGAGAAAGAGTATTAGTGTTGAAATACTTGGTTGGTAAGGAAATGCAGCAGCTAATCCTGGAAGCGGAGGAACAGAAATATGATATGTGAATCTTTGATTACAAAAGATTAGCTCTAGAAGGAAACATTAGAAGAGATTACAGAGAGCCTGCAGCAGACAAATGGAGTTTGAAAATTCATCAGCCACAAACATTTTAAATGTGAAAACTAATATGTCTGTCTCTTTGTTAGGGTTTTATTTCCCTTTGTCACTGGAGCTCTGTATTGAGATGATACTGGCAATAATTCTCCCATGATAACTGTTGTCCTGTTCCTGACATTTTTCTTCAGCTCAGCCACCTAAACTATCCCAATATTTTTGAATATAGCTGCTTCATTCCTAAAACGTTGGCTTTGTCTCCAATTCCAGTATTATCTGCAAACATTTTATAAATTCCAAAACTCAGAATTCTAACTATAGTAGTGTGAACAGATTTATTGACACTGGTTCAAGAGCTAGCCCACTCACAACATCTACAAAGTTTTCATCATTGCCTTCTCTTGTTAAGCTAGCTTTCCATCTGCCACCTTGTTCCCACTTGATACTTTCTTTCTTCACCCTATCTTGACATGAGGCATAGGTCTCTCCTGTAGATCCTTGCCAAGTGATTCAGTGAATGCCAGTGTGTGTATAGAATGTCTCTGGGAATCTGAGGAAGTGGGTCTGGCCCATGAAAGCTCATCACCTAATAAACCATCTTGTTATTCTTTAAAGTGCTACATAGTTCTGTCTTTTGTTCTGGCCTACCAGAATTCCTCAGAGAATCCAAACAACACATTCTTCTTTGAGTGATGTCCCTGTGGGTGCTCCACTGTTGGTGTTTGGCTCATCCCAGCACTGCAGATCAGAGTTTTGAACAGCAGTAGTCAGCCGGACCACACATGCGTGATCAGTGTCTTGTGACGTTCGTGCCTTTTTCCTCATGCATGCACAGTCTGGCTCCCACCAGTTCCTTTGTTGCCGCCCTCAGCTGCAGACGAAGCGAGCTCTTCTCCTCAACAGTTTAGTCACAAAAGAAAATAAGAATTCTCCTAGTTGTTAGCTGTTGTACGTAGTTCATAGTTCCAGTTCCAGTTATCAAGTTTGTTGTTTAAAAAAAATTTTTTTTCCTGGTTCACCGGCTGTTTCTCAGGCTGTTAAAAAAAAAAGGAGAGAGAGAAGAAGAAGCCATAGTTGAGGACGACTGATGACAGTTCCCCTCTCACAATGACAGGCTCATCGGGGTTCAAAAAATGCGACACTTCTTGCGATCCCATGCTTACCTCTGACAGGCATTCTTCTTGTATCAGATGCCTTGGAGAGCCCCATGTGCTTCAGAAATGCCTGCATTGTTTGAAGCTCACAGCCAGAGCTTGTTGGGACAGAGAGGTGCATCTCCACATGCTCCTGTTTGGCAAAGCACTACCGCCATCAGACTCAACATCATCCATGGCTCCCTCAGACCCTCCTATGGCCCAAAAATGGGGAGCTTCTTCCCCTACTATGGGATCCTCAGCAAAGAAATGCACCTCACTGGGGTGTTCCTTGCCAGCCATGCTGATGAGCAGGGTCAGCATTGCAGACAAGCCTGGTACATCTGGCACCACTCGTTCACATCCCAGGGCCGTCTGAGACTCGAAAGTATACCAAAGGGCACTGTCCGTGTCGACAGTGGGAGCAGACTCTTGCCATCTGGCACTGAAGGCACAGTCGGCAGTGGCAGCCACATCTACAAAAACCCCAGCACCGGCGTTTGCACCGCAACCAACACAACCACCACCACCATCAACCACACCGGCACAGGCATCCCACCTTCTGCTGGCACTGGACACACCTGATAGACTGATGACCCTGAAGAAGGCTCATGCAAAATCAGACAAGCCTCAAAGCTCAAGCCCTCGCTCTCCAATCTTTTTAGCAGCACCATCCCCTTCGCCACCTGCACTGAGATCACCACAACACCGTAAGTCTCTCTCTCTCCATTACTTCCGATACCGGGGCATGGATTTCATTGCCTCTTTCTTCTCCCCCCTTCTCCAGGGGCTCAGTAATGCTTTCTCATTCCTCAGTCTTATCCGAGCGTGCAGTGTGTTAGGAGGAGCATAGGAGCATCTATTCTTCCAGGCACTCATCTCCAAGACATTTGTACTATGATCACCACAGATACTACCACAGTCGCCCACCGTATTGGACAACTGACCATCATCAGCATCAGCCCTCCTATTCTAGGCACTGGTCACCTTGCAGTTACAGATCCTCTCACCCACAGCAATATGATCCTTGTCCTCTGCCTACCCATAGACAACACATCCCACCTCGTATCTCTTCCTCTCCACCACACCATTCTGAACTGGAAGAAGGTCAGTTATTGGAACCTGATGATCAGCAGCCCGATGCTTCTCCTACAGATCATTCATCTTCCTCTCCAGATGAATCCATTATCCCAGGGGTTATATCACCTATGGACGATTTTAAACAGTTCCAAGAACTGTTCAAAAGGGTAGCCATTAGCCAGGAGGTCTAACTAACTGAAGTTCAGGAGAAGCAATATTGCCTTCTTAAAAACCTCCAACCCTCCCAGCAAGCCAAGATTACATTACCAATGCACAAGGCCATTATGGAATCTGCCAAGGAGATCTTGCAGATCCCAGCCTTTGCCCTGCCTACCAATAAGAGGGCAGACTCTTTGTCCCATCTAAGGGTATGGAGTTGTTATTCTTGCACCCTCAACCCAATTCCCTAGTCGTAGATGCAACCCAATACAGGTCAAAGACTCCACAGTATAGGAACACTGCAGCTGAAAAAGAAAGCAAACACATGGACCTTTTTGGCTGGAAAATATGTTCTTCCTCAACACTATTATTGCACATCGCCAATTATGCCGCTTTCCTGTCTAACCACGACTTTGACAGTTGCACCAAACTGACTGCACTAATGGAACATTTGCTGGACGCCAAAAGACCCATTCTGAAGTCCATAGTTCAGGAGGGATATGTGTCCTCTAGGACTGGACTTCAGATCACACTGGACGTAGCGGACGCAGCGACTTGTTCCACTGCTACCGCAGTAGTCACGAGGAGATCCCATGAGAACTTCAGACCAAAGTGGAGGACTCCAGTTCGACAAACAGAGATTGTTTGCTGAGAAGACTGATGAAGTCCTCCACTCACGCAAACACTCCAGAACTACTCCCCGTACCCTCAATATGTATACACCTTCATACTGCCGCTAGAGGTATACGAAATACCAGAGACACTACAACTTCTCGCACTTGAGATACCAGCAACACCCATTTGATCAATCCCCGATGAGAAAAAGACCTCAAAAGAGGTGCACTCAAAACAACCATGCCTCCAAACAACCATCCAACAAGCAGCAAGTTTGACCTGGTTGAGAGCTCGCAAATCCTCCCTGTCACATACTGACTCGATCACATGGTTCCCATTTTCTACCACTGTCTCAGACCTTTTTACCATCATTGGTCCACCATCACAATTGACTGTTGGGTTCTCGAGATCATTTCATCAGGTTACACCATCCCTTTCATGGCAATACCTCCAACCTCACCACCTTCCCAATCCCTCTTCAGGGACCCTTCTCACGAGGACTTGTTACAACAGGAAGTCCATCAACTTCTTGTCATCAGAGCAGTAGAAAGGGTACTGACCGCATTGTGAGGCAAAGGCTTCTACTCCAATTTCTTTCTCACCAAGAAAAAAACTGGAGGTTGAAGACCTATACTCAATCTTTGAAAACTCAACTGTTATCTTTCGAAACAGAAGTTCAGAATGGTAACTCTCACTACTATAATTCTAGCACTAGATCATGGGGATTGGTTTGCAGCCCTCAACCTCCAAAATGCATATTTCCACATTACCATCCATCCTGCTCACAGAAGGTTTCTTCGTTTCACAGTTGGAGGAGACCACTTCCAATCTCGAGTTCTGCCCTTCAGTCTCTCTTCAGCACCCAGGGTGTTCTTGAAAACACTCACTGTAGTAGCAGCGCACCTATATCAATAGGGCATTATAATCTTCCCCTACCTTGACGACTGCCTTATAAAGAGTCCATCCATGTCAGAAACATCTGACATGATTCTCACAGCAAGACAGACATTCGAGTCCCTCAGTCTGATCATCAACGACCAGAAATCCACAATAGAGCCAACTCACATCCTGGAGTTCATAGGGGCTCGCCTTGATTCCACCACAGCACGAGCTTACTTACCTGCTCAAAAGTACCAAGCTATACAAGACCTAGTTTCAATACTTACTATGAGCTCTACAGTTCCAGTCCTCACGTGTCTGCTGCTCATGGGTCAAATGGCAGCCACAACATATGTGGTCCACCATGCACGATTGCATTTTCAGTGTCTGCAGCATTAGTTAGCATCAGTGTATTTTCCCACAAGACACCACGTCCACAAGTGGGTCACTCCCCCACCTGCTGTAGTAACTTCCCTCAAATGGTGGACCAAACCATATAACTTCCTTGCAGGAGTCCCATTTTATCGATCTTAACTGTCTGTTCATATCACCACGGACCCCTCTCTTAAAGGCTGGGGTGCACATATGAACCATCTGTCTGCTCAGGGCCGATGGACACTGTGGCAGGGCACTCCAGCCCCTCATTCGCCCCACAGCCCGAATGAGTGCCGCGCCCCCCCCCCCCAGCGCTGCTGCACATAATCCCCCTGTGCACTGTGTGATTTAAATCCCGGCGGCGCTGCACAGGAGGAAGGGTATGGGGAGGCGTCAGTGCCAATGGGGGAGACACTGCTGCCAGTGGGGAGGGCGGGAAGGTTCTGGCCAGCCCTGCGACCTCAAATGTGGGAGCCGACCTTGGCTCCCAGTTTCCAGCCCCAGGAGGGGGCCAGACTACTTCCCCCAGCGACCTTGTGGCTAGAGGGCTTGAGGCTGCCCTTGCTGCCGGGAGGGGCTCAGGACCGGGGACAGAGCCTCAGGCCCTCCTCCTGTGGGGAGAGGCAGACACCAGCAAAGAGGGAGAGCCCGTGACAGGGCTGAACTGTGCAGGATCGCAGATGTGGGAGACTCGCGACATCCCACCCGATGCACCCAGACGGGAACAGAGCTGAGGATGCTGGCACAGGCGAGAAGGCTGCACTCCTCTGGACAGTAAGCGGTAGGTGGGGCATTTGTAGGCACTGGCCCAGGGCGGGGTTTGCCTGAGTGGTTGGCAGGTTTCAACGTTTTCCCCCACCAAAAGGGTAGTGACTGTTATCCCTACCCTTAGGGCCCTGGGCTGGGACCCAGTGGAGTGGGTGGGCCTCGGTCACCCTACCTCCCCATGTGCAAAGTGAGAGCGAGAGGCAACGACCCCATGAACCGGTGGGGAGGAGGTACTTTGGTGAACTCCTTAGGGGAGAACAAGCCCAAAAGGTACTGATGGGCCGAGCTGTGTGGACCCTCAAGAGCAGACCCTAGACCCCCGTTGGGGGGGAGGGGGAAGGGATGAGCAAGAACTCAAGGCCTACGGCCTATTCCGAAGTGCCCCGGGAAGTGTGGCTACCTGAGGGGACATTGGTCCCTATTTCTCAGGTGCAGCCCCTCTTCAGGGCTAGAGTAAAAGTAGGAGAGGCCCAAGGGGCTGTCTTCCCTGCAGCCGGGGCTTGGCGCCTGACCATCCTCCTGATAGACACCAAGAGAAATAACTCTCCACATCAACATTCTGGAACTCAGGGCTATTTTCAATGCCTGCAAACATTTCAGAGGGTGGATCTTCAGCACCATGGTCAGAATACTTACCGACAACATCTCTATGATGCATTATATCAATCACCAAGGGGGAGCACGCTCTCACTCCCTTTGTGTGGAGGCGGTCTGCCCCTGGAATTGGTGCATTTGCAACAATATCTCACTGATTGCATCATACTTACCAGGAATCAGCAACACTGCTGTGGATGCCCTAAGCAGGCACTTTGCGCCAGATCACAAATGGGAACTCAGATAAGATGTTCTCTTATATATCTTCTGCTGATGGGACTTCCTTCAAATAGACCTTTTTGCCTCTTAAAAGAGCTCAAAATGCCAATACTTTTCCAGGGTCGGGATTGGCAAAGGTTCTCTGAGTGATGCTGTCACGTTATTAGATTGTGACGGGAGCAGCCAGGTCACTGCTGCACCCATGGGGGGAGGGGTGTTCACCCCAAAAGTGGTACAAAGGGGACCATGTGAGGGGTCAAACAAAAGCCGGTGGAGGTACTAACTGACAATACCTCGGCCATGTATTATGTCAACAGACGGGGCTGTATCAAAAGCCTTGCTAAAGTCAAGGTATATCACATCCACTGACTTTCCCATGTCCACAGAGCCAGTTACCTCATCATAGAAGCTAATCAGAATGGTCAGGCATTACTTACCCTTTGTGAATCCATGCTGACAATTCCTGATCACTTTCCTTTCTTCCAAGTGCCTCAAAATGGATTCCTTAAGGATCCCCCTTCCATGATTTTTCCAGGAACTGAGGTAAGACTGACTGGCCTATAGTTCCCTGGATTGTCCTTCTTCCCATTTTTGAAGATGAGCACTACATTTGTTTTTTTTCCAATCATCTGGGATTTCTCCCGATCTCCACAACTTTTCAAAGATAATGGCCAAAGGCTCCTCAATGACATTTGCCAACTCCCTCAGTACCCTTGGATGCATTCAGTCCGGATCCATGGATTTGTGTACGTTTAGCTTTTCTAAATAGTTCCTAACCTGTTCTTTACCCACCAAGGGCTGTCCATCTTCATCCCATCTTGCGTCACTTAGCGCATTAGTCCAGGAGCCAACCTTGTCCATTGAGTGCTTCAGCTTTCCCCACATCATCTGTCACTAGGTTACCTCCTTCATCCAGTAGGGGCTGCACACCCTCTCTGATCACCTTCTTGTTAACATGCCTGTAGAAACCTTTCTTGTTATCCTTCACATCCTTAGCCAGTCGCAATTCCATTTGTGCTTTCGCCTTCCTGATAACGCCCCGGCATTCTTGAGCTATACATTTAAACCCCTCCCTGGTCATTTGTCCAAGTTTCCACTTTTTGTAAGCTTCCTTTTTGTGCTTAAGTTCACCAAGTATTTCCCCTGTAAGCCAATCCGGTCTCCTACCATGTTTGCCTCTCTTGCTACACATTGGGATGGTTTCTTTCTGTGCCTTCAGTAAGGCTTCTTTAAAATACTGCCAGCTGTTTTGGACTCCTTTCCCCTTCATGTTAGCATCCCAGGGGATTCTGCCCATCTCTGAGGGAGTCAAAATCTGCTTTTTTGAAGTCCAAGGTGTGTATTTTACTACTCTTTTCTTCCTTTGGTCAGGATCCTGAAATCTACCATCTCATGATCACTGCTTCCCAGATTGTCACCCACCTCCCTGGGGTATCTGGCATTGGCCACTGTTGGCAGACAGGATACTGAGCTAGATAGGCCTTTGGTCTGACCAGTATGGCTGTTCTTATGACTTTAGGATCGGTGGGTGAACGGCACTGGTTGCTTCACAGCTGCATCCTTTGCAGGTACACTGGGAAGATGCTAGTGCTTTGACTTGTGTAGAATTAGAAAAGGGGTTTGGATAGGACAATTGTCAGTTCAGTTTTTTCATCACACTGGATTTTAACTCTTCCTTTTCAAATTTTGGAGGAAATAAGTTTTCTTCTTTGGGTGCTTTTCCATTGTAGGTGTTTGTAACTGCCACATGCAGTGCTACCAGAAGTTTTTCCTGCCGTGGTTTCCGTAGAGGGCCATCTTTGGCACTCAAGAGTGGTGCATTTATGCTGTGGTAGATGGGCACTGCCCACTCCATAATGTATGCTTATAAACATTAAGAACATAAAAACGGCCATACTGGGTCAGACCAAAGGTCCAGCCAGCCCAGTACCCTGTCTGCCAACAGTGGTCAATGCCAGGTGCCCCAGAGGGAGTGAATCGAACAGGTAACGATGAAGCAATCTCTCTCCTGCCATCCATCTCCACCCTCTGACAAACAGAGGCTAGGGACACCATTCCTTACCCATACTAGCTAATAGCCATTTATGGATTTAACCTCCATGAATTTATCTAGTTGTCTTTTAAACCCTGTTATAGTCCTAGCCTTCACGGCCTCCTCAGGCAAGGAGTTCCACAGATTGACTATGTGCTGTGTGAAGAAGAACTTCCTTTTATTTGTTTTAAACCTGCTGCCCATTAATTTCATTTGGTGGCCCCTAGTTCTTCTATTATGGGAACAAGTAAATAACTCTTCCTTATTCACTTTCTCCACACCACTCATGATTTTATAGACCTCTATCATATCCCCCCTTAGTCTCTTTTCCAAGCTGAAAAGTCCCACTCTCTTTAATCTCTCCTCATATGGGACCCATTCCAAACCCCTAATCATTTTAGTTGCTCTTTTCTGAATCTTTTCTATTGCCAGTATATCTTTTTTGAGATGAAGAGACCACATCTGTACGCAGTATTCCAGATGTGGGCATACCATGGATTTATATAAGGGCAATAAGATATTCTCCATCTTATTTTCTATCCCTTTTTAAATTATTTTTAACATCCTGTTTGCTTTTTTGACTGCTGCTGCACACTGCGTGGATGTCTTCAGAGGACTATCCACAATGACTCCAAGATCTCTTTCCTGATTAGTTGTAGCTAAATTAGCACCCATCATCGTGTAAGTATAGTTGGGGTTATTTTTCCCGATGTGCATTACTTTACATTTATCCACATTAAATTTCATTTGCCATTTTGTTACCCAGTCACTTAGTTTGGTGAGATCTTTTTGAAGTTCTTCACAGTCTGGTTTGATCTTAACTACCTTGAGCAGGTTAGTATCATCTGCAAACTTTGCCACCTCACTGTTTACCCATTTTCCAGATCATTTATGAATATGTTGAATAGGATTGATCCTAGGACTGACCCTTGGGGGACACCACTAGTTACCCCTCTCCAATCTGAAAATTTACCATTTATTCCTACCCTTTGTTTCCTGTCTTTTAACCAGTTCTCAGTCCATGAAAAGATCTTCCCTCTTATCCCATGACAACTTAATTTACATAAGAGACTTTGGTGAGGGACCTTGTCAAAGGCTTTCTGGAAATCTAAGTACACTATATCTACTGGATCCCCCTTGTCCACAGGTTTGTTGACTCCCTCAAAGAACTCTAATAGATTAGTAAGACATGATTTCCCTTTACAGAAACCACGTTGACTTTTGTGCAACAAATTATGTTCCTCTATGTGTCTGACAATTTTATTCTTTACTATTGTTTCAACTAATTTTCCCGGTACAGACATTAGACTTACTGGTCTGTAATTGCCGGGATCGCCTCTAGAAACCTTTTTAAATATTGGCATTACATTAGCTATCTTCCAGTCATTGGGTACAGAAGCTGATTTAAAGGATAGGTTACAAACCATAATTAATAGTTCCGCAATTTCACATTTGAGTTATTTCAGAACTCTTGGGTGAATGCCATCCGGTCCCGGTGACTTGTTAATGTTAAGTTTATCAATTCATTCCAAAACCTCCTCTAATGTCACTTCAATGTGAGACAATGTGAGACATTAGATTCTCTCAGAGAGGAACTTATTCCTTGAGGCTAAAGCACCTGAATAAAAAATATATATCTACACAAACAGCACATCTAGTTTCATTTTAATTATATCAGGACAAGAAAGAGTTAAATAGTAATGATAGAAAAAATATCAGTATTATAATTTAACTCCTGAGGCAGCATGGACAGATGTTACTGAGAGTACAATTAATACTGCACTCAGATCCTTAAGCCAGAAAGTCATACCTAATTCCTGGCAGGTTATATAAAGAAACCCATTATTAGAGACCCCTGGACAATTGGAGGGATGGGGGGAATGATTTTTTCTGACATTAGGGTAGAACTGCAGGACTACCCCAGGCCAATGAGACACGTGTTGCAGTCTGAAGTCATGGTAGTGAGGTAACCTAATGTGATAACATTGCACTAGTCTGGGCTAACTGGATCCCTCCTCCCCCAACTCACAATGCCTGTATGTTCACCAAAGTCAAGTTAATCTTAATTGTATTGTATTTCTCATGTCCATGTAAATGGAGAACTGGGCTGTTGCTATGTGACGTGTTTTGGATCAGATTTATGAAACTTAACAGCAGATAGGGGTGACTGAGGAATTGTCTGGATGCTAACAGTGGAATAAAACCCAGCAAAGCTCTAAGAACAAAATGGGAAAGACAGGCTAGCTACTAATGATTCAGAGGGGTAGCCAAGACACATTTCCCAATAGTTTACAACCAGGCCCTACAACACAACCAGATTTGCTCCAATCCCACAGAGACCGAGACAAACACCTACAGGATCTATATAGAACATTCTTGAAACTGAAATACTCACCAGGAGAAGTGAAAAAAACAGATTGACAGAACTAGAAGAGTACGCAGATATCATCTACTTCAAGACAGGCCCAGAAAAAAAACACACAAAAAAAAAACAGAACACCACTTATCACCTACAACCCACTATTTAAACCCCTCCAATGCATTATCAACAATCTACAACCTATCCTGGAAAATGACCCCTCACTCTCACAGGCCTCAGGTGACAGACCTATGCTTGCCTACAGGCAACCCCCTAACTTCAAACAAATTCTCTGAAGTAACCATGTAGCACACTTCTATTGTACTCATTCAGGAACCCACCCCTGCAATCAGCTCTGATGCCAGCTCTAACCACACATCTATATCATCACAGGACCTAACCACATAAACCACCACATCAGAGGCCTATACAACGGCACATCCACTAATGTGGTTGATGCCAGCAGTGCCCCTTTGCCATGTATATTGGCCAAACTGGACCGTTTCTAGGAGAAAGAATTAATGGACACAAATTAAATATCCGAAAAGGCAGAAACCTGCTCAGGAACATTTTAACTTGCCTGGGTTCTCATTCATAGATCCCAATGTCACTGTATTATTTGAAACCAATTTCAAAAGCCAGCTTGACAGGGAAGCTACAGAACTTAACTTCATTTACTAGTTTGATTCCTACAACAGAAGTCTAAACAAAGACAACGACTGAATGGCCTGCTACATTCCACATCCTAATGACATAAAAACAAAGGGTACTTAGAGTGGGTACTAAGTACATTTATCAGCTTAATTTATCATGGACATTCTAATTGACAATTTCTTTCCCCCTTTTTTTTCCTCCTCTCTTCTCCATCCCCTCTCTGTGCTTTTATTTGTAAACTGGACCCCTTAACTCCATTCATCTGAAGAGGTGGGTGGTGCCCATGAACGCTCATGATACCATCTACATGTTTTGTTAGTCTCTAAGGTGCTGCAAAACTATATTTTGCTTTTTACGTTTTTCCAGCTACTAGTGGACCAGGCCAGAACAACAACCCTACTACAAATGACAATGCACACATCTCATTAAGGCCAAATCACATGCAGCCACCCAGACTGCTTTCCCAAGATCTGTTCAGTCTCCATTGGGGCATGAGTACCCCCTTTTATAGACTTTCTCCAGACATAGTTATTCAATATGGTGCTTCTAGCTATGCTGCATATAGCTGTTCCTAGAAACTTGATATTCATTGGATGAGACAAATTATTGTCACTTGTTGCCGCCAACCTTTTGCAAGGTAGGTTCAGTGCCCCAATAATTTCTGTATCTACTTGTGTGGGTAGATTAAAACTCCTGCACCCGCATGAAACTCTAGAGTGACTGAGGGAACTTTTTAAGTTACAGTTTGAATCTTATTAATTTTGGAGTAGATTCACAAAAGGACTTAAGCCTCGAACTGCCTCCTTTGAGGCACCTACCTTATTTTTACTATGTATTTTAGAAATGTGCATCTGTCTGGCCATATGCCTGTGGGTCCATTTGTTCAATAACTCCTCTTAAATGGGTAAGAGCTAGAACCACCAATTTTGTATACCGCTTCCTGATTTAAAGCAACTTCAGAGTTTGGTTGTGCCAAGACGATGGGATGTGCCTTGAATTTGATTGTTTCTCATAAAATGGAAAGAGAAGGGTCTGGTAGGAGGGAGTTATACTGTAGAATGACCACAGAGGGGCACTAAGGGGCCAGAGATTTGGACCGGGACAGCTATAATCTCATTGGGCCAGCAGGAAGCAGGGAAGGAGAAAGGGACAGTTATCTTCTACTATAAAAACACGGAGTAACCTTGTAGCACCCTAGAGACTAATAAATAAATATAATATCATGAACTTTTGACGGCAAAAGCCACTTCGTTTGCTTGTCTGAGGAAGTGGGTTTTGCCCACAAAAGCATATATTTATTTATTTATTTATTTATTACTTTCTAAGGTGCTACAGGACTACTTGTTTTTAAAGTTACAGACTAGCAGGGCTACCTCTCTGAATCTTCTATTATATATTTAGATCAAGTTTGTCTGTGTCTGTCCCCCAGTTGGGGGACATGCACTCCTCCCCTGGTTGCACCATAGAGAGGCACTTCTCACTTGGCCCAAGCTACTGTGGAGAGAGAGGGATGGAGTTGTCCTCTCTCCCCATGGCAGGCTGCACACCGAACCCCTCATTCCCAGCCCCACTCCAAAACAATGATTTAAATGAAGAAAAACAAAAATTTGTTCGAGTTACCTGAGCAACGCCGGGTCAATCTAGTATCCCAGAATGAAGCCTCACTGTGATTCACAAGCCCCCAATCTGCCTCTGAAGCCAGTAGGTGTAACAGTTTGTGTGGCGCCTAAATCTTTGCATTAAACATTTTCTGTGGGCCTGCCTTCTTGCATGTACATAACAGCCCTACCCCAGGCCACTGGATACCTAAGCCCCAGAACAATGCATGAGAGGGGGAAATATAGGATTTTCTCTGCCAAAGTTGCCAGAAGGGATTGATCCATTAAGTATGGTCGTAGCTTGTCTATTAAGAGGGACCTCTATAGTGAAGCTATGCAAAATGGCTTGGTGCCTGAGAGGACCTCACTCATAACTTTCAGCTCCCTGGTTAGGGTACTCAACTGGGATGTTGTGAGACACTCCCAGTCCAAGTGCCCCCTCTGCCTGAACAGGGATGTACTACTATTCAGGTGAATGCGTACTCACTAAGTAAGGCAATATTCTGATGTGGGGCTCTGTTGCAGGGTAGACACAGCGCCTCCTGCCAGTAGCACTGGGAATTAGCTCATTAGTCCACAGGGCACCTCCCTCTAGCTGGTGTCTCCCCGTGTCCTCACTCCACATTCTCCATGCCAGACCTGTGCTGCTCCCGGACCATGGCGTCCACTTAAGGGCAGTGCCCCCTCCAGTGTCTCAGCCCCCTTCTGGGGTGGAGGTGTTTATCAGTCTCTGTACTTTGGGGTCCTCCTCTCCCAGAGAACCCTCTTTCCCACCTTACCTCATTGACCCACTGCCAGTCTTCATGTAGCCCCTGCCACAGGGGTAAACTGCAGTCTGCAATGGCCACTCATCATTGGCAAGAGGATGTGGAGCTGCTGCCTTTTCCTATCCTGGCTGCCCCCCTGCAGCCCTGGTACCCTCAGGCCTTGCTTTGGCCCTGCAGCCTGGGAGTGAGGTCAGGCCAGGGCTTCCCAGCTCTGCCTGCCTTTTCCCCACCACTGCCCTGTCTCAGGAAGCCCCAGCTACCCTGACAGTCAGGTCCCTGTTGCTCCCCAGCTAGAGCAAGAGTTTCCCTCCCCTCCTGGAGCCCTTATTTATGTTGCTCCCACTGGCCCCAATAGGCTACCAACTGCCACAGCTGTGGGCTTTGCTCTCAATCCTCTCCCAGGTCTGGGTTTTTACCTTTAAAAGGGCCATTGCAAGGCAGATGCCATCTCACAGGCTCCCTTAGGCTATGTCTACACTGGCCAATCTTGTGCAATAACATGCAAATGAGCCGTGGTGATGAATATCACCATGCCTTATTTGCATATTTAATGAGCCACCATTTTGCACAAAACCCCCTTCTTATGGAAGAGCCCTTCTACTGCTTATTTTCAGGCAGAACGGCTCTTGCACAAGAGGGGTTTTTTGCAATATAGACATAGCCTTCGTGTCTACTGTTGAAGCTGGTCATTGTGAATAAAACTTTTAAAGTCATTGGAATGGAGAGATTGGCTCCTAGGTCTCCCAAGTTGTGTTCTAACTGTCATTGTAATGCTTGAGCTTCCCCTTGCTCTGGTCAAGCGACTCATTACTTACTTACAGTGGAACAGCTTCAACAGGACAGATTGAGGGAGCCCCATATCAGAATATCCCATACATAGCACATTGAGTGGAGCACTCACCTGAGAGATGGCAGAGCTGGAAATGTTCCACATTGCAGGTGAATACTTTAATCATCTTCAAAAGTTATGAGGGTGCATCTCCTTGCAAAAATGGTGTAGACCTAACCACAAGAGAGAGTTTGCAACTGAAAATCCCAAGCAAAGTAAGGTGCTAAATTTCCAGAGTGGAGCAGAGCTTAGGATACACTCTCTTCTTGATATCTTCCATTGGCTAGTTGAGATGCTTAACTATTACACTGGCTTTTATGAGTCCCATTCTGGGATGTCTGTTTCTTCCTTAGTGTCCAGGGATCCCCAGTGCCTGACATAGACTCCATGAATCCCAGTGATTTTCTAGGCACTTGAAAGTTAGGCATAGATCCACTCGACATCACCACACCTGTTTCTTTGTGATGTTAGTCCTTTCCGTACATGCTAATTGCCTCCCTTGGTTATGTCTATCTGGTTTCCAGTCACACTGCAGCCAGTAGGAGCCAGAATTAAATCCTGCCCCCAAATAAACAATAGGGGATAAATAACCATCTGTAATTCCTATAGCAGTCCCCAGTTCTAAGCACCCAGGTTGGTTATATGTCCATAGTACTTTTTGTTGTGATGTTACTGTTCTGCATAGTCACTGAACTCATCAATAACGTTTTAAAAATATCTCAGCGGGATAGCCATATTAGTTTATAACTTTAAAAATGAGTGCTCCTGTGGCACCTTAAAGACTAACCAAAATATATAGAATCATGGAGCTTTCATGGGCAAAACCCACTTCATCAGATGAATTGGAGTGGAAATAACAAAAACCAAGCAGAAGTACCTGTCAATTGTAGGAATTGTGTTAATGAGGCTGAGTGGATTTGTTCCATACAACCTTTTCAAAAACTGTGTTTGGGACACATCTGGCCCACTTAATTAGCCTCATTAACATGGGTCCTACAATTGACAGGTGGTACTTCTGTTATTACATATATATCTTGGTTTCTGTTATTTTCACTATAATTGGTCTGATGAAGTGGGTTTTGCCCATGAAAGCTCATAATTCTATATATTTTGGTTAGGCTCTAAGGTGCCACAGGAGCACTCAATCTTTCTTTAAAGCAACACTTGTTTTAAAGGTTGAAAGGAAAGGTAAAGTAATTAGATTTCCAGTCCCTATTTCCACGTGAGGATATAATTGGAACATTTGTTCCAATCACATTTGCTTTATAGTTCGGTATGAATTTTCAATAGATAGGTTTGAGATAAGAAAGCAGCAATTCAAATGCAATTATATAAACAGCTCAGCCTGGTATTAGCTTGGAGAGTATAAAACACAGCGAGAGCTTGTGCTGGGTCACAGCCTCTCCAACTCCTCAATGCAGACTCAGGCTCCTGTATTGAGGGAAGATTCAGCTGCCAACAGGTTGGTCTTTGCAGGTTCAGCATTGTTGCAGCTACTGAGTGTTTTAAACTGGAAAACATAATGGTTTGGCTGGGGAAGCTGAGAAAATTGAGAGGGTGATGTCCATATATTTGTAGACACTGTCAGTTCAACTTTGTACTTTGGAGGTTGTTGAGTAGACCCTGGAGCTAAGCAAAGCTTCATTCTAGGGATCCTTCAGCATATATGGGAAAAATCAGCAGCACTGATAGATGAAGTGGGTTCATTGATTTGAACTCTCTACTGATGTTCTGTAGCTTGTTATCATTTAAAAGAATGTTACTTTATTGGTAGTCTGTGTGTCTAGCTCCAGCCAATGGGCCTGTAATTAAAACTACCAATTGGAGTGTCATAAATGTGATGATGTGGTCTCTCTACACAGCCATTTCCAATGGGATTATTTTGGGTTTTATGTCAGAACTCCAAAGCTCATTGTTTTTTTCATGTGTCACATTTTTAGATCCTTTAGTAGAGAAGGTTGAGGAAACTTTTTGCTATTTCACTGTGTCAGCCATAGAGAAGTCATTTAACAGAAAGCTCCATGTAATGTGATTTTAATAGAAAAAGTTAATATGGGCTTTTCTCACATTTCTATGTTTTGGCAGAAGTCAGTACTATGGCAAATAAAGGACAGGATAGTAGAAATTTGTCAGGTTCTCTTTAGATATAATTGGTCTTTTCCCTTCTGTCAATAACACAACTGGCTCCCCAGTAGCTTTTCTGAACATAACAGGAGGCTACATCTAATGATTTCTCCTTTGATATTTTTGTCTTTTCATCTAGCATGAGTCCCATCTTTCTGATGTCCCTTTTCTTTGGCCTGGCTTTTGGGCATGCAATGTCTTTTTGTGCTCCCATTGAATATCTCATCCACGTGGAGAAGAGAGAATGCGCCTACTGCCTGGCCATCAACACCACCATCTGTGCTGGATTCTGCATGACACGGGTACAAGGCGCTATTCTGTTCTAGGCAGGTGCTCCAATTGTGTGCACTGCCATGGTAGGAACATCTGAGCTCACCCACTAATTCCTCTAGAAAATCAGTGGGGAAAACTATTTAATTTCTTACATTATTTAAAATAGAAAATATACTTGCCATATTTGACAAGTCAGTTCAGACAGAGGTAAGGGGGCATAGGATAGGGAGAAGTCAAGTCTATTGTATCTGGTGCCTATAGCAAAAATGTTGCAGACAATTTGCACATGCTGCTCACATTGCAAAGGGTTCTTCTCCTCTGACTTTGGAGTTTAGGATGAAACAGAGATTCTTCTCCCACTTAATGAGGGAGAATTTTTTAAAAATTACTAAGTGAATTGTTTTAGTAACTTCTGCCTCCTCATGTGTGCAGCTGTAAGTCAATGCACTGATCACAATGTTGGCAGTACAATGTGAGGAGAGAGGTTTCTTTCACATAGGCAGAACCAATTTATCCTAAGTTCTACAAATTCTACCTGTACACCACTAGGCAATCAGTGTAAGACACGGAGCTCTGGTCTCATGTGTGGTGCTACCTCTCAACCAGACACCTGGTTCAGCATAATGTGGAAACCTTCTTAGAGATGTGGACTGTTCACATGCACATTTTCAGTACAACTATACTAGAAATGCAGCCATTGCAATCTGCAGGGAAGTATGCCTGCCTTCTGAATTTGGGGAGGACTTGAGTCACTGGGGCTATGTCTACACTGCACTTTTTTTCCTCTGAAAAAGATATGCAAACTATAATTTGTGTTATTTTTTTACGCTTATTTTTTCGCAAGAGGCTTTTTCGACATTTGACCCATCTACACAGGGCCAAATGTGGGAAAAACCTCCTCTTTTGGAAGATCCCTTATTCCTCATAAAATGAAGAATACAGGGATGCCAAAACACATGCCTGTTTTTTCGGAAACTCTTCCAAAAGAGCAGGTGTGTTCCCTGGATGCAGCAGAGTTTTTCCGGGATACCAGAGGTATCCCGGAAAAAATCTGCAGTCTAGACACAGCCTGGGACACCTATGTATACGTCAGTAAAACAAAGTAACAACATCTCTTTCTTTCTCTCTTTTGTAGGACAGCAATGGTAAGAAACTGCTCCTCAAAAGTGCCCTCTCCCAGGATGTGTGCACATATAAAGACATGGTGTACAGAACAGTGGTACTCCCTGGCTGCCCACGACACACCATTCCCTACTCTTATCCAGTGGCGATGAGCTGCAAGTGTGGTAAATGTAACACTGATTATAGTGACTGCATTCACGACACAGTCAGGACAGACTATTGCACTAAACCACAGAAGCCCTATAACGTATGAGCTTCTTAATGAACGAGGTAGAAACGTATCTTCTTCCCCACAGCTAGCTAGTGGCTGTTTATAACTGACTCTCAAATAAAACTGTATTTCACAACTGATCTGCAAGTTGCTCTGTAGAATTTTTTAATCTAAAGAAATCTTAGCAAAGTTACTATTGTATCACCCTGACAGGACAAAGCAGCTGCAACATTGGAGGGCACTGATAGAAGTGAAGGGAGACAAGGAGGATAAAATCACCACTGGAAGTGCAGGGGGAGTTAGGCATTGCTTGGGGGATGCACCCTTGCCTACTGGATGATGACCCAAGATGTAGTGATGCGCTGTTGTCATGTTCAGGCTCTGCTCCGGGTGTAATTATTTTTTATCTGTTCTCTGCCCCTTGGTGCCATCTAAACTGGATCCCTGCAGTGCGTTCTTTTCCTCTTTGCTCTCGTATGCAGACATCCAGTTACTCAGTTTGAGTGCTATCTCAGATATGCTCTCTCCACATGTAGTGTCGTTGGGTGTGCAAGATATGTCTGTGGCTTTAAACATCTGGGGCTGGGAACTCCAGAATCAAGGACATATGCTGAGAATCCCCTTTGCTACTTGACTGGTGGAGCCTGAGTTTGTTGTACTTTATGGCTTATTATAAAGGGTAAAAAGAGGAACATGTGCATGCTGAACCTTATGTTTAAGTTGTGATTGTAAAGATTATATGAAATGTGGTTCGGACACAGTTGGTCACTTTAAAAAAATTAATAACATTTGTGACCCATGGTCCTCTTTCAATGTACATTAAGTTGAAGTATACATGCCTGCTCCTCTATCTGGGTTATACAGAATCATAGACTACTAGGACTGGAAGGAACCTCGAAAGGTCATCGAGTCCAGTCCCCTGCCCTAATGGCAGGACCAAATACTGACTAGACCATCCCTGATAGACATTTATCTAACCTACTCTTAAATATCTCCAGAGATGGAGATTCCACAACCTCCCTGGGCAATTTATTCCAGTGTTTGACCACCCTGACAGGTAGGAACTTTTTCCTAATGTCCAACCTAAACCTCCCTTGCTGCAGTTTAAGCCCATTGCTTCTTGTTCTATCCCCAGAGGCCAGGAAGAATAAGTTTTCTCCCTCCTCCTCATGACACTTTTAGATACCTGAAAACTGCCATCATGTCCCCCCTCAATCTTTTCTTTTTTAAACTAAACAAACCCAATTCTTTCAGCCTTCCCTCATAGGTCATGTTCTCTAGACCTTTAATCATTCTTGTTGCTCTTCTCTGGACCCTCTCCAATTTCTCCACATCTTTCTTGAAATGCGGTGCCCAGAACTGGGCACAATACTCCAACTGAGGCCTAACCAGCACAGAGCAGAGCGGAAGAATGACTTCTCGTGTCTTGCTCACAACACACCTGTTAATGCATCCCAAAATCATGTTTGCTTTTTTTGCAACAGGATCACCCTGTTGACGCATATTTAGCTTGTGGTCCACTATAACCTCTAGATCCCTTTCTGCCGTACTCCTTCCTAGACAGTCGCTTCCCATTCTGTATGTGTGAAACTGATTGTTCCTTCCTAAGTGGAGCACTTGGCTTTTGTCTTTATTAAACTTCATCCTGTTTCTCAGATCATTTCTCCAATTTGTCCAGATCATTTTGAATTATGACCCTATTCTCCAAAGCAGTCACAACCCCTCCCAGCTTGGTATCATCTGCAAACTTAAAAAGTGTACTTTCTATGCCAATATCTAAATAGTTGATGAAGATATTGAAGAAAGCCGGTCCCAAAACAAACCCCAACAGAACCTCACTTGTTATACCTTTCCAGAAAGATTGAGAACCATTAGTAACTACTCTCTGAGTACAGTTATCCAGCTAGTTATGCACCCATCTTACAGTAGCCTCATCTAAGTTGTATTTGCCTAGTTTATTGATAAGAATATCATGCGAGACTGTATCAAACGCCTTACTAAAGTCTAGGTATACTACATCCACCACTTCTCCCTTATCCACAAGACTTGTTATCCTTTCAAAGAAAGCTATCAGATTGGTTTGACATGATTTGTTCCTTACAAATCCATGCTGGCTGTTCCCTATCACCTTGCCACCTTCCAAGTGTTTGCAGATGATTTCCTTAATTACTTGCTCCATTATCTTCCCTGGCACAGAAGTTAAGCTAACTGGACTGTAGTTTTCTGGGTTGTTCTTGTTTCCCTTTTTATAAATGGGCACTATATTTGCCCTTTTCCAGTCCTCTAGAATCTCTCCTGTCTCCCATGATTTTCCAAAGATGATAGCTAGAAGCTCAGATACCTCGTCTATCAGCCCCTTGAGTATTCTAGGATGCATTTCATCAGGCCCTGGTGACTTGCAGGCATCTAATTTTTCTAAGTGATTTTAACTTGTTCTTTTTGTATTTTATCTTCCAAATCTACCCCCTTCCCACTAGCATTCACTATGTTATGCACTCCTTCAGACTTCTCAGTGAAGACTAAAACAAAGAAGTCATTAAGCATCTCTGCCATTTCCAAGTTTCCTGTTACTGTTTCACCCTCCTCACTGAGCAGTGGGCCTACCCTGTCCTTGGTTTTCCTCTTGCTCCTAATGTATTTATAAAAAGTCTTCGTTTCCCTTTATTCCTGTAGCTAGTTTGAGCTCATTTTGTGCCTTTGCCTTTCTAATCTTGCCCCTGCATTCCTGTGTTGTTCGCTTATATTCATCCTTGTAATTTGTCCTAGTTTCCATTTTTATGAGACTTTATTTTTAGATCATGCAAGATCTCGTGGTTAAGCCAAGGCAGTCTTTTGCCATATTTTCTCTTTCCTACGCAGCAGAATAGCTTGCTTTTGGGCTCTTAACAATGTCCCTTTGAAAAACTGCCAACTCTCCTCAGTTGTTTTTCCCCTCAGTCTTGATTCCCATGGGACCTTACCTATCAGCTCTCTGCGCTTACCAAAATCTGCCTTCCTGAAATCCATTGTCTCTATTTTGCTGTTCTCCCTACTACCCTTCCTTAGAATTGTGAACTCTATGATTTTATGATCACTGTCACCCATGCTGCCTTCCACTTTCAAATTCTCAACCAGTTCCTCCCTATTTGTTAAAATCAAATCTAGAGTAGCTTTCCCCTGGTAGCTTTTTCATCCTTCTGAAATAAAAAGTTGTCTCCATTGCAGTCCAAGAACTTATTGGATAGTCTGTGCCCAGCTGTGTTATTTTCCCAGCATATATCTGGATAATTGAAGTCCCCCATCACCACCAAATCTTGGGCTTTGGATGATTTTGTTAAATTGTTTAAAAAAAGCCTCATCCACCTCTTCCACCTTTGGTAGGTGGCCTGTAGTAGACCCCTAGCATGACATCAACCTTGTTTTTTACCCCTTTTAGCCTAATCCAGAGACTCTCCACACTTCCGTCTCCTATGTCCATCTCCACCTCTGTCCAAGTGTGTACATTTTTAATATACAAGGCAACACCTCCTCCCTTTTTTCCCTGTCTGTCCTTCCTGAGCAAGCTGTACCCTTCCATCCCAACATTCCAATCGTGTATTATCCCACCAGGTTTCTGTGATTCCAACAATGTCATAGTTGCATTTATTTATTAGCACTTCCAGTTCTTCCTGCTTATTACCCATACTTCTCGCATTTGTACATAGGCATCTAAGATACTGATTTGATCTTGCCTCCCAATTTTGCCCTGACCCACCTTTCTCTCTGCCATTATAGCCAACACTCCCTCCCATTTCCGACCTGTATCTCAGGTCTCCATGTTCTCCACTTACCTGTGGGCTTTGTTCACCTGTCCCCGTCGAACCTAGTTTAAAGCCCTCCTCACTAGGTTAGCCAGTCTATGTCCAAATAGGGTCTTTCCCCTGCTAGAAAGATGAACGCCCATCTATGCCTAGCAGTCCTTCGTGGAATAGCATCCCATGGTCGAGAAAGCCAAAGCCCTCCTGGTGACACCATCTTCGCAGCCAGGCATTCACCTCCAGGATGCACCTGTCTCTGCCCAGGCCCCGACCTTTGACAGGAAGGATGGAAGAGAATACCGCCTGCGCTCCAGACTCCTTCACCCGTACTCCCAGAGCCCTGTAGTCACTCTTGATCCACTCAGTGTCACACCTCGCAGCATCATTTGTGCCCACATAGATGAGTAGCATGGGGAAGTAGTCAGAGGGCCGGATAATCCTCGCCAATGCCTCCGTAACATCTCGGATATGGGCCCCCGGCAGACAGCATACCTCCCAAGATGAAATGTCAGGGCGACAGATGGGCACCTCTGTCCCCCTCAGAAGAGGGTCTCCGACCACCACTACCCTACACATTTCGTATTCGCAGTGGTGGCAGCAGACCTACCAGCCTTGGGGGTACGAGGCTTCTCCTCCTTCGTTGTAGGGGGTGATGCCTTACCCCCTGTATCACTCTGTGCACAGTAGGGGCAGCCTTCTCTTAGGTGCTGAGATGGCAGGGGTGAAGAGTCTCCTACTCACAGGAAACTATGTGAATGAATGATTTTTTGCCTATGAACTCCTGTGGATGTGAAACAGCAACAGGTGGCTCAGTAGTAACTAAGCTATCAATAAAACAGACCAAACATGTAGTGACAGGACTAGGTAGTTCTTAGCAGGTGGTTTGAGGCAGGAGAGAAAAGCTGCAAAATCTACAGAACTCGCCTATGGAGTTCAACCCTACCATTCACAAGTCTCTTTTTTTAACAGAATTGGAGAAGTCAGAGGTGGAAGAGGGCTGTTGAGTACCTTCTCTCTTATGCCCAAGCCAGTTTCACTTCCTTCACTCTTTCAAGGACTGCGTGGGGACATGCAACGCTGCATCCAAAAAAATAGCTCATTCATATAGATGGATCACTGGCTTTTACTGCAAAGTGGTATGGCAAGTACTGAGTACAGATGGCTTCTACAAAGTTACCATTAATGTCATAAAAGGCTTCAAGCTTTCATTGCATCATATACATTTAAACTGCATACTGCACACCCTGGATTTGGGGAAATGGCCAAAGAAACTGACCAGTTTATTCCTCTGCAACAGTAAGAAAGAAAAAAATGGGAGTACCCCTTCCATGAGCTCACTGCCAAGGGAAAAATGTTTAGCTATAAGAAACAACGTTAAAATATTATCTTTGAAGGTTCTTTATCCAGTTTTAGCCTCTGGTGCAGCTTCTAGCAAGTTTACTGGCTGCAATGTATGTTAGTTTAAAAGAAGATCTGGTCCCAAATTCCTGAGAAATTCAAGTATGTAGGGAGATATGCTAACAAGTTCTTGCAGCACCTAGGTTTCTCCTGAACAATCACAGGTTCATAAGCATGCAAAATCTTTTGAGGAATCACTCTACCCATACTGTAAGTGATACAAAGGCCTTATACAGAGTGAATTTCATCCTGAGTGACTACAGAGGACAGCTGGTCTTCAATGCATGTATGGTCTATAATGGCTTTTGTTTTTAGCAGTCACCAAAGCAACCACCTTCTTTACAAGGAAATGCTCAAAACTGTAAACTATTATTATTAATAAGACATAGCTTTCTGTTCTCAATTAAATGTCAGGACTGAATTAATGAAACAGTGTTGGTGGAATATAGAATAAAAAAAATATCAAGTCAGACCTTTCCAGTCCAGTAGCTGGATAATCAAGTGTAGCTAATAGAGAGACTTGGCCCCCAATCTATTAAAAAATGTTGTTCATGTTCCCTTCATTAAAACAAAATTTACCTCCAACAGCATGTCCTTAACTTCCATGTAAGATTGAAGTTTTTAATCTGTCCCGTTAAATTCCATCACCTACTGAAATTTCAAATCAGCTATCCCAGTGTTTGATCATACTACCCTCTGAAAAGTACACAAAATTTGGTAAAGCATTTCACATACAGGGAGCTTAGACCTTTAGCACGGGAGACATTCCCCCATGCACTAACAGTCTGCAGCCTCTTGTACCACATTGGTTTGTGGTGTTATAAAAGTCTGATTTTTGGTGCAAAAGGTTAATAGCAAAACACCATGAAAGGGAGACATACAGCATCCCCAAGCTGGGATGCAACACTGACCAGCAGTCTAGGAAAACATTGTCCTATCTTTCACTAACTTTAGTGATTAGTAACAGCCTATTGGGAACCACAAGTTTACTAAGAATATAAATAAATCAGTTTGCATTGCTATTTTTTTCTTGGATCCTCTCTGGATGAATGGTTCTTACAGGTTCTATTCCAGCATATCCATGGTATGAGGAGTCAGGATGAAAATCTGCCATATGGGGAAAGCTTCACCAGGAACTCCCCTACTCCAATAAAGTAAATGACTTGGGCTATACCAAAGAGAGGAGCAATGACTAATGCTCTGCAGCCAGCCCCTCTCAGGAAGGCAGATGGACCCTCCTTCCACCAAATTTTCCTGAAAATAGAAGATACTATACATTATTTTTCTTACAGTGTTCTCAGACATCACTGAATGCTCATGCTACCACTGTGCACAAAGTGTTTTTTCTCTATAGACATTCAGCTTTCATTAAAAAAAAAAGGGAAACTTGTGGAAGAAGCAAGTTTGTCTAATTCAGAACTAATGCTTCACAACCTTTTCAATACTAAAAACATATTTTAATTATGGGAACTCTTAGATCACTGACAAGTCAGACTTGGAGCCCCATGCCACTGCACTGAAATCAGTGGAAGTTAGGGGCCTGAATGCCTTTGTTCTAGGTGAAAGTATATTGACATGTACATCAAGGCAGTCAGCTAACAATGGCTCCCACCTGTATAGTTTACCCAAGTCATGTATCCCCCTAATTAGTCCATCTCTCATTCTTCATTTGTTACCTGGCACAGTCAACTAGTCCGCTGTAGCTGTTCTCATTTGTTCCTTTGGTTAGTGATTGGAGCCGTGTCTTTATTACTGGGAAATCAAAATTTTCCATGGTAAAGCATAATATTGGCTTGGACAGATTTATACAAGCAGGGGGAGGAAAGGACCGCTGAATGCTGTTTGAAGATACACATCTTGTCAGTTATCTAGACTAAGGCTTTTCTTGCTTTATTTTAGTAGACAGCAGAGGCCACAATGATCTCCTGTGCCCCATTCCCAGAAAAATGAAGGCAAGTGTGTTTAATTCAGTCTGAATACCCTTCTAGTCTAAAAAAAAAAAAATGTCATGTGTTTCCACTGATCTGGCTGAAGACTCAACAGTTATCCTGCCCAATGTTCTACGTAATTTGTATTATACAAGAACATATGGACTGCAACACTGATCAGAACAGTGGTCTGTCCAGTTTTGCCTCCTGCAACAGACAAGACTTGGTGCTTCAAAAAAGACTATAATATACCTACCAATATACTCCTCCTCCTTTCTAAATCAATAGGAAGTTAAATCAATAGGAAGTTTCATTCATGTCTATAAATATATTGAGTTTTCTTGGAGCCATCAGCTTTCTTTGTTGGGACATTCTATCAGCATTCAAGGACTGTTTTTAAGAGCCCATTGATACTGCTGCCCTCCTCAAACACACATAGGAGAGGACTGGTACTCTTCAAGTGATGGTCTGTATTTCAAACATGTTAAAAAAAAAGCTGCTTACCATCGAATGGATTGACAGACACTGCTGCCACAGAGCCAGCCACACAACCAGCAAGAAATGAGTGATAAAATGGGGCTCTCTTCTCCAGAGACGCCTGTCCTCTTCTGTTCAGATGTGCAAATAATGGAAAGTAGATGATGGAGAAGGGAATGTCCCTGAGAAAAGAAGACACTTCTATAATTCTTCTTGATCAGCAGTCCTCACCAATAAAAGGAGAAAAAGAGAGTGTACAATTACCACCTCAGTAAGGTGGCTCCAAGACCCCTGTAGAGTCCTTTAATGCCTTGAGTATGCAGAATTGCAGCTGCTATATGTGTAGCAGATATTCTCTTTGCAAGTGCAGCAGATCCAATGTTAGGTGCTCTAGTCAGGGGAGAGCTGACAGCTACATGTTTGCAGCCAGAACTTGAATAGTGGACTCCACTCATAAGCTGTTGAGATGCTGAAATGAAGCAGGAAATGTCAAGCTTACTTATTTCCTGGTACTTCTGAAGTTTCAGATCTTGTTCTTCATCCTCAGTATTGATGAGGCTGGCGCTATCTGGCCATGGCCACCACCCAAAGCACCTTACAAAAACTGGCCTGCACTCAAGAAATCTCCTACTAAAGCTGATACTTCTCTCAGATCTTTGGCATGAAAGCTGAAACAATGTTACTTCAGAGATCTACGTGTACATGAAAATATGGCTCTTTAGCAGAGACACATTAATGCCCAGAAATAGACAGTGGGTGCCAAACACATTGTAAATGAGGAAGATTAGTGCTAATTACCTACTCTCCCTGCATCCTGTAGTTGGATTTTCAGCATCTCCATCGGAGTGGTGATAATGACCTGGCATGTTCCAGCACCACAGCCCGCCACCATCTCTCTGGATATGGTCAGGCCTGTTCTGAAATAGGGATGAAAAAGATTACAGTACAGCAATTGGTATTTAGACCATAAATTGTACAAGAGCAACCAAATACCTCACTATGTCACTCAGTAACCTTATTGCAATGCACTGAGGCAGACTCTGAAAAATAATATCTTCTTCCAATCAACCAGTTCATTACCTGACACTACAACGAACACTGTGCTGCATCATCTACTTACATACACCTTTGGCAGCATAAGGTACTGTATATAACTAGCAGGCTTGTTAAACAGCTGAGTAACTTTCAGTTCTATTCAAAGCAAAAGGGAAAAGTTCAGATTAATAAATCTGGCAGAAAAAGCCATGTCTACCTTATGAGAAGTTTTTCTTTTTTCCCCTCTACCATACATGATTTATGCTCTTAGCTGCTGTGTAATGATGGCCAAACATTACAAGTGTATTTGTAACCTAACAAGCTATTTAATATTACATTATCACGAACGCATTAGTTTAGTTTTTTGAACTCACTAACTTTGTGCCCTTCTGCATACATGTTTTTCCACTAAGTTCCAGGGATGCTGGCCTCTATTTACTTCAACGAGACTACCTGTGTAAGTGAAGGATGCTGGATTGGGCCCTTAAAAGTTAAGGTATATATTTAGGAATGAATATAATTATTATCACTGTAGAATCTGATAGGGACGTTAAATGCAATTAATTTACTAATCAAGCAGTCAATAGTTTTTTTTATTGAATACTCCATTAGTCGATAAGGGTAGGCAGTTATAGCGCTCAGTCTGGCTCGTGCCGGTTCATAGCATTTTTCAGCACAGGGAAGCCAGCGCACAGAGACACTGGGTCAGCCCATGCACCGCAGGTCTCTCAATCACTAAGCATAATACCCACCCTCCTCCTCAGCTGCCGCTCTGCATTTTACAGCACAGGGAAGCGTCAGTCCCTGCTCCGCAGGTTTCTTATCACTCAGCATACAACCTTCTCCCCTCCTAGCTACTGCTCCACACTGAAGCCCGCGCGTGAAGATGTTAGGTCAGGCTCTGCTTTGTGGGTATCTTAATAAGAGACTTCCCTGTGCTGTAAAATGCAAGGTGGCAGCTGGAAGGAGAGAGGGTTGTATGCTGAGTGATAAGAGACCCATGGATCTGGACTGACCCAGCTTCTCCGCACGCCGGCTTCCCTGTGCTGTACAATGCAGAGCGGCAGTTGGGGCAGATGCAACTGGTCAACAGTGCTAACAGATAAACTCCTGCTTATCAGTTAGTTGAAAAGTTGCTAACATCCCTAGTACCTCAATAAGCATCTAATGCAAACCAAGACACTCCCTCTTTAGACTGCTTGTCTATGAGTCCTACAAATAATTCACATGGCTTTGACAGAGCTACAGTTTTATTTAATCAAAGTTAAACCTTATATTCAGAATGTGTATTCCACAGAAAGACTCATAGGGCCAGTCAGAGTATGTACATCAAATGCTAACATATACAAAAAGTATCAATTCTAGATATTTTGACTATCTACAGAGGAACGTACCCATCCCTGGCCAAGGAATGCCTGAAATAGTCATTTGCAGCAAGCTTGATTGCCTTCTCAGGTGTTACTAGTGTCAGATTTACTGCAGCACCTAAAAATCAATACAATTGTAATTAATTGAAATGAAGAGATTTTCTTCTACTTAATGTTTAGAGAAGTAACTTATAGGCTACGTCTACATAACATGCTTCTTGCGCAAGAAGCCTTTTGTGCAAGAGTTTTTGCGCAAAAACGTCTTGTGCAAGAGCACATCCACACCTCAAAGCACATCACAAAAGCGATGTGCTTTTGAGCACGAGCGCGTCCACACTTCATGGACGCTCTTGCGCAAGAAAGCTTTGATTGCCATTCACAGAATAGCCTTCAGAGCAACTGTGCTTTTTCCCATAGGGATTTCTTGTGCAAGAAACTGCTCTGGAGTGCCCGCACTTGCCTTTTTGCACAAAAAGGAGTTATGACTCGTAAAAGGAGGTTTACCTATGCCGGAAAAAGCCCTCTCCTTTGCCGTTTTACTGTTGATTTACTTGCGCAAAAGCACATTTGAGGTGTGGACGCTCCATGTGTTTTTGTGAAAAACAGCTGGTTTTGCGCAAAAACCTTGCAGTATAGACGTAGCCATAGTGTGTGCTTATCTTATACTAACAAAATAATGCTTTTGCCATGGTAAAGTTTCATGGGCAACCGTGTTAGTCTGATTCAGTAAAAACAACGAGGAGTCATGTGACACCTTAAAGATTAACAAATGTATTTGGACATAAGCTTTCATGGGCTGCAGCAGCCATATCTGCAGATGCAAAATAAACAACTTGCCTGGTGGCCTGCCAGCAGCTTACCCTGACAAGTTGTGTGCGGTCCAAAGGCCACACAAGTTGCCCAGCACTGCTTAAAAGACACTTGCAGATTATAATAAGTCTGTCACCTTTTGGGAACCATATACTGTAACTTATTTCTTTATATATGTTTGCTTGCTTTCACCTTGTAATAACTCATTTCTTTTTCCTCGTTAATACCTCTTTAGTTATTTATTTATGGAATTGGCTACAAGCACTATCTTTGGTGAGAGATCTGAGATACAGATTTACCTGGGGTAAATGACTAGTCTCTTGGAACTGGAAACATTTTGTGATTTTTGGATTGTAGGGAATCACAATCACTAAGTCCAGCTTGCTTGGGTGGCAAGCTAGAGTGGAGTGCCCAGTGGGGCTGTTTGTGACTGTTTCAGTGCTTTAGGAGTTCACACTGGGTGGTGAAATCTTAACTATAGAACACACAAACATTTTGGGGTGTATGCCCTGAGGTTGGTACACTCAGCTGTGAACAACTGCAGACACAGTGACATAGGTGTAATCTTGGTAGGACTCTCATGCCACACATCAGTTGTATTTATAGATCATAACTCAATGCTATGAAAAGTTTAAATTCAATAGTGAGAGTTTAAGGGTTGAAGATTAGTCACTATGAGTCAGTCTGGGTATGTCTAAACTACAGGGCTCCGTCGACGGAGCCATGTAGATTTGTTGTTTTGGCAAAGGCAAATGAAGCCGCGATTTAAATGATCGTGGTTTCATTTACATTTACATGGCTACTGCGCTGAACCGACAAACGGCTGATCAGCTGTTTGTCCGCTCAGCGCGCTAGTCTGGACACTCCCCTGCCGACATCAAAGCCCTTTGTCAGCAGCCCCGGTAAACCTCATCCCACGAGGAATAACGGGGCTGCCGACAAAGGGCTTTGATGTCGGCAGGGGAGCGTCCAGACTAGTGCGCTGAGCTGACAAACAGCTGATCAGCTGTTTGTCGGCTCAGCACGGCAGCCATGTAAATGTAAATGAAGCGGCGATCATTTAAATCGCCGCTTCATTTGCCTTTGCCTATGTGTCTAATCTATATGCCTCTGACGACAGAGGCATGTAGTCTTAGACACAGCCTCTCAGTCCTATGAGGGATTTGACACAAAAGACTTCAAAAAGTTATGTAAAGATAGGGGTACATTCCATTAAAAAAAATCCACAAGATCAGGAACTGGTAAGTTTTGAGTATCCTCCTGCCATTGCCATGAAACTGGCCTAGTTGCAGCTCATGTCAGCCAAGAAGAATATAAGCTGGAGAGAATAATGGTGAGATGTGGATCAGGGAGACTGAGGCATCTTAAGCAGCAATCCAAGCCAGCAAAGAGAGATATCAGCAAAGATCTATGGAACATACGGCAGCAGGCAAAGCTGATGCTGAAAGGGAGAACAAAATGCACTAACGATGCATAGAACTGTGAGAAGTAGAGGAGAGAGCTCAGACGATGCAGTTCAAAGTACTGGAGAATCTCAGTCAGTGAACTGGGGGAGAACCTCTCCAATTATCAAGGTTCAGGACTTCATGGAAGAATTCCTGTCTACCTTTCAGAGGCCACATAGGACACACTAGATTCCAGAGGATAAGTGGATGCCCTTTCCTCTTGATCAGATTAACTAGGAAGGCGAGACAAGTTTTTAATATATGCAGAAATGGAAGAGGGTGGTGATAAGGTGTACACAATATTTAAAGAAATGTAAAGGTTTCAGATTCCCCTTGAGTCCTCTCCATTGAAGTATAAATGTCTTAATGCTGAGAGTATCACTACTGAATCATTGTATACAATGAGTAATTTTATGAGAAAGTGGGTAATGGGATTAAGGATGTTAAATTGCAGTTACTTGATTAGTTGAATAGTCGATGGAATTTCCATCAACTGCTCAACTAGCTGATAGGCACTTCTGTATTCCTCCTTTGAAATGTACAAGAGTCCCCATGCTTGTACATGTGCTTTTCAGAAGTGAGGAGTCTGTGCTGACATGGCCACCCTGCAATCAGACACCAGGGCAGAAAACCTCAGCTTGGGCAAAGGGCTAATAACGGCAGGAGAAAGACAGAGCTATAGCATATTTCCAACAGTAGGTGTAAGGGACACCTCTGTGCCAATTAGGGCTATTAATTGTCAGGCAGCTCCTGTTCTACCCAAACACAGAAAGGTCCAACTCACAGAAATGTAGTTTACTTTGGACCAAAACTGGTAGAGGGCTTCTACATACAAGTGATAATGCAACTGTTTATTCAAAATAGTACTGCTTTGGCAGCTTGGGGAAGATTTAGCCCTAGGTGATGTATTTTATGCATTTTTTCAGTGCTTTTCTTTGCCTTTGGCTAAAGCAAGTCTATACTTGCTTCAGGTATGAGCTTGTTTGCACCATATAATTCAACAAAAGAATTATTATTATTATAAGAGACTGATCTAAGACACATTTTTCTCTGTATTTTTATGATGTTATGCCTAATTATAATATATATATATTAATGTTATCTACTCTGGCTAGAGACATACAGATAAACTACATATGACACAACACTAGTTATTTTCTTACTATAGCTGAGTACAATGATGATATATGTAAACTACACATGTAACAGTAGTAATGAGTCTTGGGGAAGGGCTGTGAGTGTCTGCTATAAATAGACCATACAAATAAATAATTACAAGCAAGTACTCTTTGCCTGTAACTATGAGCTATTGAACATCTTATGCAACCCCCTCTGAGATCTGTTTACTCACAGAAATAGTTACTGTAATTCGCAGATAGTTGAGACATTTCTGCTCCCCCTCACAATCTGCCTGATCTGTTCACTACTCTGTTACTGTGACTATGCTTATCACCATCACAGCTGCATGCACTGGAGCACCCAAAGTCTTCCCTGCAGCATTTGCCTCTCTGTGTTGTGCACATATTCTGACAGCTGTGTGGCTGAAGCAGGACCCTGATGTTGAGAATAAGATGCCATGTGCTATCGCTGGACCATAGGGTTGCCAGGTGTCCAGTTTTGAACTGGACAGTCCAGTATTTGAGCTTTCTGTTCAGGAAACAAATTGAGAAAATAGAAATGAGAAATCAGAAATGTCCGGTATTTTCTAAATAAGATGTAATGTAGATTGTGATGTAATGTCAAGTGTGTCCGGTATTTTTGTTGAACCCTACTGGCCCATCTGCGGTTGGCAGGGATACGTGAAGATACTGAACTGTGCTATGATTTTCTCTATGAGAAAGAAAATGTCCACGTTTCAGGTGCTGGCTGAAGGAGGCCCATGTTGGTGGCAGTTTCTCACTTGTTTAGTGGACCGTAGTAAATAATGCTCAGTGCACATTAGCTAGAGCTGCTTGCTTCTTATGACACAGTACAGTAAAGATACCACTGAGCCCCAGGCTGCTGACTCTGAAAAAGCTGCAATTCAAATGTTTCTAGCCTTAGAGAGTAAGCACTACTCAATTTAGCCATAGCCTGGTTCTTTGTTAACTCTGGTTAGATCGGGTCTGTCCATGCCATGAAATCAAAGTACTGGTACTAATTTATAAAGCTGTCAACTACGGATGTAAAATCCTGTTTAAATCAGCTGTTATGTTCAACTGCTTGAATGGAGGGAGGCATGCCTCCCTCCCCCCACAATGGGCAGGGGCTTTTGGCCAGGCTGGTGTGCTGTCACCCACAGTGCACTGCTCCAGCCAGGCCCATTAGATTTGAACCAGAAAGCACCCATCTTTAAGGCAAGCACTGTACCCACAAGGGCTATACAGTGATCCTAGATTTTGCAGTCATCTGACCTGTAGTTAATTATAGTGGAACAGTTTCAAGAGGCAAAAAGCTCAAGTCCCTTCAGGAAGAGGGACTGAGATTTAAACCAAGCTTTCCAGCACCCCAGGTATGGCCCAAACCACCAGGCTACGTAACACTTTTATTAGAGAGTTTAATTAAGTATGAAATGATCAAATTAAAAGTGAACACACTTCAAGAGTTGGGGTGCTTGTTATCCTTCACAGCATTGAACTTAGTAGCTCCAGCCCCGTAACCAAGGGCCAGAATTACTAGGCTCTGCAGGCAAAGCTGTGAATTAGGGCTGTTCTAGCCCAATTAATAGTTAATTAAAGTGGACCCATTTTAAGAGTAAAGCCATCTACTGCTCAAATCCTTTCTTCTCATCAAGCACAGGGAAGGAGGCAAGCAGCCTGACCAACAGGTTACTCAGCAGGCCTGAATAAAAACAGCAGGCCTGAAATCAAGTGAGCAAGACTTTGGCTCAGTGAAACTGCTGGCAGGAAAGAAGCTTGGCTAAAGAGAAATAGTATAAGCCAGGTCAACCATAAAGAACGTGAAAAGGTACCAGGCACAACTATCAAACACAAGCTGCAAGCACATTCCAGAGGGATTGTAACAGAACCTCGTTGAGAAACATCTTGGTACCAACCATCTCCCCACAAATCAAGCACATACTGACCTAGGTTCAGGACCAGGTTGAAGTTGACAGTGCAGTGAATAGTAAGTAAACCGCATTTTGTGAGGTAAGGGGTGATAACTAGGTAACAGAGAGTGGCAACCTGATACACAGTGATGTGTAACTTGTTTGTACCTGTGTATAAAAGTGCATCCCAACGGGTGATTGCTGACTGACTTGAGGGGAGGGGAGTGCATGCTGGAAATCCAGGACACTTAATGGGTGGTTGGTACATTGCCATGGTTTAAATAAAGTGGCGCAGCGGCAAGTCTGTCTGCTTACAACTACTATTGTATGACATTTGACAATAAGCCTACTCTGGTGATTTTGATCCTTCTCTGATTTGTGGACTCTGGGGGCTCTCTCAGAAGTCTGTTGTGTTAACTAATTGTGCATGGTTAACATGCTAGACGGGAACAAATGCACGCATGCACACATCTGAAAGTTTATCATCATTGACCAAGTACAGGACCTGTCAGGAACTCATCGGGCGAGCCCCAAAACCTAACTGATGAGCAACACTGCTGTGACCTAATTAAGAGTTAATTAAAGTAGAGCAACTTCAAGAGGCTGAGGAAGGACTGGAAGCAGGCTCTTGCACTTTTGAGGTCAGCAGCCGATAGAGCAATTCTGAGCTTTTTACTGGCCCACTTCACAGTTAATGCCGTCTGCCTGTCCTCCATACTCCAGCTGGGGCCTGCACACCACCCGCTCTCCCGAACCCAAGCTCTGACCATGGCTTAGGAAGTCTGGCATGTGCCGTCTGCCGGGGAAGGGGGAGCTGGCTCCCACAGGGCCCTGGGCTTGTCTCCCCCTTCCCTATACTCACCTGCTATCTATGCCCCTTACAGAAGACGCCCGGCCTACCCACCACACTACAGCGGGTTTCTTGTGCTTTGCTTTACTTAGTTCTAACAGTTAAAGTGGAACAACTTCAGGTCAGAGCAACCCCACAAGCCTATCCTTTGATTCAGCAATTAAAGGTTTCTCTTGGGAGATGACAAATCCCTTTCTAAATGCTTTCAAGCAGATGAGCTAAGTGAACCAGCATCTCCCATATCCCAGCAGAGGCGTAGTGAAGAGGGTGTGTGGGGGGGGTGCCGGGCCGGGGTGAGAGTGAGCGCACGCTGCGCAGGCTCACCTGGCATGGGCAGCGAGTTATATGGCCGTCTCTGCCGTGCATAGCGTTCAGTAAGCTCCCCCTTGCCCGCGCACACAACACGGCAGGGCCGGTCCGGGGCCAGGAGGGACGGCCATATAACTTGCCGCCCATGCCAGTGTTCAGTCAGCTCCCCCTTGCCTGCACACACTGCGCAGCGTTTCCAGGTGACCGGGGAGACGCCCGGGCATGACATGACGTCACGGCCCGGGACTTTATAAGTGTGCGGTGCCATGTGGTGTCAGCCTAGCTTCCGGTTTGGAGTCCGGGCACTTTTGGGGCCCGAGCACAGACTCTGGCCCTGCAAGTGGAAGGCAGAAGGTATGGCAGGGCAGGGGGAAAACTAGGGGAAAGGGGTGTGAGAGGAAGGGGCTTGTGTGGAGGGGGAAGGGGAGAGGAGGAGCTTGTATGGAGCGGGAGGGGAGAGGGAAGATACAAATGCCAGGGGGCCGACTGCAGACAATGAGGAAAAGGGTAGGAGGGGAGGTGTCAGCGGGAGGGGGGACAGGGTGATGCTGGGAGGGGAGAGGAGAGGGGAAGGGCATTAGGGTCTGGGGGAGGTGCTGGGAGAAGGCTTGAAAGGAAGGGTGGGCATGAGAAAGGTGGGGATGGAGCAAGTCATGTGTGAGGGCACAGGGGAATGAGGGGAACGGGGACAGAGAGTGGTGAGGGGGTGGGCACCAGGGGAAAAAGAGGGCAAAGGGGGCAGGGGCGGGAAGGGGGAGGCACCAGGAGGGTGCAGGGCTAAGGGAAGGTGCAGGTGCCAGAAGATTCTGGGGGTGAAGCAGAAGGTCAGACCCCTGCAGGGGAGGGACCAGCACCAGAGGAGAGAGGCAGGGCAGGGGTGTAGAGGGAGGTGTTAGAAGAGGGGCTGAGGAGGGGTAGCTCACATGATCAGAGTGGGGCTACTAGAGGAATGGGCACAAGAGGGAGAGAAGGGCTGGTGGAGGGGGTCAGGTCACAGGAGGGCTGAGGGCAGTGAGAAGGGCAGGAATCAGGACAGCAGAGGAGGATGAGGAGTTGGGGGGCACCAGGGGGAGCTGATGGAGCAAGGAGAGGAGACATGGCAGCAGAGAGAAAAGGTAGAGGTTTAAAAATATTTATTAATAACTTGGTATGCTGCCCACGGCCAGTTTGTTTGCGCTCTGCGGTGCAGTTTGGGTTTATGTGGGGATCAACACGTGGCTGGCGAGTGGGAGCCAAAACAAAAGTAGTCAGTGTAATGATCTTCTGTTGAGATGCGTTTTAGTAGTTAAATTCTTGGACTGTCATTGCTCATGAAAAGTGCTGTCACATGGGTAGAAATGGGGTAACTATTGCATTTTATTAATATCA
The DNA here is from genome assembly GCF_049634645.1 of Pelodiscus sinensis. Taxonomy (NCBI): domain Eukaryota; kingdom Metazoa; phylum Chordata; order Testudines; family Trionychidae; genus Pelodiscus; species Pelodiscus sinensis. The sequence continues at coordinate 365,966 of NC_134737.1, read as the reverse complement.
GCAGAGCTGACTTAAATGGGGCCTGTGTGTTGTGTCGTCTTGCCTTAATCTTTGCATTCATGCCTGTCAGTGTGAGAGAAGCTATTTGTATGTATTTGCTTGCATATGCAACCACACTTAAGTTGAGGCCCTCCGCATATTCTGGAAGTATCAGTGTGGCCCCCCGGGCTTCCAAAGTTGAGTTGCCCTAGCTCATCCCTGACAGGTGTCTGTCTAACCTGGTCTTAAATATCTCCAGTGATGGAGATTCCACAATCTCACTAGGCAATTTATTCCACTGTTTAACCACCCTGACAAGCAGGAAGTTTTTCCCAATGTCCAGCCTAAACCTCCCTTGCTGCAATTTAAGCCCATTGCTTCTCATCCTAACCTCAGAGACCAAGTAGAACAATTTTTCTTCCTCTTCCTTATGATACCCTTTTAGATACCTGAAAGTTGCTCTCATGTCCCTTTTCAGTCTTCTCTTTTCCAAGGTAAACAAGCCCAATTCCTTCAGCCTTGCCTCATAGCTCATGTTCTCTAGACCTTTCATGATTTGTGTTCATCTTCTCTGGACTTTCTCGTTTCCTGAAATGTGGCACCCAAAACTGGACATGATACTCCAGCTGGGGCCTAATGTAGATGGCTCATTCCCTGCCTAGGGGACGTGAGACTGGGCGGGTTAATTTCCAATCCTCCTGTTTATTCTTTTCCTAAGCCAGGAGGGCACAGTAGTTTCGATGGCGGCTCTGCAGGAAGGCTGCCCGCACTGCCCTCTGCCTGAAACCTTGTGCAGGTGTTAAACCTTGTGCAGGTGTCCAGCCCACCCTAGAGGTGGCTGCATTTCAGCGTGCCTGAAGCAACACAGCACCAGCAATGGACAGGAGAATGGCTCCCGGGCAAGGCTTACTCATGACTGCTTCAGTCCCATTGGCTGGGCCTCAGCCTCTTTCCTTCTACTCCCCTGGTTTGCAATGGGGCTGTAGACTCTGGGGGAGAGGGGTGGAGGCAGGCAGAGGTGTCTCCCTGCGGCAGATGTAGACATGTCTCTGTGTTAATCATTCTCTCATTGAAGTTTTTAGCTTTGTAGTGAGTGCTTTTACATGGAAACTTTGTATTACATCTTGGTAGACTAGTCCCTAGGACAGTGGTGCAGAACCTTTTGGGGCTGCCGGGCGCCCGAGGGCGGGGCTACTCACACGCTGGGCACCTGGGGGCAGGGCCACGCATGCGCCTGGGAGTGAGGCCACCCATATGCTGCGTGTTTGGAGCTGGCACCACCCATGCACTGCACTCCCGGGGCTGGTGCCACAACTGTGCTGCACGCCCGGGGTGGGGCCGCCCATACACCGCGCGCCCAGGCCGGAACAGCCCATGTCCTGCGCACCCGGGGGCAGGGCCGCCACCGCCCATGCGCTACGTGCCCAGAGCCGGCGCCTGTGCCATGCACCCTGGAGCTGGCAGCGCCCATGTGCCGCACGCCCGGTGGCAGGGCTGCCCATGTGCTGCAAGCCCAGGGCTGGCGCTGCCAATGCACCCAGGGGCTGGCTCCGCCCATGCGCCACGCACCTGGGGGTGGGGCCGGCCCCAATCACTTGGCAGGCGCACAGAAATGGCCTGGTGGGCACCATGGCGCCCGTGGGCACCGCGTTCGGGACCACTCCTCTAGGACAAGTGAGGCAGAGATTGTCCCTGTGGGGTGAATGAGGTGGGAATGGCTAAGGCAGAAGGTGAGCACCTCTGGGCAGTTGCAGAGGTTGGAGAGGGGATGGAAGCCAGATCCAAGATCAATGAGCCCTGGGAAGTGGGCCCATTGAAAGGAGGCTGGACCTGTGGATGCCGTGGGGGTCAGCAGCAAGGGCCTGCTTTGGGAAGCCCCCTCTTTGGAGGTGAATGTGGCAGCATTGAGACACCACCCAGAAGCCGGCGTCCCAGACACTAACTGCAGATTCATGGGATGGCTCTCACAGATCTTGCACATGCATAAGATGATAGATCTGCAGGAGGGGGGCCTTGGCATAGCGAGGGGGCCGGAGGGGTCAGTTGCCCCTGGGCACCATGCTAGGGAGGCTCCAATTTAATCCCATTCTGCTCCCCCCGTTATTCCTTCAGTTCACGTGCTCCTACTCCGCCTGCCACCAGCAGCTGGAGTCTCCTCCCTGCCTCGAACCCGACCCTCCTCCATCTGCACTGGAGGGTTAGTGCATGCGGGAGCCCGGCCCCAAACTGTAGGGGTGGGGGGAGATGCAGTACAAGTTCCCCTCAGCTGTGCACCAGGTTCAGGGCCGTGCCACATGGTGGCGGGGGATGGGGAGCGCAAATTTTTCCTTTTCCCCGGGCGCATAACACCCTCGCTACGCCTCTGTATCCCAGAGGAGGACCCTAGTGAGTGGGGTAAGGGACAGACAGAGATTCCTGCCTCCAGCCCCCATGGGTTTTTGCCTGATGTTGGGCAGTCTCACAAAACAGGATTAGGCACCTGACTCCAGGAGAAAGGTTACTGGTTTTGGACCCCAAGCAGAGATAGGAACCAAACTCTGAAACCCTTTATCCTTTCAGCAGCATCTCCCAGTGGTTAAATTAGACTGCTCTCCAGCTAGAGTGCTGGCTTTTGTGGATCCTATTCTTAGGTGCCCATCCCTCCCCAATCACTGAAGAGGGACCCTAAGCACCTAACAGAGGCTTTGGGGAGTCAATTGTTCTTCCAATAAGTGAGGGAGAGTATTCCGCTAAGACAGAGAGGAGATGAGACTGGGTCTGGACCCACATGACTGGCAAATGGCACTGTGACTGTAAGAAAGCTGGGTGTGGGCGTGACTAGCCCTGAGATCAAAGAAGAGGGATTGTTCAGTTCACAGCACAGACACATTGTTTAGATCCCAAGAGCTGAGCTGAGAGTAGGCATGCTTTGTGAATGCCCAAGCACTGAGATAAGTGTGGAGAGTGCAGAACAGATACCATTAGTGCAGCCCACAGCTTCACTCCCAAAACCAGTAGGGAAGTGAGAATGAGCTACAACTAGCTACAAAACAGAAAACAGTCTTACCTCTGTACATCCCAAAATAGCCCTCTGAGCGTAGTGTCTTAACTAGACAATCCAGCCTGATGAAAACAAAACACGGTAATTTGAACTCATCTGTTAGACATTTAAACATTTCCTATACACTCCTGGAAAGTATCCATATATTTAGTGCTTCCAGTTATTAATATTAAAAGTGAAAATTGCAAAGGACAAATTAAATTATTATTAGAGCACACTGTATCCTTGCGAAAGAGTTTACAGCCAGGCGCCTGTCATTTGGGCACCGAAAATGCCTATTTCATGAGACACTGAATTGGTTGACACCAGGGCTTTGGCAGCAAAACAAAATGAGAGAGACAGAAGAAAAAGATTCAAAAGCCTGAAGGCTCATACTGAACTACTTCAGTGCAACCAGGATTCATGCAAAAGCACCTGCAGTTGGTAAATGCAAGAGACTACAGGAAAGCAACATGAAGTCAAATGAATACCCAGCATGACAGTACCCTACTGGTCTGTCCCTGTTTACTTAACTAAATTATGGATTTCAAATGAGGCTAAATATTAGCAAAACTGCAAACATTTTTGAAAGGGCTTACATTGCACAGACTTCTTGTAGTGTTTCTGCCACACACATGCAAACTCTGCTATCTTCAGAATTCATTTCCCAAGTTCACTTACATGCTTTTGTATGCTTGCTGTCCACTCCTCTGGTTCTGTAATCTGGTTTTAGTCAGATCAATTGGAAAAACACAGGTAACACCAATGATCCCTGCAACTCCCCCACTGATGAGTTTAGCAGGCAAACTGAACAAGAGAAAGTGCATATAAAATACAGCAAATAAAACAAGAATCTTTTAATTTCCCAAGACTCACCTGTCCTATGTAAAACCAACAGGACCCATTAATACTCTTTTCATGCTGAATTGGAAAAGCTCAGTATCTACTTAGAATTATTAACAAACACAGACTCCCTTTCAGCATTAACTAGTGTTTGGAAAGGTGCTAGCTTTTCAGTGCATATGCAGCCTTTGTTCAGTCATCACTACTCTCACAAGGCTTCTGCTCTGATGTTCTATTTCTCTGCAGATAGATTATATAACCCTTTAGGGAAAAAAAGCAGCTCTGAACATCTGAAATTTCAGGCAAAGATGAATTATCTGAATAGGTGCAGGAAAATTATCAATTTTAAATAGTACTATGATCATCATTTTACAAATTATATTCACAACATCCCCTAGCATACTGCACACAACTGTAATTACAAATGAAAATTTGTGAAAATACTCAGATCTAGGTGCATTTGAGCAATTTAAACTCTGCTCGCTGGCTTCCATACTGATCTCCAAACGCTAGCAACGCCCCCACTAACTGCGCTGCTCCTGCACCACGCCCGGTAGCTCCCCGGCACCACCCGACCCACCGACTCTGTCTCTGGAACTGCCCAAGGGAACGCGTCTGGGTCACTCCGAAGGGTCCGTTCCGCAGAGCGGCCGCTGGGCCCCGCGCTCCTCCCCGCCGCCCAGCAGCGCCCCGGGAGCGGGCCCCCGCCCGGCACGTGCAGCTGGCGTGAAAAGGGGGCGTGGCAACCCGTGGGATTCGGTCACGCGCCCAATAATCTCAGCTCCCCGACTACTGCTAGCCCCACCCTTCCCGCCGTGGATACTGTGCGCATGCGCAGCGCGTCCGCTGCCTAGCGCTGGCGGAAGGGTGTGAGTGACAGGCGCGGTAGCCTATAGCCTCCAGACCCCAGGCTCATTTCGGCGTCACTCGGGCCCGTCCCCTAAGCTAGCGGCGCGCACTGATTGGTCAGAGCCACCACTAAAACCAGTCAATGGCGAGCAGTGCCGGGCCCAGGGCTTCTCTTTGCCGCTGGTGCCCGCAGTAACGGTCTGGTCTGTGAACGAGACTCTGGCACCCGGCGCTACGCCCCGATCCCTGCACTGCTGGGCTGGGAGACCCCGTGACCTTCACCCGCCGCCTTCTCAGGGCCGGGCAAGGAGACCCCGTAACCTCCTCCTTGGACCCCTCCGCGCCGGCAGGGAGACCCCGTAACTCCCCGCGGCCCCTCAGCGCCGGAGAACCTGTAAACTGCCCCCTCGCCTTCCCCGCCTCTTCAGGGCTGCGCAGGGAGACCCCGTAACCCCCCCCCCACGCAACCCCTCAGCGTTGGGCAGGGTAAGTAACCCCCTTCATGTCAACCCGTGGAACTCCCTGCGAGAGGAAGTTGCGAAGGGCAAGTCTGTAGCAGGCTCATGGACGAGCCAGATGGGGCTGGGCTCAGGCTGGGCAGGGATGAGGCCTGTGGCCAGAGGCAGGGAAAGGGCTGCAGCGGCGGAGTCACTGGATGGCTCCCTGCTCGGTCCGGTCACTAAATCCCCGGCCCGGTGTGGAGGCGGGTTCACCGTCCGCCCCGCGACGGAAGGGCCCAGCCAGTCCCAGGCCGGGTGGGGGCGGAGCTTCCTGCCGGTGTCGCGCCTTTCCTCAGCCACCGGGGGCTCTGCTCGCCTCACTCCGCGGTGCCCGCTCGCTGCTCTGGAGCGGGGCCGGGCAGGGGCTTTGCTAATGGCGCTAGTCGCTGAATCGTTCAGCGGTTTTACACTTTGCCTCTCTTGACGCTTCCCCAGCTCTGCACATGCAGATACTTTAAGCATTTTTATGGAGCTACATTTACAGTTGTGGGAAATAATGGGAAGGGGCCATTTAATGACAGGACTTGAGATTCAAAAAGCTAAAGCTTTATAATAAAAAACCTGCCAGCAACAGAAAATGACTGACTCGAGGTATTTGATCGGAATAGTCTGTTTCCGGGATTATAAAATGAGAGAGTAAGAAAAAAGGAGGGAGGTTCCCTTGCTTAATAGTGGCAATTCCTGAAGAAGTCATGATTTCATCTGAAGTGGGTTGTGCCCTTGACAGCTCATGGTACCATCTACATTTTTGTTAGTCTCTAAGGTGCTGCAAGACTCTTCATTATTTTTAAAGTTTTTTTTAGTTACAGGCTTACACAGCTATTCCTCTGAAACTTTCAAAGAAGTGATGTGTTAGCAGAGTGGCTGCGGGAGTAATGTGAGATTTAGTGCTGAGTCAACTGGATTCCAACATAGAGAGGAGAAGTGCTGCAAGTCCTCCCTGTATTGCTTAGCTCAGCAGTATCAAATGCTCAGCTCTGGTGTAAGGGGAAATATTTGGGAATACAGCCCTTGCTATAGTTTGAATTCTTACGATATTTTGCTAATTGATTTTGGATTATCTGAGGAATGTGGTGTAATATTAAAAACTCATTAATCATGCAATTTTTTTTTTTTACTGTTAGGAAAATAGATGTTCTAAACCAGTCTCACACTTCCTTTAACCTCACTACCCATTCCCATGCCTGTCATTCTTGGGAGAGGGAAGCATATTTACAAACAAGGGATGTTAGATATCATGTAATTGAATAATCGTGTAGCCACACCAAATTTTATTGGGGTGAGGGGGGGAGGAAGGGACTGGCAGCCAGTGTACTCCCAGCCTCACTCCCAGGGACCAACCCCCTGGCATCCCGTGCTGCCGCCTCTGTTATCAAAGGCAGCAGCACAGGGTGGAAGCAGTCTTTCTCTGCAAGGTGACCATGCTTCCCAGACAGAGACTGCTCCACCATCCCATGGAGCAGCCTGTCTGTGGTGAGCCTGGGCCTGCCATGGACAGAGGCTGCTCTGCAGCAGCAAGCCCTGTCTGCATGGGATCCGAGCTCTTGTGGACAGAGGCTGTGCTGGCATCCCATGGAGTCTGCTCCACGACAGTCTCCCCTGCCCCACCACTGCTGCCTTTGATAGAGGCAAGAGTGGAGGGGGGTGCAGGCAGCTCCCGGTGCTTGTGAGGAGCTGGCCTTTAAGCCTGCTGTCCCCCTGACACTGGCTGCTGCCTCCTGCTGTGAGAGGCAGCAAGGCAGGGGGAGGCAGCTAAACGGAGCCAGCACATGTGGAGAGCTAGATTAAAAGCCAGATTCCTGTGTGTATCTGCTCCCAACTGTCCCCCTCACCCTCCACTATGCTGCCTCTCTATCAGAGACAGTAGCAAGGGGTTGGGGAAAGGTACAGGTGGCTCAGCTTAAAAGCTAGCTCCCCGCTGGCACTGGCTCTCATCTCCCTCTCCCTTATCTGCCTCTTATTACAAACCCATCTCATTTTCCTTTAATGTACATTCAGCTAATGAATTTCAATACATTTTTTAAAAAGTCAGTTATCAATTAACAGTATTTTGTATGTGTGTGTTTTTGTAGCATGTTTGTTATTAAAAGGGGGCAGAATAAGTTGGTCTTAAGAACAAGTGGGCATTTTACAACAAAGTATTACAGGAAGTTTGTGTGTTACATTTTTGGATCTGTAAACTCTAAGAAACCTCTTCATGGAACTGGAAGGGGAAGGGGTTGAATGAGACCTGAATTTGCAGAGAATGAGACCTGAATTTGCAATCTGATATGGTTGTAAAAAGGCCCAGAGCCATTTTGGGCCATATATAAAGTCTTCATGTAATGAAGCAGGGAGGGACATTCTTCTCTATACAGGTATCCTGTGACCAACCAACCTGATATGCTACATTCTGATCTGGTTGCCATAGGATATAAAATTCCACACACTGCAGGGAATTCTTAGAACAGCAAGCTTCCTGAGGGATGAAAGAAGGTTGATCCCCACTTCCAACCGGCCAGTGTTGTCTATTGACCATTTCTTACATTTTCAAACAAGCATCTTCATTCTTTTTCACATGTTGCCCCTCATGTTTGGGAAACCTGTAACCTCCAAATCCCTCCTTAAAACTTCCCTTTGCCATGCTGGCTACAAAAACACTGGGCAGTGGCTACCAGTACCTATCGCACCAACTGGTATTGCCTTGGGGTATGTCTACACTACATGGCTTCATCAACAGAGCCATGTAGATGAGCTTTGTAGACATAGCAAAATGAAGCGGCGATTTAAATAATCGCCGCTTCATTTACATCAAAATGGCTGCCGCGCTGTGCCGATTAGCTGTTTGGCAGCACAGCGCGGTAATCTGGACGCTTGACGGTTGACATCGAAAGCCTTTGTCGACCGCCCCATTATGCCTTGTGGGATGAGGTTTACCGGGGCAGTCAACAAAGGCTTTTGATGTTGACCGCAGAGCATCCAGATTACCGTGTTGTGCCACCAAACAGCTGATTGGCACAGAGAGGCAGCCATTTTGATGTAAAGAAGAGGCAACGGAGCCACGTAGTGTAGACATACCCTTACTGTTACCTTGTTCTCCTGCATCTGTCTGTATCCATTTGCTGTCTTCTGTTTTATACTGAGACTTGCAGATTTACCTGGGTTTGCTTTTGGAAAATAAAAGGAAAATGTACATGCTTTATCTAAATGATTGCATTTTTCAAAAATAGTGACTTTAACATTAATTTTTATTTTGGATTTCTTAAAAAAGGATTGTTAAAATTTTCTGTTTAATTTTTTTTTACATGTAAATTTCTTCAAGATGTGTATTTTTTCATCCCTATAAACCTCTTATAATTTGCCATGTTTAAAAAAAAAAAAGTTTCCAGACCTTAAGCACTGATGTAGCTGTGCCAAAACAGAGCACCACTCCAAGTTTCTCTGTGAGGTTTATTGAGAAGGTATCCTATTGCAGGTGCCTCCTTTTTTTCTGGCTCATTTTAGTTAAGTCTCTTTCAACAGTTATGTCAATTTTGAGGATGCACTTAATTTGGTGATTCTGTCTCTTCTGTTTGGTTTTATGAAAAGCAATCTCATTGCACAGCCTGTTTTCTTGACACAACCACACCTTTATATTGCTTTAAGTTATAAGAGGAAGCTGTATGCCAAATTTGATGATCAGAGCTCTTACCGTTTAGGTTTAGGAGTTTTTGATCAAACATACATACAGACAAACTTTCTAAAATATATAGTAGATTGTAAGCTGTGGGCCAAGGCCTAGCTTTTGTTCTGTTTGTACAGCATCTAGCATAATGGGGGTTCTGTGCCATCTTTAGGGCATGATGGCAATACAAATAATGTTGTGTGAAATGCATGGCCTAATTCAGATGAACATCAGTTCAAAGATTGATTTAAGACATTTCCCCCCCATTCCACTTTAGTCCTTGTGTTTGCCTACTTTCCTGAAGAGCCACTGGGCATGGCTCACACTGAGAGCTCTTTTTGGGCTATAGGGGGCTAGGGTTTGATAGAGATTGTGATCTCCATCCTGAGTCAAGGAGAATGGGTCTTTCTACACTCATACTGGTTGCTGAACAAAGAACAGGGCCAGGGTATGAAAGAGAAGTGAAGGAACTAGAAAAAGTATAGGAGGACAAAGCAGAGGAGAAAGGAAGCTGGTGTGCCACTCTACAAGAAGGAGTTGGCTAGCTAGGGCACTCAGCTGCAGGAGGAGGTTGGAAGTACTCTCAGCCTGGCTTCCTGAGCATTGCTGCAGGCTGCTGAGCTAAGCAGCAGGCAGCCAGGCAGGTTAAAGGAGCTGGCTAGGGCCATATGCAGTCCAAGCCCCCATCGGATGCCATTTAGGTAAGGCGGTAGGGACTGAAGCTTCCAGACTTCTCTAGAATTGAGCCAGGATGCTGCTTGCTCTTTTCCCTCACAACCTTACAGTGACAGGAAAGGGAAATGCACAGCTTATCTGCCCCCAGCCAGAGTGAGAGGAGTGCAGCAAGCTGTCCATTCCCCTTGCTCCCTGACAGTAACAGCAAGCAGCGTCTTGCCTCCCTGCACACACCCCAAACCCCTGTCCTGTCTCCTGCACCCCCCAACTCTGCTCTGAATTCCCCACATCCCAAAGCTCCTGCCCTGACTCCTGCACACCCCACATTTGCACCCCCAGCCCTGAGCCCTCATCCTTTGGCAGATGTTATACTGGAGAGAATGACGGGATCTTTTTCAGGGGGATAAGGCAAAATGCCACATTTACTGAGACTGTAACATTCAGGAATATGCATATAGTATACTATAGCAACATACTTACACATACACCCCCTCATCTTGTCATTGTTTGTAGTTACCATTTGGTTGCTGACATGTACTCACTGGTCAGGTGAGTTAAATATGAGGGAGAGAGGAACAGGGCTTCTTCTGGTGTGGACTGATACTCTGAGATTGACAAGACAAAACCCAACGATCATGCAAGACATTGGAGATGTTAAAATGTGTTCATTTGCTGAATATGTATCTACTGAATTTTTGAAGCTGGAGGCTGGGGGAGCTGGTGCTCACTAGACCCAGCTTTAAAACGGACTCCCCACGAGCACTGGCTCCCATTCCCCCCCCTTGCCTCTGAGTCGGGGGGGGGGGGCAGTCGGTTCTGCACAAGCCAGTGTGTATGAGGAGCCTACTTCAAAACCGGATCGCTGGATGTACTGGCTCCCGCCTGTCCCCATCCTCCACAACGTGGCTTCTGATTCAGAAGCAGCAGTATGGGGGAGGGGGACAGGTGGCTCTGCAGAAGCCAGCATGGCGGGGGGAGCCACTACACCACATCTATTTAGTCTATCATTAAGCTACATTACCCCAAACACGATTACATTATAAAACTTCCCAAACCTCTGCCTTGGTTCCCCTATATTCCACCCCACTCATATATTCCTTACAGGTTCTGTTGCATCACAACCAATGTTCCATCTAATTTTTTTCATCCATGTATGGAATAAATTTTGTTACATGCACAGAGGCATGCATGGACATACACCACCAGCAGAAACACATGCTGCTGGCTGTGGGTGCTCTGCTAATCATCTGGGAAGCATTTGAATCTCCTGGGTGGTTGCCCAAGTGCTCATCTTACAGGTAACAACCCCCTAACCTCCTGCCTTGAGCCCCCCGTTCCCAAGAGTTGTGACACAGCGTACCTCAAAGAAAGTTTTACTTTCACCTTTTGGGACAAAGAAAGAGTTTCATAACAGTTTTTTACCCAGAGATTTTGCGCTTGTCACAGTTACTGTGAGGCTGGGTTTCAGCCGAAAAACATGCTTTTGCAGTGAGACAGACTCCCTGCCATTGTTAATACAGAGCTGACACTTGGTGCTGTGAGTTCTGGGCTGATTTACCTCTTTCTGATTTGTTACCAAGAAACAAGGCATGGGAAGTTTTGGCTTGGAATGTGCATGGAGTGAGGGCAAAGGGGCTCAGCTTGCTGGCAAAAGCCATATCCAATACAGGACTGGCAGTAGAGTTTGGAATTTTGTTCTTCAATTCCCTTGCATACAGAAGGGCTGCGTCTAGACTGGCATGATTTTCCACAAATGCTTTTAACGGAAAAGTTTTTCCGTTAAAAGCATTTGTGGAAAAGAGCATCTGTGCCAATCTAGCCGCGGTTTTGCGCAAGAAAGCCCCGATCTCCATTTTAGCCATCGGGGCTTTTTTGCGCAAAACAGTTTTTACCTGTCTACACTGGCCCTCTTGCGCAAAAGCATTTGCTCAGGAGGGCTTTTTCCCGAGCGGGAACATCATAGTATTTGCGCAAGAACACTGACAATCTTACATTAGATTGTCATTGTTCTTGTGCAAATTCAAGTGGCCAGTGTAGACAGCTGGCAAGTTTTCCAGCAAAAACAATTGCTTTTGCCGAAAAACTTGCCAGTCTAGATGCAGCCAAGAACTGTGGGACTCCGCAGGTGGAAGTTTCCCCAAAAGGTTGACATATATAGTATGTGTATGTGAATGACAGGCCCAGACAGTATTTCTTTGAGGCCACAAAGACTAGCCTTCTCCATTTATTTTTTTCACATTTTCATTACAATCTTTAAATTCAGTACAGAAAAGTTGATAAAAAGACATTTCAAAACATGTCAAACGAAAACTAGTTTCAGCAACAGCACAATCATCTGACCAACATTTACACTCAGGGAAGCTCATAAACAAATGCTCTTGATCTCACAGGCCCGACAGCAACAACATGGTATCCCATTCCTGCCTAACCTTAGCACTGGAAAGACGGGAACAAGCAATCGAGATTGGAAATGGTGGCTTGGGCAGTGCTAGAGACAGTGTTGGTCAAGTATGGAGGTAAGGACATAAGCATCATAATACACCAATGCACAAAGGGAAAGGATTTGACTGGTGGACTGTGTTTATAATATACATTTATTAAGAATAAAATTTGAAGAAGTTAGATTACCATAGGCTGCAAAATGGATCTTAAAGGGTCCAATAAGAGCTGTTTCTTTTTAATGTAGGGATGGAATGTATTTTGCCATGAAACAATCCCACTGGTTTCCAGTGCGATGACTGGAACCATAACACGAGTCCTTATTGTATGGATATTCCAGGGGCCTACTTCTCTCAGGTCCTGCTTGCTCCCTGCAGGCTACCAAAACTGGTCAAATTTTGCCCTCAAATATGTACATGTGGCTCCAACAGAAGTCAATTAAAATGTCAGGAACTCAGCACAATCAAAAAGATAATTATATTTATTAATAATGAGCATAATAAACCAATTGATGAGAATAGAAATAAACTTCCCCTACAGGCTGCTCATTCCATAGTTGCTCACTGCAGGTGTTTCTGGCATCTTCCTCTGAAGCAGCTAGTACTGGCCACTGTCAGAGACAGGATAGTAGTCTGGAAGGAGCCCTGATCTGGTCTACCTGGCATTTTGGACATTCTCATAGACAGGGCTCACCGAACCGCAGCGAGCCCCGTTCGCCAGCTGCGCTGTCCGGCTATCTGCGCATGCGCACATTGCCCGAACCTGGCTCTTCCGGGTTGCAATCTACTCACCATGGGCGAATAGGTTGCATTATTTGTCGAGCCTTGCTCATAGAACACTAGGACTGGAAGGGCCCTCGAGAGGTCGAGTTCAGTCCCCTGCCATCATAGCAGGACCCAGTACTGTCTAGACCATCCTTGACATATGTCTATCTAACCTGCTCTTAAATGGAGATTCCACAACTTCCCTTGGCAATTGATTCCAGTGTTTAACCACCTTGACAGATAGGAAGTTTTTCCTAATGTCCAACCTAAACCTTCCTTGCTGCAGTGTAAGCCCATTGGTCATGAATGTTTGTCTCTGAAAACAGAATTGAGTTGAGAGAATTCAATCCTGATGTGCTGATTTTTTAGCACAGACTACAGGTATTAGTGGCTATAATTCAGATGTCATAGCAAGTTTCCTTACTGCAGCCAAAAGGAGCATGTTTAGAAGAGTGCTGTGCCATCTCATAGAGGTACAGTTTGGGAATAAAATGGAGTGCCAGATTTAAACCAAAGGGGAAGCAGCACAACAAATGAGGCATATTTCCACAGAAACTGGGGGTACTTTTCTTCGCAGATGTCTATGTATTGATTTATAGCTCAACCACAACTGGACTATGCACATTAATGCTTTAAATCTAGTCACAGATGTACCAAGGAAGGGTCTCATTAGTTATTGCTTGTGAAGCACAACAGAAGAATCCTAATAATTATTCTAAGAGGTGGCAATAATAATAATTTCACCTTCTGTTGCTAGTAACCACTAGATAATAAAATGTCCTTCAAATAATAATACAGCATAGAGAAAATTGTTACTTACACAGTTAATATACTGTGTACAAAATAATAGCATGAAATGGTGACATGGGAAGGCTGCATTTTGTTAGAAGCGTCGATAGATGTTTTCTGGCCTGATACACAATAATAATCCAGAGAATTAAACCAATTCTTGGTACCATTATGTTCATGATCTGCAATACAAAGCATGTCCTATATTCCTGGATAGCATTGGAGCCCAGAGTCAACAACAATTAGGTCTATAAGTTAGGGATGTTAGATAGCGTATCATTGAATAATCATGTAACTGCACCAAATCTTAGCTGTTACATAATTGTTCAATGGTCCTTGCGGGTGGGGCCAGCAGCCAGTTTGCTCCTGATCCCACTCCAGGGGAGCCCTCTGCCACCGTGTGCTGCTGCCTCTGATATAGAAGCAGCAAGTGTGATTCAGCAGCAACTTGTGAGGCTGTGAGGGGACTCAACCTCCCCGTGGACAGACGCTGTGCCACCATCCCACAGAGCAGCCTCTGTCCATAGGGAAGTCGAGCCCCCTGACAGACAGAAGCTGCTCTGTGTCAGCAGCCCCTGTCCATGGGGGGCCTGAGTGCCCCATGAACAGGGACTGCTTTGGCATTCCACCTGCCCCCCTCCCATCCCTGCGCTACTGATATAGAGGCTGCAGCATGGGGAGAGAGGGTAGCTAGCTTTTAAGGAGGGGAGGTTTCAATTACCCAAGGGATTACTTCGATTACCCAGTAAGACCAGGCTCATTGGTTATCATTTAAACGACTATACACTAATATCCCTAATAGAAATATGAATCCACTGTATAGAAACATCTATTTTTTTTTAGAGAGCAAGGTGATACAAGTCTGAATTAATTGGAATATGTTTTCCCTCCTGGCACTATTCCTTGTTTCTAAAAGGCACTTAGATGCAAACAAGCAAGCAAGATTTTTATAAGCATCAGTCCTTGTGCTCTGATATATATCAAAAGCAGAAGTGAGCATCTCAGACTGGACTCCATATTGCTGTAAGTGAAGAAAGAAGCACTCTGGCTATTTATTATTGTTCTGGTGCCAAATAGATTCAGTAATTTTTAAAAATGGTTAGAGTTTTTGTGTGTGTGTAAAAAAATATATTTATTCCAGAGCATGAGAGACAGATGAGTCTGTTTGTACAGTAAATGCCCTCTTATATAGGATGCAGTAAGTGTTTGTTGGTTATATGTACTATCCAGACCACAAAACATGGAAAGACCAGAATGAAACAGATCCGCCTTTCACAAAGAAACAGAATCAAAAAGGTTATGTCTTAGTTAATAAAAGATCAGTGACGCCTTCATGTCTGTCTAATGTGTTATTTACAACCTGCTGGCCTGCAAAGACACTTGCATTTGATCAGCAAAGGTTAACACAACTGCTTCTGTATAGTTTTGGCTACTTTTTGCCAGCCTAATCTAGGGTATCCCTCAGCTCCCCATCATTGCCACAGCACTCAATGTCTTGGTTAGATATTTTCTCCTAAAAGTCAACTGTTTTGTCAGGCCCTCATGTTCTAGCCCTAGGCTCTTGCAGTAACCTCCTCAATCCTGAAGTTCCTTAGGACCATGAGGGCTACACATTCTGGAGTACGTATCTTACATACAAACACATGCACTTGGGTGCATGCAGTGCTTGAATTAATTCCATGATAAAGTGAATCTTGCCTGAATTCCTATATCTTCTGGTATGTTTCAATGGAGTAAAGATCGTTATAGTCAACACATCCTATTGTTGAAGAGCAGTGACCACTGTATTAAGATATCAGTTGAGATGATATCCTTCTCCATTGCACCTACTCTCAAATTTGGAACTCAGGTAAATCAAATTGCAATTGCATCAGAAAGCTGAATGGGATAGACGGAGAGGCAGGATGTCTACATGAGTTCATGCACATCCCTAGTACAGCCCCCTTTCTGAAACATTTAGCTGGGGGGCAGCAAACTGTTAAAACAGATGAAATAAGACAAAAATAAAAGTCTCAGTCTTTCATGTAGATTATTTTCCCTTTTTGGGGAGAATACTTCCAGGCTATCATGTTTTTAAAAGAACATTCTATTGTGAATAAATAAGAATAAAAATATAGATGCATGCTTTGTAAACACTAGCCCTGAGGTATACAGTGTAATTCTTACATCTCTTATCTGCAAAGCATAATTGCCAATAAGAAAATGACTCTATGACTCTAAACATATCCCATCTTTACTTCCTGCCCTTATGCAAAAAAGAGAAGGCAAGAGATCTGAGGTAAAAGCCCTGCTGAAGCAGTGATAGTTGCAGTAGTTCAGAGCAGAGGCAGAAACAAAGGTAGTAAAGTGCCATTTTATTTTCTTTCTAGCAGTCTTCATGATACATTGGTCTCCTACAGCAGAGATGTCCAAAGTCTTTGGCTACAAGATCTCCCACAGCTCAGCTGCTTTTCTGGAGAAAGGCTCTGATCCTGCACCAGTTTCTGTGTTGTGCAGAGTTCTGCTGGGGCCCTTTGGCCTTTGTACATGTGTAAGTCCATACTAGCTGCTCCCACGGTGGGTCTGGGGCTAGGATTCTGAGCTTCAGCCCTTGCTTTTGACATTTCCACTTTAGAAACCCTTTCAAACTCATAATCATGGCTTTGTCACATGACCTCGGTTGGGAGGCCTCAGCACACTTTACCCTGGTTTAAGTGACTCCGCATTACCCATCAGCCTCCCATTGCCCTCTTCACCCTCCTTTTTCCTGGTCCTGGGGCTCCCCAATAAGCCTTCTTGGTTGAGTTGTAGGGCCCAAGGCTGCTGCATGTGACACTGAAGTCAGCAGAACTACTCACAGGAAGTGCATCCTGAAACAGGCCTTTAGAGATCAACTCATTTGAATAAATCCAATTTATTAATTGTATTTCCTTTTCAATTTGGGGAAAATGGATAACTACATTAAAGGTTTTATTTTTTAAAATGACAATTTCTCCTACACTGATTACTGACATACAGAGGTTTGACGTCCATGTGCAGGGGGGGGTAGTATGCACACCCTCACACAGTGTGGACACTGCAGGAATGTGTGTTCAATCATATGCCCACACTAAATATGTCATACGCATGTATTTACCCTCACAGTCTGTACTTGTGTGCTTTTACAGGTCCAAGTGTGGAGACAGGCAGGTGCTTACCCAATGTATATGGATATGAAGGCACTCGGCCAGATAAATGCAAAGGTATTTAAAGAGAAATTAATTTTAGATAGTCTTTTCAGTTTAAGGAAAATACATTTTAAGCCCTCATTTTGCTCATTTCAGTTTTCTGATTTAAATGTTTCAACACAATTAATTCAGTCTTACCAATGGGACCCTTTCCTGTTGGTTAAAACACACTAATACAAATGTATTACAATTATTAAAATGTGTAGAGTGCATCTTAAAGTTTCATCTGGATGTCCCAGAGCATAGAAATTGTATAGTGAGAATTTTAAAGCACATCTCTTGTATTGCGGATGGCACAGCAGAGAACCATGCTGAATATCATGCCAAAAATCTAAAAGAAAAGGAATGTGATTTAGAGATTTCCATGAGATGCTTCCACTTACAAAAGTAGATATAGTTATAAAATTGTCATTTTAGAGCAAGCTAATAATCTGCACAGAGGGGTAATGGAGACAGATGACACCCTGAAAGTCTCGTGTAAACAAACACTTACCAGACCTCACCATTATTTAGCACTAAGATGATAATAATGATACTGCCATCTTCACTGACAGAAGATCAACACTTTCACTAGTATCAAATCCAGCATTGCAACAGGGGACTTGAATTCTGCTTTGCCACAGAAGTGTGGCTATATGAGGTCATGGCATATTATGTACTCCTGAATAAGAGCAGAGTTTAGCTCTGGGTATGAGATAGACTAACAGATGTGATTGCTACAGGATACAATGGGTTTAGAGAAAAACCTAAACTCTTAGTAATTACTGTATACGAGGCAAGTTTAAATGCTGCCTATAAATAGAATCCATACAAAAAGCAGAGGAAACTGTGGTGGCAGGTTAAAATGGAAGCCAATGAGAGTGCAGGAGTCTCTAATAATTCCTACCAGTCAAAGTTTTTGGCTCTGGAACTGAGTTTACAGGCCATAAGCAAAGACTTCATCCATGATCATGAAAAAGGAACAAAGCTATACCTCTGAGTCCCTCTCAGGAACAAAGGGTGACAGCTGGCCAGCCTTACCGCCTCATAGGCACCCAAACTAGCATTTGCTACTCCTTCCAGCCCAGATGTCTGAGAGTTGTTAAGTTAACGCAGGGCCACAAGGACCTGAAGCAGATGGCATCTGACATCCTCTCTTACCATGTCTGTGCCCATTTCAATGGGAAGTTTTGAAGATTTGATCCCTGCATGCAGTGCACACTTACTCATGGGCACCCAAATGCCTTGTTATAGAGGCTCTGTCCCATCTAGGTTGCTTTGCCATATTTTCTGGGCATGCCATCATATTTTAGAAGAGTCACCTTTCAGGTTGCCTGTGGGTAATGTTTCTGAGAATGTTTAACTCCCGCTCTCCATCCTCAGTCAGGTAGAGTAACCATATTACTATGCTCTTTAGTTTGAAATATATGAACCCTCCCTCCACATGCGAACTCAGGGAGCTTTGGAGACTCCAGGTAACTCCATTAACTTCCTCTTCCCAAGATCAGGTAGGAATGCAATTCCTCAGAAATTTATTTTCATCCTGTCTTTTCAGAATAAGAGGACTGCAGCAGATGCAGGCTGGAAAATGCTTTCATTTCCAGGTCTGTCAGGCTATGTTAACACTTGCCAGTTTTAGCTCAAAACCAATGCTAGTGTCCTCACCGGAAATCCAAATTTTGCACAGAAACTGCTGAATTTCAGCACAAAAATAATACTATCTGCACAAGAGTCTTTTTGCTCTCCAGAACTGTCCCACAATGCAGAGCATGAGTAGCTGCTCTTTGAAACTCAGCAGTCCTGCCTGCAGATATGCCCTGCTCCTCTTCAGCACCATTCTGATAGCTGGTGCTGTCACTGGTCCGGGACACAAAACAAATCATCAGTGTAGAATGCTCCTGCTGCCTCCCACAATGCAAACTGAGGCTGGCAGACAAAATGTGCTGTGCAGAGTCAGGGAGGGAGGCAGGGTTAGGGTCTCCTTCCCCTGCCTCAGGACAGGTTGCTTCTGGTCTGTCTGTCTGTCTCTCTCCCCTTCCACAATAATGATTTGCTTGTGTCCCAAAGCAGTGCATAGTGGGCTTGCCAGAGATCCAAGTGAACTGGTGCACTGCTCCAGTAAGAAAGAACCAGCTGGCTGAGGCATTCAGCTGCAGGAGATGGCAGCTCCCACCCAGACCTGCTCCTGGGCTCTTCCTCTGGCTGCTTAGCAGATGAAAGGGGCTGGCCCAGGGGGGCATCGTCCTGGTCAATGGCTGTCCCAGCCCCAAGCCTACCCCCCAAGCGATTGAGGGAGGACAGGGAAGCTGAAGCTGCACTCCCCCATTCCCAAGATTTGTATGGGGATGATACTTGTTGTTCCCCTTCCCCTCGCTGTCAGGGAACAAGGGGAAAGGGCAGTTTGTTGCACTCCTTTCACTCTGGCTGGGGAGGGCAGGGGCAGATGAGCTGTGCCCTTTGCTCTCACTCCCTGACAGGGACAGGAATGGGAAGAGCAAGCAAACTCCCAGAACAAATCATGGGATGGAAGGTTGAGCCCCTCCCCCGCCCATCCTACTAGGGATGTGAAATGGTTAACAGGTAAGCATCACCTTAATGAGTGATGCTTACCAGTTCCTCTCCCCCAGGGTCCACCTCCCATTTAATTGGTTAACTGGTTTAAACTAATTAATCCCTACACACCAACCCCCTGTTCTGAGTCCTGAACCTCTTCACATGCTTAGCCCTGACTCCTGCAGCTGACAACCCTAGTCCCTGCCCTGAGCCCCCCACACCTCCAACCCCACCTCCTACACCTTCAGTCCCCTGCCCTGATTCCTACTTCCCCATATCCCCAAGTCCCTGCCTTGAGCCCCGCCACACTCCACCCCACATTTACATTTTACAGGTACTGTCATATCACAACCCCTCCCACAGATATGACAATACCTGTAAGAAATTTAAGTTGCTTTCACCTCTGTAGCTATCACAGTGTGCCTCTCTCATCAGTGATGCAAGTACTGCATATATAAACGTGTTCTGATGCCTGTGGAAAACATGAACACAGACCAGCACTTTTCTATCACCCACAAAACCATCAGCAAAAAAGCTCTTCAAGTGTAGACTTAGCCTCAGTTTGATGTGCCTTTCCGCTGGATTTATGCATGAGTGTGACATCTAGTGGCCACATAGCTCAGTTACGAACTCAGATTTTTGGGCATGCAAAGCACCCTTTGTGGGAGAAGATGGAGTTTAAAAGAAGCGAGATGCTTTAGGGATACGATTAGATGAATTAGTCACTGATAACATGCTGCTGTTTAATCTGCCAACAGAAGAGGGATATATCCTGAAACTATCTGGCTAGCTTAAATTCAGTTCTGTTAAAGCAATGGGCACAAGAGCAAGGATGTGCTGGTTTCTAGCTTCCAGGTAATCCAAAAAACACCTGTCACAATAGCACAAGGTTTCCTTCACCAAACTGTTTGGATGCATGACCTGTTCTTTACAAGCAACTGGTTCAATTGCACACCTTCCTTCAGGCTGAGTTGAGTGGTCCACCCAGCCTTTCCCCAGGAAGCCATGGTTACAGGAACAGATCATGTTCAGATCCATTACGGGCACACAGCTTGGACCCAAGTATGTAGGGACAAACACTACCAGTGCCCCCAACAGGTCAGAATGGGAGAAATCTCAGGATAGCGGGTTGCTTTTTAGTATACTCAGACCTCTCCTGCCAAAGTGAATCATTTATATTTCTTTACAATAACAAAATGGAATTCTTCCCAGGTAGTCCTTATCCATGCTATGGGAATGCAAAATAAACTGATCAAACTGTGTCTCTCCAAAATAGGGATGGGAATGAGTATAGTAAGCATCACCCTTAACAAATGATGCTTACTGGGTAATAGCTAACTGTTACCCAGGGCAGCTTTCTGGAAGGGCTACTCTTGGCCCATGAAGCTGTTGGCTCCTAGCCCTCCCCCCACCCACTGCTGCTTCTGCCCCCCTGACTCCCAATGCAGGGCTGCCAACTCCCAGCCTAGATGGTCCACTCCAGTCCAGCACATTTAACGTGTTAACCAATTAAACAGGATTTTACATCTCTACTCCAAAATGTATGGGGAGAATAGAGTGATTCCCAGAGAAAAGACTATTGAAAGTGTCAGGAACAGTTGGTATCCTACAGAAGTCTCCCCAGCAGTTCTGGGAGCTGCTCTGCCAGGACGTATGGATTCAGGGCTGGGTACAGAAAAGACAGACTATGATATGATGTGTTTACTCACTGTGATACCAGCAATTCCAATCCCAACAATTCCAACTAAACGCAGATTAGAATTAATTACATTCTGGATTTCATTCAGGCAGTTCTATTAAAAACAGAATGAAAGTTCCACTTAGTTCCCACATAAATATTTCTACATAATTTCCTTCAACCCCGGCAGGAAGAAAGGCTAACTAAGTGGCCCACTGCTAACGCACCTCTCTCTGTGCCTTGTGACCTCTGGGACATTTCTTGCTCTTCTCCCCTCATCTGAGGAATCAATAGTGTTCAAACTGCCAGGAATCATCTCCTCACCAAACTCCTTTGCTTCCTCCAGTGCCATCTCACTGGTGCTCGCACATGAGTGCATGAATAGCTTTTTTCATTAATAACTTCCCCAGAAGTTCAGGCCAGCTCTATGTCCAGATGTATGTATTATATCAGGGCAACAGGGCCTTTCAGGACAATGAGGTGTCACAAAACCCAGAAATGAGAGCGTTTCCCTCATTTGAAAGGACCTTGTTCCTAGCAAGGCTCCTCAGAGCATGCTGAAGGCAGGCACGTGCCATAATTCAACCTTCATCAGGCCTTTCATTCTGACTCCTAGACATCAACTGCTACGTGCCACGCTCTTCAGACTGTGACATTCCTACCACAGCTAGGAAGTGGGAGGGAGGCTGCAGACAATAAGGGCAGGGCATGTTCACATTTCTCATCTTTCACCCCTTCTGCCTTCATGCTGTTCACCTGCACAGAGCTGCCTATGGCTGAGAGGGCACTGGGGCCAATTCAGGGCAGATTGCTGCACTGTCTGTTCTGAAATACGGTTCTATTTGCCACATTTCTCCAATTTCCATCTTTGGTAAGTCTGAGATGAAGAAAAGATTTTGGAATCATGAATCCGAATGGCTCTAGTCCAAAACAGCTCCTCTGAGTATGCATATAGTCGTGTCTCCTCAGCTGGCTCCTCTGGGCTATAAATCTGCCTGTCCTCCATCAGTGGATCATTAATGGTATTTTTGCTTCTTGTGTCAGACACATTTCTGTTTCCAGCTGACATATTGGCAGGAAAAGGTCATTAAACACACAGCACAGATTATACTTACCTTGGGCAGCTGGATGCCCTCTGGGCAGGTGGACTTCACCGGAACCTCGCTTTCTTTACCACAGCATTGAAGCTATGCAATTGAGAGAGAGAGAAAGTCAAAAAAGGGAGAAACTACAGGCTAGTTTCCTATTGAGACTCTGCATTCAGTGGCAGCAAGTGGGTCAGTAACTGAGAGGAAAGACCAGTGCAGGGCTACTCAACATGCGGCCCACAGCCCATTTGTTTGTGGCCCTCGGGGTGGTTTGGGTTTACGCGTGGCTCAACACGGGGCCCGCGGGTGGGATCCTTTGAACAGGACCTCCACGAGGAACACGCTGTACAACAGCGGGGCCTCTCCCAGGCGGGGTGAGCACTGAAAGACGCAAGCGGACGGGCTGGCTGAAACAGACGTGCTGGCATTTCTAGCCCCCAGGGAAGAGGTGCCAGAAGCGCTGGGGCATTGTGGGAAGTGCTGGCTGCTTAGCCTTGTGGGCAGAGCCTGAGAGATGCAGACTGGCTTGCACGGGCCATGTTTGGGTCCGGCGCCACAGCTTAAGGCTTAATCTTTGTATTCATGCCCATCAGTGTGAAAAGCTATTTGCATATATAAGCAACCACACTTAAGTTGCAGCATGTGCTGTGAGTATCACTGTGGCCTCTGGGGGCTTCCAAAGTTTAGTAGCCCTGGACTAGAGACAGACACAAATTCACTCCCTTGCGGTAACGCTATTGTCTGTAATAGATTTTTTTTGTACACTGAACGTTGCCCAAGTTCTTCACTTTCAAATGTCTGAATTCACAATGGACTTACTTGTGAATAGTAACCTCTAGAAACACTTAGATAAAAAATGCTCCTGGGCCGGATGGGACTTTGTGGCCCAATTCAGATGGTCTGATACAGACCTGACTGATCAAGGCAATTCAAATCCCAGCAATTCTTAAATCCCTTTACTCAGGAAAACAGAGCAGATCCAGCAGCATGTGTAGCAATGTGGGCACTGTGCTGAAGCTGCAGCATGGTATGCTAATCTCTGTTGCAGACAGAATATGCTATTGAGTTTGTGGCCAGGGATAACTCAATAGAATCTTTCAGCGGGTTTGTTTTTCCAGTTTGCACATCTGAAAAAATGCTTGAAATTGCTCCTTGGGTCATAATTAACAGCCATGGAATGTTCCGAGGTTGTGAAATGTTAAATTACGAACAATGTGGGAATGATAGAAGCAGTGACAAAGGGAAGGGTTTGAAGTGAACACAGACTTGAGCATAGATAGGACTCTGGGTTCTAATCTTAGCTTGATTGCTAACAGCCTGTGTGCCCTGGGACAAGTCTCATTCTATGCGTCAGGTCCCTGGCTGTACAATGGGAATGATGACAGGAGCTACCTTTAATTGTTTACATCCTAGTAAGGCCGGGAGGCTCTGGGCAGGATCCATGTTCCATTGCGCTTATGCACCATGCAGACACAGAGGTAAACTGGGTTCCTACCATGAAGGGTTTATATTTACTTAATGTCTGTACAGCTAGTGTTCAGCTACAGGGACACTACAATCTCACAAACTAAGGCTTGTCCACACATGACAGCAACAGCTAATCAGGAATAGCTGATCCAAATAACGCCTCATGTAGAAAAGCCCTTCGAGAACTGGTGCCTTTAAACACAGTTTGACTCAGAAATCCCCAACACGATTTGATTTTTCATATTTATATTTGCTTATTTATCGATTTTAAAGCTAGAAGGGATCATTATGGTCATTCAGACTGACCTCCTGTAAAACAGCCCACAGAATTTCCCTTGTGACGTAGTGGGGGTAACCTGCTAACTCTCTGGCTGCTGCCTGTAGCCCGGGTGCATCTGAAATGAGGGACCGCCAGGACCGAGAGAGGCAGCAACAGCATGAGCTGGCCATGGCAGAGCGAAGCGGTTCCTGGGAATCGTGGGGCGCTGCAGCACTAAGCTGGTGGAGTCTGTTTGAGCCATTTTGGGGTGCAGGAGACGGGGGACCCCCAACGTGCCATCACATCCCTCCAAAATGAAAGGTCTAGCAGTTCTCAGTTCCAGGATTAGTACTTACCTGAGATTTGAGCCCAGGACTTCTGGGACTTCAAGCAAGCAGTATACATTTGAGCCACCAGGTCACCTTTAAACGGGCCCTTTAGTTTTATTCCCTCATGGCCCAGAGTGGGCAGCAATCACCCTTCTGCAGACCCTGGTATTCAACTTGTGAGGACTAAGCTCATGCAGGTTACTCACAGCTGCGTGCAACTGAATGAGAGTTTTGTTGCTCTTCCCCGTGTCCACATAGTCATCATAGGCTTCATGATAGATTTTCTGGACCTCCTGAACTGCCTGCAGAAATCAGATAAGTCCAGGGAGAGACTCAACTGGAGATGTCAGAGGCCTATCAAGTCCTACTCCAAATTCAATAGGGTTCCCTAGTCTGCCTCTTCCATGCAGAGTCAGGAATAATTCCTCCAAATTGTTTTCTCC
Source organism: Pelodiscus sinensis (assembly GCF_049634645.1). Lineage (NCBI taxonomy): Eukaryota > Metazoa > Chordata > Testudines > Trionychidae > Pelodiscus > Pelodiscus sinensis. The sequence continues at coordinate 341,464 of NC_134737.1, read as the reverse complement.
TTGGTGATCTTGTGGATCGAAACAGTAAGGGTACGTCTATACTACAATGTTAATTCAAACTAACTTAGTTCGAATTAGTTAATTCGAACTAAGCTAATTCGAACTAACGGATCTAGACTAAAAACTAGTTCCAATTAGCGTTTTGCTAATTCGAACTAGCACGTCCACATTAAGTGAACCCTGAACCAGGCTTAAGGATGGCCGGAAGCAATGCCGGCAGGGCATCAGAGGAGGACTTAGAGCGTGGAGATGCTGTCTCAGGCTAGCCGAGGGCTTTGCTTAAAGGGTCCCGAACCCCACCCCGGACAGACAGTTCTCAGGGGTGCCCCGCTTGCAAAGCAGTCCTGGCTTGGAGTGCCCGGAGTACCCACACTGGGCACATCACAGCACTCGGCCATCAGCCCAGCTACACTTGCCGCAGGCTGCCATCTGGGGAGAGGGGACAATCGGGGGGGCTGCAGGAGAGGTTCCACCCCACAAGCCCGCAGAGCCAGCCCAGTCCTCCCCATCGGGGGCTCGTGCCCCATTCCTCCCTCACCTCCTTCCACTTACCCTTCCCTAGCCCCTTTTCTTGATGTACAAAATAAAGGACAATTGTGTTCAAAAATGGAATCTGTCTTTATTGAACAAAACTGGGGGAGACTGGGAAAAGGAGGTGGGAGAGGGGAGGGCAACTAAAATGATCAGGGGTTGGGAACAGGTCCCATATGAAGAGAGGCTAAAGAGACCAGGACTTTTCAGCTTAGAAAAGAGGGGGGACAGGATAGAGGTCTCTAAAAGCAGGAGTTGGGTGGAGAGGGTGCATACAGAAAAGTTCTTCATTAGTTCCCATAAAGAAGGACTAGAGGACACCAAAGGAAAGGAATGGGTAGCAGGCTTCAAACTAGTAACAGAAAGTTGTTCTTCACAAAGCAAAGAGTCAACCTGTGGAACTCCTTGCTACAGGAGGCTGCGAAGGCTAGAACTAGAACAGAGTTTAAAGGGAAGTGAGATCAAGTCATGGAGGTTGGGTCCATGGAGTGCTATTAGCCAGGGGGTAGGAGTGGTGTCCCTGCCCAAGGTTTGTGGAAGGCTGGAGAGGGATGGCACGAGACAAATGGCTTGGTCACTGTCTTCGGTCCATCCCCTCCAGGGTCCCTAGGGTTGGCCGCTGTCGGCAGACAGGCTACTGGGCTAGATGGACCTTTGGTCTGACCCAGGATGGCCATTGTAAGCCCAGGGCTCAGGGTCGGGGGTCTCAGTGGACCCCCTTGATTTTCATGCACACCTGCTCCTGGGTGGCCAGGCTGGCAGCTCTCCTGCCCAAGCCGGCCACTTTCCTGTGCCTAGTGCAGAGATCGTGGACAAGGTCCATGATGTCCGCACTAGCCCAGGCGGGTGCCCGCCTCTTGCGGTCTTGGGCAAGCTCCCGGGAGCCACCAGCCTGGTCCCGGGAAGAGGGGGAGGGCTGGGGGGTATCGGGTGGGTGGCTCGATCCGTGCCAGGTGCAGGGTCTGCTGGCTGGGTGCTGGCAGGCTTGCACCTGGCACGGGCACCGTAGCCAGCCCATGCACCTTTAAAGGGTCCGGGGCCGGGAGGGGGGCAGACGAGTTTCCCTGGTGTTGGCCAGAGTGGCCTCCACAAGGCCCAACAACGTCCGTTAGTTCGAACTAACTTTGTAGTGTAGACATACCCTGGGAGAAGCAGGCTCTCGGGGACTAATGGGAACTTGTGCAGAATGTCCAGTGGGTGTTTACTATATTTCTGCCAGGAACTCAGAAGCCAGGAGAAGGTCACTAACAAGAGACATTCATTGCTTTGATTAGGTACAACTCCCCAGCATGTCACCCATTCCTCTGCAGCTCTCCAAGAAGTTCTGAACTTGATGTTACTCTCATGTGCAGGGATCATTTACCCCTTTGGATTTTCTGTTCACATGTGGGAGTGGAGACTGTCCCATTTTGAAGCTGTGCTTCTCAGGTTCACAGCACCATGAGCTCTCCAAGTCTAGAGGGTCACAAAATTCTCCTTTTTCTATGTATGGAATCCTTCCTTCAAATGTGGCCTTTACTTGCCCTCTCCAGCTTTGTCAGCAGCAGGGATCCCAAACCAGCCCATAACATCAGAATCACCTTGCTACTTACCACTTTTTTGCCAATAAATGCAAACACTCCAGCGGTGACTTCAGCAGCAAATATCACCAGCAAGCAGGCAAAAAACTGCAGAGGAGAAACCAAGTCTGTACTAGTTTATTTTACATAAGCCCCTTTATACAAACACTGCTTCCCAAATCCCTCCACAAGGCCCAACAACATAGGATAGCTGAGGGGAAAAGGGGTTAGGAGGCAAAGGAGAAGGAGAGGTGTTTTCCGAGTAGATAGTCAATTAGATCAAAGTCAGATGAGGTGGAAATAGACACAAGGAGGTTGCTCCAGATGGAGAAAGCAGCAGAGGAGGCAGCAGCAAGAGTCAAGCTCACAAAAGGATAATTTCACACATGGAACCTGCTGGAGATTCTGGGTTAATAAAGAGGCTGCTCGTTATGAGAAGTAAAATGAAGTTACTGTCTGTGACCCAAGAGCTGTTCCAGTGAAACAGTGGTGAACCCTTGAAGGAGAGTTCTACTAGAATAACCTTCAAAAAGGGATGCTCCATCAAGTCTGTTACTTACCACTCCAAGAAGGCACTGAGATTCCTGCGCTGCTCCACAGCACCCAAAAAATCCAACTGTCATCATCAGTGCCCCTGCTCCCACCAGCACATAGAGTCCTGTGGAGAAACCAGACCCAGCCTGTCTCAGAACAGACCTCACTTCTCCTGGTAGGGAGGAGCTGTCATCCACTCTCAGTCCCCTGCCCCAGTGGACAGTCCCCTTCACCTCTGCAGCTCCTCAGCAGGGCTGTCATGTCCCCTAAAAGCCAGCCAGCCACCTTCTTACATCTCCTAAGGAAGCTCCATAAAGGCTAGCATGAAAGGACTTCCCCCATCACATCTCCTGTATCGAATGCTACGAAGTCCAGCAAGAATTCTACTGCTCACCAATATGGACTGTGTTTTCTACATCACATCCTCTTCTAGGTAGTCACCACAGAACAAGGAGCAGGAAATACAACCCTCTAAAGTCAGCACTGCTCTCTCTCACATCTCCCTGGTGTGTACGTGCTCTGTGGAGGAGAAAGCCTTTACCGCATGGGGTTCTTGGGACACTGAAGCACCTGAGCTAGTCTCTAATGGGACCCAGCTCATAGAGCGCTTCTTGCTAAAGCTTATGAGCTTGGTTTTGCCAGCTGGCCCAGTGTGTGGTTGGGAAGCACACTGCATTGCAGTGCAGGGGGTAAATCTGAATCCAAAGAACCATGGTGCTGGGCTGGCAGGGCACTGCACTAACATGGCACCATCTCCTGCAGAAAGGAAGGCACAGTCCATTGCATTGTGCTGTCACTGGCAGCAGTATTTCAGACTATTGCAGGGGTGGGCAATAATATTTGATAGGGGGCCACACCAAGATTTTGGAAAGCGGTTGAGGGCTGCACTCTTCCATGATATTAATGGAGATGCGGGGTCTGGGATGGAGTTTGGGTTCAGAAGGGAGCTTGGGGTAAGGAACTGGGGTGCAGGAAAGAGAGTGGGGTTTGGGAGGGAGTTGGGATGAGGCAGGCAGTTGTCACCTAGGACAGGTGAATGGAGGAGTGCAGGGGTTTGGGATGTGACCTTGGGTAGGAGATTGGGGTGCCAGACCTGAAAGGGGGTATGGGTGCAAGAGGGGGACAGAGGGTTGGGACAGGAAAGGGCCGGGGTGCCAGAAGCAGGCTATGGCCAAGAGACTTACTTGCCAGCTGCCAAACTATCCTGTCTACCTGCAGAGCTTAAAACATTCCAGCCAGCCAACTTGCTGGGCCATGTGCATCATGAATAACGGAGTTCAGGAGAGAGGGCGTGATTCTTTTTAGCTGCCTGTTAGTTCAACTAGCAGCTCCCATTGGCTGGTTTCTGCCAGAAACTGGCCAATGAGAATGTGCTGGGGGCAGGGTGACTCCTAAAACTCCCTTCCCCCCTCCCCTCCAGTTTTAAAACAGAAATGCAGCCCTGCAGCTGCATTTCTGCCAGGCGTGCAGGGCTGCAGAGCCAGTCTGGGCTTGGCGGGCTGGATTTTGCCCAGGCCTTCTCTATTGGTTACTAGAAATGAGACATAGGTGGGGCCTATTGGAAAACTCATGTCCCAGGAGAAATGGAACAAGGCAGTCACATTACACCTTTGGACAAAGGCGGGTTAAGATAAAAAGTTGATGTTCTCTAAGAAGCTGCCGCAAGTGAGCCAACGCGGAGTGCTATTTTCACTGAGATGAGGCATCTCAACAGGTCAGTTGAATACATGAAAGGCTTTTCTGTTTGGAGTAGGACTTCTCTCCTGTGGAATAAGTAGCATGGACACTGGTGCTTAGTATGATAGTTAATGGATCCAGAGCCTGTCTAGCACCTGCCCTTGTAGCATACTGATGCAAATGCCCAAAAGCTAGGAAGGGTTCGTGTTATCAAGCATGTTAAGGCCAGGGATTTTCTTCCACAGAAGCTGCCAGCACAGGCAGCATGTGTTATACTAGGCACTGTCATGAAAAAAAGAGACAAACCATGTCAGATCATAGAATCATAGGACTGGAAGGGACCTCAAGAGGTCATCGAGTCCAGCCCCCTGCCCTCAAGGCAGGACCAAGCTCCGTCTACACCATCCCTGACAGATGTCTATCTAACCTGTTCTTAAATATCTCCAGAGAGGGAGATTCCACCACCTCCCTTGGCAATTTATTCCAATATTTGACCACCCTGACAGTTAGGAATTTTTTCCTAATGTCCAATCTAAACCTCCCTTGCTGCACTTTAAGCCCATTACTCCTTGTCCTGTCCTCAGAAACCAAGAGGAACAAATTTTCGCCTTCCTCCTTGTGATACCCTTTTAGATATTTGAAAACCGCTATCATGTCCCCCCTTAATCTTCTTTTTTCCAAACTAAACAAGCCCAGTTCATGAAGCCTGGCTTCATAGGTCATGTTCTCTAAACCTTTAATCATTCTTGTCGCTCTTCTCTGTACCCTTTCCAATTTCTCCACATCTTTCTTGAAATGTGGCGCCCAGAACTGGACACAGTACTCCAGCTGAGGTGAATGTAAGGTGGTGTGCCAGATGACCTGGTAAAGTGGTTTCATATGAAAGGCATGAGCAGCCCATACCTCACAGTTCAAGATTATCCTATGAACTGCAGGGCCTGTCGTCTCCAGCTGGATTTCATATTGTCCTCGATTTCATCAGAAGGATTTGAGAGACTCCCTAGTGTCTGGTGGGAACCCTGTGAACTGCTCCACACTGTTTGCAGCTAAGTGCTTCAGAGATAACATAGGAGTGGGCAGGGGTGAGAGTGACTGAAATCTCTTACAGGTACTGTTGTATTTCCCCCCTCACCCCCTGCCCCGGGCAGGAGATTGGGATGTGCAACATACAATATCTGTAAGAAATTCAAGTGTGGGGTAGAGTGCAGGGGGTTGGGGTGGATGTGCTCAGGACAGGTGTTGAGGGGGTGGGGCATGCAAGGAAGGGCTCATGTCAGGGGGCTGAGATGGGGGGAGGGGGCAGGGAGGCAAGGATACCCTTTATGGAGGGCAGAAGGGGCTGACCTCTGTCCCCCCCCGCCCCCCGATTCCTGCCAACACCGTTCATTGCTTGTTATTCCTCTTCCCAGGACTGTCAGTATTATCAGACATAGTATTGGTCACTCATGCCTCTGCACCCTCCCCTGCACCAGCAAGGAGGGAGAGAGATGCTGGTTGATTTTCTCTTGCTCCCTCACCGTGATGGTATAGGAAGAGCAGGCAACAAGAAGCATTAGTTGGAATGGGGGGCAGCTTCCCTTGCCAATCCTAAAGGCACCTAAGGAGGGCTTCAGTGCTGAAGCAGCCCTGGTCAGAGGGAATGCACTCCCAGTCGGCCCCTTTCATCTGCCTGCTGTTTAACATGGCAGCCTGCAGAAGAGCCATTGGAGCTGAGAGCATACCATGCCTCCTGCAGCTGAATGTCCTGGCTGGCTCTTATTGGAGCGGCATACTAGGGCACACCACTTTACATTCACCTCTGGTGGTGGGTAATATCCCCAGCTCTGGCTAACCTCTCTTGGACTTGTTGCCAGAAGAGCTGGCAAATAGAGAATCTGTATTGCATTAACACTGGTCAGAGACAGTGACAATCAAGGAGTGGTGTATTAGTGAGTCCAGCAAGATGCCTCAGGAGCAGGCTGGGGTGAGCCTGCCCTACAGGTCAGGTGGGACAAGAGATGGAGAACACAAAATGGCCCCTAGTGCTGAGGGACACAGGCTTGGGACCAGAGACATTTAAAGCTAGACTGGCCAGACTGCAGTGCTCTGGCACATCATTTGTGCCCCACTCTGAGAGCTATTCAGCTTTTGCCATCTCCAGTATCAATTTGCAGCTCTTGAGTGGCATGAGGTCACTGGCATCATTCCATTTGTCAGTGGTTTAATAATGACTGGAGGGCTCAGCATGGCTGCAGCCTTGCTGTCAGAGCACAAGGACAGTGCTTGTTCCTCGCTAGAACCTCTGTCCCCAAGCACTGTCCAGCACTGCATGCTGCTACTCCAGCCTTTGCATGGGGCTTGGGAGCTCAGATATGTGAACCTGCAGCACTCTGGCCCACTCACCTTGTGGACACTGCTATGGTGGGTTCTCACGCTAGAGGGCATCATCAGCCCTGTTCTCCCTCCACTGCACACATGCTCAGAAAGCTTGCATTATTTTCTCATGTTAACCTTTTTATAAAAAAAAGGACCTAAATCTTTACCATTCACAGCTGCCAGCACTGCATGCTCACCAGCCCTGCCGTCGCCAGTGCTGGACAGAGACCCCACAGAAGGGTGCAGGAATAATGGAGAAAAAATAATTAAAACCTTCATTCCCCAGTGCATGGTGGCATCTCTCTTTTGGAAGATAAGTTCTTTGGGGCTCACTGTGTATTTGTGCACAATCTATTCAGCACACAGGAATGCTCAACAAAAAAGCAGAGTCAGTCAAGAAATGGAAAATATTTCTGCAAAAAAAAAAAAAAAACCAACCCCCGCCAAAACCCCCCCACAACAATCCAATAAAATATCATCCTAATCTGATTTTAATACCGACAGCCTCAGAGCTGCAGTTGACTCAAATCATGCCGAGTTCCTGCCCGTTTGTCCAGGAGCAAGGGAAGATCTCCCTTCATGGCTCCGCACTGGCACTGAAGAGCTGCGCCTGAGGGTCCCAGGCCCAAATGGCTTTTCTGTCTCTCACCCTCTGTAATATCAATATCAAGACTTGGTGCAGTATTAATCCAGCTAAAAGGCAGTGCTGTGGCAATGTGGCAGTGCTGTGGCAATGACTGAAATGTTAATGGAGAAGCAGCTGTACCAGCTCATTTACAGCAGAGAAGCTGCATTTGTTGAATGTCATTGGAGTTCAAAAATTCTGGATTTATCAGGGTCTTAGTCTCATGCAACTTATTTACCTCCTGCAGAATTCATGCCATTGTAAGAGGACATTGCAACAAAGTTGCTGTCGTTGAATTTAAGGTGGGAATGAACATGAGTCTGAACAGAATACATACATCTCCATGTGTAGGTTGAGGAGGGGTAAACCAGTATGGGCACTTTGACAATATTTTCCCCCATTTTCCCTTCATTTTCCTTCTCTTCACGCACCCATCCCCTCTCTTTCTCTGATATTTATTTGGAAACTGGACCCCTTAACTCCATTCATCTGAAGAAGTAGGTTGTGCCCACAAACGCTCACAATACCATCTACATGTTTTGTTAGTCTCTAAGCTTCTACAAGACTATTAGTTATTTTTTGTGTTTTTTCATATTATCTGTGACATGCCTCAAGATCATCTTTCATCTTCTCACTTAATGTCACATCTACCACAGTGATGAGTACAGTGTAAACAACTATAATAGCTTTCCTAGACCCCACTCTGTATGTTACCCTGTGCTTCTGCCTGCATCGATTATTGAACATCTTGGTTTGGGTCTTTCCTATTTCCCTTCATGTTTCCTCTAGCTAGATCAGATAGGATTCTTTTGGGCCTCGGCCTCTGACAGCTTTGCAGAGTCCTAATTGCATTTGGATTTTCTCTTGCTTCAGTGCCACAGGCTTTTAGCATTTCACTTACATGACTCACAGCTCAACCGCTACCTCTCATCAGAGCTTCCCTTTTAAGGTGTGTTACAGGAAGTGCCTCTTACTACATTTGCTAAACAAACCAGTCAGCTCCCTGGTCTGGTAGCTGTAAGGGGCTGTGCCATCCAAGGAAAAACATCTTCATACATTCAAGAGATCTCATCCGAGAACCCATCCCTGCTCTTCTGGGGACTGCTGATGCCAGACATGCACAGCTGCCTCTAGCTGGAACATAGGAGTAGGAGATGTATTAAAAAGCCCCTTCCCCCCGACTGAAATAGATTTTAAATATGCACATATGTTAAAGAAATGCTAAATCTTCCATCAAAGGAGGGCAAAGTGGGTGCTATGGCCTGTAATGGGCAGGAGGTCAGACTAGGGGATCATGATGGTTCCTTGTGACCTTAAAGTGAGTCTAAAAACTTCCCTGCCAACATACAATTCTGGGACTGGTGTGCCACAGCTCCAAGAGAGCCACGCCAGGCTCTCTCAGCGAGAAGGTGACTTACTGGGAAAATGCACAAGAGATGAGTCATGGAAGCAGATTCTTGTGTGGGGCCCTACCAAATTTATGCTCCATTATGACAGTTTCATGGCCACAGAATTTGAAAATTGGTAAACTTCACATTTTTAGCTGTCTAAACCTGAAGTTTCATGGTTGTTCTAACCATGGGGTTCCAACCCAAAAGGAGATGGGGGGGTCACAAACCTGTTGTAGGGAGGCCGTTGGATTGTCACCCTCACTTCTGTGCTCCCTTCAGAGTTGGACTCTGAAGGCAGCAACTGCAGAGCTTCCTGCAGCCACAGGAAGTTCCACAAGGTAAAAGTGGAGCTGATCTCCCCTGCTACTGGGAGCAGTCCAGCTAAGGGCTCCTCACTGCTAGTCCTGGCCAGCTTGGGAGGAACAAGACTTGTTATCACTCTGCACAGCTAGACAAAGTGCTGCACCCCCTGCTCCACCCAGAGCTGCAGAAAACTCAGGCTGCTGCCCAGTCCCAGACATCATCCTGCAGCAAGGAGGGGGCACCTAGAGGTAGATCTGTCTGGTCTCTCCTTACCCCAGCAGCTAATGCAGGAGATAGACAAGTCCTGTCTCTCCATTGCCCAGTCTGAGCTAGGAAGCCCCCTTTGATGGGATACCCCTAGGAACAAGGAGACATCAGATTTCCCAGGGAAGTATTTACAGTCCGTGACATATTTTTCATGGCCGTGAAATTGGTAGGGTTCTACTTATGTGAGATAGGGTTACCTGGTCCTTTCATCTGAACAGGATGCGCCTTGCTATGACTGAGTAGAAGTGGAAATAAAGATATGTCCCTGCAGCCAACACAAAGCAGTACGAAGGCAAGGCCTCCTCCAGCTCAGAAGCAGTAACACATTCCCAATTAGCAGTTTTTTTAAAGGGATATTAATAAGGGCCCAAAAGCAAACTATTCCACTGCATAGGAAAGATAAAAAGTATGACAGGAGATCTTACATGAGCCAGAGCAAAGCCTCAGAGGCGCGGGACCCCACCGTGGCTGCCGCTTCGCTCTCGGTGTCTCTGGTCTGCTGGGGACCGTCTCCAGCAGACCAGGGACACCGGGAGCAAAGCCGCAGCCACTGCCGCTGCGGCTTTGCTCCCCGTGTCCCTGGTCTACTGGGGGGGGGGGGGGCGCAGCTAGTGTGCCCCCCCAGCAGACCAGGCTTTTGTTGTGGACCCTGGGACAGAGCAGCTGGGGCGCTGCCGGTTGGTCCTGCAGCGCCGCTCTGGGCACTACTGGACCAACCCGGCAGCACCCTAGCTGCTCTGCCCCAGGCGTCCTGATTCAGCCGCTGCTGGTCAGTTTCAGCAGCGGCTGAATCAGGACGCCTGGGGCAGAGCAGCTGGGGTGCTGCTGGGTTGGTCCAGTAGCGCCGAGGAGCGGTGCTACTGGAGCAACCCAGCAGCACCCCAGCTGCTCTGCCCCCAGGTGTCCCCAAGTCAGCCGCTGCTGAAACTGACCAGCACTGACTACAGGAAGCCCGAGGCAGAGTTGCTCTGCCCCAGGCTTCCTGGAATCAGCCGCTGATCAGTTTCAGCAGCAGCCGACTTGGGGACGCCTGGGGTTCTTAACTTGAATCTGTATGTAAGTCAGAACTGGCGGTCAGTTTCAGCAGTGGCTGAATCTGGATGCTAGTTCCGACTTACATACAGATTCAACTTAAGAACAAACCTACAGTTCCTATCTTGTACGTAACCCTGGGACTTCCTGTACTGCAAAAAGGGATTTAGGGGTCATAGTAGACCGCAAGCTAAATCGGAGTCAACAAAAGCAAATATGATTCTGGGATGCATTAACAGAAGTATTGTTAGAAAGACAGGAGAAATAATTCTTCCACCCTACTCTGCACTGATTAGGTCTCACTTGGAGTACTGTATCTAGTTCTGAGCACCACATTTCAAGAAAGATTTGGAAAAAGTTGGAGAGGGGCCAGAGAACAGCATCTAGAGAAGAGCAACAAAAGTGATTAAAGGCCTAGAAAACATGAGCTATGAGAGAAGACAGAAGGGGGACGTGATAGCAGTTTTCAAGTACCTAAACGGGTATTACAAGGAGGAGGGAGAAAAATTGTTTTCCTTTGGGTTGGGTGGAGCGTTGGATTGCCAAAGATACTTGAGGCAACAAGCTTCTCAAGAATAATCCGATGCAAGTGACAAGAGTGATTGAGTGGCAGATCATGGCAAAAGGGACCAGTTTCAGTCTGACAAGTTTAAAATGACTCCTCTTAGCCATGTCATGTCTTTCCTTGCAAATCATGGAATCATAGGATTGGAAGAGACCTCAAGAGGTCATGAAGTCCAACCCCCTGCTAAAAGCAGGACCAATCCCAACTAAATGATCCATCAGAATATTGTCAAGATAGTACTTAAAAACCTCTAGGGATGGAGATTCCTCCATCTCCCTAGGGAACCCATCCCAGTGTTTCCCCACCCAACTAAGGAAACAGTTTTTCTACTGTCCAACCTAGACCTCTTCCACCGTAACTGGACACCATTGCTCCTTGTTCTGCCATCTGTCACCACTGAGAACAGCCTCTCTCCAGCCTCTTTGGAACCCTTCTTCAGCTAGATGAAGGCTGCTATCAAATCCCCCCTCACTCTTCTCTTCTGTAGATTAAGCCCAAATCCTTCAGCCTCTCCTCGTAAGTCAAGTGCTCCAACCCCCTTATCATTTTTGCTGCCCGTTTCCCCAATGCGTCCACATCCTTTCTGTAATGAGGGCCCAGAATTGTATGCAGTACTCCAGATGTGGCCTCACCAGTGCTTAATAAAGTGGAATAATCACTTAATCATAAAGCAGACATTATGGATTGGGTATGAGAAATGTAAGAGGTCAAAGGCTGGCTGACTCCGCAGAAGCCTCACATCTATTTATCATGAGCACCTTCAAGAAGAGGGTTGGAAGACGATGGACTTGGCAAGCACCAAAGGATGTAATAAGAAATTAAATCAATTATGTCCTGATGGACAAGAGGCAACTGGTTACAGATATAACAGTCATTTCAGAATCAGTCATCTGTATACAATCAGCTCATCGACTGGTCAGAGCAAGAGTCAAAATAAACATCATATGGGAAGAAAAGAAAAAGGTGAGAGTTAAGCACTGCACCTTACTTCCTTCACTTATCACATTTTCCTGTAGGAAAGCAAATATTTCCTAAGGATTTCAAATGGAAATTTTTCCCATGACAATTTCCATGGGAAAAGTTTCCAATATCCAGACAGATCTGCTTGTGATAATAAGGGCAACTGACAATGAGCCATTGGCCATCGCAGACAGAGAGGCCTACGACCACAAGAAGGGAAGGACAACAAAGATGTAAGTTCAAGATGGCTGTAGATTTTACTCCACATGTTCACAGCATGGAGCTCCACTACATTGTGCGGTCTGTGGAAAAACCCCACACAAGACAGAAATTTCTAGCCTTCCTGGCTAGTGCCCATATCCTTCTCAGGCACGAAAATGGGCAATTCAGACTTCCCTGGCTACTGCTTCAAAGCTCTGGGACAGGATGCTATTTCCTTTTCTTTCTCTTGGCTGTAAGGACACACACTCTCTTTTGGAGTGGGTTGGGAGGCATCAATCATCCAGCCTGAAAGATCATGTAGTAACAAGGATAAAGGGCATTTTGTGTAGCACCCACAGCTGAATGGAGCATTTGTCTTAAGCACCAAATGTGGAAATCCATCCCCCGTGAGGAAAAAGAAAGGACAGAACTTTACAGCTGCAAATGTGAGAATATTTGTGCATGTGTTGGAGGCTACAGACAGCCTCATTTCAGAGACAGAATGAAAGGCTCAGTGAGAGACCTGCTCCTTTGCTTGCCTTCGAGCCCTCACAACCTCTCTCTAAAGCAGCGACCCACCCTGCTCAATGCAGACCTTTCTATGAACTACCAGCCAACCACCCACGACGACAAAATGGGTGCAGGAGTGGGCTGAGGGTAGGGGTCTGGGAGGAAAGTAGGGTGCAGAAACAGGGTGTGTGGTCTGGGCAGGAGGGACGGTGCTCACCTGACTCAGTGTCTCCCACAGCTCCCAGGCACCATCCTCTGCTGCTCCCATTGGCTGTGATTTTAGCCAATGGGAGCAGCGGGGAAAACCTCCAGGCAAGTGTTTTCCTGTGTTGCAGTTCCCCTAGCTGGTGGGGAGGAGTGGCAGTGCACAGAACTGCTTCCTTCCCTGCATCCTGGATCCTGCCCACAAGAGCCCCTTTCCCCCATAGCAGGAAGCTGGCGCTCCAACCTTCAGAGGGACAGGGCTGGAGGGACAGCATAGGCTCCACACTGCAGGGTGGGGGCAAGCCCGCAACCCACCTGCAAGATAGTTATGGACCACTAGTGGTCCATGGACCACACTTTGTGAACCACTGCTCTAAAGTGATGTGCAAAACTACAAACAACACAACTGCACAGTAATTAACCTCAATGGAAGCTTGCTTTTGTGTGTGACCAATTCATAATCCTTAAGAAATCCCACAGCATCAGAAACACTCTTGCTGTCAACGATACAACAAATGCACACTCAGAACAAGTCTCAAGCTCTGCTTCCAGTGTGAAAGATCACACAATGGATAGGGCAGGAATTACAATTCTGTTGTAGGCAGAGAAAAAACATTAACACACAAGCCAGGGAACCGGAGACCTGGAACCCACTTGTCTGTGTGATGAAGTAAGCCTCTTCCCAGGCTTATCTCCAAAGGCCTTCCTCAGCTACCGTCCCATGACACCGTTTTTCTGGGGATTTGAGTACACATGAAATACTGTGCCACATCTCCTGCCAGGAGTAAAACCCCCTGAGAAAGCCTGTTTTTTCCAAACACCTTCCCACAGCTTTGAGACACGGACCAATGTCTGAGGCTTAGGACTGTGGAGCAGTGGGAGATGAAGGCACAGTGTATCTACTTGTCCTTATTTCATACCAGTTTCTTATTAACCTGGCTTTCTGTATTTTCATGGCCATTTTTTCCATTTTAAATAGATTTCCTCTCTCTTCTTGGCTGAGAAGCCAATACAGCACACAGAGCCAAGTGTTCAGCCTCCACTAACTGAGAAATCAAGCAGCCCCATTCTTAGCACGAGGCAACACGGGGAGTGATGGCAGAAAATCCCAGCACCCAGACATGACTGGATTGCTACTGAATTGCCTAGTAAGCTCCAGGGACTGGCTACTGGCTTCCTATGGGGCTGAAAGTAACTCCAGTTCCATAGGCAATCGTCCATTCTCCCTGGCAAGGACACCCACCGTCATGATAGGGGTTCTCAGATCCTAAGGCTATTTGTAGTGACGCTGAGAAACCAAAGGTGTACACGCTTTGTGGGAGGAAATTAGAAACGCAGTTGAGTTGTTGAAAATCATGAGCCTGTTCCTTAGCTGGTGTCAACTAACAAAACGTGATTGTTTCCAAAAGAGCAACACCCATTTATAACACCCAAGGAGTTGGCCTCATTATTCTGTGTTCCCAGATTTTTACTATAAATATTCCTCTAAAACAAGCTTACAAAACGAGAGCAACTGACTGTAAGCAACCAGAGAGAAATGAATTACATGGATTGACAGAGGGAGATCGAACTCTCAGCTTCCTATCACAGCACAAACGTAAGTAGTCCTGTGGCACTTCAGAGACTAACACATTATATTAGTATAATCAGCTTTTGTGGGCAAAACCCACTTCTTCAGATCAGCTTGAACAGAGAAAAAAGGAGGGGCGAACCCTCACAATTTATAACAGAAGATAGGGAAAGAGAAAAAAAAGTACCTGTTAATTGTAGTTCTGGTGTTAATAAGGCTGACTGAGTGGCCTGAAAGTGTCTCATGCTTAGCTTTTAATGTCAACTGGGTGTTCAATGTAAGGAAAAGCAGGTTTGGATGGCCCATTATAAAACCTACTTTCCTTACAGTCAACGTGAGTTGCCAACATGCCCTGTAAGTGCTTTGTAGAAGAGAATCTGAGGCTTGTGGACGGGAATGTGTCATTCTTAGAGATAAACAGCAGGTATACTAGTGAAACCAAGTTAAACAGCTGTTGCTGCTAGGCAGAGAGCTACAAGAAATAACAGTTCCACACAAGGAGAGAGAAGAAAAGTGAAGGCAGATTCATGACCCAACATCTCTTTGAGAGATGACAAAAACAGCTATAAAATGTATTTACTTGGTTAAAGGGCTCATTATACTCATTAAATGCCTCCTGATTTTAGATATATAGAAAATGGAAAATGCAAGAAGACACAGCACTGTGAAGCTGAATGGATGTAGTGGGGACACACATGGTCATTTGCGAGTCTGGTACTATTTAATTACTTGAATAATGGAACGGAGAGTGTACTTATAACACTGGCGGGTAACGCTGAGCTAGGAGAGGTTACATGCACTTTGGAGCATAGGATTAGAATTCAAAATGCCTTGACAAATTGGAGAATTAATCTGAACTCAACAAGATGAAATCCAATAAAGAGAAATGCAAAGTACTTCACAGAGAAAGGGGAAAAATCAATTGTGCAACTACAAAAAAGGGAATAACGGCCTAAGTTGGGGTGAGCAAAAGGGCAACCACGGGCTGGATCCAACCCACAGAGGCCCTGCCAGTCCCCTGCCCCCAGGCCAATCAGGGTCAGGGGAGTGCGGGGCACTTAAGAGTCAACCCTGGCGGCTGACTAAGCACCACATGCTGGAGGGCAGGAAGCGAGAGACTTTGTGCGCTCCCTCCTCCCCCCTCCCCCTAGCCAATCAGGGTCTGGGGGCAGGGGGTGCATGAAGTCTCCGCCTGCCCTACAAGGAGTGTGCATTGCTTAGAAGCACCGTGGACTCCTGGCAGGGCAGGAGGAGACTTCGCATGCTCCCTCCACCCCCACGCCCTGGTGTGGCACTTCTAAGCAATGCACACTGCTTGCTGGACAGAGGCATAACAGGGCAGGAGGAGACTTCCCATGCCCCCCCACCCCCAGGTCAGTTAGGGCTTGGGGCGGGAGGAGTGCACAAAGTCTCCTAGGGCTCGGCACTTAAAGTCAACCACTGGTTGCTGCGGAGGCAGAGAGCAAGAGACTTCACGTGCTCCTGCCACCCCCAGACTGATTGGCCTGGGGGCAGGTGGGGAGCGCATGAAGTCTCCTCCTGCCACCAGGATGGGTGCCTAAAGGGAACTGCCAGCTGTTCAGAACAGCTGGCAGTTCTCTCTTGGTGGAGTGGTGAGGGCAAAGACTTCATGCGCTCCCGCACCACCAAAGAAATCAGGCTCTGTGGGTGGGGAAGCATGGAAGTGTCCCATCCCTACACCTTCTTCCTGAGGCTCTGCCCCTTCTGGGGCAGCCTGGGGCCACTTCAAATATTTCTGAAGTGGCCCTCGGTCAAAAATGATTGCCCACCCCAGCCTAGGTGGTAGTAGAGCTGCAGGCAAAGTGGATCACAAAATGACTAGGTGAAGGTGAGGATGCATTTGCAACCCCCCCCCCCCCCCCCCCGAACTAACTAACATGTATTCTGGAATGTATTAACAGGACTGTAGGACAGAAGAGGCAATTGTCCCATTCCACTTAGCACTGGGGAAGCCTTAGCTGGAGTACTGAATACAATCCATCCAGCCTAGACAGTCTAGAGGAGAGCTAAACAAATGTAAAGCATTGAGAAGAACCTGACCTTTGAAGAAAAGTTAAAAAGACTGGGACTGGTTAGTCTTGAGAAGAGAGCTAGAGGAGGACAGTCTTCAAATACACTAAGGGCTGCTATAAAAAGGATAGAGATCAAATGTTTTCCACATCTACTGGAAGTAGGATTAGAAATAAGGGACTTAATCTACGCCAGGAGATTTAGGTCAGATATTAGGAAAAACTTTTAACAGTAATTAAGCTCTGGAACAGGATCCTAAGGGAGTTTACAAAAAAGCTTCATCACAGGAGGTTTTTAAAGAACTGGTCAGACAAACATCTGTCAGTGATGGTCTGTTTTTGCTTGGTCTGCCCCACCACAGGGAGGAAGATGGAATCGATGATCTTCCTGCCCTGCATTTCCAGGATTCTCTGATTAGTGTGCTTAAATGGCTTTTCCCCCTTGAACTCTTATGTCATAGTTGCTAGACTCTCCTTGCCAACACAGAAAGGACCTGGCTCAGAGGAGCTCCCAGCAGCTGATAAAGCCTATGCATGCTGAGGACTTTCTAACGGGTTCAGTTTTTAATTAGTTTTCACGTCAGTGACTTTTATTTTCTACCCAGGGTCCTTTCTATACAAACCATCCTCTGACTGCAGTATGAGGTACCTGCATATAAGGAGTGCAGGAAATATCTGAACCTAAGGTGGAGGATGAAAGTATCTGTAAGACAAGGACTGAGATGCAATGGCATGAGCAACAGCAGCAGTTCCCAGTTGCTGGTCAGAAGTGGCTGGTGTGGAATTATGCCTCTGTGTTCAGATGCTGCTTTTGCCTCTAGTTCTAATGTTAAAGGTCTGCTGGAATTTGAAGGGTTTGTGGATTTGGAACTGACTGAACAGGACTTCTTAAAGTGCTGACTTGGGTATGGTGCATGTGCCAAAACACACATCTAGGCAGCACTGAGAAAGATTTGAGCACAGGAGTAGGCAGCTGCAGGTCATATGGTGTCATGTGGTGAGCTGCTCCTGTTTGCGTGGGTACCCACCACTATGGAGAAAAGCTGCTCATATCCTTCTGCTGCAGACATGACTTCATATCCTAAAGCATGTTCTGTCTCGCCATTGCCACTCAACGCTAGTAAGATCACTCTGTCTCGTCAATGATCGGAAAGGAGAGCCCCAGCCTTCCTTGTATTTCCAACCACAGCCATTCTAGCCCTCACAAATGATCAGATTATATAACTGGGGTGGAAAAGTACAATGTAATAAAGTGGCAAAGAGTTTGCAATGTGCAGGGCGTGCAACACTTCTGAGCCAAGTATGCTGCAGGGAGCAGTCAGCCAGACTGATTCATTCACACAGATCCGTTTTCCTGTTACACTGCAAGGCAACACAGACTGGCTACATTCATATGGTATTTTACTGTCCTTGACACCACTGCGATTTAATATTGTACTTGCTAGGAGATATACAGCGAGTGTCCTGCAGCCAGCTGTGCGGGGCCAGAACACAAGCCTTCCCCTTTTGCCCAGCCAGTGCTGGAGGGAAGGGTTGGGTCTCAAATGGTCCCATAACCCTCAACAGACTCATTCTGTGGGGAAGTGATGTCCACAGCCTACGAGAAAGCTGTTTCTATCCTCTACCTGGGAAAGTCTAGGCCCCGAAAGGCCAAACACCTCAGCTGGCACTGGGGGGAGAGATTCCCAGAGTGCCACAGACAAGTCTAGCTTGACTCTATGGGTGGCTGAGAGGGCTTGTCTGGGAGCCCTTGTGCTGGAGTTTCACTTACTGTTTCTTTAGCTCTCTCCTCATGTCCGCTCTCTCTTCACAAACGTAATGCCCTGCTTGACAGGATCATCTTGGCTTCATTTTGGGCTTTAACATTTTACCTTACAGGTAACATCCCTACAATATGAGAAGCTCACTCAGGTACAGGAAATTACCGGATAGTGAAATGCACTGAACTAAAATCTTGAGGTCACGTGAGTGTCACTGTTCTCTTTAGAGGTGGCATATGAACTGGGCTCACTTTCCTTTTCAAAGAAAGCAAGGTACTTAATTTTAGGTTTCTTGGCATGATGATCTCAGAAAGAAACAAGGAGATTCCCTCTTCTTGTAAATCGTTTTTCCCTCTGACCAGTGCAGGCAGCACAAATGGGTGCAGTTATCAGTTCAGGTTCAAAGGATTTCCCACTACATTTTGGTTCTGTGCCTCAGCTTCCCCTCTTAGCAGCTAGGTTCCGCAGTGAAGGGGTTCTGCAAATACCCAGGCAAAATGAACATGGCAGAAATTAAAGCCAGTTTTGGAGCAGGAGATGCAACTGACCTTTCACAAGGACATTCTCAAGCTTCTCCTCAAGTGACCAAAATCAAAACAATACTTGGAATGTCCATGTAAGTCTTCAGCAGCAACAGCGGCACGTTCCAAATTTCCTACTGTGCATTCGCCAGAACAATCTACTTTTTGATTAGCAAGGATACTAGAATCTGCATTAAGCCAACATCATCGCATCCCTTCATGCGAATCACAGGCTTTTTGCCAGGGTTTAGTCATCTATCCTTTAACTACATACTGGCTATAAATGAACCATCAGTAGTTGATTGTAATAAACAGAATAACATTCTGTCTCCTCAGATCTCTTAGGCCATTCAGAAACACATGGGGAAGGGAAGATCTCCAGGACATAGTGTGGCCAATTGACCAGTTATTTCACCATAGGCTCAAAGTAATGCCCCAGCAACCTGCCAAAAGTATGTTCTGCTGGAGGTAATCTCTCACATATGAGAGATCAATACATTAAAAATCCTATGGGACCTTTTGCAACGAAGGGGTGTTGAGCTGCATGTCCTGGCCAAATTCCAATCTGAATAATTTCACTCTGCCTCCTTAAATATCCACGTCAGTTTTAACAGGACATACCCTTCCTGTTTCTAAACTACTGCAGAGTGAGCTGAGAGTTCAGGGCTGAGATGAGTGTAGCAGGAGTGCTGCAGGCCAGGATGGCTGTACATTAGGAGAGCTAAGCAAGTGATGCTTGCAAGATACCAGGATTAGGGAAAACATTGAGGCATTCTCTTGCAGGAGCATGACAGCCATACATTAACTTGCAAATCATAAATAGTGTCATGTGATCCATCAAGGGGCTGGGGCCTGGGTCAATTCCCAACTGTACAATGGACATTTAAAGGCAACTGGAGAGAGAGTTAAAATTGGACTAAGGGTAGAAATAACTACTGCTGTGCAATGCTTCTGGGTCAGCTTTCACTGCTGGCGGGCACTCAACTCCTCCAGTGATTCACATTTAATACTCTCATACTAGCAGCCAGGATCTTGTCTCCTCTGGAGCTCCCCAGATGCTGTTTTGCCAGCAAGGACTGGGTATTCCTCCACACTTGGCATTGGTGAAGGATGAAATGAGTGTGATGATCAGAATGTATTGAGTGAGCTCAAGCTTAACGCTTAAAATAGACTGACGCTGACTTCTCCTACTGTGATCAGAGAGGAAAGGGGAAAACAAATCAAGGGCACGGGATGCTTGTCACAATTGGCAATGGATGGCTGAGTAAAGAGAAGTGTGAAACCACAGGCACAATGTACAGCAACCAATTAGGCACATATTAAATATTTCACATCAGGAGCCCCCAGACAACCCCAAGAGGGCTTGAAAAGCACATCTGGCACTTCAGGAAAATGACACCTCTAAATTTATATAAGAGCAAGTAACACAGCCTAGGGCTCAGGAGTTGAGCTAGTACCTGCTCGGGATGGGGAAACATTTCTGGAGATGACAACAATGCAATTCTACTTTTCAACCATGGCAGGATCTGTTCCAGTTCCACTGAGACAACACTGGGGGCCTGTAGGGAGGGGCAAGAAGAACTGAAGAGCAGTAAATCTTCCTGCCTGTTTCTGGTGCAGGTCCAAATGCTACACAAATGATCCCAGTGCAATTGCATGGAAACATGAATGTGCCAGGATACGGATCACTCCAACTTCACTATAGTGCTGGCTAGCAGCAGCAAGGAAAAGCCCCCAAGGATGTTGTGGTGGGCAGCCCTGAATGAGTGTGCAAACTTTCTCAGCTTCCGTTTCATAAGCACCAGCTGTACTGAAAAAAACTCAACCATGAAATCGTATTTAGGAACAAATACAAGTCTGCAAAAGCTTTTGCCAAGGAGAGAATTGAGAGAGGCTACTAGTCATTAACATGGCGTGGCAGGGCAAGACACAAGATCAGTGCCATTCACCGAAATTTTAAAGCACCCCACTCGTGCAGCATAGAGCTGCGTCTGGGATCTTACCTGCTGATTAAAGCGAGGCTGGTGGTACAGCCAAAGTCCCCTTCACTTACCCATGTACAAAGACTCAGGGGATTTCTCCGCTGAAGTTAAGTCTCCTAGGACCCCACCAAATCGCAGCCATAGTCCAAAGGTAATGACAGCCAACCCTGCCAGCTGGAAAGCAAACAGACCTATTAATAACTGAACTAGAAAGAGATGGAGCATGCCAAAGAGCTGCAATCAGGAACTCCTGGTGCTTCCTGGAAACTCCTAAACCTCAGGATTATAGAGTTGTTTTACTCAGAGAGAACTTGTCTCATCTTCTCCTCTGGTTCTCACACCACGGTGCTTCTTAGCTCATGCATATAATGTTTGAAAGTCAAAGATATTCAACCTCAGACATTCATCAACATTGCCCCAAGTAGCCTTGCAGGCTGTGTGCCCCACACTTAGCAACAGTGCCCAAACGGTCATTGCTCAGGCTGCCATTACTAGTTCCCACAAGTCCAAACAGGCAGAATTCAGAGAATTTGCCCAAGGTGCTGACACTGGGCTGTGCACACACTGACTGGACAGTTCCCTGAAGGGAAATCTCATTTTCCTCTCTTCTGTTTCATTCTCTCCTACGCCCTGAACCACTCCCCTGCCACTCCAGACCATCTCGGGTAATTTGCAGGCAGGCCAACCCAGCCAGTTGCTACTCTCCATGCAGAGCTGAAGTCTGAGGTCTGTGGAAGTGTTTTATGTCCAGGAGCCGAGATGGTGGGGTCAGCCCATGCTGGCTTGGCACAGACAGAGCTGTTGGGAGAGGAATAACTTCAGTTTTCCAGCCAAAATCTTGTGGCTGTTCTGAAGCTGAAAGAATAGATGCTAGGGCTGGGTGAGTCCCCCGCCCCTGTTTCACTGGCCCTGCTGCATGGTGAGGAGGGTACAGTGGGCCCAGCCAGTGGCTGCTCTGAAACTCTGAGGAAGATGAGGCCAGGGACCTCACTCTTCCCCCATCTCTGCCATAAAACAAGAGTCTCTTTTTTAGGATCTCAAGCTGCCAGTTGGCACTATCCATGGAATGAGACAGATTCTGATTTGGGTTATGTTTAAACCAGGAAAAAGAGATTCTGAACAAGGATCCTGTTTCCCTGGAAGGAATGTGCTAAAGTTAAGCAGGGCTAGGCCTGGTCAGTCATTGGAGGGGAGGCCACCAAACACAAGCCTGATGCTGCAGGGAGCAGCCATTTACTAAGGACAGTTTTCACACCTGCATTGTAGGCACTGGGACTGTGGCACTAGAACAAAAAAGGAGCCGTTCTAAGTGAAACCTTATTCAAAGCTTAAAAGGTAGAGGGGGAAAAATCCCACCAATGTTTGCCTAAAAGGCTGAAATGATAAGATAGAGGGTCTATTTTGCAGCTTCTGATTGAGTATGGAAAAGAAAAGGGAAAGAGTGAAAATCTATTATTTGTGTCCTTGTAAATAATTCTGTTAAGATGCTAATGTAGTGCCCTGAAAATGGGTGTTTTATGTGTGATTTCGACCATGAATTTGGCCTGCTAGACTTTCAATTGTTAACCATAGTTCAGGAAAACTGCAGCATATCAAACTGCAAATGGCATGGTAGGAATGGGTGTATGGAATCAACTTTTCCTAAATGACCCACAGCAGGCTGAAGGGACCCCAGACTTGCTGAGGAAACATTTATCCTGTCAGATGGCATCGTGCCTTTCATTCACTGCAGCAATACAAGAGCTGCTATGGGCAAACACAGATATTCCCTATAAGCTTGCCTATCTGCCATAGCTGCCTGTGTGACTATCAGTCACAATATATTTCTTTTTCCCTTCTTTTATGAGACGGCTCACTACCCCCCAAAAGTGACATCATGAAAGAAAATGCCTTTATTTTCCCTTACTTAATAAGTTTGGGTTCCACAGTCGGCATCCTTCCAAACGTATTTAGTTTGAATTTCCCTGCTCAGGATACAAAAAGTGACAGGGCAAGGTCAGTGTTTCCAGAAGGCTTTTAAACAGTACCAGAGGAGAAAGTACAAGGATACATACTGATCATACTGATTAATAGGCTGCAGTCTTTCTGTGAGAATCATATAGGATAGGTTATTTGCAACATTAGCTCCTTGGGAAAGTTACAAGCCTATAAAATACCATGGATTCAGAAAACATTTGGTACTAGGTACTGATAGGGGTAGCTCTGAGCAAACACTCTTGAACTGCTGAAGAGAGGCAGAAGGCTGTTTGAATGAGATCAAATATTTTCCGTACAGACAACGGCATGTTTCATACTTCAAACTTCAGCCACAAGCAAGCTGTGCAGATTTGGACAAGTAGCAATAGGAGAGACAATAGAAGATTATGTCCCATTTAGAATCCTCTCCGAGTGTACCGAGGCAGGGAGCTATGAATAGGTTTCATATGGGGTCAGTGTTTCATACTTTCTGCTGAGAATGTAACTGAATAATTTTAACCAAAGTGCAATTAAAGTGTCCTGTGTTGGACTTTCCCAAACTTGGGTCCATAGAGAGCTGCCTGTGACTTGGTGCTGGTTCTCCTCCTTGTTTCCAGCTTAGAAATAGAGTGGATATGAGGGGAGATGAAAGGCAGAGTTGGAACAAAGTTGGTGACTATTTTTTTTTAAAAAATGCATACACTTGGTCTGAGGTTAAGATGAAAACAGGAGACAGGCTTGTTGAAAGTCTCTGAGTAAAGATGAAATTTTTATGTCAAAAGTTAAGTATGGGGCACTTCCAGACTACTTAATTAGTCTTATTAGCACCGGTTCTACAATTGACAGGTACCTTCCCCCCCCCCCCCCCCCCCCGTTATAAAAGACTTGGTTTTCCATTGGCTAGCTAACTACAAAAGCAGCTTCTCCTCTCTTGGTATTCACACCTCCAGATCAGCTGCTAGAAGTGGGCCTCATCCTCCCTGACTGGATTCACCTCATGATCTCTAGCCTTATTCTGGCCTGCATATTTATACCTGCCTCTGGAAATTTCCACTCCACACATCTGACAAAGTGGGTCTTTGCCCACAAAAGCTTATGCTCCAACACTTCTGTTAGTCTATAAGGTGCCACAGGACTCCTTGCCGCTTATGCAGATTCAGACTAACACGGCTACCCCTCTGATACTTGGTTTCTGTTATTCCTCTCCAGCTCATCATCTTATGAAGTGGGTTTTGCCCACAAAAAGCTCATGGTACTATATATATATAGTGCCTGGGAAAATAAAGCAGCAGGGCACAGATTATCCAACAAATTCTTAGAATGTATTGGAGATAATTGTTTATTTCAGAAGATGGAGAAAGCTACTAAGGGAAAGGCTGCTAAAATCTGATTTTAACAAACAGGGAGGAACTGGTTGAGAATCTGAAAGTGGAAGGCAGGGTGAAAGTGATCATGAAATGAGTTCATGATTCTAAAGAGTGGTAAAAGAGAGATTTTCAATGACGTAAAAATTAAAAAAGAATCGTACAAAAAGTGGAAACTAAGTCAAATTACAAAGCATGAATATAAACTCAAAATGCAAATATGTATGGGACAAAATTAGAAAGGCTAAAGCACAAAATGAGTCCAAACTAGCTAAAAATAAAGGGTAACAAGAAAATATTCTACAAATACATGAGAAGCAAGAAGAAGACCAAGGAGAAGCTGGCCACTACTCAATGATAAGCACAAAACGGTAACAGGAAATGTGGAAAATACAGAGTGGTTAATGACTTCAGTTTCAGTTTTCACTAAGAAGGTTGGTGGCGATGGACATCTTACATAGTGAATGCCAGTGAAAATGAGGTTGGATCAGCAGCTAAAATATGAGTCAACAGTGTGACAGTTGCAAAAAAAAAGCAAACATAATTCTGGGATAAAAATCTCAGAGGGGGAACCATGTTAGTCTGTAACTGAAAAAACAAGGAATGGTCCCACAGCACCTTACAGACTAACAAAAAATGTATGTGGCAGCACGAGCTTTCATGGGCAAATGAAAACTCGTGATACCACCTATATTTGTTACCATTCTGGGATGTATTAACAGGAGCACAGTAAGCAAGAATGAGAAGTAATTCTTCCACTCTACTTTGAATTGATTAGGCCTCAAATGGTGTTTTGAGTCCAGTTCTGGGCATTACATTGCAAGAAAAAAGTGGAAAAATTGGAGACAATCCAGAGAAGAGAAACAAAAAATGATGAAAGGTCTAGAAAACATGGCAGATGAAGGAAGACTAAAAAAACTGGGTTTGTTTAACCTGGAAAAGAGAAGACTGAGAAAGGAAATGGTAATAGTTTTCACATATGTAAAAGATTACAAGGAGGAGGGAGAAAAATTATTCTTCTTAACATCTAAGGATAGGGAGAAAAAAAAGCAATGGGCTTAAATCGCAGCAATGGAGGTTTAGGTTGGACATTAGGAAAAACTTCCTGTCAGGGTGGTTAAATACTAGGACAAATTGCTTAGGGTGGTTGTGGAATCTCCATCACTGGGGATATTTAAGAGCAGGGTAGACAGACATCTGTCAGGGATGATCTAGCTGGTGCTGGTCCTGCATTGAGTACAAGGACTGGACTAGATGAGCTCTAAGTCCCTTCCAGTCCCGTGATTCTATACCTCACAAGAAGCTGTAACGATGCTGTTGGTAACACCATTAAACCCTCCTGTATTGTTCTGCAATTTTAGGAGTTGAGGTCCGGTGTATATACAAATATCTCCAGAGGCTGTCAGGAGTTGTCATGCCATCGTGTTAATTAGCAGAGTTTGATTGATCTCCCTGCTCTCCAGATATGGAAATCTACGTCATCTTGTGTTGGTTGACATGAAAGCAATCATAGCGCAAACTAACATTATAACCTCTTCTGCTCAAGAGGCAGCGTCCATGGGAGTTAGCTCAGAGAAAGGAAATGGGCTACTGGCTCCCTGTATGGCCTACAGGCCAAGAGGTGACTGAGGTAAGTGAGAGGAGCAGCTTGCAAGCTGGGCAGGGTTTGGGCACCAGGGGAGTGAGTGAGAGGTGTGGCTGCTGAGCTCTTGGACACTGGCAACAGGTGTGATCCTGGTCGACAGGTCAAAGAAAATGAAAATGGAAGGGATACCTTGGGAATGGGCTTTTAGCTTAAGACTGTTGCTAATGGCTGTATTACTGCAGTCTCCTTTAGCTCATTCAACCAGACATAATGAGAACTGGCCCAGTTGTAAAAACTTATAGACACTTCTCTTCAATTGTGCACGGACGTCCTGCACAACTCCTGCTAAGAAAACTATATTCAAGGCAAAAACCAGGCGGATGCAATAAGGATAAGACTTTTATCACACTACAGGCAGGGATTCACCGCAGCAATGACTATGCTTTCTTCTCACATCTAGATTTGCGAGAGCCAGCTCCTTGTATTGCCTGAATTCTGTGCAAATAAAATCTCAGCTTTGGAAGTTGTACTAACAGCAAGCCCTAATGTGCCTTGTTACACCGCACATTTGCTTCAGAGCTCCCACTCCCACTGGAAAACTGAATTCCAGAAAGACTCTAAACACAGCTGTGCTTCTTATGCTGACATCTCAAAGACAGGGGAACTCTTGCCAGGCCTGGTGCATGCAGAGACTCTTGAGCACCCTGCACATACAGTGAACCTGGAAAACACCACTCCAGTCACTGACAAAGAACTGTTACTAAACAGAAGGTCTTAGTAATGCAGGGGGAGTTGAATTTTAGTTTGGGGTACTTTTAAGTTCCTTGCATAGGACTGACTGTGGAAAACTGCCCTGCCTTTTCTGGTAGGAAATAACTTATTACATATTGGTATGTGAGGATTCATTTGTTTACAACTTCTTTATCTTTGAAACCTTTTTTTTTTTTTTTTTTGGCAGACTTAGCAAGCCCACACCCTTCTCTATCTAATCTATGTATCTACTGCATTTCTAGGACATCTGCACCTATACTACATGATGGTATACTATATGAGTTACATGGTAACTTTGTAGTTTCATATCCAAACTGGCTTTGGATTAGTCAGGCTGAGAAAAGCATTTGAGAAGGATTTTATTTTTAAAAATCAGAAATCTCCCTCACTCCACTCCAAAATACTTGCAGGACCACTTGCATTTTATTATCAGCAGAACTGACTTACATGGGCACTGCGTGTTGTGTAGTCTTGCCTTAATCTTTGTATTCATGCCTGTCAGTGTGAAAGAAGCTTATATATGCATACATTTGCATATATATTTGCATGTATATGCAACCACACTTAAGTTGCTGCCCTCGGCATGTGCTGTATCATTGTGGCCCCCGGGGCTTCCAAAGTTGAGTAGCCCTGACCTAATGCATTATTGGAAGGCTCTCACATACTGTGCCTATGGGCTATGGAATGTATGTGTGGGAAGCCCAGTTACTCTCAATGATAACACATAGAATGTGTTTGTGTGGGCAAGCAGCTATCTCTCTGAATGCCCCGTTACCGTTAGTGAGCAAACAGGATAGGTGTGAGCACATATCTGTACACTGAAGGAGCTTGCTTATAGCTGGGCCTCCTAATTTTGAGCAGGCCCCCAGAGTACAGACTCTTTCCTTCTTGTGTCCATGAGGACAAGGCATTTGGGCAGGAAGATTGCTCCGTGCCCCTGAACAAGTTCTGCTAAACTCCCTGAATGGGTGACTGAACTCATTTGGAGTGGAGTGACTTTTCTCTCTACAGACCTGATCTGTATCTTAGAGGGCATCAGCTCAGCCTTCTGTTGGTTTATCACAACATTTTTGTATATTAGTGTTTCACAACAAATTAAGTTTCAGGAAAAACTCTCTTGGTGCCCTGTCACACTGTTGTTTAGTCTGTCCCGAGTGCTGACAGTGTGCTTAGTGCTGAGTGTACATAGAAGTATCTAGGCAAAGGCACCTCCGGTGTAAGTCAAGACACAGGCATCCCTGACCAGATGGTCTTCCATTAAACCCAGGCTGCAAAGGAAAGCTTCCAGAGTATGTACATGGTTTCTTTATGTATATGCTTACAAGGCTTTCCCCTCCTGCCATCTGGACTCACTCACTGGTGCTACGCTATACACAAAATAATAAAAAATACATTCACTGTTTGTTTTATAATTACTGTGAAGGCTCTAGAAAGACACATGATGCAAGGAGGGACCTGAGAGTATTGAGTGCAGAAGAATATGATACAAAAGAGCATTTACTGGGGCATCAAAAATTTAAGTGACTCACGAACCTTGGTGCAGCATCACTAATGGATCTCAACTTTTGAGAACTGGTGCAGTATCATCCCACATCAGCAAGGTGCTGCAATGGAATGATGCTTCATCACCATATCAAGAAGCTGTTCAGTGAACTGACCACACTCCAATGGAAAGCATTAGTCTCATAAGGGTAACTTGTAGAAGCAGCAGATGACAAGTGCATAGGACACAAAAGCTTGGTGCTGGAATCCACATGTGATGTTTTGACTTGTGGAATTACTGTTTCTCAGGTGAAGAACAGGGCATCTCTAATAGTTAACTATATCCATTTTATCTTTTATATGTCTATTTTAGAGTGCATCTGTCTGTGAGTGAGTCTGTCTGCGAGTCCGTTGTTCAAGAACTCCTAAACAGCAAGAGCTAGGAGCACCAAATTTGGTAGGCAGCTTCCTCTTATCCTAATTGAGAGTGAGGTCAGGGTTTGGATGTGCCAGGAAATCAGGAAGTCCCTGAAATGGGGCTGTTTTCCATAACATGGAAGGGGCTCTTCCATGGAAGAGTGGAGGGATTCAGTAGTTACAGTGGCCAATGGATGCTGCGAGAGCAGTGGAGAGCCATACTGTAGAGCAGCATTTCCCAAACTATGGGCTGCGGCCCATTAGTGGGTCGCGGGAAAAAAATACTGGGCCTCAGCATGGCTGCTGGGAGAGGAGCAGAGTGGGGCGAGCTTGGAGGAGGGGGGGAGGAACCAGCCGCCAGGAAGCAGTGCTGGGGGCTGCGGGGCTGTCCCACAGAGATGGGGGGGCAGGCAGGCGGGCGGTAGAATCAGGGTTGGGGGTAGTGGGGCTGTCTGGCGGCAGAGATCGGAGATGGCAGGTGGCGGAACTAGGACTGCATGGGGCGGGGTGGGGCGGGGCGGGGGGGGGGGGGAGCTGGCTGGGGGAGATCAGGAGGAGGAGGACAGCAAACTCTTGGGGGGAAGGATAGCTCAGTGGTCTGAGCATTGACCTACTAAACCCAGGGTTGTGAGTTCAATCCTTGCAGAGGGGATTTGGGGCAAAATTTTGTCAGGGATGGTTCTTGGTCCTGCTGTGAAGGCAGGGGACTGGACTTGATGACCTTTCAAGGTCCCTTCCAGCTCTAGGAGATTGCCTATCTCCTTTAATTTATTTATAGAATCAGCTGCCGGAAGCAGGGCTGGACAGGGGGGCATCAGGGGAACGGGGCTGACCGGGGTGGGGGTGTGACCAGCCACTGGAAGCAGGGCTGGACTGGGGAGATCGGGAAGAGAAAGGGGGGGGGAGTGGGACTGACCTGGGCACATGCAGACCCTGGCAGACGAGTGAGTCTGGCCGGGGATTCCATTTTGCCCCCTACCCTCAACATTCCCTTCCTAGAGTAGTTGCGAACGGCAGACACACTCAGACAGCTTGAGCACATCTACCAGCCAGGCAGCTAAGGACCAATACACCTAATTATAATAAAATGTACCTAATGAGAAAATACCAGGCATTTTATATGTCTGGTAATTTCTCAATTTCTTTCCCAGACAAAACCTTCAAATACCAGACTGTCCAGTACAAAACTGGGACACCTGGCAACCCTACCCTTCCTTGCACCCTCCCTCCTAGCTAGATACCCTACCCTCAATCTGCTCCTGCCTCCTAAAGTGCTAATGTGGCGTCAGGTCCCTCAAGCCCTGGACCAGGCTGGGTGGTGGATGCAGCTGGGTGAAACACTGAAAATTTATTCATTTTTTTTATATGCATTTATATTTTTGGGCTGCAAAAGACAGTACTGAAAAAAAAATGGGTTCCAACTAAAGTAAAAAGTGTGGGAAACCCTGATCTAGCCAGCTTTCTATCCATCTTAGTCCATTTATCCAATCCATATTCCCTTAACTTGCTGGCAAGAATACTGTGGGTAACTGTATCAAAAACTTTGCTAACACTGGCACTGAGGGCTTTGGGAGGACTAGAAACAACTTATCTGAATATTCATCATTTGCTTATTGAATATGCAAATATGCAAATGAATGTTACCAATCCTCCAAAAGCTGGTGAATGGATTTACTGGTCCCCGTGTCAAAAAGTTTGGGAACCCCTGCTGTAGAGTAATCACTGGGGGCAACCAGATGTTGTGTCAGCTGAGGTTTGCCTCTTTTTGCATCAAGAATTCCTTTGCTCTATGATGAAGCCTTTCCTAAGATTTATAAAAAACAAACCAAACACAAAAAAGAAGCCCAGAGCACTTGATAGGCATGTTTTAAAAGTTAAATGTGAAGCAATGCATAAATTGTATAGCTTTCTTTTGCTATATTATACACACTGCCCAGAAGTTTCCCGCTCACAATATTAAAACAAAGTCACAGTGCTGAAACAAACACATCATGTGACTAGTAACACAGTGAGATACTTACACTTCTTTCCTGTGTTGGTTATGTGTAAAACAAAAGCATCTCCTATTGCCACATCGCCAAGACAAGGTGTGCTAGCTCACAGGCCTCAGGTCCACCCTCTCACCGTGTAACGTGGAGGCTTAATAAAGCTCCGCAAAATAGACAAATCAGCAATTTTACATAATTGTGGAAATATCGCCATATTTAGAGCCATGTTTCTAACAATGGAGGATTTTGTTTCCTTTTTGGATCATTATTATCAGCATAGCCCAAGCCCAGATACCAGTACAGAACTGGGAAAACACCAATTTCAAAAACAATGCCAAGGAATAAACAGCTCCTATGATTTTTGTTGAACTAATGTATAGCTGGAGTTCTTTATTTCTATTGCTGTATGGTTGGGCAAAACCCCACAGATACTCTTTCACTAAGAGCACTAGCTATTTTCTTCTAGCTGCTGGTAACACTGGTAAGTATTTAGAACTAGGAGTAGAGCATTTGAGTTTTATGTCAGAAGCAAAAAGTATCAGAATTAATTTGGCCTTTTTTTGGAGTTCAGCAATGAACATCACTCCCTAAGCAAATATTCTTGCAAACAACCACCACAATAGACTGTTTACAAGATCAAGAGCAGAGTTTGAGAAGCTACAAGCCAAACTGCAAAGAGTGTGCAAGCCTATTAGTTAGCACGTGTGCCCAAAAGTGCACCTAGGGTTTAGGAACAACTCCCTCAGCACTGTGATTGTGAAGATGCTGATATTATGGGTTTTTCTGTGAAGGAAGTCTGCATTCTGAAAAGACATATTTTAGCCTTCCCAATGAACATACCTACAAATATTACTGTGCAGCTGCATGCTTTAAATATAAGGGATATAGGCAAGTAGTTGACTCTATGATAAGCATACACTTATCAGATAGTCAAGTAGGGACTCAACTAGTTGCTTCCCCTTTCCTTGCTGCCTCTATCATAGGCAGCAGGGGTGGGGAGGGGGGAACGGGAGACAGCTTAAAAGCACTGGCTTCACGGAGGGCAGAGGAGGCAGAGGCACAGTGGGGAAATGGCGTGAGTGGGAACAGAAGCAGTCCCTGCTCATGCCGGTTCCGGTTTCCACTCTACAAGAGGCAGCAAGTGGGGAACACGAGCCGGTGCTGGGGGGAGCCAACTTAAAAGCCAGTTCCCCCCAACACTATCTCCAGAGGAGGAGGGATCCGGCAGGTTCTCGGGGCCCCCTCCCCGCCTGGCGATGGCTTGTAGGTGTCCCTGGGGACGTGGGTGTTGCGGGGAGCAGCTCAGGAGTCCCCGGGCCAGGGGTTTGGGAGAAGCAGCCGAGCAGAGGTGGGTGCCTGTGCCGTCCGCAGCCTGACAAGCGCCCCGGGGCAGCGCCGAGCGGACCTACTCACCCAGAAGACGAAGTTGAAGGCGAAGAGCAGGAACTTGACGCAGCGCATCGCGCCCCGCAGGCGCCCGCTCGGGCTTCGGGCTCCGCGCTCCGACTCGCCAGCGGCTCCGGCAGCGCGGGGGAGGCAGGTGCAGCGAGCGGCGTGGGCGGGCAGGAGCAGGCCCCGCCCATGGGCTTTGCCGCGGGGCCCCACGGCAGGAAGAGCGCTGGGCTGGGCTCCGAGCCGGCCGCGCTTCGGGGGGCGCTGGGACAACGCGCGTCCTGCGGGCCGTGTGATTCCGGCAGCCCCCGCCGCCTCACTTCCTCGCACAGCGCCTTGCGGGTCAAGCGCGCAGCTAGCAGCCCCTCTCCGAGGCCTCTGGGCGCGCGGCTGCAGGGCGGCGGCGAAGGTGAGCGTTTGGTGCTAGGGCAGTTTGCTCCGTGGACCCGAACAGCATTTCTATGGAGAAAAAGGGAAAGCGGATTTCAGTCCTAGCCCTAGGACTTCTGCCTGCAAAGTTTAGTGCCACGGATCCAGGAGCTGGACAAATCGTGAAGGGCCTTATGGAACCTCCACGGACCATGACCCAGAATTGTAGAAATGTAGCGCTAAAAGTCCTCTGTCCTGAGGCACAATTAAGGATTATCTACACTAGCAGATGTCAAACTTGGTCACCTTTTGCAAGGATAGTAGTTAATGACTATGCTGACCACGTTCTGATTTTCCCAGGACAGTCCCACATTTCTGTACTCTGTCCCAGTGCCCCATCAAAGCCCCACCAGACATTTCACTACTTGATGGGGACTCAAGTTTGTGGGAAGAAGTGAGAAATGGAGACGTGCCATTGCTCCTTGCACAGCATAGCAGCCTTCCCCCCAGCAGGGCACATAGGGTAGCCGGGCTGGCTTCCCAGGCCGTGCGGCCTCTCCCCCTCCCCTTCCTCTCCCTGTGGGACCACCTCCACTACATAGGGTCCTTGTCCAGCAGCAGCAGCACCACCTTTTCCTCCTCCTCCTCCTCCTCCAGGCTGCTTTGGAGCCCTGGCAGGAGTTGCGCAGAGCCTGGCTGGGGTATTGTGGGGCCCACTTGGGCTCTTAGAGGGAACACTTCCCCCAGCCTCTCCCCCCAAGTTAATGCAATGCAAATTGGGTTAATGCAATTGCAGGCTTGTTGCATAGGCGGAGGGGAGTCCTGTAGTGGCCAAACCCATCCCTATTGGTAGGAGGACAATGGGAAGAGTTCTTAGAGGGGGCATAGCTAATGTGTCCCTAATTTTGGTTCAGAAAATATGGTCACCATTTTTATGACCCTTCACATAATCAGGGCTTGACAAGCGGCAGCGAGCCCTGCTCACCAGCCACGCAGTTTGGCACGCTGTGCATGTGCAGGCTGCGCATGTGCTGATTGCGATGCGGTGCCGGGCCGGGCTAAAATCTGCTCGCCCTGGGCGAGTAGATTGCCCTAATTGTCTAGCCCTGCACATAATTAAGTGTACCATTAAAAATCAACTTGCAACTATAACTACATATGAAAAACAGTAAAGAACGTATTCAAACCGAGACCAGTATCTGTTGTAATCAGAGCAAAAGTAAAATTGTGGTTCTTGTCAATACTTACAAACCAATTTGCACACAATAGCATAGCAAATGGATCAACAGACAGATGGCAATGACTTTGAATAATGCATGTTTAACAAATCCATCAAAATGCACAGCCTCACCTGAAGACCTGATATTTCTGGAGAAATCAACTTTACTAGTTACTCATTGCTGTGGTCAAAAGGGGGGAATACATTTTTCCCCCTAAAGCTTGTCTTGCCCTCCCAAAATATATATTTGTGCCTCTCTCCAGGGAGCCACCCCCTGTTTGAGAACCTTTGATCTAGAACAGGGTGAGCAAGAGGCTGCCAGTAGGCTGGATCCCACCAAGCCACCAGATCTGGCCCACAGCTGCCTTGCTGGAACCCTTAGCAGAGAACAGCTCACACTTAAAAAAGCTAGCTGTTCTTCTTCGAGGAGTGTCCCTGTGGGTGCTCCACCTTCGGTGGGTCAGCGCCGCTGTGCCCATAGGTGGCAGAGTTCTGATAGCAGTGCCCCTCCGGTCGGCTGTGCAGGTGGAGCGCTCGTGCATAACTCTTGGAACGTACAGCCAACCGCCTCCTCAGTTCTTCTCTGACTGCCGCCTGCTTCGGCCACAGCAGAGCAGTTGCCCTGCTTTTACCTCGGCCTATAGTTTAGTGTTAGCTGTTGGTTTTAAATTGATTAGTTTAGTTTCAAGTTTTTTCTTAAAAAAAGAAAAGAAAGAAGAGACGGTGTATTTCCCTCCACTTCACAGAAGCCACAGGTTTCCACTGCTCGCACATAGCTGTGGTCCTCCATAGAAGAGATCTCTTTGAAAGGACTTTTAACAGGACATGCCTGGCTCTCCAGCATTCAAAAAGTGTGAATCCTCTAAGGTCTCCATTTCTATTTCAAACGGACATTCTCAGTATGTCCACTGCCTTGGTCAGTAACACAATACACAGCAGTGCAAACGCTGCTGCTGGAAATTGACCAGCAGGACAAGGAAAGCCAGAGAACTCCAAATTAAAATGATGCAGCTAGAGAAGGACTCAAGATCTGCACTAGAACATGATAAAAGGGCACCCCCCCCCCCACACGCATGTCTCCGGGGGAGGCTCAAGCGCCAGGGACCAAGACAGGGCTCAAATGCCCAGGAAGAGGTCTGCTCCCCAGCGAGTTCTGACTCCCCGCTGAGGAAACACTTTACAACCAAGACGTCTGTTCATCCTCACAGCAGCTCAGGTGCAGGACAAACAGATGAGGAATGGGACCAGTGCCCACAAGAGTCGGGACCCCAAAGAGAAGGTCTGACCTTCCCCCCTTAAGCCGAGCATAGAGCCAAAGCAGAGGAGCTCAACGCCAGCACTGGTGAAGCTGTTATCAGCGGCACCACCGAAGGCGCTGTCAGTGGCGCCACCAACAGCCCTGCCAGCAGCACTACTCAATCCACCGTCAGCAGCACCAGTTAGAGCACTGTCAGCGCCACCTAGGGAAGCGCTCACAGTGGCACCGGTAAAAGTGTGCTCAATGCTGGCATCTAACACTGCAATGCAAGCACTTAAACAGCCGCCATTGGCTAAGCTTAAATGCGTACAAGAGGAACGTGGCACCAGCTCTGACCTCATTACCAGCACTGACAACTCTTGTACTCCCAGGCCATATGCTGCTTCCTCCACCACAGCAGCCACAGTTTACCTCAGCATCAGACCTGATGGTGGCATCGGTACCAGGGATGCCACTATTTGGCACAGATTGCACCCCAAATACCTCGAGGTTTAGTCTCTCTTCAACACCTGCCTTGATGCCTCTGCTACTGAGTGATGATGATGACGACCACAGGTCCGTACACTGGGGTACTCCCAGAACCTTGTTGCCCAAGCCATTACAACAAGGGTAGCAGTGGCAACAACCACAATGACTCCTGCCACCCATCTGATCGTATTGGGACTGATAGGCAGCTTATAGGCTTCAACAACCTCAGATAGCACAGGTTCTTCTTTGAGTGGTCCCCTTGAGTGCTCCACTCTAGGTGTCGGGCTCGTCCCGGCACCACTGGTCGGAGGATTTTACAGCCGTAGGCAGCTGGTCCACACATGCTCGGTTAGCGTCTCGCGCCATTTGCACCTTTCTACTGTCACGTGGTCTGGCTCCTGCCAGTTCCTCTCAACCGTCCTCGGTTGCTGGCGGAGCTCCCTTCTTCTCCTCAGTGGGAGGATTGGTCATCTGGAAAAAAGTTACAGTTTAGAGTTTTATAGTTAGTTGTTTCTGTTATACAGTTCTGGTTAGTTTAAACAAAAAAAATTTTTTTTTTACTTAATTCTTAGTTCTTAGTTAGTGTTAGTTAGCTTAATCATATTAGTTCAGGGTCCTTTTTACATCCCGGACCCATTATGCCTGGCTCGCCAGGTTTTAAGAAATGTTCCCTGTGTCGGGACACGATGCCTGTTTCAGTCGGCCATGCCACCTGTATTCACTGTCTTGGAGAGTTGCATATTCCCCAGAAGTGTACTTACTGCTCAAAACTGATGGCGAGAGCACGTAGGGACAGGGAAATGCATTTTAAAATGATACTCTTCAATAAGACTTTACAGCTTTCAGAGGCTAGCCCTTTGGTCTCGGCCGCAGCACAAAAGCGGAGAGCGTCATCCCCTGGGGTGATGACTTCAAAGAAAAAACGAGCCTCCCCCACTTGCTCGTTGCTCACCGCTCCCATGTCAAGACTCAGCCAGGGAGATAAGCCGGGCACTTCAGGAGTCGTCCCGTGGCCTCCTAAGCCCGTGCTACCAGCCAGTCCCAAAAGACTGGTTGTGTCGACACTGTCGGTACATGCCACATCAGCACCGACTCCATCAACTGCACCAAAGATCATGCACAGACAAACTTGGGCACCATTGGAATGCTATTCGGCACTGACAAAGTGGGCGCCGGAGACAGCCCCACAGAGGGCGCATGGGACAGCGCCGGAGACGGCACCGCAGAGGGCGCATGGGATGGCGCCGGAGACGGCACTGCAGAGGGCACGAGAGACGGCACCGGAGATGGCACAGGGCATGGACTCTCCATGCTCGTCTACATCACACTCCTCTGTACTGCAGACCGAGGAGCAAGCACAAACTTCAGCACTGAGACAATCGGATGATGACTCTGATACTGAGATCACTTCGGTTCCTACGAAGGTGGCTAGGAAATCCATAACATGCCTCCCTTCACTCTCTCCATCTGCGGTATTCTCCCCTGTACTATCCCCATCACCACCAGCGTGTAGATCCCCTCAGAGGACACCCCATGTCATCTCGGAGTCTCACCCATGACCCACCCCTTGATCACCTCACTTGCACTCCATGCCTTAACACACTGCTCACGTGCACAGACGATCCTCTCCATGATTCAGGTACTTACCTTGCAGCTCCCATTCTCGGAGCTGCTTCCTATGTGCAACATACCATGGTAGACATGAGAGTGTGTATTCCTCCAGAAGATCGTCTCCAGCATATTCAGATCACTTATACGAATGCTATCATAGCTCCCATGGGCGTCACAGATCTCACTCATATGCCCATTCCTCATGCTGTTGTCATTCTTCATCACACCGTCATCACCCCGGTGCACATCCAACAGAGGAAACAATCACTGGTCCCACCTTCTGAGGTCCCTCCGGTGGTAACATATCAATCAGAGCCGGAAGAAGGCCAGATATTGGATGATGACCAACCTCAGGAAGCCTCTCCCACAGATCTCTCATTATCTTCTCCAGAAGCGGCTGTGTTTCCGGGGGATACCTCACCTCCAGATGCTATAAGGCAATTCCAAGATCTTTTTAAAAGGGTGGCAGACTCTGAGGAGGTGCAGCTGGCTGAAGTGCAAGCCAAGCAATATCGTCTCCTAAAAAACTTACATCCCCAACAACATTCTAGGATTGCTCTCCCTATAGGTGAGGCAATTATGGAGTCAGCCAAAGAGACCTGGCAGACTCCATCCTCGACTACACCAATGTTGAAGCGAGCCGATAAAAAGTACTTTGTGCCGGTGAAAGGTTTAGAATTCCTGTTCACTCATCCCCAACCTAACTCCCTGGTGGTGGATGCAGCCCTACAAAGAGCCAAGACCCCACAGGTCAGAGAGTCAGGAGCTGATAAAGATGCAAAGCAGTGATCATGAGATAGTAGATTTCAGGATCCTGACCAAAGGAAAAAAAGAGAGTAGTAAAATACACACCTTGGACTTCAGAAAAGCAGATTTTGACTCCCTCAGATAACTGATGGGCAGAATCCCCTTGGATGCTAACATGAAGGGGAAAGGAGTTCAGAACAACTGGCAGTATTTTAAAGAAGCCTTATTGAAGGCACAGAAAGAAATCATCCCGACGCGTAGCAAGAGAGGCAGACATGGTAAGAGACCAGATTGGCTTACAGGGGAAATCCTTGGTGAACTTAAGCACAAAAAGGAAGCTTACAAAAAGTGGAAACTTGGACAAATGACCAGGGCGGGGTTTAAATGTATAGCTCGAGAATGTCAAGGGGTTATCAGGAAGGCGAAAACGCAAATGGAATTGCAACTAGCAAATGAAGGATAACAAGAAAGGTTTCTATAGGCATGTTAACAAGAAGAAGGTGATCAGAGAGGGCGTGGGGCCCCTACTGGATGAAGGAGGTAACCTAGTGACAGATGATGTGGGGAAAGCTGAAGCACTCAATGCTTTCTTTGCCTCTGTATTCATGGACAAGGTCGGCTCCTGGACTAGTGCGCTAAGTGACGCAAGATGGGATGAAGATGGACAGCCCTTGGTGGGTAAAGAACAGGTTAGGAACTATTTAGAAAAGCTAAACGTACACAAATCCATGGATCCGGACTGAATGCATCCGAGGGTACTGAGGGAGTTGGCAAATGTCATTGAGGAGCCTTTGGCCATTATCTTTGAAAAGTCGTGGAGATCGGGAGAGATCCCAGATGATTGGAAAAAGGCAATTGTAGTGCCCATCTTCAAAAAAGGGAAGGACAATCCAGGGAACTATAGGCCGGTCAGTATTACCTCAGTTCCTGGAAAAATCATGAAAGGGGGATCCTTAAGGAATCCGTTTTGAGGCACTTGGAAGAGGGGAAAGTGATCAAGAATAGTCAGCATGGATTCACAAAGTGACTGGATGTGATATATCTTGACTTTAGTAAGGCTTTTGATACAGTCTCCCACAATATTCTTGCCAGCAAGTTAAGGGAATGTGGATTGGATAAATGAACAGAGAGATGGCTAGAAGGCCGGGCCCAGCGGGTAGTGATCAATGGCTCAATGTCAGGATGGCAGTCAGTTTCTAGCGGAGTGCCCCAAGGTTCGGTTCTAGGACCGGTTTTGTTCAATATCTTTATTGATGAGGGGATGGATTGCACCCTCAGCAAGTTTGCAGATCACACTAAGCTAGGGGGAAAGGTAGATACACTTGAGGTCCAGAGTGACTTAGACAAATTGGAGGATTGGGCCACAAGAAATCTGATGAGGTTCAACAACGACAAGTGCAGAGTGCTGCACTTGGGACGAAAGAATCCCAAGCATTGTTACAAGCCGGGAACCAACCAGCTAAGTAGTAGTTCTACAGAAAAGGACCTGGGGGTTACAGTGGATGAGAAGCTAGATACAAGTCAACAGTGTGCCCTTGTAGCCAAGAAGGTTAATGGCATATTGGTTGCATTAAGAGGAGCATTGCCAGCAAATCCAGAGAAGTGATTATTCCCCTTTATTCGGCTCTGGTGAGGCCACATCTGGAGTATTGTGTCCAGTTCTGGGCCCCCCACTACATAAAGGATGTGGACGCATTGGAGAGGGTCCAGTGGAGGGCAACCAGAATGATTAAGGGGATGGAGCATATGACCTATGAGGAGAGGCTGACAGAGTTGGGTCTGTTTAGTCTACAGAAGCGAAGGGCAAGGTGGGATTTGATAGCAGCCTTCAACTTCCTGAAGGGAGGTTCCAAAGAGGATGGAGAGAGGCTGTTCTCAGTAGTGACAGATGGCAGAACAAGGAGCAATGGTCTCAAGTTGAGGTGGGAGAGGTCCAGGTTGGATATTCGGAAAAACTATTTCACTAGGAGAGTGGCGAAGCACTGGAATGGGTTCCCTAGGAAAGTAGTGGAGTCTCCATCCCTAGAGGTGTTTAAGTCTCGGCTTGACAAAGCCCTGGCCGGGTTGATTTAGTTGGGATTGGTCCTGCCTAGAGAAGGGGGCTGGACTTGATGACCTTCTGAGGTCTCTTCCAGCTCTATGGTTCTATGATTCTATGACATTTTCAGTAGAAAGGTGTATTCTTCTTCCACGCTTCTGCTCTAGATTGCGAATTACGCTGCCCTACTTTTGAACCATAGTTTCAATAACTACGCAAAGTTAATCGATCTCGTGCAACACCTGCCAGAAGCCAATAAGGCACTCTTGAGAGCTGTGGTTTAGGAAGGTTATGCGTGTTCCAGAGCAGGACTGCAAATTGCCATGGATGTTGCTGATATGGCAGCACAATCTGTTGCCACTTTTGGGAGAGGGGGAGCCTATACAGAAACGATGGGCTCCACCTAAACCAGGGTGGAACCAGACTGCTGGCACTAAACATTAAAAAGGCCGTAGAGCAGTTTTTAAACTAAGAAATGGGGGAAAGCCCACTGGTGCAGAGAAGCACATAAATCGGATGAAGACTTCTCTTAGAGGAGAATCCATTGATAGAGATTCTCTAAGCTGTAGTCAGAAAGAGAGGAGGGGAGAGGACAAACCATGGGCCAGAGCAGACAGACAACCGCATACAAAGGAATCCAATGCATCAGGGAAGGGCAGACAAATAAGCAGTGGCAAATTTTTAAAGAGCTTCTGCACAAATGCTAGGAGTCTGACTAATAAGATGGGTGAACTAGAGTACCTCGTATTAAAGGAGGAGATTGACATAATAGGCATCACTGAAACCTGGTGGAATGAGGAAAATCTGTGGGACACAATCATACCGGGATATAAAATATATTGGAAGGATAGAGCAGGCTGTGTAGGTGGCGGAGTGGCACTGTATGTGAGATAATGTAGAATCAAATGAAATAAAAATATTAAATGAATCAACATGGATAGTAATTCCATGCTCCAATAATGAGAATTTAGCAGTAGGATATATTACCGACCACCTGACCAGGACAGCGATACTGACATAGAAATGCTGAGGGAGATTAGAGAGGCTACCAAAATAAAGAACTCTCTAATAATGGGACATTTTAATTATCCCCATAATGACTGGATACATGTCACCTCAGGAAGAGAAGCAGAGATAAAATTTCTCAATGGCTTAAATGACTGCCTCTTGGTGCAGCTGGTACAGAAACCCACAACGGGAGAGGCAGTTCTCGATTTAGTCCTGAGTGGAGCTCAGGATCAGGTCCAGGAGATAACCATTACAGGACCGCTTGGGACTAGTGACCATAATATAATAACATTTAACATTCCTGTGGTGGGAAGAACACCTCAGCAGTCCAACACCCTGGCATTTAATTTCAAAAAGGGGAATTACACAAAAATGAGGAGGTTAGTTAAACAGAAATTAATTACTAGAGCCAAATCACTGCAAGGGTTCCTTGAGTAAACCCTTGCTGATGCCTGCTCTGGAGCAAAAGAGGCGACATTCAACAGTTGGGCCTCTTTTGCACTCCTTTATGCTTTTCCTCCAATGGTCCTCATTCCCAGAAAGTTGGAAAAAATCAAAGCAGAATCAGCAACTGTAATTCTCTTAGCTCCAGCTTGGCTGAGACAGCCATGGTACCCGTTCCTACACAGCATGTCTGTAGTGCCACGCTGGCCGCTCCCTCCCATCCTAGATCTTTTCTCACAAGACTATGGTTCTCTCCTTCAACCCAGACCAGACTCCTTACACCGGACGGCATGGCTCCTAACTGGCTCAGGCCAGGAGGGGACCTCTGTTCAGATCAAGTGAAAACAGTACTAATACACAATAGAAAATCGTCCACTCAGAGTACTTATCTTGCAAAATGGCGTAGATATTCACAATGGTGATCTTGTAGCAACATCAAGCCTCAGGGCACTCTTCTACACCATATCCTTGACTACGTCGTCCACCTGCAGAACTCGGGACTTTCTCTTTCGTCTCTGAAAGTACATTTGGCAGCTATCAGTGATTTTCATTCTCCCATTGAGGGGGTGTCAGTGTTTGCGCACCAAACCACCAAAAGGTTTCTAAAAGGCCTAATGAACTTGCATCCTCCTCGTAGGACACCCCTCTTCCCTCCTGGAATCTGGATCTGGTGCTCGACACTGTCATGTACCCTCCTTTCGAACCACTAGCTGCAATACCATTACAAATACTCATTATGAAAGTAGTCTTTCTACTTGCAAGGATGTCAACACGCAGAGTCAGCAAGCTAGCAGCACTGATGGCAACTCCACCCTTTACTTTTTTGTCAGAGGATTCGGTCATGTTACGCTTTCACCCAGCATTTACTCCCAAGGTTTCCTCATCCTTCCATATTAATGAACCTATTGTCCTTCCATCCTTTTATCTCAAGTGTCATTAGTCACAGAGAGACGCGTTACTACATACACTTGATGTATGCCGGGTGCTTTCCTTTTATATAAACAGACCTCGACAGTGGCGCCACACAGACAGACTTCTAGTGTCAATTGCACAGTGCTCCAAAGGCAATGCACTCTCTAGCCAATGTATAGTTAGACTTATAGGCATATGCATCGCTTCTTGCCATTTGTTAAGAGATAAACCTCTTCTCTCATGACCGAAGGCACATTCTACCAAAGTGGTAGTGACCTCCACGGCCTTCGCCCAGGGAGTCCCACTAAGTGATATTTGCTGAGCAGCCACCTGGGCTTCCAGCACCTCTTTCATGCGTGATTATGCTATTGTACGACATCTAGCAGCAGACTCCGCAGTTGCATCGGCGGTGTTATCGGTTGCAGAACATTATTGATCTGGAGCGCACACTGGCTACTGCTGTACAGTCACCTAGAATGGAGCACCCACGAGGACCACTCGTAGAAGAAGAAAAAGTTACTTACTTTGGTGCAGGAATGATGGTTCTTCGAGATGTGTCCCCATGGGTGCTCCACGTCCCGCCCTCCTCCCCGCTCTGCGGTTTGTATTTGTCTCATTTCAGATACCAAGCGGGGAGAGGAGCTGGACTGTGTGACAGTAGAAAGGTGCAAATGGCACGAGACGCTAACCGTGCATGCATGGTCCGGCTGACTAAGGCTGTAAAATCCTTCAACCAGCGGCGCCGGGACGAGTCCAACACCTGAAGTGGAGCACCCACGGGGACACATCTTGAAGAACCATCGTTACTGCACCAAGGTGAGTAACTTCTTCTGCTCCAACCCTAGGCCCTCCATAGGCAATCTCCTAACCACTCCGTCTTCTCAGAGGAAGAGAAGGAAGTGGACGTCACAGGGGCAGAAAGAACTATGGACCAACTGAGCACCTTTCATCCTTGTCACCTTAAGATACAATCATGCCCCTGCCATCCAATGCAGGGGATGATTTCAAGTCTTTCCAAGAGCTTTTTAAGAGGGTGGCAGTTGCACTGGACATATCACTATCAGCTATGTCCAAGATTCAGCACAAGCGCATGAATACCTTGGACACCTCGTCACAGGCTGAGCTGGCAATCCCCATGAACAAAGTGCTCATGGATCCTGCTAAAACCCTGTGGCAGATGCCAGCAACAATCCTGCCCATTGGCAAAAGATCCGATTGCAAGTACTATGTGGTCCCCAAAGGTGCAGAATTCTTATTTTTGCACCCCACACCAAATTCCTTAGTGGTTGAAGCAAAGTACACACCCCACATATTGGATCAGCTATCAACCTTTATTGTAGATCTTCCTGATAACAAAAAAGAACAATACAATACGAACATGAAAGAAGGGGCATTGATCACTAGAATAGCTGTACAGCCTGCACTAGCTTCAGCAGACACAGCCTCAAGATCCTTAGCATCAGCAATTGTCATGAGGCGGGCTTTGTGGCTCCAGTTGTCTGGATTCCCAAGGGAGGTACAATCCACGGTGGAAGATCTACCGTTTGAGAAAATGAAGCTGTTTACCAAGTCCACCAACGCTTCCCTCCATACACTGAAGGACTCAAGAGCCACTCTGAAGACATTAGGCACACGTGTACCTATGAATAAAAAGAAACAGGGAAGACCTTTCACACAAAGATATAAACCACCCCCATTTAATCAACAGTCAAGGCATTAAAACAACAGGCGACAGCCCAGACAGAATAGACGCAGGCAGGCCTCTGACCAGGCAACCACACAGCAACCTTCAACATCCTGTCAAGCATTTTGAAGGTCTGGCTGAGGATTGGACAGCATTGACTTCTCCAAGGCAGCAAAACAAACCTTATACACCATTTGGCAGCAGACTAGCTGCATTCTATCCAGCGTGGTTGACCATCACCACAGACAAATGGGTATTGGAGATAATTGAAAGTGATTATCGAATCCCATGTTCTTCCATTCCCAATCACCTCGTTCCTCTTCAGGGACCCCTCTCGCGAATTTGGCTTGTACAAGAGGCACAGCACCTCTTACATCTAGGGGCTATAGAAGAGGTCCCACCAATACACAAGGGGTGGGGTTCTACTTCCGCTAGTTCCTGGCCATCAAGAAGTCAGGGGGGTGGAGACCGATTTTAGATCTCCGAAAACTCATTCGATTTGTTTGTTACCAGCAGTTCAAAATGGTAACCCTAGCCACCATCATTCCTGCCTTGGAAAAGGGAGATTGGCTGTCCACCCTTGACCTCCAAAACACGTTTTTTCATATCACAATACACCCTTCCCACCACCGATTCCTGAGGTTTACTATAAGAGACTTCCACTTCCAATACAAAGTGTTGCCATTCAGACTCTCGACGGCCCCAAGATTCTTCTCAAAAGTCTTGACAGTTGTGGCGGCCCACCTGAGGAAAGGGGGCATCACCGTATTCCCATACCTAGACGAGTGCCTAATAAGGGGCTCCACGGTGCACGAAACACAGCAGTCAGTAGCCACCACCAGAGTACTGTTCCACTCTCTGGCTCTACAGATCAGTTTAAAAAAGCATGTCCTTACCCCAACTCAGACCATAGATTTCATAAGAGCACGCTTAGGGTATGGCTACACTGTGGGGGAGTGGGGGAGGGGTTGGAAGAGGT
Organism: Pelodiscus sinensis; assembly: GCF_049634645.1. Taxonomy (NCBI): domain Eukaryota; kingdom Metazoa; phylum Chordata; order Testudines; family Trionychidae; genus Pelodiscus; species Pelodiscus sinensis. Next base: position 297,195 of record NC_134737.1, on the reverse strand, counting down.
ATGCAAATAGCACTCACATTTATATACTTTCTTCCATTTTTTTTCCAGAAGAGGCTTTTCCGCCATTTGGCCCCATCTGCACGGGGCCAAATGTTGGAAAAAAAGCCCTCTTTCAAAAGCCCTTGTAAACCTCGTTTTACAAGGAATAAGGGGACTTTCGAAACGGGGGTTTTCCGACAGTTGGCCCGGTGTAGATAGGGCCATATGGCGGAACATACTTTTCCAGAAAAAAAACTGAAGAAGGTATGCAAATGTGAGCACTATTTGCATACCTCTTCTGAACCCTCCTTTCCCCCACCCCAGTGTAGCCGTACCCTTAGACTGCATGAACATGATAGCTTCATTACCCCAGCACAAGTTCGCAACTGTCAAGGACCTGGTGTGTCTCTAGCACTAACCAGTCCATCCATAATTGCAAGACAATGCCTGCAACTACTGGGACACATAGCAGAAGACACACTTGTGGTACCACATACTCAGCTGCTCAGGCCTGGCTAAGAATGGTGTACAGACACCGTATAAAGAGGCACCTCACCATGCCAAACAAGATAAAGTCCACACTCACATGGTGGACACTACATCCCAATGTGTGCAGGATGGTATCCTGCCAGTGCCCACCCACAACTCTAACAATAATGACAGACGCCTCGTTAATAGGCTGGGGAGGTCGCCTGGGCAGACGTATGTGCAAGCTCAATGGCACAGGGACAAGACTGACAAACACATAAATGTACTCGAACTTAGAGCACTTCACAATGCCTATTGCCACTTCCAGGCTATAATTCAAAACAAAACGATCCAAGTATTAACGGACAACACTACAACAATGTACTATGTCAATTGACAAGGGGGAGCACAATCTTATCAGTTATGCCAGGAAGCTGTGAAGCTATGAGAGTGGTGTATCCCCAGGAATGTAACACTCATAGCTACCTACCTTACCGGCAAGGACAACGTCCTAGCAGACAGTCTCAGCAGAGACTTCTCTCGCAACCACAAGTGGGAAATCAACCCCACAATACTAAATCATCTATCCCAGAGATGGGGTTCCCCCTCGATAGACCTGTTTGCCACAAGCAAAAACAAGAAGTGCCACTACTATTTTTCAAGAGCAGGCATAGGCCCCCAATCCTTGGGTGATGCATTCCACATAAATTGGGAAGCACCTCTACTGGATGCATTCCCACCTTTCCTGCTGATCCAGTGCACTATTCTGAAAATCAGGCAGGACAAAGCAAAAGTCAGACTGGTAGTCCCCAAGTGGCCCAGACAGACTTGGTACCCGTACCTACTGCGGATGAGTATTCACCCACCATACAGTCTTCCACCAGTTTGGTCTCTGCTGACACAGAGGCACGACCCAGACATACACATACTCCACATCCACGCATGGATGGTGGGTGCCTGATGACTTCAGAGGTCGACTATCCTGAGTAAGTACAGCAAATCCTTGTGAACTGTCATAGACCTGCAACTAGAAAAATAATACAGTCAGAAATGGCACCTCTTCAAACTATGGTGCTTTGAACACAACTGCACTGCAATAGAAATACTTACCTGCTAGAACTACACAAAACAGGACTATCACTAATCAAAGTACACCTTGCTGCAATAGTGGCATAACATTCCCCTACACCCACTGCTGTAAGTGACCAAGAAGTGACCAATGGTAGGGATGATCCAGGAGAGTTTCTGCCAGTACTAAAAACAAGACATTTAAGGACGATGCTTAAGTCTTACTCACAAATTTCCTTCTTTTTATTTGAGTCTCATCATAAACATGACTTATGCTCTGATTCAGCAAAGCACTCCAGCATGGGCTTAACTTTGAGCCTGTGAATAGCTCCACTGAAGCCAATTAAGTATGTGCTTAAATGGTTTGCTGAATCAATACTGCTTTAATTCAGCTTTTCATCATTAATTTTCCTTTAAGGTTCTGATGTACAGAAGCAGAAGCCTTTCAGAATAAAAAACACTCTGTTATGCAAGGTGATTCTATATGTTCAAGTGTTGCATAAATGAAAACATAAATACAAAATTATGGTAAATGCTACATGTTTCAGTTTCATGAAAGAATTAAGTCATGTACAGCAGAAAGACTAATACTTGTCTCCTAAATAAATATCATGAATCAGGGTTGTGCTGAAATTTTTCCATGAACTGAGTCAGTTACACTTTACCTTAATAGGCATCAAGCGTAAAGCTATCAAGGCGGTTGCCAGTTAATAACACGGCTCTCACTTTGTGCTGTGTATTGTCTTGAATGGTGCTTGTAATGTTGATGCTGAGAACTCAGTGTTCACTTTCCTACCCAGAAGTTTCCAACTGGAGCTTGGATTTTCTCCTGGAACCATGGGCAGCGTGAGAGGCTTAATAGCTTCCGAAGTATGATTAAAGCTTAATTTATTTTGAGCAATGTCTGCAATTGTAATGGAACAGTACTGAAAAATTGCACTTGTGGTACATGGAAGAGGAGCTTTGTGATATAGGAGAAGGAACTGGATTAAAAAAACAAATGCCTTAAATCAAAGCCTCTGCCATTTACACTTGATTACAGCTATTAGGCAGGCATTGCTGGTGTTACTGTCGGGTGGGGGAAAGTCTTGCAGCTCAGCCTGCAACCTTTAGGCAGGATAATTATCCTTTTGGAGTTTTTCTTGAATTTTTATTTGGGATGAATCTTGCATTTTTCTTCTTTTTCAAAAGAAAAGATACTTTCCCAATCCATAGAAACCCTTTCCACCAGTCCTTGCATCCCCACAGCTTTGCCATCACACCTAGATCCTGACTTGGGATCACCCTTTTATATTTTAGTTCTGAAATCCAATCTATCCGGCACTGCTCTTCCAATGCACCTGCCTTCCAGATGTTTCTGGGCTGGTCTTCTCCTGCTATATGTGCCTCACTATCTGATGATTTTGTGCTGTGTACAGGTAGAGATAGGATGAGAGCCAACAAACTCATTTCACTTGTGACCAACATCATGGGCAATCCCGAGGTGACTCATAGACTCATAGACTTTAAGGTCAGAAGGGACCATTATGATCATCTAGTCTGACCCCCTGCACAGTGCAGGCCACAGAATTTCAACCACCCCTCTTAGAATAATCCTCTCACCTATATCAAAGATATTGAAGCATTCAAATACTTTGAAGGACCCAACATGCAGAGAGTCCTTCAGCTGTGATCTGTGCCCAATGCTACAGAGGAAGGCGAAAAACCTCCAGGGCCTCTGCCAATCTACCCTGGAGGAAAATTCCTTCCCGACCCCAAATATGGCGATCAGCTAAACCCTGAGCATGTGGGCAAGACTCACCAGCCAGAAACCCAGAAAGTTCCCTATAGCAACTCCTATCATCCCTCCATTGACCTATTTCCAACTGATAATGAATGGTCAATTAGTTACCAAGATCCTGTTATTTCATCCAACCATCCCCTTATCATAGAACTGGAAGAGACCCCAGAATGTCGTCAAGTCCAGCCCCCCGCTCTAGGCAGGACCAATTCCAGCTAAATCAACCCGGCTAGGGCTTTGTCAAGCCGAGACTTAAATACCTCTAGGGATGGAGACTCCACTACTTCCCTAGGTAACCCATTCCAATGCTTCACTACCCTTCTAGTAAAATAGTTTTTCCGAATATCCAATCTGGACCTCTCCCACCACAACTTGAGACCACTGCTCCTTGTTCTGCCATCTGTCACTACTGAGAACAGCCTCTCTCCATCCTCTTTGGAACCTCCCTTCAGGAAGTTGAAGGCTGCTATCAAATCCCCCCTCACTCTTCGCTTCTGCAGACTAAACAGACCCAAGTACCTCAGCCTCTCCTCGTAGGTCATATGCTCCAGCCCCCTAATCATTTTGGTTGCCCTCCGCTGGACCCTCTCCAATGCTTCCGCATCCTTTTTGTAGTGGGGGGCCCAGAACTGGACACAATACTCCAGATGTGGCCTCACCAAAGCCGAATAAAGGGGGATAATGACATCTCTGGATCTGCTGGCAGTGCTCCTCTTAATGCGTCCTAATATGCCATTAGCCTTCTTGGCTACAAGGGCCCCCTGTTGACTCATATCTAGCTTCTCATCCACTGTAACCCCCAGGTCCTTTTCTGCAGAACTACTACTTAAGTGGTTGGTCCCCAGCCTGTAACTATGCTTGGGATTCTTCCGTCCCAAGTGCAGGACTCTACACTTGTCTTTGTTGAATCTCATAAGATTTCTAGTGGCCCAATCCTCCAATTTGTCTAAGTCACTCTGGATCCTATCTCTGCCCTTAAGCGTATCTACCTCTCCCCCCAGCTTAGTGTCATCTGCAAACTTGCTGAGGGTGCAATCTATCCTCTCATCCAGGTCATTAATAAAGATATTGAACAAAACCGGTCCTAGAACCGAACCTTGGGGCACTCCACTAGAAACCGACCGCCATCCTGACATCGAACCGTTGATCACTACCCGCTGGGCCTGGCCTTCTAGCCATCTTTCTATCCATCTTACCGTCCATTTATCCAGTCCACATTCCCTTAACTTGCTGGCAAGAATATTGTGGGAGACTGTATCAAAAGCCTTGCTAAAGTCAAGGTATATAACATCCACTGACTTTCCCATGTCCACCGAGCCAGTTACCTCATCATAGAAGGTGGAGGATGATCTTTCACAGATTTTATTTTCATGAGCTCTTAGGTGACTGAGGAGTCTGATCCTTGAGCAACAGGATATTTGGCAGCGGTTTCAGGGAGTGTTGGAAGAAAGGGCTGGGTCACAACTGATGCAGAACAGTTGTCTGTCCTTTTTTTTCTGGTATTTTTCTGTGACCAGGGAAAGATAGTGTTCCTCAAAACTGGATGTTGCCTCTCTGACAAGTCTTCATCCATTCTCCTTATCCTGGGCTGCTATTTCTCAGGGTGCATTTACATGGCCGGGCTTAACTTGAAATAAGCTATGCAAATTAAGCTACATCAGTTGCGTAGCTTATTCGAAATTGGGAGCATCTACACAGCACTTATTCAGAAGTCGAGCACTCTTCCTCCGCCTTCCCTTGCTCCTCGTACAATGAGGATTACAGGAATCGGGTAAGAAGTCCTCCAGCTTGACAGGACTTCAATATTATTTTGAAATAACTGCCTGCTGTGTAGACACGGACTAAGCTGCCAGTATGTGGTGTCAGCATTTCTCTTGAAGTTTATCTTAAGGAAGTCATTAAAAGCGTTTCTTGTGGCCTTCCTGTTTCCTTTCTACTCTGGTATGCTGGCTCTACAGCAGTTGTTTTGGTTAGTGTGTATCAGGCATGTGCCCGGGGTGCCTGCTCCACCTCCGCCAGGACTGGGTAGTCAGGGCCTCAAGGAGTAGCCAGAATGGGAGGAAGCAAGGACCTGAGCAATGGGAGCTTTTGTTGTAAAACTAAGTCTCCTCTGTGCTGTTAGTCATGATGGGAACTACTGGAAATTTCAAGTCTCCCCTGTTTAGACAACAGTTCACCACCCAGTGAGGTTACTGCATACGATATAAGATGGAAAGGTGAGGCCACATACAAAACACTGACTTCTTTTCTTTTCTTTTCTTTTCTTTTCTTTTCTTTTCTTTTCTTTTCTTTTCTTTTCTTTTCTTTTCTTTGCCATTGTTTGCCATTGTTTGCCATTGTTTGCCAGCGTGTTGCTTGGGTTAATTTCCTGTATTCTGAGAGCACTATCAGACTTATCCCATTCACACAGACTGAGGAAGAGAAACATTCAGATGAAATGGAAAGGTGCAGGTTATGCTTAAGGAGTAAAGCTTCATTTTCCTTTTGCGAGAGATTGTTTACAGTTAACATATGCATTGGACATATCTGATATTTATAGGAAAGGGTTCCATTACAGTCTGACCCACAGCACTACATGTAAACATATCCAGCCTGCTTTGTGTCTTTATTCATTGGAGCAAGTCGGGGTGAACTTTTTGAGACATAATAGGAAACTCCTTTTCAGTGACTACCTTTGGCTTTGATACTTTGGGTGCTAGAAATTACACTACACTTCTCATCTATATTGTGTTTACTTGCCTTTAAGCTACGAATATACTGACAAGAAGCTGATATTGGAAAACAGTCTTAGGGTGTGTCTAGACTACATGCCTCCTTCGACGGAGGCATGTAGATTAGCCAGATTGGAAGAGGGAAATGAAGCCACGATTAAAATAATCGCGGCTTCATTTAAATTTAAATGGCTGCCCCGATCTGCCGATCAGCTGTTTGTCGGCAGATCGGGGCAGTCTGGACGCGACGCGCCGACAAAGAAGCCTTTCTTCATCGGCACAGGTAAGCCTCGTGAAACCAGGTTTACCTGTGCCGATGAAGAAAGGCTTCTTTGTTGGCGCGTCGCATCCAGACTGCCCCGATCTGCCGACAAACAGCTGATCGGCAGATCGGGGCAGCCATTTAAATTTAAATGAAGCCACGATTATTTTAATCGCGGCTTCATTTCCCTCTTCCGATCTGGCTAATCTACATGCCTCCGTCGAAGGAGGCATGTAGTCTAGACACACCCTTAGGGTGCAGTGTTTCATAGCAACACACCTGGTGAAATGCTCAGGCAAGCAATTACAAAAATAAATTATCTGTCTTACTATCTGAACCACGAGGAGTAATGGTAGTTCGAATTAGAGAGCCTAATTCGAACTACCTACTCCGTGCCGCGTGTAGCCACGGGCATGGAGCCCGCACTAAGGGGGATTTAAAAATGGCGGTGCCCGGGAAGATGCAAAATGAAGCCCGGGATAGTTAAATCCTGGGCTTCATTTGCAACTTCGAATGCCTCCATGAGCCATCCTAGGCTAGTTCGAACTAGGGTGGCAGTGTAGACATTACCTCTGTGCTTTATTATGTTTGCTGCTACAACAACTGACTCTCTCTTTTTTCCCCAGGGTTTTCCTTGCAGAGGGAACATAAGAACCACCAGACTTGGTCAGATCACAGGGGCATCTAGCCCAGTATCCTGGCTGATAACAGTGGCCAATGCCAGGTGCCCCAGAGAGAGTGAACAGAACAGGTAATCCTCATGTGATCTCTCTCCTGTTGTCCATTTCCATACAAATAGGGGCTAAGAACACCATTCCCACCCACCCTGGCTAATATCTGTTGATGGACCTAACCTCCATGAATTTATGAATACTTTTCCTTATTCACTTTTTCCATAGCAGTCATGCTATCCTAGCCCCCCTTAGTCTCCTCTTTTCTAAGCTGAAAAGCCCAAGTCTTTTTAATCTCTCTTCATGTGTTCTTAACATCCCAAGTAACTACTCTAAATTCTGTGTCACCAACATCTGCTCAATTTTAACACTCTTCAGTGTGACAGCTTTCCGTGGCCATTTACTCTAATAAGTATTTTATGTTAATACTCTTAGTGCTTCCAGGAGGATCAGTAACATACTTGGCCACAAGAGCTATAATATGTTTGAAATTTGGATGTTTAGAAAATAGTAGCAAAGTTTGCTAGAGATGATTTGATGTGGTTTTAATACACCCTTCTCACAATTACTTTTCTTTCAAGTCATTTCATGAAATGTGGTGATTAAGCAATGTCTGCAACATTCTCAGTCTAAATCATATTCACAGCAACCAGCAGGAAGTCACAGAACATCCTATTTCAGCAACAATTAACCTAAAAACTTCAATATCAAACAGACTAATGCAGTCTCATTATAACTGCAATTGTACTCTGTTTTGGAACGGAGGCTCTGAACTGGGGTAGTGATACTAGCCATTAACAGAACAAAACTCAAAGAATGCGAACATAGAATGTTTGTTGAATTTTTAGAATTACCTGTTTGAATCAATAACGTCAAAACATTACATCCCACATGTAACAGCCACAGTTAAACTTGAGTTTACTGTCATGGTTCAAATACAGATATGGAATTCTGCTTCCGCAGTGGTGTTCACAATGTTCTAGGGGTGTTATTTAAGCAGCAGTTTACACAAGAATGTCTGACAGTTGCCCATGTTTACAGGTCTGGAATTTCCATATACAGTGCACTAGCATTGCCAGAAGCAAACCCTACTCTACTGTATCTTAGAACATAAGAATGGCCATACTGGGTCAGACCAAAGGTCCATCTAGCCCAGTAGCCTGTCTGCCGACAGTGGCCAGTACCAGGTGCCCCAGAGAGGGTGCACCAAAGACAGTGATCAAGCGATTTGTCTCCTGCCATCTCTCTCCAGCCTCTGACAAACAGAGGCCAGTGACACCATTTCTATCCCTTGGCTAATAGCCTTTTATGGACCTAACCTCTGTGAAATTATCTAGCTTCTCTTTAAACTCTATTATAGTCCTAGCCTTCACAGCCTCCTCTGGCAAGGAGTTCCACAGGTTGACTACACGCTGTGTGAAGAAGAGTGATAGAAATGTAGCCGTGTTAGTCTGGTGTAGCTGAAACAAAATACAGGACTATGTAGCACTTTAAAGACTAACAAGATGGTTTATTAGATGATGAGCTTTTGTGGGCCAGACCCACTTCCTCAGATCAAATAGCGGAAGAAAAGTGTGAAGAAGAACTTTCTTTTATTAGTTTTAAACCTGCTACCCATTAATTTCATTTGGTGTCCTCTAGTTCTTCTATTATGGGAACTAATAAATAACTTTTCTTTATCCGCCCTCTCCACACCACTCATGATTTTATAGACCTCTATCATATTCCCCCTCCGTCTCCTCTTTTATAAACTGAAAAGTCCCAGTCGCTTTAACCTCTCTTCATATGGGACCCGTACAATCCCCTAATCATTTTAGTTGCCCTTTTCTGAACCCTTTCCAAGGCCAAAATATCTTTTTTGAGGTGAGGAGACCACATCTGTACACAGTATTCAAGATGTGGGCATACCATAGTTTTATACAGAGGCAGTAAGATATTCTGGGTCTGATTTTCTATCCCTTTCTTAATAATTCCTAACATCCCATTTGCCTTTTTGACCGCCGCTGCTCACTGTCTGGAAGTTTTCAGAGAACTATCGACGATAACTCCAAGATCTCTTTCCTGATTTGTCATAGCCAAATTAGCCCCCATCATACTGTACATATAGTCGGGGTTATTTTTCCCAATGTGCATTACTTTACACTTATCCACATTAAATTTCATTTGCCATTTTGTTGCTCAAACACTCAGTTTGGTGAGATCTTTTTGGAGTCCCTCACAGTCTGCTTCTGTCTTGACTATCCTAAACAGTTTGGTATCATCCGCAAACTTTACCACCTCACTGCTTACCCCTTTCTCCAGATCATTTATGAATAAGTTGAAAAGGATTGGTCCCAGGACTGGCCCTTGGGGGACACCACTAGTTACCCCTCTTCATTCTGAAAATTTACCATTTACTCCTACCCTTTGTTTCCTGTCTTTTAACCAGTTCTCAGTCCAAGAAAGGATCTTCCCTCTTATCCCATGGCAATGTAATTTACACAAGAGCCTTTGGTGAGGGACCTTGTCAAAGGCTTTCTGAAAATCTAAGTATACTATATCTACTGGATCCCCCTTCTCTGCATGTTTGTTAACCCCTTCAAAGAACTCTAACAGATTAGTAAGACATGATTTCCCTTAACAGAAACCACGTTGACTTTTGTCCAACAAACTATGTTCTTCTACATGCCTAACAATTTTATTCTTTACTGTTGTTTCAACTAATTTGCCTGGTACTGAAGTTAGACTTCCCGGTCTGTAATTGCCAGGATCGCCTCTACAGCCCTTTTTAAATATTGGTGTCACATAGGCTACCTTCCAGTCATTAGGTACGGAAGCCGATTTAAAGGATAGGTTACAAACCACAGATAATAGTTCAGCAATTTCCCATTTGAGTTCTTTTAGAACCCTTGGATGAATGCCATCCGGTCCCGGAGATTTGTTAACATTCAGTTTTTCTATTTGTTCTAAAACCTCCTCTAATGACACTTCAATCCGGGACAGTTCCTCAGATTCATCACCCACAAAGGATGGTGCAGATTTGGGAATCTCCCCAATGTCCTCAGCCGTGAAGACTGAAGCAAAGAAATCATTTAGTTTCCCTGCAATGGCTTTATTGTCCTTGATTGCTCCTTTTATATCTCGATCGTCTAGGGGACCCGCAGGTTTTTGAGCGGGCTTCCTGCTTCTAATGTACTTAAAAAACCTTTTATTTCTTTTTGAGTTTTTGGCTAGCTGTTCCTCAAAATCTTTTTTTCCTTTTCTTATTAGATTTTTATGCTTGATTTAACGGTGTTTATGTTCCTTTCCATTTATCTCACTAGGATTGGACTTCCACTTCTTAAAAGATGCCCTTTTGTCCCTCACTGCTTCTTTTACATGGTGGTTAAGCCACCGTGACCCTTTTTTAGGTCTCTTGCTAAGTTTTATAATTCGGGGTATGCATTTAAGTTGGGCCTTTATTATTGTGTCTTTAAAAAGTTTCCATGCCGCTTGCAGGGATTTGGCTCTAGTCATTGTGCCTTTTAATTTCTGTTTAACTAACCTCCTCATTTTTGTGTAATTCCCCTTTTTGAAATTAAATGCCAGGGTGCTGGACTGCTGAGGTGTTCTTCCCACCACAGGAATGTTGAATGTTATTATATTATGGTCACTAGTCCCAAGCGGTCCTGTAACGGTTATTTCCTGGACCTGATCCTGCGCTCCACTCAGGACTAAATCGAGACCTGCCTCTCCCGTTGTGGGTTCCTGCACCAGCTGCTCCAAGGAGCAGTCATTTAAGCCATTGAGAAATTTTATCTCTGCTTCTCTTCCTGAGGTGACATGTATCCAGTCAATATGGGGGTAATTAAAATCCCCCATTATTATAGAATTCTTTATTTTGGTAGCCTCTCTAATCTCCCTCAGCATTTCTATGTCAGTATCACTGTCCTGGTCAAGTGGTCGGTAATATATCCGTACTGCTAATTTCTTATTATTAGAGCATGGAATTACTATCCATAGTGACTTTATTGAACATGTTGATTCATTTAATATTTTTATTTCATTTGATTCTACATTATCTTTCACATACAGTGCCACTCCGCCACCCACCCGGCCTGCTCTATCCTTTCAATATATTTTATATCCTGGTATGATTGTGTCCCATATCCTTGACATATTAAGCTTTGAATAGGGACTGGATATGGCTGGTTCATTACAAAAGCGATTTTCTTTCTCTTGGTATTCACACCCCCTCCTCAACTGTTGGGAATGGGCCATATCTACCCTGATTGAATTGGCCTCCTTACCACTGGTTCTCCACTTGATACGGTAACTTCCTTCTTTTCATGTGCCAGTATATTTGTGCCTGCCTCTGTAATATCCATTCCATGCATCTGATGAAGTGGGGTTTTGCCCATGAAAGCCTATGCACACAGAAATCTCTTAAGGTATGTCTACACTACAAAGTTAGTTCGAACTAACGGACGTTAGTTCGAACTAACTTTCATAGGCGCTACACTAGTGCTTAGTTCGAACTAGGTAATCCTCATTCCACGAGGATTAAGCCTAGTTCGAACTAGCTAGTTCGAATTAAGGGGTGTGTAGCCCCTTAATTCGAACTAGTGGGAGGCTAGCCCTCCCCAGGTTTCCCTGGTGGCCACTCTGGCCAACACCAGGGAAACTCTACTGCCCCCCTCCCAGCCCCGGACCCCTTAAGGGGGCACGGGCTGGCTACGGTGCCCGTGCCAGGTGCAAGCCTGCCAGCACCCAGCCAGCAGACCCTGCACCTGGCACGGATCGAGCCACCCACCCGATGCCCCCTAGCCCTCCCCCTCTTTCCGGGACCAGGCTGGCGGCTCCCGGGAGCTTTCCCAGGACTGCAAGAGGCGGGCACCCGCCTGGGCTAGTGCGGACATCGTGGACCTCGTCCACGATCTCCGCACTAGGCACAGGAAAGTGGCCGGCTTGGGCAGGATAGCTGCCAGCCTGGCCACCCAGAAGCAGGTGTGCAAGAGAATCAAGGGGGTCCACTGAGACCCCCGACCCTGAGCCCTGAGCTTACAATGGCCATCCTGGGTCAGACCAAAGGTCCATCTAGCCCAGTAGCCTGTCTGCCGACAGCGGCCAACCCTAGGGACCCTGGAGGGGATGGACCGAAGACAGTGACCAAGCCATTTGTCTCGTGCCATCCCTCTCCAGCCTTCCACAAACCTTGGGTAGGGACACCACTCCTACCCCCTGGCTAATAGCACTCCATGGACCCAACCTCCATGACTTGATCTCACTTCCCTTTAAACTCTGTTCTAGTTGTAGCCTTCACAGCCTCCTGCAGCAAGGAGTTCCACAGGTTGACTCTTTGCTTTGTGAAGAACAACTTTCTGTTACTAGTTTGAAGCCTGCTACCCATTCCTTTCCTTTGGTGTCCTCTAGTCCTTCTTTATGGGAACTAATGAAGAACTTTTCTGTATGCACCGTCTCCACCCAACTCCTGCCTTCCCCTCTCCCAGCCTCTCTCTTCCCCTCTCCCACCTCCTTTTCCCAGTCTCTCCCAGTTTTGTTCAATAAAGACAGATTCCATTTTGGAAGACACGTTATCTTTATTTTGTACATCAAGAAGAGGGGCAAGTGGAAGGAGGTGAGGGAGGAATGGGGCACGAGCCCCCGATGGGGAGGACTGGGCTGGCTCTGCGGGCTTCTGGGGGTGGAAGCTCTCCTGCAGCCCCCCAATTGTCCCCTCTCCCCAGATGGCAGCCTGTGGCAAGTGCAGCCGGGCTGATGGCCGAGTGCTGTGATGTGCCCAGTGTGGGCACTCAGGGCACTCCAAGCCAGGACTGCTTTGCAAGCGGGGCACCCCTGAGAACTGTCTGTCCGGAGTGGGGGTCGGGACCCTTTAAGCTCAGCCCTGAGACAGCAGCTCCACGCTCTAAGTCCTCCTCTGATGCCCTGCCGGCACTGCTTCCGGCCAGCCTTAAGCCCGCTTCAGGGTCCACTTAATGTGGACGCGCTAGTTCAAATTAGCAAAACGCTAATTCGAACTAGTTTTTAGTTCTAGATGCGTTAGTTCGAATTAGCTTAGTTTGAATTAACTAATTCGAACTAAGTTAGTTCGAATTAGCGCTGTAGTGTAGACGTACCCTTAGTCTTTAAGGTGTCTCTGGATTGCTCATTATTCCTGCTTCATGCTGGGCTCAGGATACAGATAGAAATCCAGCTTGGGGATGCACCAGTCACATTCTTGTCATTACTCTGGTTCCCTTTGTTCATTGTAAAGTAGTGCTGATGAAAAGGAAACACGTGCCCATAGGCAGACTTAGTAATGGAGGTATGACGTTCTCATTGGAAAGCGGAGGAGTGACATAACTGCCTCACCGTCTGATGCATGATCCTTGCGTCTTGCAGTGCAGATGCTGCTGTGGGAAATAGGAGTGTACATGCTGTATAAAGCTAAGCAAAACAGCAATCCCCAGTACACCAATGTAGCCATCACTTTGCAGCACCTTCAGTGCATTCCTGGCTGAAATCTACCTTGGGCTTTATGATTGGCACTTTCTTCTAGTCTTGTGAGTGTTCTGATGCTAGGAGCAGTCAACTCGGGGGTATTTCTGGCTCAGGATGCAGTGGCAAAAGCTAAGCAGAGAAAGTCCCAGATTTGTGCCCTACAGTTTCAATCTGAATAAATTTTATTGGCCTGACAAGGTATGTGACTGTTGCCAAAGGGAAATGTAGTAATGATGAGGCCTGTGTTAACTGGTAGGGAATTTAATGCTTAGGTAGTTGTGAGCCATGGGGTGTGTCTAGACTACAGGGTTTGTTTTTTTTAAAGTGGCCTTTTTAAAAAAAAAAAGTCCCCTGCGTCTAGACTGCTGCTGCATTCTTTCGAAAGTAAATTGAAAGAAACGTGGCAGGTTTTTTGACCGTGGAAAATCTTATTTTACGAGGAAGAACGCCTTTTTTCCAAAGTGCTCTTTCGAAAAAAGGTGCTATGTAATGCAAACAGAGCTTTTTCGAAAGTACTGGTTGTAGTCTAGACGCTCTTTTTCGAAAGAGGCTTGCAGTCTAGACGTAGCCATGCTGAGGGTCTGAGGATGAGAAGGGAGATCAAAAGGCTTTAGGGGCAAGTCTCTATATAAAATGCAGCAGCAGTGCAGCTGCACCCCTCTAGCACTCCAGTGAAGATGCTGTAAGCTGACAGGGGAGAGTTATTCCCATTGGCGCAGAGAATCCACCTCCCTGAGAGGCAGTAGCTATGTTGGTAGGAGAAGCTCTTCCCCCATATACGGGTTAGGTCCTAGAACTATGTGGATTTTTCACACCCCCTTGAGCAACCTAGTTACACTTATAGATGTATATCTTGTAGACCTGGCCAGAAATCAGACCTTTAGTGTTATCTAAAGACATCTCAGAAGCTGCTGGGCTCATGCAGCTCTCCTGGCTGATATTCTAACATGCAAATCTGAGTCTGCACTAGCCAGTGTATGACAGGGAGCAGGCAATCTAGTACCATGATCTGCCTGCTAGCCCATGCTGGAGGAAGGGAACCTCTGGCCCAGGGGGACACAAAGAACCATACTCCCCACCAGGTTGGCACAGTGGGTGGGGTGGAAACTGTCTCTGAAACGAAACAAGAAAAGGGAAATGAGGGAGTGGGGTTGGTTTTTCTTCTCTTGCTGCAATTTCCCATTTGGGACTGATATTAATGACCAACAATCCGCCACAGTCAGTCCTCTGTCAGCCTTCAGTCTGGATGAGTTTTGTCACGTATGAATTATGAGAATGCATATAAATAGACACATATGATTGGAAACTAAACTGATTTTCTCAAAAGCCATGGCCTTTGTGTCACATACATTTCATATGTCATTGGCGCCCTCTGGTGCCAGCAGCCATCAATGTCATGACAGAAAATCGCTTTGAATCCAAACAGTGCTACACAATTTTATGTTACATAACCACAGCCCGAACAATTTGCAAGGTAGAGGCAGAGAGAAATTAAGAGACTTAGACAAGAGAGAAGCAGCATTTTGGCTCTTACTGGAGATACATTTATTAAGGAGCTCTTGGTGTGAGCACTTTGTAAATAAAAGAAGGGCTAACGTTATAACACTATCATGATGATGTATGTGTACAGCCACTTCACACGAGTTAATCAAATTTCTAACATAGGTACTTGCTGTAAAGAAACCTGTATGAATCATGCCTTTTTGTGCCCTGGGTTTTATTCTATTGATGATGTAATTTCTTATGCAACGTGAGCATTCTATGTCAGAAGAGCTTTCTTATTTCCCCTGCCTTATTTGTCACTTTAATTTGTGATTTCCAGGATTTCTATCCTTGCAGTGAGTGGTGGTTTGGGGGTTATGAAAAGATTATAATGGTGACCATGTTTTTTCTTCATACAAATGAGATAGCTATAGTCTATACCAGTGGTTAGTTACTCCACTGTAAAAACTGGCACTTTATTTCCAATCTGAATTTGTCCAGCTTCAGTTTCCAGACATTGGATTTTGTTCAACTTTTGTCTGCTAAAAAACTCTCTACTTCAATGCCTTTTCCCCACAACTAATCAAGTTGTGTCTTACTTTTCTCTTGGAAAAAGTAAACTAATTAATCTTATAGGCTACGTCTAGACTGGCATGATTTTCCACAAATGCTTTTAACGGAAAAGTTTTCCATTAAAGAGTGTCTAGATTGGCACGGATGCTTTTCCGCAAAAGCACTTTTTGTGGAAAAGCGTCCGTGCCAATCTAGACGCGGTTTTGCGCAAGAAAGCCCCGGTCGCCATTTTCACGATCGGGGCTTTTTTGCGCAAAACAATACCACGTTGTCTACACTGGCCCTCTTGTGCAAAAGCTTTGCGCAAAAGGGCTTTTGCCCGAACAGGAGCAGCATAGCATTTCTCATCTTACATGAGATCGTCAGTGTTCTTGCGGAAATTCAAGCGGCCAGTGTAGACAGCTGGCAAGTTTTTCCGCAAAAGCACGTGCTTTTGCGGAAAAACTTGCCAGTCTAGACACAGCCATAATGTCTAGCTATTCAATTTGAAAATCTCTTTACAGGTAGAGTTACAACTGTTACGTACTTTGAGCAAGGCCTGTATCTTCTTTTTCATCTGCCTATCACCATACAAACCTAGATTGCATAATGCATAAACTGCAATGATACATTTATATTGAAATATTATGCTATAATATTGCTATATTATATATACAGATTACTGGTGTCATTGGTAATGAGAAGATAAAAAGACACATTCCTTGCTCCTAGACTCTTACTAGCTACATATACATACCACGTGCTGCCAATAAATGCTAGTTTCACTCTACCTCCAAAAAACCAACGAGGAATATCAGAACTTTTATCCTTGAATGAATGTTCCTAAACTGGTTCCAGAATAAGTCTTTAAATGTATCCTTAATTTCCCCATGCCTGGAGAACAATATTGTCTGACTTCTTGTCCAGTAATGAAATAGCGTTTCGTTATGGTTGTCCTGAAAACTGAGTTTTCTGATAATCCATTGATACCAGAGAGATTAGGATAGAGGCCCCAATATTCTTATTTCATCCTAGTGGTGATCACTTGCTAAGCGTTTTGTTGTTCTTTTATGAGCGACAGAACTTTTTTATGCTCTCTTTCCATGTATGCACAGTATTGTGCGGGTTTCCTGTTTTTCTCCTTTTGCTATGCACACTATGCTCAAGTTCCTTTTTTTTAGGTCCAAAATAACCCTCCAGAGAAGTTCAAGCCAAAAAGAGTAAAGGTGCCATATGAAAAAAAAAGTCTTATTTCCTGACTCGAGAGAGAGATTTATGTGGAATTACAATTTACTTTAAATTCCAAGAGACTAGTTCAGGAATCTTCAAGGGCTTCTGTTTTGACAGGGATATTTGAACTTGGATCGCCTAACTGGCACCTATTTCCATTTCCAATGGGTAAAGTGCGTGAGTGTGGAGCCTAGCAATGTGACCAAATGTGTCCTGAACCGTTGTGCAGGGATTGCTAACTGGATTACAAAGATTAGAAATGGCCTTCTTTACGGTGCCCAAGGGAGGGGCCTGGCTCCTTTCCTGTTTACTCCATCCCTTCTCACTTTCTCTTTGCTCTGCTCTTTCCCCCCAGCTCAGCAGTGGGAACATGTCCCATGAAATCTGAATCTGTGAAGCTTGTTGCAGGCTGAAGAGAACAACAGATGGACACTACGAGGTGTGCCTAGGCCCCGATTCCGGCTCACCATTCAGGTACAAGGCAACTCTGGGTGCTGATGCATTTTGCTGATTTCTCTGTCAGACAAAGCTAATCACATGCACAGTCTTAGGCATAGTGATGGTGACATTGGGATAAACTATACGAGCCTGCTGCTGAGTCCTTCTAGTGAAGAGCAGGCCTCTGGGCAATCAGACAAGCCTTTTCCTCATTCAGATTATGCTTTCTCTGAGGGAAGAGTGCACATGGGAAACCTCTGCAACTGCATTAATGATGCATAAGAATTGTATCCACACTGTTGATCTCCTTCCCACAAAGTAGGTATACATTGAGGGGATGCCAGCTACCCATTGTGCCATTGCACAGGCAGGTTTAAAGCCCTGTTGCCCATCCGCCTCCTTTTCATTTATAGTAGCACACTGCATGGTATTCAGCCAGTGCAAGGATGTTTGGCCCCTCCAGTGTTTCTAGATGAGCAAGCACTGGGTTGATGAGATCTCCAGCAAGTGGCTCCTCTCTGAAAAAAGTGCAAGTTTGTGCAATCACGGAAACCTGCAAACTGTCTCAGTGCTGCAGGAAATGATTCTGCAAAGCAACACCCAGAGGCTTTGTCCAGTGCTTCTGGGAACAAGTAGTAAGGGGGGGAGAAGGCTCACTCAAAGACACTCCGGTAGGCCTGCAAGTTCTCTGCTGGACCCCACTTTGGTCCAAATCAGATTTGTCTTAGTGAGTGTAATCCTGATGTCAGTGAGAAACTTTGTGAAGCTGCAGCAAGCCTTGCTGGAACTGCCTGCTCCTTGGCAGTATTAGCAGGTGACAGACACAGTGTCAGAGTCAGAAATGCGCGTTAGGCAAAACTACAGCCTCTCCTATAAGCTTTGGAGGCAACAGTTCCAGCAGGAATAGGAGCGTGTGGGGATCTTGGCAGCTTACAAATTCACGGGCTGGGCCGGGCCGGGCCTACATGGCTGCTTATTAAACCAGTCTTTTCAATGTTAAAATCCCCCTTTCTGTACAATACCCAACCCCTTGAACTGCGAACATGGCAGCCGCTGAGGGGTTTGGAGGGCGGGGCGGCCGTGCCCCATCACACTGGGATTAAAAGATGTTGCTTCCAAGAAGGTCAGAGCTAGAGGGAAAGAAAGCAACCTGCAGCAAAGGGGGGGAAATGCACAGAAAAAATCATAAGTTATTTAGTCCCTAGAAAGTTGAGCATGGCATATAGGGGATAGGATACTCTTCTGGAGAGTGTGCTGGTAGATCTAATTAACAGGGGACACGCTGCGTAGGATGTGTGGGGCCACTGCTGCACAGGGAGTGGAGAAGCTGAGGTAGTTATTCAGAGATTAGACCCAGGCCTGTGAGATTCTGTAGTGCTGCTGTTGTTTCCAGCCTTAGCCTACCATTGGTTTTGTCACATTTGGACCACAGTAAGGCTATGGACCCAGTAATGTCTAAACTGAATTGCTTTTTTGGGATACCGGAAGTATCCTGAAAAAACAACGCTGTGTCCAAGGATCGTGTCCACTTTTTTGAATTTTTTTTCAAAAGAATGGACACGCTCTTTTGCCATCTCTGTTATCCACATTCTACGAGGAATAAGGGATGGCTTGAAAGAGCACTTTCTTTCGCAATGTAGACGTGCCAAATTTCAAAAGAGACTCTTTCGAAAATAAATCGAAAAAAAGATATGCAATTTGCTTACTGCTAATGTAATTTCTTTTTCCGATTTAACAGTGCAGTCTAGACGTAGTTTAAGAGATGAAGGTCAATTAAGAAAGAGAGAGAGAGAAAAAAATTGTTCTTTCTTTCCCTAATTATGCTCATAAAAGCAATGCTTCAGGCATTCGACCAGTTTAAAAAAACATACGAGCATTAATAAAAAATAACAAAGCATTACAGAGATTGTTCCCTCAGAAGACCTTCCCAGCCCTTGAAAATGACTCCCCCAACTCTCCCAGGACTCACTCCATAACTCCTCTCATATTGTACTGCAAACTTTACAGTTAACACACCACCAAAAAAGCTTTTTAAAACATCCCCACAAGCCATATTTTTAAAAAGCCTAGCAGGACATTATGTAATCCCTGGGGTAGTACAACATTAAGCAGTGAGAAATTGTGGGCCATGCCTATCTGCATTTCTTCTCATGACCCTTCAGCTCTCGTTTTTCTACACAGTTCCTTGATTCCCCACATTGCCCTCTTGTATTGTCAGGGCTGCCTTGGTACACTGTGTGCTCCTCTGTGATACAGCTCAACTACCAGGCACTGTTGGAATTGTCCAGGAGACAAAAAGGTGAGACAGCATTTCACATCGCTGTAACATTGGGTTTGGATAGTTATATTATGATCAGCTCTACAGCTGTGTGGCAGAAGGCAATATTCTTCTTCGGGTAGTGTCCCCATGGGTGCTTCACTGTGGGTGTCAGGTCCCATCCCGGCACTGCAGATCGGAGATCTTCTAGCTGTTGTTTGCCAGACTGTGCATGCGCAGCGGCCATCTTGCGGCTTTTCGCGCCATTTCTAGTCGCGCGGTCCGGCCCGCCAGTTCTCTTAACCATCTTCAGGTACAGACGGAGAAACAGCTCCCTCTCCTGTAGTTTGCTTTACCTGAGAGGAGTAAATCTGTTTTAGTGTAAATAGTTCATAGTTTAGTATCTT
The DNA here is from genome assembly GCF_049634645.1 of Pelodiscus sinensis. Classification (NCBI taxonomy): domain Eukaryota; kingdom Metazoa; phylum Chordata; order Testudines; family Trionychidae; genus Pelodiscus; species Pelodiscus sinensis. Next base: position 277,431 of record NC_134737.1, on the reverse strand, counting down.
AGTTAGTTATATATATATAGATAGATTATTGTTAATAAGTAAAAATAAATAAATACATAAATAAATACTTTTTCTCTCCATAGTTAGTTAGTTAATTTTTACTACAATGCCTGGCTCCCCAGGATTCAAGAGGTGCGTGCTTTGTAAAGACTCCATGCCTGCTTCAGATGGGCATTCGGCGTGCATAAAATGTCTCGGTGAGGGGCACATTCCACAGAAGTGCCCTCACTGTTCAAAGCTAATGGCCAGGGCTCACAGAGACCGCGAAATGCATCTCAAAATGCTTCTTGTTGATAAAGCCCTCACACTGCAGTCAGACCCTCTGGTGGAGGCATCTCGTCATGTCCTAACTAAGGCGGCTTACAAGAAGCTTCCCTCTCCATCCCGCAAGAACCCTGCAAGAACCCACAGAGCATCCACATGGCCTGCCTGCTCTTGCGCAAGGAAATTTATAGTACTGTGTGGTAAGAGAGGGTGTCTTGCGCAAGGGGTACGCTCTTTTCTAACAGGTGTAAGCTCTTGCGCAAGAGGGCAGTGTGGATGCTCAACGAGGATTTCTTGCGCAAGAAACCCCTATGGCTAAAATGGCCATCGGAGCTTTCTTGGGAAAGAGAGCATCCACACTGCCATGGATGCTCTTGCACAAAAGCACAGCTCGCACATGGCAGTGTGGATGTGTTCTTGCCACAGTACTGAGTTCATGTGGCTTATTTGGATGTGCCACTGTGGCACCCAAGTTATTAATAAATATTTTTAAACCTCTACCTTTTCCCTCTGCTGCCATGTCTCCTCCCTTTGCTTCATCATCTCCCCAAGTGCCTGCTGCCCCCCCAACTCCACACCCTCCTCTGCTGTCCTGACTCCTGCCCTTCTCACTGCCTTCAGCCCTATGTGTTCACTTTTTTGATTGTATCCTTTGGTATATATGGTTGTGACAATTTTCTTCCACAATTTGATCTGAGGAAGTGGGTCTGGCCCACGAAAGCTCATCACCTAATAACCATCTTGTTAGTCTTTAAAGTGCTACATAGTCCTGTTTTTTGTTTCAGCTACACCAGACTAACACGGCTACATTTCTATCACCAGCTACAAAGAGATTCCTAAAAGGAATTACCAGGCCTCGCCAGGTGGCAGCGAGCCCTGCTCGCCAGCCGCATGGTTTCGTGCAGTTCTGCACTTTGCTTATGCGCAGATCGCCCCACGCCGGCTCTTCCAGGTTGTAATCTACTCGCCACGAGTGAGTAGATTACATTATTTGTTGAGTCCTGGGAATTACTAACCTCTTCCCTGAATACAAGCGACCTCTGGACTCTTGGAATTTAGAGCTTGTCTTAGATACACTAACGCATCCACCATTTGAACCATTAGCTACATGTGATTTGAATACGCTCGCCATGAAAGTCATATTCCTTTTGGCTATTACCTCCACCAAAAGGGTGGAGGAGTTGGCAGCTCTATTGGCCAAGCCCCCGTATACCATTTGCACTCCTCAGGCGGTTATCCTTTGTCCCCAGCCATCCTTCCTGCCAAAAGTTAATTCCGCCTTCCATATAAATGAACCCATTATATTACCGGTTTTCTATCCAAAACCCCACACCTCGGAACCTCAGGCACGGTTACATTCCCTCGACGTACCTAGGGCCCTTGCTTTTTACATTGACAGAACTCGAGAAGCAAGGAATTCTCAGCACTTGTTCATCTCCATGAACGCTCATTCTAAGGGTTCCCCGCTTTCATCACAGCGAATCACAAAAATAATTATTTCCTGCATAACCCGATGCTACGAACTGCGAACAGCCGCAAGATGGCCGCCGCGCATGCGCGGTCCGACAAACAACAGCTAGAAGATCTCTGATCTGCGGCACTGGGATGGGACCCGACACCCGCAGTGGAGCACCCACGGGGACACACACCTTGAAGAATCATTGTTACTGCACAAGGTGAGTAACTACTTCTTCCATTGTGTTCCCTGTGATAACCAAGGTGTTCCATTTTAGTGCCCCAATGGGAGGAAATATTAAACATTATCTCCTGAGTTAGAACTATAAGTAACCCAGATAATTCCTGTTCATCCAACATCTCCTTGAAAACTGCATGGAGACAAACATAACTACAGCAAGTATTTCCTCTAGCAGTGGCAGGCACACTCTATTGGCCTTGAACTTTTCATGCTTGCCAACGGAGGCTACGTCATGGTTTAACTCTGTAAATTATAATCACATTATAGAAGTCAGGTGCATCATGAAATGTACTTCTGGAAGGTACTCAGAAACCGTAGCGATGGCAGTGGTATAAGAACCTCAAGAGAAAAGAATAGCATAAAAGGACCTTCTTATTTCACATAGCAAGGGATAGCTGAACTGGAACAATCACAAAGGGGATAATTTGCTCTTTTAAGACCCTAAGATAGAAATCATAGCAGGAAAATAGAATTTATCTCCTCACTTGCCTTCCTAGAACCTTCATAGGTCATCTCTGGTCCAACTCGTGCAGCCAATCATACACTGGACCTAATCTCTGATCTAGAGGTCAGAATCAAGGACCACACAACACAGTCACTGTCTTTGGCAGATTCATCACCTCGTTAAGGCAGTAGTCAGAGATTTTCCTGCTCTGGCCTTACATGTATGGAACAGCTTCTATGGAAGACTATTCTGTTATGAACGGTGTAGAGAAAGTAAAGAAAGTTATTTACCGCTTCTCGTGACTTAAAAACCAGGGGTCACATCTTGAAATTAATACACAGTAGGTTTAAAACAAACATAAAGACGTACTTCTTCACACAACACAAAATCAATCTGGGTTCAAAAAAAGAATCAGATATGTTCATTGAGGACAGACTGATCAATGCCAATTAACCAGGATGCACAGGGACACAACTTTGTGCAGTGTGACAGTGGCTAACCCTGACGAACTGTGTGTGGCCAGTGTGCTGGAGGTTCCCCACCCCTGCTCTCTAGCAAGGCTAAAGCTTATTTGTCTGAGACACAAAACTTGCTTGGGGGATGGTCTGTCATTGAAATGAACTCCTCCTGGAACTAACAACCATCCTCCTCCAAATGGAAGGCACATTTCTTTGACCTTGCATTCCCTAATATAGCAGTGTGTGCACATGTGTATTTAACTACCAAAACAAGACACTCCACACGCTTTATCCCCTGGGGAGAGGATGAGAGAACAACCAATGTGTGACAGATGTTAGTCACATTGCTTAATACACGGCTGGACAGCGTTCAGCTACTGCAGTGATGATAATGATGTAAGCATAGAATGGACTCCAATATTTAATAATTGTTATTATTTGAATTGTGGTAACCTCATAGAAAAGGAACATAACAGGATCTTAAAACTTTGCAGCATATCACAATGAGTTCCATGTTGGACCCTAGTTTCTCAATGCATCCTGACTAAGGGAAGGTCAACACTGCAGTGCTATTTCAGGATACCAGAGGTATCCCAAAATAGCTATTCTGCGTCTTAACAATGTCCCCATTATTTCTAAATATAACGGGCTTGCTATTCCGACGTTCCTGTAAACCTCATTCCAGTAGTTCTATAGACAGTGCCAAATTACGAGATAAGCTATTTTGAAATGGACTCAAAATAAGCTACACAACTTGCATAGCCTAAATTGCATAGCTTATTTCAAGCTACAGGTGCAGTGTAGATGCGCCCTGAGGGTCCTGTTGTTAACTCCGTAAGTGAGACAACAAAATCTATATTTACCCCACATTGCAAGGAGTGCTCTGTGGGACTGTCTTCCCTTGGCATTCAAATGAAGGCCCTATTTATTACACTTACTAAGGGAAGGTTAACAAGTGACTTCATCATAACTTGTATATATCTATGCAGGGAGAAGTTATCTGACAGTAAAGGGCTCTTTGGTAGATGTAGGGCTGGTAGCTAACACAGGAACAACTTACCAAATGTAGCCAGGATGCCTTGGTTCTTATCAATTCTTCTCTGTCTCATCACTGGGTGATGTAAGGAGAGGCTCTCTCCCCAGAGCGCTCAGCCCCTGCCTTGTAATTAATCCAAACACAGATTGTCATCATGGGACTTTTGAAAATAACAGCACTGAAATGAAGGTCATTCTTATGACCCATCATGAAACTATGCAGTAATATAATGAGAGGTTAGTCTAAAGGGCTGACCCCAGGACAGGGAGTCACGGTATTCTCATGCTAATCCCCATTCTGACTTACTGTCTGAGATCCCCTCGCCTTGCTTTGCTTCAGTTTCTGCAGCTTACACAATGGATAAGAATAGTGACTGGAAGATAGCTAACATGACACCAATATTTAAAAAGAGCTCCAGAGGTGATCCTGGAAAATACAAACTGGTAGGTCTAATGTCAGTACCAGGCAAATTATTTGAAACTATAGTAAAGAATAAAATTATCAGACACATAGATGAACATAATTTGATGGGGGAAAGTCAGCATGGATTCTGTAAAGGAAAATCATGATTTATTAATCTACTGGAGTTATTTGAGGATATTAACAAGCACGTGGACAAGGGGGATCCACTGGATACTGTGTACTTAGATTTCCAGAAAGCCTTTGACAAGGTCCCTACCCAAAGGCTCTTAAGTAAAATAAGGCTAAGAGAGGATGTCCTCTCATGGATTGATAACTGGTTAAAAGACAGAAAACAAAGGATAGGAATAAATGGTCAGTTTTCAGATTGAAGAGAGGTAACTAGTGGTGTCCCCCAAGGGTCCATCCTGGAACGAGTCCTATTTAACCTGTTTATAAATGATTTGGAGAAAGGAGTAAACAGTGAGGTGGCAAAATTTGCAGATGATACTAAACTGCTCAAGATAGTCAAGATGAAAGCAGAGTGTGAAGAGCTTCAAAAGGATCTCACCAAACTAAGTGAGTGGGCAACAAAATGGCAAATGAAATTTAATATTGATAAATGTAAAGTAATGAACATTGGAAAAAATAATCCCATCTATACATACAGTATGGTGGGGACTAATTTAGCTATTACCACTTGAAAGAGATCTTGGAGACATTGTAGCTAGTTCTCTGAAAACAGCCATTCAGGTGCAGCAGAAGTCAAAAAAGCAAACAGACTATTAGCAATAATTAAAAAAGTGATAGAGAATAAGACAGAGACTATCTTATTGCCTTTATATAAATTCATGGTAAGCCCACATCTTGAATACAGTGTATAGATTTGGTCATCTCATCTCAAAAAAGATCTATTGGCATTGGAAAAGGTTCAGAGACGGGCAACAAAATTATTAGGGGTTTGGAATGAATGCCATATGAAGAGAGATTAAAAAGAATGGTAATTTTCATCTTATAAAAGAGGAGACTAAAGGGAGATACAATAGAGGTCTATAAAATCATGACAGGTATGGAGAATGTGAAGAAGGAAAAATTATTTACTGGTTCCCATAACATAAGAACTAGGGGTCTACAAATGAAATTAATGGGTAGCAGGTTTAATACAAACAAAAGAAAGTTTTTCTTCATGTAGTGCGCAGTCAGCCTGTGGAACTCCAAGTATGTTGTGAAGACCAGGACTTTAACAGGGTTCAAAAAAGAACTAGATAAATTCATGGAGGTTAGTTCCATCAATAGCTATTAGACAGGATGGGTAGGAATGCTGTCTTTATCCTCTGTTTGTCAGAGGCTGGAAATGGATGACAGGAGAGGGATCACTTGATGATTACCTGTTCTGTTCATTCTCTCTGGGGCATTTGGCATTGGTCACTATCAGAAGACAGGATACTGAGTTAGATGGACCTTTGGTCTGACCTAGTATGGTGCTTCTTATGTTCTTATGTAAGAGACTTGACCCCCTTGGCCCTCTGTGAGGTATCAGTGAAAGTTTGTAAAGCTGGTCTGCTAATGGAAATGGTGCATAACGCAAATGGTTAAGCACTGAAATAACCTGCCTAGGGAGTTTGTGGAATCTCCATCAATGGAGATATTTAAGAGCTGGTTAGATAAACATCTGTCAGGGATGATCTAGATCAGGGCTACTCAATATGTGTCCCGTGGGCCACATGTGGCCCACGGCCTCTTTGTTTGCAGCCCACGGTGCAGTTTGGATTTACACGGGGCTTAACACACAGCCCATGGGTGGGAGCCATAACAAAAAATTAAGTCAATATCATGGTCTTCTGTTGAGATGCATTTTAGTAGTTAAATTCCTGGACTGTCATTGCTTATTAAAAGTGCTGTCATATGGGTGGAAATCGGGTAATTATTGCATTTTATTAATATCAGCAGAACTGACTTACATGGGGTCTGTGTGTTGTGTAGTCTTGCCTTAATCTTTGTATTCATGCCCATCAGTGTGAGAGAAGCTATTCACATAGATATTTGCATGTACATGCAACCACACTTATGTTGCAGCCCTCAGCATGTGCCGTATCATTGTGGCCCCCGGGGCTTCCAAAGTTGAGTAGCCCTGATCTAGATGATGTTTGCTTATGACATGAGGGCAGGGCACTGGGCTTGATGTCCTTTCACAGTCTCTTCCAGTTCTAGTATTCTAGGGTTCTATGTTCAGGATCATAAGCTAAAGTGATACTCATATGTCTGCCCACAAGTCCACCCCTGCTGGTTCTGTGCTCAGTTTCAGGATCTAGAGTGAAGCATGCACATCCATCCTGTTCCCATTCCATGCTCAGTACTACAATCTCAAGTGATGTTTTCATGTCCACTTCCTACCCATTTCTTGCTATGTCATGATCTAGAGCGTGGTCACACGTTGACTCCTTGCTGCTCCTTGCTCAGTGTCACAGTTTAGAGTGATGCTGGCATGTCTGTCCCCTGCCCAGTCTGTGCACGGTCATGAGCTGAAGTCATGCACACATTTCTATTCCCTGCTCAGTGTCCTGAGCTTGACTGATACTTTGTATGCCCCACCCTGTCCAATAAATGGCAGGAATCATAATTTATGAGCCCCTAGCTGAAGTTTCTGATGTTATGCAGCATCACAGGTATTTCCAGGCTCCCACAAGCATAGGTGGGGTATTCCTAGAAGCACAGAGGCCTCAGAATCCCAAGCTGCACTCTGGGTGGGACATGCCATTGCTGGTTCCTGATGTGAGAATTAAGCCATGTAGGAAAGGGACACTGTTCCACAGGGCAATGGAAAAAAGAAAGTGACTAAATTCAAAGCGTATGTCTCAGTGTTGAGGAAGTTTACTAGACAGGTTTAAATCTCCACATTTCTGTGGTCCTTCAAAAATGCAGTGAGGCTGGAATGTGTAATGGGAATACTCGGTGGTGAAATGTGCGGCATATTTTCTTTGTTGTAGCTGAGCTGGGGAGTAGAGCCAGGCCAGCCTGACACAGACCCATGCTGGGAGCAGGGCTGTAGCCACAGGGCCAGAGGGACTGAGAAACCGCCCAGGAGCTGGAGGCAGCACAGCAGACTGTGGAGCTGAGAAGCAGGGCAAAGCAGGTGGGACCCTGGATAGAGGCCCAGCATAGAGTGACACCCATGCCAAGAGGCCTGGGGAGAAGGGTCCTGCCACCCAGAGCAAGTGTCTCACCTGCAGCACCCCTGCAGCAGGCAGGGTCTGAGAAAGAGGCCTTGGACCTATGAGGAACAGACTGTGAACTAGGGATGTGACCAGGTAACCGGTTATCCAATTACCCAGTGAGCGTCACTCTTAGTGGGTGGTGTTTACCAGATAATGGTCAACCGGTACCCAAGAGCAGACCCCCCTTCTCCACTCGACCAGGCCCCTGCACAGGGCCAGAAGCAGCAGCCTCCCGCAGGGATGGCAGAGCCCCCCCTGCTGCTCCCCCGGGTTAGAGCAGCCCTCCACCTACCCCTTTTTTAATCAGTTAACCAATTAAACATTACGTTTAGTCAGTTTACCAATTAAATGGGATTTTACATTCTTACTGCATGCCCCTCCCATATCCGGGACTGCACCAGACCTGAGCCTCCCACCTCCAGGCATCCTTTAGAGACGGGATGGGGGTGGTAGCCCCTTCCCCCTGATTGATAGGGGAACATTGCTGGCTGTTCCCCTTTGTCCAAGAGCGAGGGGAAAGTGTACAGTTTGCTGCATTCCTCACTCTGGCTCATGAACCTGGTTCTGCTCCAGCCAGGGGATATGCACACCTTCCCCAGCTGTGCCTTCTGGAGCTGTAGCGGCCTCAAGCTGCTGGGGTGAAAGAGGGCTGGTAGTCCTCTCTCCCCAGGGCAGCCTGCATCCTGAACCTCTCCTCTCCAACCCCACTCCAGAGCAATGGTTTAAATGGAAAAAAAGAAAAGAAAAGAAAAAATAACTGAGTTAAGGACTTGAGCAACCCTGGGCAATTATTGTGATATATAAGTGAGAATGTACTTAGGGTTTCAATTCCAACTAAATAACCTCTGTCCTTTTGTAGTTGTGTTCATGTCTGGGTCTCTTCCCTCCAATTCCTGTTGGAAGCAGTAGTGAACCATGTATTTCCTGCTCCATCTCAACATTCAGTTATCTGATGAGTCATTATTTCAAATACATTAGTCCTACAAATTCATTTTTGAAGAAAATGTCACTTTGATTCAGGGCCTTGCATAAAGTTCTTCCTAACCTAGGTTTTCCGAAATGAAATTCTTTGCAGACTGTTTGTAACCTGCCACAATTCAGAAGTAAGGTTGCACAAAGTAAATTTTTTTATAGTTGTTATAGTAGCACAATTCTGTGTTAGTTATTTACATTCATATCTGCTGTGATTGAGAACAAAAGGTCCATTGTAAACTAGAGTCTAATCAATAGTGAAATACACAAAAAGACAGGGAAGAATTATTGTTTCTTAAATGTATGTGTCCAATTGTATGTTTATTCTCAGATGTTTAAATTCACTTCACTTCTGAGTCAAAGGTCATTCTGAAATTCTTCATATTTATTTTCACAGTATGATGGAATAATCAGAATGGGCTGGTGTTTCTATGTGATAGATCACGTTAACTTACATTACAAACAATCCCTTAGCTTTATCAGAGGTGAATTTTGAAGGAATAATAGCATAAAGCTAAGAGCCTTTTGCCAATAAATCTTAGGAAGCCGATGACCCTGCTGCATGCAGATAAAGTTTGGTGGAAGGATGAGGCAATGAGTATCTGGCCAATGGGCAGGAAGTTTTATGAAAGTGAAGAAAGGGAAAACAAAACTCTGAGGCAAGAAATAAGAAAGGCCTTTAGAGTCAGCAGCAGCAAAAAGCAGAAGTTCTCCATTTGCTGTAGAAACGCTTTCTTTGCACTCTCAGGCCCCAGTCCAGCAAGGCACTTAAGCACATGTCTGATTTTCTGCACATGGATAGAGCCATTAAGATGCACAGAAAATGTGATTCATTCATTGTCCTCACAGGCCTGTAGGAGTTGCCAGGTGGATCAGACCAGAGGTCCATCTGGCTCTGTGTCCTGTCTCTGACCATGACTGGCAGCTTCTGCTTCAGAGGAAGGTGCAAGATGTTGGTGGGGGAGAGGGCTTTTTGTACAATTCATTGTTCTGCCTTGCTGAAATCAAATGTTATGATGGTGTTTAAGTGAGTAACTAGGGAGTCTGTGACCCTTGGCCCATGATGGCTCTCCTCGGGCACCGACTGCTCAGAGGCCGGCCCAGACCAGATTTTCCGGCCAGCACTCCCCAGGGCTGTCGGCCACGGTGGCAGTGGCGCCCTGGCCCGTCTGCTTTGCTCCCTGGCAGCAAGGGACAGCCCCAGCTGTGCCACCTCATGGAGCCAGCCTGCTTGTGCCATCACCAGCCTACAACTGGCGGGCAGCGTGGGACTCCCCAGTGCTCCTCCCCAAGGGCTCCAATCCAGCCTGAGGGTAGCAGGTCCCGGGCGCCTCCCCCAGCGCTGCTGCCACATCCTCAGGCAAGAAAGGGCCCGGGACTTAGGAGGTTTCTTGCCATTTTAGTCACTGAGCCAAAGGGTTTGGTTAACATGTCTGGGCTCAGGCCCCTGTTTCAGCGACGGGTTTTCTTCCCCATTTCTCCCTCTTTTGTTACCAGTCCCTGGATAACTCTCCCTTGCTTGGAGCTGTGGGCTGATTGTGTGGGGGCTCTGCTGAAGCCGGATGGGGGCTGGGCCACTGGGGGCCTCCTGTGGGATCGGAACTGGCACCAGTTGGATGCAGTCAGACGGGGACTGCCACCTGCCCCCCCCCCCTACAGATGGGGTTGGACCGTCAGGGCTGGGGCCTGGCCACCGTAGCCAGATGAATGCAAGCCAAATGGCTGGACCTGAATTGCAGCATCAGAAAAAGCAGCAGGGGGGGACAGGAGGCTCCCCAGGATCTGGTGCTTAAAAGCTGGCTCCCTGCGAGCACCAGCTCCCGCCTGCCCCCTCCCCCTGCTGTGCTGAGACAGAGGTAGGAACGCTAGGAGGAGGGGGGTTCCTGCACGTAACTGTGACGGTTAAGCAGTGAGCCCAGGCTCATCGGTTAACTGTTAATTTGTTACACTATCTGATACTTACGTCAGCACCTGATTAACTCCTGTACTCCTGTACAAGGGTACTGAGTGGCATCTTTAAATGTGTTTGCTACCTATGCCCTTGGGTAACAGAAAAACTGCATTAGCAGTGGTAGCATGACCAGCCCACAGGGAAAATTTCTTCCAACCCCCAATTAGTTAGAGCCTGGTGTGGAAAGTTCAGGCTCTTCTTTCTCTATTGTTGAATACAGCCGCTCTCATGGAGTGTGTCTAGACTACAGGGTTTTGTCGACAAAAGTGGACTTTTGTCGACAAAACTATACCTGCGTCCACACTACCACTGAGTTCTGTCGACATAACGTCGACAGAACTCAGCAGATTTGTTGACGCTGGTAAACCTCATTTTACGAGGCATAACGCCTTCTGTCGACAGACTTTCTGTACTCAATGTAGTCTAGATGCTCTTTGTCGACAGAAGTTTTGTCGACAGTATCTGTCGACAAAACTTCTGTCGACAAAAGCCTGTAGTCTAGACGTACCCATTGTGTCAACTTGCGGCCTATATATAAGCTGGGGTTTTCCACTCCCCCTTGTTTTGGGACAACACGGCTCCCACCCCTACATTTGACGCATCTGTTTGTACCAGGAATGTCTTATCAAACTCGGGTTGGGCCAATATGGGGGCCTGGGCGAGCCACCGTTTCAATTCCTGGAATGCTTCCTCACATTGTCCAGTCCACCGCACCCTCTGGGGCTGCCCCCTCTTTGTTAAGTCTGTTAAGGGTGCCGCTACTGTGGTGAAGTGCAGTATAAACCGTTGGTAATATCCAGCCAGCCCCAGAAATTGGCGTACCTGTTTCTTTGTGGTCGGTGTTCGGTAGTTTCTTACCGCCTCCACCTTGTGTACCTGGGGTTTCAGCTGGCCCCTGCCGACAATGTACCCCAGGTACGTCACCTCTGACCTTCTGAAGGAGCATTTGCTGGGGTTGGGGGCTAACCGTGCTTCCGCTAAAGCCTTCAGGATGGCCCGGATATGCTGTAAGTGTTCTTCCCATGACATACTATAAATGACAATAACGTCGATATAAGCGGCGGCATACATTCGATGGTCGTATAAGATTTTGTCCATTAGACACTGGAATGTCGCAGCCGCTCCGTTTAGTCTGAATAGCATTGTTAAGAAATGGTATAACCCAAAAGGGGTGGCGAAGGCCGTCTTTTCCTAGGAAGCGGGTGTGAGGGGGATTTGCCAATATCCCTTGGTACAGGATTGTGGACAGGTACTGAGCCTTGCCTAGCCTCTCCAGAAGCTCGTCCACTCGGGGCATGGGGTACACGTCAAACCAGGAAATAGCATTGACCCTTCGGAAATCAGTACAAAACCTCAGCGTACTGTCGGTCTTAGGGACTAGGATGGTCGGGCATCTCCACTCGCTTCTGGACTCCCGGATCACCCCCATCTGCAGCATCCTTTGGATCTCTTCCCATACCGGATTCCATAGTTTCTTTGGTAAGGGTCGGAGGGGTTCACGTACCTTCTGCCCTGAGGTCGTCCTGATGTGGTGGCTCGCCCAGGGTGTCCTTCCCGGTTGCTTCTAGAGGACTGCTGTAAACTCCTGAAGTAGGCTCCTCACCTCCTCCTTTTGTTGTGTTGATAGATCAGCTCTGAGGGAGGCATCTTCTGACATCCCCAGGTCCCCTCCCCAGGGTCCTAACTCAGACTCTGCCGGTTCCCGGGTTATCAGCATGCTTTCTTGCGGTTTCCATTTTTTAATAGATTCACGTGGTAGATCTGTGTGCTTTTGCGCTTCCCTGTTAACTTAATTTCATAATTTTCGGGGCCCACTCAATGGAGGACCTCGTATGGCCCTTGCCACTTGGCCATCAACTTGGATTTGGTGGAGGGCAGCAGCAACAGGACCCTCTCCCTAGGCACAAATGTAGGGCCTGTTTCGCCTGGGCCCGCAACCGGTTTTCTTTGGCCAGCTCCCCAGCTACCCTTAACTTCTTTCTCCGGTCCAGGATGTATGGGATCGTTCCCTTAACCTGCGAATCCTGCCCCTCCCAGTTTTCTTTTAGTAGAAAGAAAACTACTTTCTTTTAGGAGCTGTCTTCCGTATAACGACTCAAAAGGGGAGAAGCTGGTGGAGGCCTGTGGTACTTCCCTGATTGCAAAGAGAAGGGCCGGTAAAAAGATGTCCCAATCTTTCGGGTCTAGGTCTACAAACTTTCGTAACATCCCCTTCAGGGTCCTATTAAAACGTTCCACGAGTCCATCCGTTTGTGGATTATACACCGAGGTGTGGATAGTTTTCACTCGCATTAAGCTGCACATCTCCACCATCACCCGCCCCGACACATTGGGACTCTGGTCATTTAATATTTCTTGGGGGATCCCTACCCTCGAAAATATTTTGACCAGCTCGATTGCTAACGTAGTGACTTGAGTATTCCTGACGGGGACCGCTTCTGGGTACCTCGTAGCATAGTCTAGTAGGACCATATATACTGATTCCCTTTCCGGGATCTCTCCAACAGGCCGACTAAGTCCAAAGCTATTCTTTTAAACGGAACATCGACCACGGGTAGGGAACTAACGGGGCCTTTGGCACCGCCTTCCCTCCTGCCTTCTGGCACTCTGGGCAGGATTCACAAAAGTCTTTCACCGCCCTATACACGCCCGTCCAAAAAAACCGTTGGAGAATCCTTTGCAAAGTTTTTTCCTGTCCTAAATGTCCCGCCCAAGGTTTGGCATGGGCCAAGTCCATCACCTGCCATTGGAACCGTGTGGGCACTAACAACTGCTGAGTCTCTTCGTCCTTCTTCAGCCACTTCTCTGCTCTATACAGCAGGTTGGCTCTTACCTCAAATCGGGACCCTTCTCCCTGGGGTGTACCAACTTGTGCCCACGCATGCATCAGGGATGGATCCTCTCACTATTCCCACAGGAAGTCGCCTTCAGTTTCCAGCTCCTCCAGCCTTGAGGTGGCGGGGCATGCCTCGGCGACCCGAACTTCTGGGGACTTCTCGTCTGGTCGGGGAACAAGTCGCCGAACGGGCGCCTTTTGCTCGGCCCTTCCCCATTTCTCTATTAGGCAGCAGAATCCAGGCCAGTCTCGTCCCAGCACCACTGGGTATGCCAGTTTCAGGGCTACTGCCACCCAGCAATTCTCTTTCCTTATCCCATCCGCTATCCATACCTACCACGTGGGATAATTTTGAATGTCCCCGTGGATACACTGCATAGCGACGGGTCGCCTGTTCCGGCCCCCCTCTGGTAGGAGTCCCGCTTGCACTGTAGTCTGGTTGCACCCCGAGTCTATTAGGGCCAGTACCCCTTTCCCCTCCAGGCTTACCTGGACGGTTATCTTGTTGAGGTCACACCGCCAGGCTCTTCAGTCCGCTGCCATCATCCGTCCGTACAAGCAGTCCATAAAGGGGCAATCATGTTTAAAGTGCCCCTCCTGTCCGCACTCATAAGAGGCACCCCATTTCTCCGGCTCCCGTGGGCTGGGTCTTGCTCCCTCCGTTGGTTGGGGAACCTCCTCTCCCAGGTGCTCCATGGCTCTGGGCTGCAACACCTCTCCCTCTCCCTTCCAGGGCATCAGGGTTGGGGTCCACACTCCCTGGCGTTTTATAGGACGGACTCGCCCACTCACCAGTTTCGTACCTGGGCCTTCTCGTACATCTTTGACCCTGCCTTCATCGCCGTCGGCAGCCATATAATTCTCCAGGATGACTATGGCTTCCCCGAGCATCAAAGGCTGGTGTCTTCAGACCCACATCCTGCCATCCACTGGTATAATTTGTAAAAACTGGTCTAGCACGATCATCTCCACTGTTTGTGTGGTTGATTTCTTCTCTGGCTCTAACCATTGGGTGGCTGCCTCTCTAAGCCTCTGGACAATGGCCCGAGGGCGTTCTCCCGGTCGATACTTCTCTGCCCAGAACCACTGTCTGTAAGTCTCCGGGGTCACTCCTGCCTGATCTAGAATGGCCTCGTTAACTTTGTGGTAATGCAAAGAGTCCCGGGCGAACAGACCTCTATACGCCAATTGGGCCGGGCCTGTGAGGTACAGGGCTATCAAGGTGGCCCGATGTTCTTCTTCGAGTGGCCCCATGGGTGCTCCACTCCAGGTGTCGGGTCCCGTCCCGGCGCCACGAATTGGAGAACTATCAGAGCCATGGTCCGCCGGACCGTGCATGCGTGGCTGCCCGAGGCGGCGTTCGTGCCTTTGATGTGTTGTGCGTGGTCCGGCTTGCTCAGTTCCTCTCAACTGCCCTCAGTCGCGGACGAGAGCTCCTGTTTGTCAGTTTCACTTCGCAGTGGCTTTTCAAAGAAGCCTTCACATTTGTAAATAGTTCAGAGCCTGCTTAGTTATTTAGTTCTTGTTGGTTTCTAGTTTAAAAAAAAGAGAGAAAGAAAAGAGAAGAAGAAAGAAGGAAAGTTTCTCTCAGACTGCGACTATCTATAAAAAAAAATAAAATAAAATTAAAAAAAAAGGGGGAAACGGACTGGATCTCACAGCAAGTTAAGGAGACAAGCGGAGGAGAGACTACTCAATTTCTCCCTCCTCCTTAATTCACCATGCCAGGATCCCTCGGTTTTAAAAAATGCTCCATCTGCCGGAAACCTATGCCGGTATTGGACGGTCATGATTCTTGCGTGAGGTGCCTGAGTGAGACGCATATCCCCCAGAAGTGCACTCACTGCAGTAAGTTAACGGCGAGGGCTCGTAAGGATCGAGATTTGTGCCTCAAACTCATCCTTTATGGCAAGGCGCTGGAGTCCGATGACGTACCTGCCTCTGGCATAGCGGTTCAGAAACGGCAGGCAACGTCTCCTGGGACGACCGTTACTAAAAAATCTAAGCCGTCCCCAGCGCGATCCCTCCCTGCTACCACCAATGTCAAATGCCCTGACAAATCATCGGGGTACCTGCCCCAGGGCACCAACGAGCTCCTAGAGTGAGGAGATCGCCTGAGCCAGGACTACAAGTGACAGCAGCACCGGCTCCGGCAATAGTTCAGAAGCCGGCATCAGCGGGAGCGCGCAAGCCGGCACCGCCAACAGCTGCTCTAGCGGCACCGGCTGGGGCGCTTTTAAACCCCCCGGTGCCGAGCCGGCAAACGTCCCAAGTGGCGCCACAGGCATACTCTGATCTGTCGGCACTGGGCTTATCCTCGGCACCGCCAACACTGCCCCCATGTGGCTCTCCATCGGCACTGCAGCCAGGCTCAGCCCCGAGCTCTCCACCAGCAGCTGAAATTGACAAGGCTTCATTGCCTTGTAAAGCTGCAGGGAAAGAAATCTACAGGGCTTTGTCCCCATCGCCTACCTTCTCCCCGGGACCGTCCCCTTCTCCACCGAGATACCGACAGCACCGGGACTATAGCCTCTCGCCTTCTTACCAACTACTTACAAGACCCTCACGGGGGGACACAGTTTATATAGAATCAAGACACTCGCTATCGCGTTCTCGCTCCCCCAGGAGGTCACCAAGGCACAGATCACCGAGACGGTCATCATGTTGCATCTACTACATCCGCAGTTCAAGATCTTCCAGATATTCTTCGCCAGTGCGGTCAGACCACTGCTATGGCCGCTACCACAGGGATGATTATGACTGCCCCCGCCCTGGCCATGCTACCCTATCCTATAGAGGCTCTTCATGTTCCTGTTCATTGCCCAGTGTTTTCTTCGCCTCCATCAGAAAACGTAACCATCCATCAGGATCATTCGGAACCAGAAGAGGGCCAATTGTCCGATGCAGAAGATCCTCAACCACACATCCCCCCAGCCGACTGTTCCTCCTCTTCTCCGGATGAGGCAGTGATTCCAGAAGATGCCCCTCTCTTGCATGACTTGAAGCAGTTCCAGGATCTGTTCAAGAGAGTCACGAACACACAGGAGATACAATTAATGGATGTACCAGTAAAGAAACATCGTCTTTTAAAAAATCTACGGCAACAACAGCGGGCAAAGATCGCCCTTCCTACTGATGAGGCCATCATGGAGGAGGCAGACGAAATATGGCAGACCCCTACATCAGCTGCCCCAGCTAGTAAGAGGGTTAATAGAAAATATTTTGTACCTGCTAAAGGACTAGATTTCCTTTTCAACCGTCCTCAACCCAATTCCCTTGTTGTTGATGTGGTACAACGTAGAGCTAAAGCTCCCCAATATAAAAATGCATTCCAAGACAAGGATAATAAAAAATTGGACGTTTTTGGAAGAAAGGTTTACTCTTCGGCTACATTATTGTTACGAATTGCAAACTATATGGCCCACCTTTCTAACCACAATTTTGATAATTACTTGAAATTTACAGAGCTACTACAATATCTCCCTGATGCCAAGAAACCCTTGCTGAAGGCCATAGTCCAAGAAGGATATATAGCCTGTAATACTACTTTGCAGATGGCCATGGACGTGGCCGACACGGCTGCATGGGCCATGGCTACGGGGCTCGCAATGAGACGGTCTTCCTGGTTATCATCTGCAGGAGCCCCACGGGAGCTTCAAAATAAAGTTGAAGACCTACCCTTTGATAAGCAAAAGCTCTTCGCTAGTAACACCGACGAAGTTCTCCATTCTGGCAAAGACTCCCGTACCACTTTACATACCTTGGGAATGTACACACCTCGCTATAAGTGTAAGCGCTACTACCCTTACCAACGTAGGTACGATTATGCGTTCAATAAGAATCAACCGCGTACCCAAGATGATCAGCGTTTCTGACAGCGTCCTCAACATAAGAGATCTCAACCGAACCGTTTGTCCAGTCAGCCTGCTCAAAAGCAGCAGATTTGACTTTTCTGTCGACGATACAAGCACGACTCCCACGTTCAACATACCACAAAATTCTTTTCATCTGTTTCATCATCGCTTAAAACAGTACCATCTTCACTGGTCCAATATCACTGCGGACAAGTGGGTACTGGAAGTGGTACAATCTGGTCTCTCCATCCCCTTTCTATCCATTCCCCCTACCATCCCTCCTACGCCGTCCCTTTTCAGGGACCCCTCTCACAAGCATTTGCTGAAGCAAGAAGTTCAGCACCTTCTAAATATCGGTGCAATAGAGAGGGTACCAAGTCAGTTTCGGGGGAAAGGATTCTATTCCTGGTATTTTCTTACCCCGGAGAAGACAGGAGGATGGAGACCCATTTTGGACCTGTGCAGGTTAAACTGTTATCTCAGGAAACACCGTTTCAAGATGGTGACCCTAAATGCCATCATCCCGTCGTTGAACAAGGGGGACTGGTTTGCAGTCCTCGACCTGCAAGATGCCTACTTCCACATAGCAATCCATGTGGCACACAGGCATTTTCTCCATTTCCAGCTAGGCTGAGAACATTTCCAATACAGAGTACTACCTTTTGGATTGGCATGCGCACCCAGAGTTTTCACGAAAACCTTAGCGGTAGTGGCTGCCCACTTGTGCAGACTGGGAGTGACAATTTTCCCATACTTGGAAGATTGCCTCATAAGAGGCCAAACATATTCAGAGGCCGAACACATGGTGACAACAGCCTTTCGGGTCTTTCACTCTCTGGGTCTCCTCATAAACATGCAGAAATCCTTGCCAGAACCGACACAAGATCTGATTTTCATAGGGGCAAGGCTCGACTCAAAAACAGGGCACCGCTGTAGCTACCCATTCAAAAGTTACTAGGAATGCCTCGGGATCATTCCTGGGGCCCATCTTCATGAGTCTAAGAGGCAGCATTAGGATGGAATTGGTCCCCAGTCCCTCGACTGGCAAGCTGGTGGGGCTCACTCCGGGTGCTGTAACCCACTGCTTGGACCACTGCTCCTGCTGCTTCTGCTGATGCTCCATTAATTCCCGTACCAACTGCTGCTGCTCCCTCTGCTGGCTAGACATTTGCTACAGCAACTGTGTCTGCAGCTGCTGTTGCTGTCGCTGACTCTCGGTCAGCCATTCTAGCAGTTTCCCCAGATCCGTGTCTATTTCCCTCTTATTTGCCCTCACCAACAAAAAAAATTGTATTTATCTATCATAAAAAAAAATCTTTTTTTTTCCTTTTTTTTTTTACCGTACCCACATTCTCCACCAGTGTGGCAAATTCAGGTGTAGGGGCTAGCAGCCGTCCCCTTACTCCTTCCCCCTTGCCTCTGTCTTCCCCTTTCTGTTCACCCCACTCCACCTAGTATTCCCATTTAATGTGCCCGTGTCCCAATGTCACCAGAGTTCCGTAAGTCCCGGCACTGCAGTCCTTGGCCGTTCGTGCCCACTTGTGGGGTTGCCACCCAGCTCCGTCCTCCGAGCTCCCCGTCAGACCTTGCTGCTCTTCCCGGCTGGTCAGGTGTCTGGACGCTCCTGCGAGAGAGAACACAACCAGCTCCTACTCTCCCCTTACACCACCCCCCCTTTTTGAAATGTCTGTGCTGCGCTACTCAGTGTCCCCACACCCCCAAGGCCCGGAGGCTCCTGGGTCCTAGCACCGCTGGGTTCGGGCAAGATGGCGCCCACACATGCGTGGCAGGCCCAGCATTCGCTGGCTGGCGCGCTTTGAACCATCGCGTCTGGGCAGTTCGTAGTACGGGGATCCCGATCCCTGTCACGCCTGGGTCATACTCTGAGGCAGAAGTAGTGACATCCTTTCCTGAACTATTGTTTATCTTTAACATTTGCTATTATAAATCTGGATTAATTTGTGTCAATATAAATATGTAATCCTTTTTGAGTCCTCTGATACAGAGGCAGCAGCGTGGGGAAGTAGGGGGCTCCCTGGGAGTGGGCCTGAGTACACTGGCTGCTGGCCCTGCCCCTGGGGACTATAGAAAAGTCAAGTAAGCAATAGGAATTAATGCGGTTACTCAACTATTCAATTAACCGATATCTGACATCCCTTCTGGTTACTGCAAACCAGCAATAAATACCTCCATACGCTGCTTCTCGGACTTTCTCTTGGTAAGAATTTGTGTACGGGCACAGAACTTAATTGCTACTGAAGTAAAACTTCTAAATGAGAACAGTAAATTCCAGCAGCTCCCAGCAGCCACTTACTCGACAGTAGATACATGAATGAATAGAAGCTCGAAGGGGATTTGGCTGTGTTACCAAAGCATCTGTGGAAATGAGACTTTCTTCTCACAGAGACATTTTTCTAGGCAAGATTGTGTTTTAATTAGAGACATTCATCATGGTTCAGAGTTTGTATTTCATGCGTCTTTAGCAGCCTTCCAAGAGGAAGGCTAGAGATCAGTTTATTCTCCCATACAAGCTTCTTGGGGCTGCTGATCTGAGGGCCCCACATGATATAAACAGATAGGACCATGAGACATGAGTGAACCGCCCATTGAGAGGGAATCAATTATAGGGCATTTTTCTGGAGTAAATACAATCACTTTAAGTTAAACAATAATGTACATGTCAAAAGAAAATGAATAAAATGTCCATCAGACAGACTCCTTAGAAACACTGTGTCCTCTGAGCAGAAAGAGAGAAAATTTAAATCCTCTGTGAAACATATAGTTAATCTGCAGTTCTTAAGTAACTGCTGTGTTCTACAAGTAACATGTCAGAAATGGCTAAGAGTCCATGCACAAAAGGGGAGGTTAATGGATGGAACAGCACAAATGTTAGGCTTCAGTGACAGCATATGCTCATTAGCTGCTGTGTGGGCTTAGATACATGTCCCTAGTGTCCATTACAAGGTGGCCTCGTAGTAAGTGGTAAACAGACACAAGTCTGAAGTACTAGAAAGCTAATTATATTAAAAAAGGTTGACTCTAAGCTAGAGGGAGAGGTAGATATGTTGGAGGGCAGGGATAGGGTCCAGAGTGACCTGGACAGATTAGAGGATTGGGCCACAAGAAATCTGATGAGGTTCAACAAGGACAAGTGTAGAGTCCTGCACTTGGGACGGAAGAATCCCAAGCATTGGTACAGGCTGGGGATCAAATGGCTAAGGACCTGGGGGTTACAGTGGATGAGAAGCTGGATATGAGTCAACAGGGTGCCCTTGTAGCCAAGAAGGCTAATGGCATATTGGGTTGCATTAGGAAGAGCATTGCCAGCAGATCTAGAGAAGTGATTATTCCCCTTTATTCGGCTCTGGTGAGGCTACATCTGGAGTATTGTGTCCAGTGCTGGGCCCCCCACTACAGAAAGGATGTGGACGCATTGGAGAGGGTCCAGCGGAGGGCGACGAAAA
Source organism: Pelodiscus sinensis (assembly GCF_049634645.1). Classification (NCBI taxonomy): domain Eukaryota; kingdom Metazoa; phylum Chordata; order Testudines; family Trionychidae; genus Pelodiscus; species Pelodiscus sinensis. Next base: position 256,841 of record NC_134737.1, on the reverse strand, counting down.
CGATTAGGGGACTGGAGCACATGACCTACAAAGAGAGGCTGAGGGACTTGGGTTTGTTTAGTCTGCAGAAGAGCGGAGTGAGGGGGGATTTGAAAGCAGCCTTCAACTTCCTGAAGGGGGTTCCAGAGAGGATAGAGAGAGGCTGTTCACGGTAGTGACGGATGGGAAAACAAGGAGCAGTGGTCTCAAGTTACAGTCGGGGAGGACTAGGTTGGATATTAGGAAAATCTATTTCACTAGGAGGGTGGTAAAGTACTGAATGGGTTACCTAGGGAGGTAGTGGAATCTCCATCCCTAGGGGTGTTTAAGTCCCGGCTTGACAAAGCCCTGGCTGGGTTGATTTAGTTAGGATTGGTCCTGCTTTGGGCAGGGGGCTGGGCTTGATGACTCCTGAGGTCTCTTCTAGCGCTAGGATTTTATGATTCTAGGTTCAGAGTCCAAAATGTCTTAATTCACAGGTGCTAGTCATCTGTATTACATATGTTGCCTAATCTACAGAACCATTTTACCTAAAATGAGTATACATGGTTAATAAAAAAACTTTATTTTTTAAAAAGAAGCCACCATCAGGTTTTTGTCCAGCAAAGCTCTGCAAAAAATGTTTGAAATGAGGAATAAATCTCATCCAGCATAATCTGGAAAAATCTATCTGGTGAAAATAAATGTATTAACTGAAAGTGTTATTTCTGCGTTTGCTAGTGGGCATGTTGCTGAAAAATGACATGGCGCCACTTATGTTTGCTTAATGTCTAGTTTTTATCCTGCATCAAAATAAAAAGAAATGCCCCCTTGTACAATATTGAATCTTTATTTCAGTATCATACAGTAATGTTCTTCCTCTCTGATTGTTTAACTCATTTTATAGCTAGATGCAATGTTCCCTCTACTCTTTTCCATTCATGTGCTGATTTTTTTCCATCCATGTGTGGAATTAATTTATGTGCACTGATACATGCGCAAATTGCACTACCACAGAAATACAGAACCTAGCGTTGGGCACTCTCCTAATCAGCTGGTTAGCATATGAATTTCTCCTGAGAAGCCATGCAAGCATACAGTTTACAGAGAACACTGGCTAGGTGGAATGTGGCTAGCATGAGGAATTGTGCCTCATAGAGCAGGGAATTAGAAGTCAGACTTGCTACTTGATCCAAGCAAGTCTTGGTGCCTCAGTATTCTCCTTATGAATTATTACCTCAATTTTATAACCAAATCACGGGGGGTGGGTCAGAATTTAAAGTACCAGATTATTAATTAGATTGTAATATTTTACTCTTCCTGTTCTGCCCCTTTCCTTTTAGTCCTCTTTCATTATCACCTTTTGTTCTGGTTCTGTATTATAATTTTTATTGAAAAGCATATTTGGTGTTCAGCCTCTGAAGACAGTTGATGATGTTTGTATTCACATGTTCTTTCAGTATAGAGCTACAGCATCTGAACTATATTTGCATATTAAATTAATATAATTCAGAAGGTTACCTGGCAAAATTCCCAAGAGAGAATCGGCCAAAGTTCTCTTTGGCATCTGCACAAGTCTGGATTATTTTTCTGAATACTTTGACAATGTTCTCTTGTTGTCTGTGGGTTTGGTTTTCTGCTCATGCATTCGCCAAAGAAGGAAAGGACAGTATTACTATGCTCAAATTAAGGACACAGCATTTATTTGAGAGGATTATTTCATGATTGTTTATTTCTTTTCAGTCTCTCTTGCTGGATTTTTGGATCCTAGAGTTCCATAGCATAGTGGATTCAGTGGACTCTTTGTTTCTCTTGCTCCAGCTCTTCTAGTGAAGCCACAGAAATTTTTTCACTATCTCAGAAGGTAAATGAAGGAACCAGTAAGTTAGGGTATGTCTACACATCAAAGTTAATTCGAAATAACAGCCGTTATTTTGAATTAACTTTAATAGCATCTACACAGGGAAACCACTATTTCGAAATAAATTCGAAATAGTGGGGTGCTTATTTCGAATTTCGTAAACCTCATTCCATGAGGAATAACACCAAATTTGAAATAGCTAATTTGAAATAAGCGTTGTGTAGAGGCTTATTCCGAAATAGGGGGCCTCCAGCCCTTCCCAGTTTCCCCTGGTGGCCACGCTGGGCCAAACCAGGAAAACTTCTCCTCTCTCTCAGGCCCAGAGCCCTTAAAGGGGTAGGCTCTGGCCACACTATATGCCAGAGCCAGGCCTGCCAGCAGTCGCTGCCCCTCACCCAGTGGCCAGAGAATGAGCCAGGCTGCCAGTGCCAGTCAGCTGTCCCCCGCCCAATCCCCCAGCTGCCAGGAACCAGCCGGGGCTGGAGATGACAGGCGCCTTCCTAGACTAGTGCGGAAATCATGGACCTCATTTAGGTTTGGGGGGATGCCTCCAATGTCCATGATCTCCGCACTAGACGGAGGAACACCGCCATCTATGGATGCACAGCTGGCACCATGGCCACCAAAGGCCACATGCGCACACAAGAACAGGTGCGCATGAAGATCAAGGAGCTGCGGCAGGTGTATGCCAGGGCCACTCAGGGCAGCTCCTCAGCAGGGGCAGACACCTGCCCCTACTTCAGTGCCCTAGACAACATCATGGGGGGCGGGATGGTCCGTGCCATCCCAGGGGGCAGCGATCCGGGACCGGAGGGCCCTGACCAGGGCGCAGAGGTGGAGCCGCCATGGAGGGTGCCACACCGGCCGGACCCCTGAGCTGTCCCAGCAGCGGAGTCACCAGGGTCCTCCGGGGAGGCCACACCATGTAAGTGCCGTCACTGTTCCCTTCCCGGGGTAGGGGAGGGAGACCAGGGATCCTGCACGTGGGCCTTGCTTACTACAGATCACACAGCAACCTGTGCATGTGCGAGCATGTGCCGTGCCACCCTTGGGCATGTGCTCCAGCTGCATGCCAGACAGGCGCCATGGCCTGATAGCCACATGCGTGTGTGAAGAGACCTGACATGCTCCTGACCCCAGGGCAGGACACAGCAGGATGCCTTTCCTTCACAAGCCTCCTCTACACAGAGGCAGGGGACATCTCCCCCCACCTCAGCCGCACTATACACAGCATAGGGGCATGGGTGCAGTCTCAGGGCAGCTCCCACTCCCTGGGATAGCTGGACATTCCGACCCTGGCCTCTGTTCAAGCACAGCAGCTCTGACGGTGCAGGGCACAGTCATCTTCACCTTGCAGAGGGGGGCTGGGCTTCACCCACTGTGTCCCCAGGGAGAACTGACCACTTCTCTTCTTTCTCCACAGCCGCACCAGCTGCATGTGCAGAGCGCACCACCCCGCCCGGGACATCCTCCCACACCCGAGGGCTCAGCAGGTCCACCGCAACACTGCAAAGGTACCGAGACCAGCACCTGGGGGCCCTACGAGCCCTGCACCGCACCATGGAGCAGTGGGTGCAGGATGACCGGGAGTTGTGGTGGGAGCTGCTTGCCCAGGGTCGTGCTATCTGTGCCTATCTGCAGACCCTGGTGCAGAGCGTGCTGCCTCGTGCTGCTCCAGCTCCTGTTGCCTCCCCAGCTCCTCCTCCCACTCCTTATCCACCTTCCGCCTCTCCCTCTTCAACCTCCATACCTTCTTTCTCAACCTCCACACCCTCCTCCCCATTCCCCCAGAGATGCCGAGGCCCCCGCACCCGTCATGCTGGGAGACAGTTGTTCCAGCGAGACCCCCACCTCTGAGCCCTGAGCTTCCTCTCCCCCTTCTTCCCCTTGCTTCCCCCTTTCAGCTCCCTCCTCCCAGGTTTCCCTCTCTCCTCTCGCACCCTCTCTCCTCTCCTCTCCTGCCTCCTTTTCCCAGTCTCCCCAGAGGTTCAAACCTACCAGTTTTGTTAAATAAAGAGAGTTTATATTTTTGAAAATACGTGTATTTTATGACATCAGGAAAGGGGGCTAGCGAGGGATAAGTGGAAGGACGTGAGGGAGGAATGAGGCACAAGCCCCCAATGGGGCAGACCAGGGAGGCTCTTAGTGCTCCTCAAGGCAGAAGCTCTCCCACAGGGCCTCCTGAATACTGACAGCCCACCGATGGACCTCCCAGATGGCAGCCTGCAGAAAGTGCAGCCAGGCTTGCAGCAACACATCCAAGAAAAGCACCAGAGTGCCCAGAGGCAGCTCTGGCTCCATGCTGTAGAATGCTGTGATGTCCCGAGTGAGGGCAACCAGAGCACGCAGAGACAAAATGCTTTGCTGTCCCTCATCGAGGTAGACAAGCAAGCAGAGAAACCTGAGAACCAGCTGTCCGGGGGCATCCCTTTAAGCAGCAGCCCCACACAGTAAGTCCTGACCTGGTGCCCTGCCGGAACTGGTTCCGGCCAGCCTTAAATGCGATTCAGCGTCCACTCAGTGTGGACACGCTATTTCGAAATAGCAAAATGCTGTTTCAAAATGCATTTTGCGTGTAGACACGTTATTTCGAAATAACACTGTAGTGTAGACATACCTTTACAGAGGGAGAATTTGCACCCACATGTTCCCTTGTTTGGTGGGCACTGCAAAGTTCACAGAGATCACAGAAACCTACTTAGTCTGACTCTAACCCAGTTATGTGGGAAATTGGAGCTGTGTGACCTTGATACTCACACTGTCACAGTGCAGGGCTACAAACCAAGCTAGGCTGTATTTTGTTTCACCTGTGTGCATCTAAAGGTAAAACAGGAGTAAAGTGCAAATGGTGTTGCTTTCACATACATCTGTTTTTGAAAGAACACGCCACTCAATTGAAAACATTTTCATCTTTTCCCTCCATTTGATCTTTTTTCAACATACTTTTCGTATTATTCTTGGCATTTCACTGCCATCTGGTTTCAACTTTTGATTAGAAACTTGAAGTTCAGTTTGCATAGTTTTATTCAGAGAAGTAGGGGTCTCAAAGCAATTTAATCCCATAAGCTGTTTAGTGCAGCACTGGAGTTCCCAATAACATTCCACTTCATGTACAGGAGAAGACATCGCCAGTAGCACAGTCCTGCCTTGCATACACAGGGCAAACTGTTGGTGATAATACTTTTCTCTGTGCTCTTTGGAGAGGTTCTTCAATGATCAAGTACAGACAGAGGTCAAAAAGCCGGACATACAAGGTGAAGAATACTGGATTGTTGAATTGTATTTACATGGACATATGTGCTGCTAAGACAAGTGTCTCCAAATATAATCACAGAAAAGCAGCAGACTGATAGGTATATCATCAGAGAAACTATACACCTGCACATGCAATTCCAATAGACACACTGATACTAGACAGACACAAGAGTCAAGTGCCTAGAATATCTGGATTTAATTTAGGAGTCACTGTGGAATCACCATGGTAGAATATTCCCAGATTATTTGAATTGTTCAAGAAAAGAAAAAGAACAAGTGGTGTGTGAAACAATGAGCACAGATCACTTGAGGCCTGATGTGCTTGTCCTTGCAAAGCACGGAGAGCAGCAGATGGGAATAAATCATGTGCACTAGGCCCAGGGAGGAGTGGTGGATGTACCAGTATCTACACCTCAAAGCAGCCACCCCCATCTGTTGCATCACACCTTTACACATGAGAAGGAAATCCAGATGAGACTTTAGTAATGAACCGTAACTTACATTTTGAAAAATTCTGAAATGAATGGTTACAAGGCTTCATGACCTGTAGGGTCACAGAGAGAAAACACAGGGCCTCTGCTTAGGGTAAAGCAGTGCCAGGCACTAAGATAATTTATGAAGATATTAGTCATAATAATCTTCCACAAACATCATCAGTAGATGCATCTTGTCTAAATAGTTTAGAAAAGAATGGGAGACCTTTGAAGGTGACATCTAAGGGAAAGAGGCAGAGTTGATGGACTGAAATGAACTTCTTAGCATTTTCTACATTCCTGTATACCTGACACCTGAGATTCTAATACTGGAAGCAGACAGAGCTCTGATTACACTGCTACAGAGAAGAGGATCACTCCTTATTCATCTCACAGTTGTCCCATTCCTGTGCTTTCTGTGTATACATTATCTCTGTGTCAGATGACTACCCCATCTGGACTGCACTTCAATATTTTGTTCGGAGTGTTTACTTGCAGCGTTCATGTAAAGATTTGAGACACATGTAGGACACATGCAGGAAGTAAGCTGTAAAAATCTCTTGTTTATAATTCAGCAAGGATGGCAGAGCTGACTGAGTTTGATTGAGTTCCAAATCTATTTCCCGGAGTCATGTTTAAACTAGAAATATTAAGAGCAAGACTTTAATGATCCAGGTACTTGCAAACAAACTACCTTATTACCAGTAAATGTATTTCTCTGAGGAACTCTAAGCTTTTCAAATTTGTTGTAACCAATTTAGTTTGTGCCATACATCTCTGACTAACTTTCTTTCATTCCCTGTACTTGCTTTAGCTTCTCTGTATATGGTGTCCTCCAGTCATGATTTCACAGTCTCCAACAGTTGTTTTATTTGGAATATCCTGTTTTATCTACAGTGTTGAAACCTCTCTTGATATGTGGTGTTTTTCTTAGTGTTCTAGTTTTTGGAGGTATCAGGTCACAAAAGAATCTCATCTTGTTTTTTAAAAGAAGTTTCTGGCTCTCCTGGTTGTAGAGAAGAGCATGAGACTATGACCCATAAGACTCAACAACTAGAAGACAAGTAAAAAACCCCAACGTTTATCATTTTAAATTTCTCATAATTTTCAAGCCTATTTCCTAATTTTGGGTGCCTGATTCATGAGATTTGACTGTGTGGGGTTGGCAATAGAATATCTATTTACAGAATAACCTAGGACCTGATAACACCAGTTTATTTCTATGTTCATCCAGCTCTAACATTCATAAACAATCCTAATGAAATTACAGTACATATAGTCTTCCCTTTAAACATTCCGGCTATGTCTAGACTGGCCCCTTCTCCGGAATAGTCATGCAAAGCAGGTAAGTCAGAATAGGGAAATCCGCGGGGGATTTAAATATCCCCCGCGGGATTTAAATAAACATGTCCGCCGCTTTTTTTCCGGCTTGGGGAAAAGCCGGAAAAAAGCGTCTAGACTGGCGCGATCCTCCGGAATAAAGCCCTTTTCCGGAGGATCTCTTATTCCTACCTGAAAGTAGGATGGCAGAGCTGAAAGTAGGAATAAGAGATCCTCCGGAAAAGGGCTTTATTCCGGAGGATCGCGCCAGTCTAGACGCTTTTTTCCGGCTTTTCCCCAAGCCGGAAAAAAAGCGGCGGACATGTTTATTTAAATCCCGCGGGGGATATTTAAATCCCCCGCGGATTTCCCTATTCTGACTTATCTGCTTTGCATGACTATTCCGGAGAAGGGGCCAGTCTAGACGTAGCCTCCATGTTTCTTCATCCATTATATTTCCATCAGTAGGAATTTCCATGTTTCCATGTTTCTTCACTCATCGCATTTCCAGCAGTAGGAATTTCCAATATTGCAGCTGCAAATAAAAAATAAAAAGAAGTGTGGGCATACCCAAGTGTGCACGTATAAATGTATGTGTTTGTTCAACATTTTTAGTGTATAGTAACGTTGACATTCAAGCAGATTATGACTTTAAGATGATAGAATTCTTTTGGTCAAATTTGGGGCTGCTACTTAGTTTCCTGCTCCAGCCAAATCCCATCTGCTTTTCCATGACAGCTAATTGAAAGATGACACAAGTGCATAGTAATGACACTTTAATACAAATGGCACAACAGCAGTAATGAAACTTGCCTCATTTCAGCAGGGGTTTGTTTAGGTGATATAATAAATCAAGTTTCCTACTACAGCACTGGCAGTGTCACCTTTGTACCAAAATAACCACAAGTGAAATCTGACTTCCCAAACTGCAACCAGCTTGGAGTAACAATCTACTCAGTGACTGTGACGTAGTGGGGGTACCTGGCTGGTTTCTATGCTGCTGGCTCTGGGGTAACCCCCACTGGCTGTCGTGGGGACCACGACCCAGCAAAACAGGATGAGTCACTATGCAAACCAGTGGCCAGACACCCCCCATGGAGAGGAACAAAGGAAGGTGGAATGCTGCCTTGGCTGGGGGGCAGGGCTGGAAGTGAGTGAGTTGGTTGCTGGCTGTCGGAGGGCATGGAGGAGAGCCTAGGGGAAGGGGCTGGAGTTTAGGGGCCCAGTCTCCCCCATCTCAAGGGGGCCTGAGGCATCCTAGCCCAGTTCCTGTGACCAGACTACATCTGTGCTGCGCTGTGCTGGAGGAGCAATAAACCACCCTCAATTCCACTGGCTGGTGCAGTCTGTTTGTGCCATTTCGGGGTGCAGGAGACGGGGAACCCCCAACGCGCCGTCACACTGGTGTCAGAAGTGGGATGCACTGCACCCCGTGGATGGAGCTTCCAGCGGCAAGCGACAAGGCGCAGTAGAAGCAAGAGCCCTGGAGCCAGGCGTGCTGGAGACAGAGCGAAGCGGTTCCTGGGAATCGTGGGGCGCTGCAGCACTAGACTGGTGAGTCTGCACCGAGGGGCCCAGCGGGCAGATGGCCTACGCCCGACTCTTGAAGGCAGAGCTGGTGGGGCTGTGCAGAGAGAGGGGCTTGCCTGTGCAGAAAGCAACCAAGGCCCAGCTGATTACCCAGCTGGAAGAGAATGACCAGCCACAGGGCCAGGATCTTGTCCCCAGGGGAAGCAGCCAGACCCCCCCTGAGAGTGTGTCAGGCTCAGAGAGGGGGAGGAGCGCTGGAACCCAACGGAGAGATGAGACAGCGTCTCCCGGGAGGCCTGCAAGCCGTAGCCCATCTAGGGCAGGGGACAGCCCAGCGGAGCTGCGGCGCCTGGAGATCCAGCTGCGGATCAGGGAATTGGAAGTAGAGGACCGAGAGAGGGAGCGCCAAGATCGAGAGAGGCAGCGGCAGCATGAGCTGGCCATGGCAGAGCGGAGAACCGGCGGGGCACCGGCTGCGCCAAGTGGGGGACAGGCCCCGATCCCTGCCTCAGCAGCTGAATTCCAGGCTGAGGTGCAGGCAGACCCCTCCTTGCAGAGGCTGAGGGACCAGGCTGGCCTCCATGCAGCTCAGCCCCGGGGGAGAGGTGGCCAGGAGAGATTCCTGCAGGAGCGTGGGCTCCTGTTCCGTGAGTGGCTCCCCCCCAGGAAGGCGAGGGCATGGAGGGTAGAACGGCAGCTGGTCGTCCCCCGAAAGTATCACCTCAAGCTGCTGTATTTGGCCCACGATTCCCCCGTTGGGGGCCACCGGGGGATCCGGAGCACCCGGCTGAGGCTGCTCCAGCACTTCTATTGGCCGGGAATCTTTACAGCCGTGCAGCGGTACTGCCGGTCCTGTGACTCCTGCCAGAGGGGCGGGAAGGCCCAAGACAGGAGGAAAGCGGCTTGGGGGTCTCTACCCCAGATAGACCCTCTGGGCTGGCTGAGAGAGTTATGGGAGGGGAAGTCCTCCCTGGATGGAGCATCGGGGGTGGAAGCCGCCCTGGCTGTCCAGAGAAGGCTCGCTGGGCTCATGGCCCCGGCCCGAGAGACCCTGGCCAGAGATCAAGGCCAGTGGAAGGGTGGGTGTGACCCCCGAGGACAGGCCTGTGCCAGTCGCCCTGGAGCGGGGCGGCGAGTGGACAGAGGGAAGCCAATTCATGTGGGGCCTCGCCACGGCCGGCCCGAGTCAAGGGGAGCACCCATGTCCCCAGGGCGGGTTCCCACGCAGAGGACCCGAACTTCCCTAGGTCACGAGCGGAGTGACCCTGCTCAGTTCGCTCTCGGAGGGGGGAGAACTGTGACGTAGTGGGGGTACCTGGCTGGTTTCTATGCTGCTGGCTCTGGGGTAACCCCCACTGGCTGTCGTGGGGACCACGACCCAGCAAAACAGGATGAGTCACTATGCAAACCAGTGGCCAGACACCCCCCATGGAGAGGAACAAAGGAAGGTGGAATGCTGCCTTGGCTGGGGGGCAGGGCTGGAAGTGAGTGAGTTGGTTGCTGGCTGTCGGAGGGCATGGAGGAGAGCCTAGGGGAAGGGGCTGGAGTTTAGGGGCCCAGTCTCCCCCATCTCAAGGGGGCCTGAGGCATCCTAGCCCAGTTCCTGTGACCAGACTACATCTGTGCTGCGCTGTGCTGGAGGAGCAATAAACCACCCTCAATTCCACTGGCTGGTGCAGTCTGTTTGTGCCATTTCGGGGTGCAGGAGACGGGGAACCCCCAACGCGCCGTCACAGTGACGTCTACCCAAATCTGAAGTATTTACATTGTTCCAAATTTTTAATACTAAGACTAGCAGTAAATTCAGCACATCTTGCTAATCCTGCCGTATGGATCACACAAAGAGGGCATTTACCCAGAGCACTTAGGAACATGTCTTCTTTAAGAGATATCCCCGTTGGTGCTCTGCGTTAGGTTTGGTGAGGCGCCTTAGATTGAAGATTTCAGAACAGTATCCCTGGGGCCAAGCATGCTCCCGTCTGCTCTTAGATGGCAGGCACTGCGCATTCATGAGCTCCCCTCCTCCTCTCCTCAGTTCCTTCTCTACTGCCTCTGGCTACAGACAGACCTCAGCAGTGCTCCCTAGGTTCTTCACGTCTAGATACTTATCTCTGTTCAAAACCAAGGTTTTTTTCTCTCCCCAGTTAGTGTTGTTAGTTAGTTAGCTTAAAAAAACCCTAGATTAGTATAAGTTTTTTTCCCAGTTAACCCCTTCCTGCGGTTACTGACTTGTTTCTGCATCATGCCTGGCTCACCAGGTTTTAAATGCTGCTCTTCATGTAAAGAGCCTATGTCCATCTTGGTTGGTCACTCACAATGTGTCCGCTGCCTTGGAGAGCAGCATGTCTCTCAAAAATGCCCTTATTGTGCAAAGTTGAAATTACGGGCGCGGAAAAACAGAGACCTCTATCTCAAGCTATCTTTTCTTCAGAATTCTCTCAGACCATCTTCTGACCCAGGCCAACAGCCTGAGGAACGTAAACAGTGTGGAACCAAAAAGCCCGCCAAAAAGCAAGCCTACTCTTCACCTCAGGGGACTACTGCATCGAAACGGCCAGTGCCGAGAACAGCTGTGGCACTGCATCTTAGCACATGACACTCCAGGTGTCTTGGGAGCCGCCAGTGCAGCTAGCCAACAGACATGCGCTAAACCACACTTAGAGGCATCAGACTTCAAGTTACCTGCCTCATCAACTGCAGCAGCACCCGGCACCAATACAATCTTGCTGGCATAGCATAAGAGCACAGCACTTATCATAGAGATGCCTAACGTGGTGCTAGTCACCTCAGCACTGAGGCATGATTCAATGCCTCAAACAGCGTCTGTGTTTCCCACTAAGGCACCATCAACACCAGCTGAGCACTACACTCAGCACAGAGACTTGTTAGTCTCATTTACCTTCAACTCACCATTTTTAGACCCTGATCACTCTCCTGCTATATTAACATCACAGAGATCACTTTCTCAGGAAAGATTTTCATCCAAGTCTGAAGATGAATTTTTTAGGAGTTTTTCCTCCAGAAAATTCTCCTTACACAGCTCAGACTATTTACTCTTCCAGATCTTACCAAAAAAAATTGGGAATATGCTTCCATATTATGGCAATCCCTGGATACCCCCACTGGCAATACTGGGAAAATGGCAATATTATCAAAAGCACCAACATGGCCAGAAACGACACAGCATGCAATATTCCCCTTCTAAACAAATATGTGGAGGGGGCCCACCCATACAAGAGAGGGTGCTTCCCTGGACGTAAATGAACCCACCCCAGTGGCGGGAGTGTCTGTGCGTCCAGTTCCAGCTACCTCAGATGATGTTGCACATTTCTAAGACCTTTTTAAATGTATAGGTGCTGAATTAAACATTCCTCTCCAGGAGGCTGTGGAGAATCAGCATGAATTAACTGACATATTGCACTTGGTAATGCCATCTAAAATAACACTTCTGATTAATCCAGCAATAATGGAACTGGCAAAGATGGTTGTGGCAAACTCCAGCATCAATCTCTCCTACCACTAAGAGAACAGATAAGTATTATGTTCCACCCAAGGGATCTGAATTTCTCTTTACTTATCCAGTATCTAACTCCCTTGTGGTGGAGGATGCCCAACAGAAAACCAACCAGCAGCAATTTTGGTCCACCCTATCATGTCGTGATAGCAGAAGACTGGACTAATTAGGATGCAAAATATACACGTCTTCCATTTTACAATTTCACATTTCTAACTATGCAGCTTTATTAAGCAAATATGACTACAGAAATTACACCAAACTTAATGACTTTATAGCAGATATTCCTGAGGCTAAAAGATAACAAAGCGCTGGCATCGGAGGGTCACACGATTGCCAGAACAGCATTGCAACCTGCATTAGATGCTACTGACATGGCCGCATGATCTATAGCAACAACCGTAGTCATGAGAAGGGCTTCATGGTTTAACTCCACTCCGTTCCCCAGAGAGATTCAATCTACAGTGGAAGATCTTCCTTTTGGTGTTCAGAAGTTGTTTGCAGCTAACACTAATGAAATTCTCCATTCTATGAAAGATTCCAGAGTAATGCTTTGTTCCTTGGTAATCTCCATCCAGGCACCTAGAAGAAGACAATATAGGTACCAACCCTACCTGAGACCTCGATACCCTCCATATGCTCAATATTAGAGCAGAGAAGACCAACACCAACAGAAATGGAAAAGATTCTCCATGTGGTGTGTACACCACAGAGTAGCTCCTTCAACATCCTCCTTGCCAACCATTCTCGTCTGCCTTCTGCACCTTAAACAAACAGGCCTTGTGATAAATTCCATTAAAGTTCATCTTGCTACTATTACTACCTTCCACTCTAAGGCTATGTCTAGACTTCGTCCCTCTTTCGAAAAGAGGCATGTAAAATAGGCAGATTGAAAGTGCAAATGAAGCACGGATTTAAATATCCCGTGCTCAATTTGCATATTCATGTCCAATCGCTGTTTTGAAAAAGGGCATTTCAAAAGTGAAACCTCAGTATAGATGTGGTGCTTTCAAAAAAAAGCCCCTTTTTCGAAAGATCCTATCCTCCTGAAGAAATAAGGAGTACGGGATCTTTCGAAAAGGCGGGGGGGGGGGGGTTCAGAAGCACCTCATCTAGACTGCGGTTTCACTTTCTAAATGCCCTTTTTTGAAACAGTGAGTGGACTCGAATGTGCAAATGGAGCATGGGATATTTAAAGCCGCACTTTATTTGCACTTTCAATTTGCGTAATTTACATCCCTCTTTTCGAAAGAGAGATGTAGTCTAGATGAGCCCTAAGATAGATGGCTCGTCCATATTTGTTCACCAAGAGGTTTTTAAAGGGTCTTTGGGCACTTTATCCAGACATCACTCCACCAACACAATCATGAGACCTGCGTTTAGTATTGAATGCTTTAACTTGGCCATCTTTCGAACCAATGGCCACCACCTCACTATTACACTTATCCATGAAAACTGTTTTCTTTGTAGCCATTAACTTGGTGAGATGGGTGGGAGAGATCTCAGCCTTAATGGCTGATCTCCCATACACCACCTTTTTAAAAGACAAGGTCACTTTACTTACCCACCCCAAATTCCTCCTCAGGGTACCCTCATCCTTCCACTTCAATCAGACAATACACTTTCTCACCTTCTTCCCAAAACCACATGTCAGTTCCTTCAAGGTGAAATTGCATACTCTTGACCTGCACAGAGCGTTCTCTTTTTACCTGCAACGAACTAAATCTTTTTGAGCATCTCCAAGACTATTTGTGTCAATAGCAAACCACAATAAGGGCCAGACCATCTCATCACAGAGACTCTCCCACTGGATTTTGGATTGTATCAGGCTCTGTTACTTGCAGTCAGAGGTGTCCCCTCCAGATAGCATAAGGTCACACGCAATCAGAGCCATGGCTACCTGAGTAGCATTCCTCCGCAAAGTACCCATAAAAGACATCTGCGCAGCTGCTACATGGTCCTCGGACCACACGTTTGCAAAGCACTACGCACTTATGCAGGGACCTGTCTCCAATCTAAAACTTGCTAAGGCAGTCCTTTCTACCGCATTTCTGCCTGATCCGAAGTCCCTACCTCGCTAACAAGAAATAGCTTTGTAATAACCCACGGGGACATCTCTCTTGAAGAGGAGGTTACGCACCTCGATAGTAACTGACATTCTTCGAGATGAGTGTCCCTGTGGCTGCTCCACAACCCTCTCTTCCTCCCTTCTACTTTGGGATTCTGGCGTCCTCATAGGCATTGTTCTGGGGTAGAGAAGGAACTGAGGAGTAGGGATGGGGAAGGGGCTCAGGCATGCATGATGCCTGCCACCTAAGAGTGCATGGCTGGAGACGTGCGCATGCATGGCCCCAGGGACACTGCTCTCAAACCTCTGATCTAAGGCTCGGTGGCAGCACACTGAATCTAATGTGGAGCACCCATAGGGACACTCATCTCAAAGAACGTCAGTTACTATCGAGGTGAGTAACCGCCTCTTCCACTGTTGTCCGTATCTACTTAGACTGTATTCTCTGTAACTTGAAATCTTTACATTATAATCTGAGGAATTCAGTAACTCAGCCACAAGTTAGGGGTCTCTTACAGAAGCAGATGAGTGAGATTGTGTGGCCTGTGGTGTACAGGAGGTCAGACTAAATGATCATGATGGTCTTTTCTTTGTTAAAGTCTGTGAATCTTTGGGGTGAGAACCGTTTCTTACTTTGAATATATATTGCTCAGCACAATGGGGTATGGATCTCAGTTGGTGCAACTATAATGTAAATAAATAATAATTTGGTCATCCAGTATTCCTCAGAAAATTAAAATGACAATAACAATGCTACCTGGAGAGGATGGTCACTTCCCATTGATAACTCACCAAAAAAAACGCCAGCCCATTGCCGTATACAACATTAAATTAATTGGTTACTAGAGCAAATGCACTTCTTAGATGCTGAGATCCACCATGACAGGGAGCAGGCTATATAGGCGAAAATGACCTGCTGCCAAACCAAATCAGTTTTATGTCAGAAGGGACATACTTTCCTTACATCTTGGCCATGAGAGCAGCAATGGATCCAGAGACAAAGCAGCCTTCTAATTGTGCTAGCCAATCAGATTGCTGCAGAGAACATTAGTCTGTCAGGACGTTTCTCCAGCACTTTTGATTTTTATGGGCCCTGTTGTGATAGCACCTGGGATGTGTGGAAGCAGTCTGAATGAGCTCTCCACTGAAATCTAGTGGTGAGCTGTGAAAGAGGACTTCAGGAGCTGAACTCCTTTGCATGGGCATACTCACCTTGCCTGGGTGCTCAGCATGATGTGACTGATTGCCCCAAATGAACAATTTGGCTGGTGTTGGATTCCTACTTTCCTTTTTACTAGGGCAGAAGTAATAAAGGGTTATCTGTTGTGTGACTTGAGCACAGCAGAACTGTACTTGACATGCCCTGATGGAGGGACTCACCCTCAACTATAAGCACTTGCTAGGCAGGGGACATGGTTTCCAAAGCTCACTGAGGCTATGTCTAGACTGCAGCCTTCTTTCAGAAGAAGCTTTTCCAGAAGAGATCTTCCAAAAAAGTCTTCTGAAAGAGAGTGTCTACACAGGAAAAGTGCATCGAAAAAGCGATTTGCTTTTTCGAACAATAGCATCCATACTGAATGGATGCTCTCTCAGTATGGAAGCTGTGATTGCTATGGATGGAATGGCCGCCAGGGCACCTGTGCTTTTTCCTCTTCCCTCTTCTTTTGAAAAAACTCCCTGTTCCACATCCATGTGCCTTTTTCCAAAAGGGCTCTTTCGCATAAAGGCTTCTTCCTCAGAGAAAGAGGTTTACCAATGTTGGAAAAACCCCTCTGTACTTTCGATTTTTTTTCAAAAGAACACAAGTACAGTGTAGACTTAAGTGAAGTTCTTCTTCGAGTGGTCCCCGTGGGTGCTCCACTCTAGGTGTCGGGCTCGTCCTGGTGCCATTGGTCGGAGGCTTTTCATAGCTGTAGTTGGCTGGGCTGTGCCTGTACAGTAGCTGTCATGTGCCATCTCTTGTTGCACGGTCCGGCCCCTCGTCAGTTCCTCTCAATCGTCCTCGGTTGCTGGCAGAGCTCCGTTGTCTCTCCTCAGAAACTAGGCCTTTCTACAAACAGAGTTAAAAGTTCGTTAGGTTTTCATTGTGTCTTACTTTAATTAGTTAGCACTTAGTTGTTTAGCTGTATTTTTTTTAAAAAGAGTTAAGTTATTGAGTTTGTTAGTTAAACCAGTTACTGTTCTTAGTTCTAGTTCTTAGTTGTTCGACTTGAACTCCTGCTGAATTGGGAGCCAAAATGCCTGGTTCACCAGGTTTTAAAAAGTGCTCCCAGTGCAAAGACCCCATGCCTGCATCTGATGGCCAGGGCGCCTGTATACGTTGCCTGGGGGAGCCCCATATCCCTCACAAGTGTTCCCACTGTTCCAAGCTAACTGCCAGGGCACGTAGGGATAGAGACATGAGGCTGAAGCTAATTCTCTTCGACAAGGTGCTTCAGCATCCTGAGGCAGCCCTGCAGGACTCCACCATGGAGCACAAGCAGAGAGCGTCACCACCGGGAGAGTTGGCCGCTAAGAAGAGGAAAAAAGCCTCCCCTGCACGTTCCTCTGACAAAATAAGTCAGGGGGATCAACCGGGCACTTCAGGAATGGCCCGTCAGCCCGTTAAGACTGGGGCACAGACCAAATCCAAAGTGCCTAAGCCTTTGGTGCGCTCGTCATCAGTACCGGCGCCTTTGAATGCTATTAAAGCTGTAGGCAAAAAAGTGGCGCCTTTGCTCCAGAAACGGCCATCTATGTGGCATCAGCCGTGGGACAGCACAGAGTGCACGAACCGGCACCAAGGCCGGTACCGCAGCAGCGGTTGACGGCACCAACAGTGTTTCCCTGGCTGATATCTCGTCATCCTCTCCAGACGAGGCCGTCTTCCAGTGGGACACCTCACCCCCGGACGATGGATGAGAATTCCAAGATCTTTTCAAAAGAGTAGTGCAGACACAGAATGTCCAAATGGCAGAGGTGCAGACGAAGCAATATAGGCTACTGAAAAACCTGCACCCAAGACAACAGTCTAGGGCAGCACTCCCTATTGATGAGGCGATCCTGGCACACCCCTGTATTGGCTACGCCCACATCAAAAAGAGTGGAGAAGAAATACTTTGTCCCTTCTAAGAGTTTAGAGTTTCTTTTCACCCAGCCCCCAGCCAAACTCACTGGTAGTGGATGCAGCCCTCAACCGAGCCAAGAATCCACAGGTGAAAAACGCGGCAGTGGAAAAAGAGGCCAAAAAATTGGACATATTCGGTCGAAAAATTTACTCTTTGTCCACACTCCTTCTTTGCATTGCCAGCTACACGGCTCTGCTTTCCAATCATGGCTTTGATAACATCGCGAAGTTGGCAGAGCTCGCCCAGAACACTTTGGAAGTGGCAAGGCTATATTGCATGCTGTAGTGCAGGAGGGCTACGCATGCTCCAGGGCAACCTCCAGATTGCCATGGATGTCACGGACACTGCGGCAATATCAATAGCTACCACAATATCCATGCGCAGAGCATCATGGCTAGCTGTGGCGGGCGCCCCTAGGGACTTGCAAGCTAAAGTTGAAGACCTTCCCTTAGACAAATTAAAGCTGTTTGCGGATAAAACTGATGAAGACTTACATACCGGGAAAGACTCTCGTACAACCCTACGTACACTCGGCATGTATGTACCACCGTTCCGACGCAGAAGGTATTTCCCGTATCAGAGAAGAAACGACTACCAATTCCACAAGCAGCAGCCTCAGCCTTTTTATCAGGCACGCTCCAAACAAAGGCCACAACACAGACGCCCTCAACCATCCAGGGCAACTAACGCACCAACTACAAAGCAGCAAGTTTGACTCCTCCGTTGAGGGCACAACCACACCAGTCGTCATTGTCAACACTGCCAGCGCCATCCCCATTTTCCATCATCGTCTTCAGCCTTATTACGATTACTGGGCCGAGATAACAACTGACAAATGAGTATTGGAAGTGATAAGATCAGGCTTCACTATCCCCTTTACTTCCATTCCTCCTATCACCCCACCAAACCTGTCCCTTTTTAGGGACCCCTCTTATGAGGACCTTTTGCAACAAGAAGCCTATCACTACTTGCCATCGGGGCGATAGAGAAGGTCCCAGATGAGTTCAAAGGAAGAGGGTTCTATTCACACTACTTCCTGATGCAAAAGAAGACGGGGGGTGGGTGGGGTGGTGACCGAACCTCGATCTGTACCGGCTCAATCGTTACCTTCAAAAACGCTGTTTCAAAATGGTAACCCTTACGACAATAATCCCATCTCTGAACCACAACGACTGGTTTGCTGCCCGTTCGGCCTGGCGTCGGCTCCCAGAGTTTTTTCAAAGATTCAAGCAGTCGTTGCTGCACATCTCTGCTGCAGACAGGTACTCATATTCCCTTACCTGGATGATTGCCTGATCAAGGCACCAACACATCGGGAGGCTATGCAGATGATTTCGATGACCAGACGAACGTTTGATTCCCTTGGTCTCATAGTGGACAAACAAAAGTCAACCATCATTCCCACACAAAATATGAAGTTCATAGGGGCAGTCCTCGACTCCCTCACGGCAAGAGAATACTTACCTCTAGACAGATTCCAGCGATACAAGAACTCGTGAAGGTCCTTGACAAGGCTCCGACTGTATCTGTCCATCCCAGCCTTTGTCTCCTAGGTCACATGGTATCCACCACCTTTGTCATCCCTCATGCCAGACTTCACTTCAGAGACCTTCAACACTGGTTAGCAAGCGTATATACGCCACAAAAGCACAGCATTCACAAAACAGTCACGGTGCGGCCCCACGTCCGGGATTCCCTACGTTGGCGGCCGACTACAGCTATGAGAAGCCTCCGACCAGTGGCGCCAGGACGAGCCTGACACCTAGAGTGGAGCACGGGGACACATTTCGAAGAATGATCGTTACTACACAAGGTGAGTAACTTCTCCTTTTTCTGAAAAAACTCTGCAGTGTAGATATAACCTGAGTTAAGAGACTAGGTGCATTCATTGTGGTGCTGGCCCTGTCTAAGGTTTTCTGGTTATTCTTCGATTCTTTTCTCTGCATAGTATATAATGGAGCTAAGTTAGACTCAATTGAGAATATTGTTGCATGCCTCAGAACTGAAAACAGTGATGTGTGGGCCTCTGTTGAAGACCTGCTTTGGGACAGTATTTCTGATGCCTAGTATGTACTACCAGCGAGGCTCCCCCACTAACAGCAGAAATCCCAAAGTACTTTGTTGGGGGGCTGAAGACATCTGGGAGGGGTAGCACAGCCAGCAGGGTGTCTGATGAGGTCTGGTGTGGCCAGCAGTGTGTTTGGCAAGGAGCAGCAGGGTAGCTGGTATGGGCCTGAGCCTTGGAGCATATAAGGTGTCTCCTCCTCCCCCCTTTCCCCCAGCAACCCAGGCTGGAAGGTGAACTCTGCAGATGAACTTTTGAATTCTGGGGATGCACTAACAGAAGACAGCCACTGTCAGAGGGGTGCAAAGAAAGAATGGGCACATTGAAGGGAGGAGTTGTCCTCCTCCTCGATTAGGGTGCACCTGGCAGCTATAGCGGCCTTCCATCAGGAGGAGGGTGGCCACTCGGTATTTGCCTTGCCCATCTGTGACCGTGTCCCCTCCCTTGGTCTGGTCTGGGGTGCAGTCCACCGTTTTCCAAGCCGGTTAATTTATCTCTTGGCGTCAAATCCTACTACTTTCGCCTTTGCCATGATTGGGGGAAGGAAGAGGGGCCCGGGCCCGCCCTCACTCACGGGCCCCAGCCCAGGGCCCTAAGGACTGAGACTGCACTCTAGTCTCGGTCTGGCTGGCGGGGTGAGCCCCTAAACGCACCAGCCCATGGGCTATTTCACCGCCCTGCCCTGGGCTACTTCCTTCCTCCCCCCCACCTCGCCTTCGGGGTGTCTGTACTCACAGAGTCGGTTCCCCCTGGGGGGAGACTGTCAGGAGTGTATCTGGGTCTCTCCACTCCTCGGGGAGCCCTGGTCCTTTCCACATCTCTCCCCCCCCCCCCCCCCGGTGGCTGGCAGGCTTTTAAAGGTCCCGCCGACCCGGGAAGGGTTTACGCGTCCCGCCCCCATGGCGTCCGACGCGGTGCGTCATCCTCCCTTGCCTTACTGGCGGGGCTGAGGCTGACTCAGCTGCGCCGCAGCGTCCCTCCAGCTGAGCCGCGGTGCTAATCAGCTGAGCCGCAGCGCCGCTCAGCTGAGCCGCGGCGCGAGAGCAACCAGCGCACCGCCAGTATATGCTCCGCTGCCCTTCGGCGAGGGCGCAGAACCCCGGGTGTCGGGTGTGGAGTCTCGGCACCCCGTCACACCATCGTTAAGAGGTTCCTCAAGGGGTTGGACAGGCTATTCCTCAGTGGGACCTGAACCTGGTTCTCCGCAGCTTCATGAGGGCCCCGTTTGAGCCAATGGCCACCTGCTCCCTGTCCCATTTTTCATGGAAGGTGGCATTCCTGGTAAGCATCACTTCGGTCAGAAGGGTCTTGGAGTTGCGTGCCCTCTCTTCAGAGCCCCCATACATGGTGTTTTCTAAGGATAAGGTGACCCTTTGGCTGTATCCGGCCTTCCTGCCCAAGGTGGTTTCCCCCTTTCACATGTCCCAGGAAATCTACCGTCCGGTGTTCTACCCGAAGCTGCATGCGGACAGGAAAGAACAGGCCTTACACACACTAAATGTCAGGAGGGCACTAGCTTTTTATTTGGAAAGTACAAGACCATTCCGCAAGTCCTCTCAGCTCTTTGTCTCCATAGCTGAAAGGATGAAAGGTTCTCCGGTGTCAGTGTAGTATCTGTCATCGTGGATTACCGCTTGTATCAGAGCGTGTTATGACCTGCAAGGGAAGCTGGTGCCCTCCGTTACGGCCCACTCGACCAGGGCCTGGGCATTGTCCACAGCCTTCTTGGTGCAGGTGCCAATCTTGGACATCTGTAGGGTGGCCATGTGGTTGTCGGTCTGCACATTCACTTCCTATTACGCAATCACGCAGCAGGCTAGTCAGGATGCAGCTGTAGGGGTAGCAGTGCTGCAATTTGTTTCTTGCTAGGTTTCCGACCCCACCTCCATTAGTATGGCTTGGGAATCACCTAGTGGAATGGACATGAGCAAGCACTCGAAGAAGAAAAAATGGTTACTCACCTCGTAACTGTTGTTCTTTGAGATGTGTTGCTCATGTTTATTCCAATCCCGCTTGCCTCCCCTTCGTCGGAATGGCTGACAAGAAGGAACTGAGAGGTTTGGGGCCAGCAGGGGTATATATACAGCGGCTGTAGTGGTGTCACTGTAGGGGCTACTCAGGCTGGCCCAATGGGTACTGCTAAGGGTAAAAAGGTTCCGGGAGTCGTGCACGTGACGGAATGGACATAAGTACACAGCTCGAAGAACAACAGCTACGAGGTAAGTAAAGGTTTTTTTCTGTCACTTAGGGTGCATCTACATTGCACCCATAGCTCGAAATAAGCTACGCAATTTGAGCTACGCAAATTGCGTAGCTTATTTCGAGTCAATTTAAAAATAGCTTATTTCATAATTTGGCGCTGTCTACATGCCAACATTTCAAAATAACCCGCTATTCTGAAACGTCCCTTACTCCTCGTGGAATGAGGTTTACAGGGATGTTGAAATAGCGAGCCCATTATATTTTGAAATGACAGGCTTACAGTATCCTGAAATAGAACAGCAGTGTACACACAGCCTTAGAATAATATCCTGTGTAGCAGCGAGAGGCCATTCTTTGATGGAAGTTTCTTTTTAAATGTAAGATTTGTCACGTATTGTTATTATATTGCTGTATCTTACATAGATTGAGCATAATAAAATATCTCAATAAAGAGATAATGGCATCACATGCTTTACAATTTGCTAGTATAAACCATAATCTTAGCTCTGTCTTTCATAGCCAAGCATTTTTATTTGATAGGAGAGCAGCCAAATGTGTCAATAATTGAAGATCTGTGAAAACTGTTGAGAGAGGCCCACAGAGACAGAGAATTATGACATGCAATCTTATGACGAAGGTGGACGTATATTACTTTCACTTTGTCTCAAACTACCTTACCATATAAAATTGGGCATTATCTTCCCCAGTGGTCTTCCTCATTTCCTGATTTTTCTAATCTCGGTAGAATTAAGATTTATGGTGAAGTAATGCCCAGAGGCCCCACTCAATCAGAAATGGAGGCCCGATGTGTTGGGCCCCAGAGCAGTTCTGTCTATGGGAGGAGTCCCCTCTGCCACAGTGGTGGGAGCCATGAGAAGTGGAGTGACCCAGCAGCCTGCACTGCTATGCCATCATTTCCCAGCTGGGTCACTGTGCTTCAGTGTGGCAGCGGAAGGCAGAGTGACCCGGGCCCAGCCCATTCCACTGTGCTCCCTGGAGCCCATGTCACTCAGGAGACAAGAGCAGAGGGCTGGGTCACTTCACTTCCTTCAGCTCCTGCCACCATGGTAAGTGAAGTGCTCTGGCCCTTGCTGCCCCCTGTGCCAGGCCCTCTGCTAATCCCCTGGGTTGTGTAGCTCAAGGTATGGGGTGCAATGGGAAGGCCGGGGGTAGGATGAGGCAGAGTGGGGGTGCAGCAGGCATGGGGAAGAGCAGGTGCAGGAAGAGGTGGGGTTGGTTCTCAGACGGAGAGGGGATTGTACCTCCCTAGGGATGGCCCTGTTCTGCGCTGCACAAACACATGCAAACTCATGGTCTCTGCCCTGTAGAGCTTACAGCCGAAGAGCCCTGATCCCATGTCACCGAAGTCGCCAAGGCTTTCCCATCGACTTCACTGGCATGGACCCAGCCCTCAGGAGTCGACTCTGATGCTATTAATCCCACAATACATCTCTGTATAGCACTTCCTTATTGGCTGTGTGCATTGGACACTTCCAGACTATTCCTGGGAACTGTACGCACAGTTCTTCATTCCAAACCCAGCCTGACTCAGGAAGACTGTTTTATGTCATTAGAAGAAAACCAGCTATTTGCATAGACAAGCGAAGTTATTTAATCTTTGCACTCGTTCTCTGGTCTCCCATCCCCAGTTCCCATATATTCAAAAAGACACCAGATGTTTGTGTTGCCTGGCTGTGGAGACATTGAAGCACTAAGTGAAGTATTCTGATCAATTCTATCTTGTTTCTTTGAATGGCGCTTATAGATTTCTGATTGTTAAAAGCTGCAGGAAATGTCTGCTTACTTCATGAGAATTCAGTGGTGCTGAGAGGAAGTCAGTGAAATAACTCCCTCTTGGGAGATGTTTGGAAACAGTGGAAATCCTGTTAAATGCAATGATGGGGTTTCAGCTGAGACTTGAGAAGATTCCAAAGGAGTCTGCTATCTTATTACTAAGCATTCCAGTGAGTTCATGGGAAACCCTGATTGAAAACTTTCTAGTTTCTGTTACTACTGTTCATCCAGCCTTTGCTTGTTTTGTTTTTATTATGAGAGGTATTTGGCCATCCTGACCTTGTGTTTATTCCTTATAAGCAGTTGCCATTCTGCACATCTTTTTATGTGTTTAGGTATTGAAAAACGTTTGCAGGTCATCTAGGTCCACTGCAGAGTATTTCTACACCTCAGAATTGCAGTTTGCAAAATAATTTCAACTGAGACTATTCTGTGGGAAATATCACTGTGACCCTGGAATCAGCTAGAGGGAACACCTCAATCTCTCTGACACTGAGATCAGCAAAGATAATAATGGTCAAATCTGCCTTACTCACCTACTTAAGAACATAAAATGGCCATACTGGTTCAGACCAAAGATCCATCTAGACCAGTATCCTGTCTGCCGACATTGGCCATGTTAGGTGCCCCAAAGGGAATAAACAGAACCGGGAATCATCAAGTGATCTCTTCCCTGTCACCCATTCCCAGTTTCTGACAAACAGAAGTTAGGGACATCATTTGAACCCATCCTTGCTAATAGCCAGGGCTCGACAAATACACTCGCCCACTCACCCGTGGCGAGTAGATTTTACCAGCTGGCGAGTGCGGGGAGGGGCTGGCTGAAGCCCGCACTACGGGCGGCGTGGCCTCATCCGATCCACCAACCAGTGGAGAGTGCCACCGGGGAGGGGGTAGTGTGGCGATTCTCAGTGCCGGGCTGCCTGCGTGCAGCTCCAGCGTGAGGAGGCGGGGTGCGAGCCAGAAGGCAGGATGCTGGCATGATGTGGCCCCACCGATTTTAAAGGGCCGCGGCAGCTTGGCTCTGGCCACTTGTCCCCAGGAGCTGGCTGCGGCACACGGAGCAGCCAGGCCCTGCCCCACCAGCTCCAGTCCTGCCACGGCCCCAGCCCCGTCGCCAGCGAGAGAACACTCCCTGTCGACCGCCCGGCTCACTGCGCCGACCCCGCCCCTCTGTCTCCACGCCGCCCGTTCCCCACGCCGCCCCTGCACCCTGGACTCCCTGCTCTCCCTCTTCCCTGCAATTCTCTGGCTCTGCACCACCCTTGCACCCCGCACCCTGCTCCTCCCGATCCCTGCTCCCTCAGCTCTGTGCTGCCTATTCCCTGCACTGCCCCTAGACCCCGATCCCTCTGCCTCTCCCGTTCCCCACATCCCTTTCCCTGTGCCTCCACCGCACCATGCTACTCCCGATCCCTGCATCCCTCTGGCTCTGTGCCTCCTGTTCCCTGCGCCACCCTTGTAGCCCCCCACTGTTCCCTGCACCTCTCTGGCTCTGTGCTGTCCCTGCACCCTGCTCCTCCTGAAGGTTGGGAGTGAGGGGTGCTTGCCCATAGGGAGGGGCTGGACAGGGCAGGGAAAAGGCTGCTGTGACCCAGCAGCGAGTGAAAGGGGGAGTTCACTTGAAGCGCCTTTGCCTTTATGGAAAAAAAGAATGAAAATACTATTTGCTATTTATAGGGCTAAAATGCCGGGACAAAAACGAAAACAAAAAGAAATTCATTGCAAAATGCAAACGTGTAAAAGACAACAAAAAAAGTGGGGGGGGGGGGGGGCAGCCAAAAAATGTTTTGCTTGGGGCAGCAAAAACCTAGAGTTGGCCCTGAGGGAGCAGAAGGGGCTGGGCTGGGCGGAGGGGAGGGGAAAAATATGAGGAAGGGGCTTGTACTGAGGGGAGGGGAGGAGGTCAGGAGAAGAAGAAGAAGAAAGGGGAAGGCACCAAGGGACGGGTGCAGGAAAGACAAACCCCAGGGGGCCAAGTGCAGACAATGAGAAAAAGGGCAGGAGGGGAGGTGTCAGTGGGAGGGGGACAGGGTGATGCTGGGAGAGGAGAGGGTAAGGGCACTGGGGGCTAGAAGGGGGAGAGGGAGGTGCTGGGAGAAGGCTTGAAAGGGGTGGGCATGAGGAAGGCTGGGATGGAGCAAGGCATGTGTGAGGGCACAGAGGCATGAAGGGAACGGGGGCAGAGGGTGGTGAGGGGGTGGGTATCAGGGGAAAAGAGGACAAACGGGACAGGGGCAGTGAGAGAAGGGGGAGGCACCAGGAGGGTGCAGGTGCCAGGGGATTCTGAGGCTGAAGCAGAAGGTCAGACACCTGCAGGAGAGGGACCAGCACCAGAGGAGAGAGGCAGGGCAGGTGTGTAGAGGGAGGTGTTAGAAGAGGGGATGAGGAGGGGTAGCTCACATGATCAGAGTGGGGCTACTGGAGGAGTGGGCATGGGGGGAGAGAAGGGCTGGTGGAGGGGGGCAGGTCTCAGGAAGGCTGAGGGGAGTGAGAAGGGCAGGAGTCAGGACAGCAGAGGAGGGTGAGGGGTTGGGGGGCAGCAGGCACCAGGGGAGCTGTTGGAGCAAGGGGAGTAGACATGGCAGCAGAGAGAAAAGGTAGAGGTTTATAAGATATTAATAATTTGGGTGATATATATTAATAACTTATTAGTGATTACTGTTATTCTTACTAGGAATTTATGCCATTAAAACACTTTGGGGGGGGAGGGTGGCAAGTCCCTTTTTTGTCTGGCGAGTAGGGTTTTCCAGAATTTGTCGAGTCCTGCTATAGCTGCTAGGTCTTACCCCAGCCTCAGCCCTAGGGCAGGCTCTGCGCCTTAGGCCAGGATGTGCTGCCAAGCCCAGCCCTGGCCACCAGGCTTTGTACTGCTGGCTCTTTGCCCCCAGGCTGGCTCTGCTACCAGCCCCAGCACTGAGCTCCCTGCTCCTCTCCCCGATGGGGCTCTCTGGTCCTACAACATCCATGGTCCTGCTGGATCACAAATGTTATTGGACCAGAGAGTTTGGGACCATAGAGATTCAGCCTGTAGTATCCGGGATTGTGTACAAAATAACCCAGAATAGAACCAAATCAAGTTCTACAGCCAGGGAAAACAGCCAACAGGGCAAAACAATACAACATCCAAAGAGGAGGCTTGCAGGGCCTGTGCCGCACCCTGACGACTTCTCACGTAGCCGCTCTGGAAGGCATTCTCCAGGAAGGTGTCCCACAGGCTTGCTCCCAGCTTTGGAGTGACCATTTGTCCCAAGATTAGGGGCTTTGTCTTACACATGCTATTACATCCCCCCTGGTTTTTCACACTTGCTACCTGGTCACCCTAGCTCCAGGCCAATACACATGAAACTGCAAGATGTAAGATCAGAAGGACACAGCTAACCCCAGGAACCTGAGAGGAGCAAATATGTAAAGCTGAGAACTCAAACTTGGCTTTTAAAATTCTCTCGCTTGCTCAGGCCTCTATCACTAAAGGCTTTACATATAATCAATCCACTGTTTTATGGGCCCCCAAAGTGGGCTGGGGCAGGCAGTCGGTAGCCTCTTCCCATTATGCCATGGAGCAGAGAGGTAATTGCGGACAGCAAGTACTGCCTTGTTTTCAAGAGAAGGTCACATGTGAATTACAATCATGTAGCTTGACACCCCCAGCCTCTGACATGAAGGACCCAGTGCATAAACAATTCCCTTGGGAACCAGTGGTTAAAAATCTTCCCATTTGACATGACAACTTGGTTTCCCAAAGTGGCTGGAGCCCTTTGTGCCTTGTTCATCTCTGTATTTAGTCTTGTTATATGGTAGTAGCAAGACTATGGTCACTGTGTCTAGTTCCCCAGGAGCTAGAGCTCACCTTTGCAAAGTTCTTGTGAGCTTTTTACAAGCTGTGGCTGCTTTCCCATTCTTCTACTTCTCCACCGGGTCTCTTTTCTGAGTCATGCCTGCCTGTGACTTGCACTTTCCTCTTGCCACGTGCTAAAACATCCATTTCCTATCCTTGATCTGTCCCACACTGGTTAGCCTCAGCTCCTACCAGACTCTCCATGCTATGTAACTGAGCTGTGGTTTGGATGATTTCTCTTATTTTCTTCATTTTTATACTCTCTCTAGATAATAATTAATCTAATCTGAAACTCATCTGACCCTAGTGAATTTACCATCTTCTGTGGCCTGAAGGGTTTTCCCAGCTGTTTCCAGCTTTACACGTAATAAAAACACTAATGACATATCTTTGCAGGATAGTAACTTTTCAGAGTGTAATGTCTTGGAATTTCACATTTTATTGTAATATTTTTCACTACATTGTGGATTTATCACTTGCCAAATTTCCATTTTTTAAAGTGAAGTCAGTTTTGAGTCATATCAGCCCCTAAGCGATCCTGCAGTTAATACTGTGCTCTGGTTTCAGCCACACATAATGCAAAAATGTCGAGAGCCATACTCAGACATGCACATCACACTCCTTGGCTAGGACCTTCTGGACCAGGCTTTAACACAGCATGAATGAAAACAGTTGAGGTACAGTACAAAGAGAGGGTTACAAAAGAAGTACTGAGAGCCTTGTAATAGGAGGGGGATTTCAGTGACTAGTCCAGTACTGCTCTTTTGGTCACACAGGGCTCAGCCAGTCACTTCTGTTACTGGGAATATCAGTCATTGTTGTCACTTCTCCCTAGGAAAGGGGTTAAGTTAGCAATTAGGAAGTGCTAGGGATTGCTACAATCTTGTGCAGCCCTGTTTGTCTGGATAAAGTGTGAAATGGTGATAATAGGAAAGAAACTCACCAACAGTCTGACCCTCTATTGTCACCTTGACTGGGATCTGGTGAGAAAAGAACCTGTGGGATCTCAAGAGTATCCCCCTTGGGGCAGTCGGACAGCAGCTAGTTTTAGGCTTCCCAGTCTGAGCTTCTGAAACATTGTAAAAATATTGTGCTAGATTCATTTGATTAGGATGCAGATGAAAGGGCTATTCTAAAAGGCACAGTAAAGGCTTCATTCAAAGGGCAAGGCAGAAGAGACGTTCCACTAGATATGGAGGCATGGGCAACTATCCAGGGCCCAGCAAGAGAAAGGGAGAGAAACCACACATCCAGGAGCAGCAGTGAAAGGGAACGTATGTCTGTGGTATGTAAGCTGAAGCTAGCGCTTGAGCAACCTGCAGACCCTGAGGTGATGCAGAGCACACTGAGTGGATTGGGATTGCCCCAATGCACACCCTCCTGCTAGGAAAGGTGACTGGCTGGTTACTGACCCAGAACAGCCCCTCCAGGTTATGGGAGGATGGTGATTGGACTGTGATTGCCCCAGAACACCCCACCCAGGCTATGGCGGAATTGTCATGCTTTATGAAAATTGGTGTATGAAGATGCTTTATGCAAAAAAGGCCACGTAACCTATTTTTTTAAAGTTACAATCTGCTGAATATTCTGTTTCTGTGCATGTATCTTTCTTGTATGTGAAGTTAGAAATATGGAGTGTAAATCTGATTGTAATTCTGAATGTGCTAATCAGGGCTATTGGGGTACTTCGGGAACATAATGGTTCAGTACTCACACCAACGACCTGTGAATAGTCGTGTTTTTCTGTAAGCCCAAACTGTGACTGATCCTAGAAAGACATGTGACTATTCCATCTGGTACTGGAAGCCATCTGGAATCTAGGTTTCAGAGAGGTAGCTGTGCTGGTCTATTTCAGGAAAAACAGCAAGGAGTCTGGTGGCACTTTAAACACTAACATTTATTGGGGTATTAGAACATAAGCGTTTGTGAACTATAATTATACTGACCATCCAATTCGGATTTTCCAGGACAGTCCTGATTTTTAATCTCCTGTCCGGGTGACCCAGAAGCCTGAGACTCCAAACACAGCTAGAAGCAGCTGTGTGCTGCTGTTTCCCCTCCCTCTCCCTGGGTTGGGAAAATAGCGCAAGCAGCGACACTTCCTGGAGGCTTTCCCAGTTGCTCAGAAATCCAGCCAATAAGATCAGTGGGAGGGGATGCCTGTTGGAAGTGCACGAAAGCAAGTAATTTGCAAGGGGGGGGGGCGTTCAGGGATCTGGTGCGTGACTCATCTGAGCTGAGGGGGGTGCAGAGAACTGATGCGCTGCTCAGCTGGGCTGTGGGGATGGGGAGGGGTGCTGGGAACCGGCACATGGCTCAGCTGAGCTGAGGGGGGTGCAGAGAACTGACGTGCTGTTCAGGTGGGCTGTGGGGATGGGGAGAGGTGCTGGGAACCGGCACATGGCTCAGCTGGGCTGGGGGGCGGGGGTGCGCAGGGAATCAATTTGCTGCTGGGCTGGGCTGGGGAGGGGTGCAGGGAACTGACATGCACTTCAGCTGGGCTGCGGGGGCGCAGGGAACCAGCGCGTGGCTCAGCTGAGCTGTGGGGGAGGGATGGCCAGGAGCCAGTGCAAGGCTTAGCTCAGCTGCCGGGGTGGGGGAGCCAGGAACTCCAGTGGGGGACGGCTTGAAATGACCTTCCCTGGTCCAGAAATATTCCTCATCTGTGCTATTCCGAAACATCTCTTGCTGTTCTTAGAATGAGGTTTACAGGAATAATGAGCCTGAAATAACGGGCTTACTGTGAAGACACAGGATAGCTATATTGGGATACTCCAGTATCCCAAAATAGCATTGTCGTGTAGACATCCCCTCAGTGATCAGTAATTTTTCACAGATACCATGGTGATGGGGGAGCACATAGATGCCTTAGTAGGTTAAAAGGAAAGAACAGAGCCACTCTGGATGGCTCAGGGAGCTGTCACTTCTAAGTCATCAATTTAAAGCTAACAAGGTCACGAGGCACTGAGTTGTTCTCTGAAGGTTATCTATAGAATGAGATGATGGGTCCCAGACCAGTTCCTAGTGGGTAACCTCCCTCACCCATTAAATTGTACAACCATCTTTGCAACCTTCAAAAAGGGACAACGAATTGACCAGTCCAGAGAGCTGTTAACAGAAGCCATAAAAATTAATGGGAAATATTTTAAAGTGGAAGGGAGAAATAGCAAGAGGTGACACCATAGAGGCATAGAGCAGTGGCAGAGGTGGGAGAACCATGAAAGACCAGGGCAAAAAGAAAAGTTAGGAAGGAAGGAAGGATGTTGTTGGGTTGGTCCTGCCTTGGGCAGGGGGCTGGACCTGATGACCTCCCGGGGTCTCTTCCAGCTCTAGGATTCTATGAAGCAGACAAATCAAAGTAGGGGAGGATGAAGATGTATTTAGAGCTGGTCAGCTGCAGATTATTACCTTGAGAAAGACCAGGCAAAGGCACCACTGGAGCTGGTCCAAGTCAGAATTCAAGGAGAGTGAGATTGTGGGGTTAGTTCCTTGCTCAGAAAGCTCAGTTTGAATGGAGAAAGGGAGATGGAGTGGAAAATGGAATAGGAATGGGGATATTTTTGTAAAGGTGGGGGAATCAGTAGGTCAAGAGTGGTCAACCTGTTAACAAATGTTAACGTCCCAAAATCATTGAAAATAATCTCAGTAGTTCGCAGGAGCTTATGATTTTTCTTATTTATAACATTTTTTTAATTCAGCAAGTATAAGCAAAGATGCTCTGTATTAGGAGAAATAAGACTTTGTCTGTTGTCTGGATGGGACAGTGTTGTCTGAAAATCAGCTGGTCAGATACTGGCTGCTTTAGACTTCTGCCTTTTTACAAATATATTAATATCGTCTGTTTGAAATGAATTTTCAATTGCACAGTGCAACATCTGGAATCAGGCACTCGCTCACAACGCATTCGACAAAGACGTGGAGGAAGAACTCCGGCAGCCACTTCACCCTGCTCCAAGAGTCCAGCCCCTGAGGGGTGGGGGCTGGGGTGTCAACATTCATCAGCACTATGGAGGCCTTGATCCCTGGGAGCAGGGAAAATGCACTCTGCATAGCCATTCACGGCACTGCACTGAGAAATGAAGATAAATAGAGAGTTCACTTAACCTCAGACCTGTTCATGTGCAGGCCAGAAGCCACTATCCACAGTCCTAATGTAAAGTATCTTCAGCATTCTTCAGTGCCACGTTGTCTCTTTCTGCAGGGTCTGAAGGTATGTGCTGTGTTCTTAAAGCTCCAGCTCTGCACATTCTCTGATTACATGTGAATCTCTAGATTTCGTGGTTGCAGAGAAAACTTCAAAATGTGACCTGAGTAAATACTTAAAACTCAGAAAATAAAAGGCAAATACAAAGACACCAAAAGTGATTTTTTTAAAAATCTCGTATTTTTAAGCCAATCTCATGATTTTTCAGGCTTGTCTCATGTTTTTTTGAGCTTCATTTACCCAAACTTGACACTCTGCCGTAAATGACCACTGTAAAGTGGCTCAGGAGGGCAGGCTGTGCTAGCCTCTCCATCTGGGATATCTGAACCAAATAAACGTGCACAGAGTTTTGGATAAAAAACAGCAAGCAAACGGTCTGGTAGCACTTTATAGACTAACAAAACATGTCGATAGGATCAGGAGCTTTCGTGGGCACAGCCCACTTCTTCAGATGATTTTGGATAGATTCTGTGGGTCAGTTTTCAAGAACAGAATTGCTTCAAGAGCATCATATGGAGCCCTTTGGGCTGAGCTGGGATTTGTACAGGAAGCAAACTTCACAGACCAGCTCAACACTTTGACTTGATAGTTCTAGCTAAAATTGGCCATTTTTAAAGGTCTAATAGCTCCCGGCTAACTGTCTGTGGCTGATACATGCATGTGGTTGCTAGGTGGCTATTTATTTATTTATTTCAATCTAAACCCAAATTTCAGGTATTTTTTTCTTCTAATCTCTCCCGTTAACAACAAACAAAATTTACAGTGGGAATGTATTTGAGGACCTACTCATCTAACAACTGTCAGCTCTACTATCTTCCATTCTGAACGGTCCCTAGGTGCTGTGCCGTGCCGTATCCACATCTACATACAGTAGTGCCCTCTAGTGGAACTTTGTTATAGTTGAGATTTCTGAGCACCCTTTAGAGCAGTGGTTCTCAAGGGGGGTCCACGGACAATGCCTTGCAGGTGGTCTGCGGCTCACGCTCAACCCTCATTAGTCCCCCTGCAGTGGGGAGCCCATGCTGCTGCTCCAGCTTCGCCCCACCCCCAAGAGGTTGGAGTGCCAGCACGAGCTTCCTGCTTGGTGGGGGAGGAGGGTGGAGGGGAGAAAACCCCAAGTCTTGCTGTGGGATCCAGCTCACAGGGTAAAAGTGCGCCCCTCCCCCTCCCTCAACTGGGGGAACAGATTCCCTCAGATGCACTGCCTGGATGCTTTCCCCCACTGCTCCCATTGGCCAGTTTCTGGCCAATGGGAGCAGCAGGAGGCTGTGGTACACTCGGTGCAAAGGCAGGTAAATGCCCCCCCTTCCCCTCATGCCCAGATCCCAACCCCGCATCACCACCACACTCACTCTCATCACCTTCACCACACACACCAAAACTACACACCCCCAGCCCACTCCTGCACCCTCCCCCTGGGCCAGACACCCTATACCCACCCTGTTCCTGCACTCTACCTCCCACCCAGGCCTTGCACCCTCACCCCCTCATACACCCCACCTCCTGCCCAGATCCTGCACCTTCATCCCACTCACTGGCAGCCCATCCCGCAACCCCTCATTTGGGTCCCACCCCAGAGCTTGGGAAGGGTCTAAAAATCCACTAACCCCAGAACCGCAGAAGAGTTAATCTGGCCTACGGGAAGCCCTGAACCTCAGTCCTCCTCCTCCCACATGGGGCTGGAGCTCCAGGGAAGTGAGGTGTCTAAGTTGGGAGACACATCAGTGAGGGTTGGGGGGTTTGGAAGGTTTTTTTTTTTTTTTTGCTTTGCACTTGTGTGGTCCCCAACTGCTTTTTCTGTGGGTCAATGGCCCTTGATCCAAAAAAGGTTCCCCACCCCTACTGTAAAGACAATGTTGAAACTTTTTGTGTTGGACATAAATTAATATTTTACTTTATTTAAAATAAACTTTAGTAAACTAACACGAGAAAGTTAAAGAGCTTAATCTGTTCAATACTTTCAATTACTGTTTCCTTCCTTACTGGTTCAATTAAACCATTCTTCTTAGCTACTGCACTAGCAAAATGGCTTGGGCTTAATTCTGTAATTAACGGAGAGTTTCTATTAGCGGCTGGTGGTCCGTGGAAAAGTTTGCATTGAGGCAGGTGGGCCACGGCCCAAAAAGTTTGAGAACCACTGCTTTCGAGGGTTTACAAGTATGAAATACGGTTTTTCCTCAGTGTTTTGGAAGGCTCGTGAGCTCTTCTTACATGGGCAGTGGGTAATGTAGGCAGGGGAAGGCATTGCCTCCCCAAAACTGCCTACGCTGCTTGGCCACTTGGAAGGACTGGGGCTGCAGTGTGGCAGCCTGGCTCCCCAGCAGACAGGAAGGATCAGTATTGAGGGCTGGGATTGGGCGGGGCTTGGCTGGGGGTGAGAGGTTGATGAAGTGGTGTCGTCTGGGGAAGGGGTGTGGCTTTGGGAAGAAGGGACAGTGCTTGGGCTTGCCTTCCCCTGCTGGGTCCTCACCCACTGCCGATGCCTGCTTACCTCCCCTCCCCACCCCACAGCCAGTGTGTGTTTCTGATAGGGGCCTGCCTGGTTGATGGGAAATGTTCTTGAGCTAAAACTTCCTATTATTGTTATTATTTATTAGATTATTTATTCATACATAAATAAATTGCCCAGGGAGGTTGTAGAATCTTCATCTCTGGAGATATTTCAGAGTAGGTTAGAGAAATGTCTATCAGGGATGTTCTAGACAGTATTTGGTCCTGCCATGAGGGCAGGGGACTGGACTCGATGACTCTCGAGGTCCCTTCCAGTTCTAGTGTTCTATTATTCTATGATTCCTAATCCAAACAGGTTTGGTGCATGGATTGGTTCCTGAGTTAGAGTTATTATGATGCGGTGTATAGTTGCTGGTGCAGTGTATAGTTATACTGTACCATAATAACTCTAACTCTGGAACCAATCCATGCAACAAACCTTGGTGCCAACTCTGCCCACATATATACACCAGCAACACCATCACAGGACCTAACCAGATCAGCCATACTGTCACTGGTTCATTCTCCTGCACATCTACTAACGTAATATATGTCATCATGTGCCAACAATGCCTCACTGCTATATACATCGGCCAAACTGGACAGTCCGTATGTAAAAGAATCAATGGACACAAATCAGATATTAGGAATGGCAACATACAAAAACCTGTAGGGGAACACTTCAATCTCCCTGGACACACAATTGCAGATCTAAAGGGAGCCATCCTGCAGCAAAAAAACTTCAGGACCAGACTTCAAAGAGAAACTGCTGAGCTACCGTTCATCTGCACGTTTGACACAATCAACTCAGGATTAAACAAAGACTGTGAATGGTTTGCTAACTACAAAAGCAGCTTCTCCTCTCTTGGTGTTCACACCTCCAGATCAGCTACTAGAAGTGGACCTCATCTTCCCTGATTGGATTCACCTCATGATCTCTAGCCTTATTCTGGCCTGCATATTTATACCTGCCTCTGGAAATTTCCACTACATGCATCTGACGAAGTGGGTCTTTGCCCATGAAAGCTTATGCTCCAACACTTCTGTTAGTCTCTAAGGTGCCACATGACTCCTTGCCGCTTTTCCAGCACAAGAAAGCGCTGGGCAAAACACGGCACCTACAAAACTCTCCTCAGCCTGATTCAAGAGGAGTAACTGGCTCACGCTAACACTTCACAGAGTGGCCCCCACTCGCCTACACCACTATCCCCAAGGTCTGACCATGATAGTGGGCATAGTAGTGGGCTCTCAACAGGCCACTCCTCTGCTTTTCTATCACTAGCTTCCTGGCATTCATACAGGGACCACTCCCTTCAACAACATCCCATTTGGCCCAGCCAACCATGGATGTACCCCCCACATCAGCTCCCGCCTCAGTGGGAGCCCCTGGGATACCCAGTAAGGGTAGCGTCTTCCAATATCTACTATTCAAGGTACACAGGCTCTACATCCCAGAAACACCACAGCTCTAGGCACTCACCCACAATCTCTGTACACTCCTCACCTGCTCATCTGCCCTCAGTAATTTCTCAAGCGGGTTCTAGTGAGCATGACAACTTACTGCTTTACTCTCAGATTAAGAGAGTTTCTCACATGAACCCAGATCCAGGCAGAAAGAAGAAGTATTCCAGATCTTACCTCCTCCTCCAGAAGATGACCTGAAACATTTTCAGGAACTTTTCAAATGGGTAGCACAATCACAAGACATTACACTACAAATACTCACCATATTACAACCCTCCGCATCCTTCAGATGCTTTGTGGCAAAATCTAGCCTCTGTTCCACCCACAAACTGCAGAGTGGACAGAAAATATTTCGTCCCTGCAAAGGACATGGACTTTCTATTTGCCCACCCACTGCCAAATTCATTGGTGGTGGACTCTGTAAAACACAATTTGAATCTATGCCCTTTGACAAAGAACACAAATGGCTAGACACCTCGGGCCGCAAAGTGTACTCTTTGGCCACACTTCAGGGCCGTATATCTAATTATACAGCACTGTTGGCTAATTACAATCATGCCAATTATGCCAAATTACAAGATTTGCTACAGGACCTCCCTGAAAACAAGCGACCTCACCTCTAAGGTGGGTTTATCAATAGCTAAAACAGCTCTTCAGGCCACTGTGGATGTCGCAGACACCGC
The DNA here is from genome assembly GCF_049634645.1 of Pelodiscus sinensis. NCBI lineage: Eukaryota > Metazoa > Chordata > Testudines > Trionychidae > Pelodiscus > Pelodiscus sinensis. The sequence continues at coordinate 221,015 of NC_134737.1, read as the reverse complement.
AGCCACAGCCACAGCCACAACCAGAGTAATGCGCAGGGTCTCGTGGCTGCAGTCATCAGAGGTCCCAAAGGAATTACACGCAAGGGTGGAGGATCTCCCCTTTGACAGGAAACAATTGTTTACTCATAATACAGATGAGATCCTATACTCTACGAAGGACTCTTGTATGTCACTACGGACCTTGGGAATGTACACCCCTCCCAATAAGAAGCGTAAATACACTCCCTACCAAAAATTGAGGGATTATAATTACAGCTATTACAGGCAGCAGCAGGGGCCATATGATAACAGGCCCAAGCAATGCCCTAATAGGAGGAATCAGCAAAACCAGTCCTCCACAAATCAGTCCACCTCTAACAAGCAGCAAATTTTTTGGTCGGGGGTCTGAGCGACCACCCCATAAGTCCAGTGTCACCTTCAGTTACTGCCTGAGACCTTTTTACCAACAGTGGGCCCAAGTTACCACAGACAAATGGGTCCTAGAAATTATCAGATCGGGTTATAGAGTCCCCTTTACTTCCATGCCCCCTACCCAACCTCCTACCCTCTCTCTCTTCACGAGCCCCTGTTACGGGCAGAAGTGTAAAAGCTAGTTACCTTAGGAGCAATAGATCATTATCGGTACAGAGTCCTCCCCTTTGGCCTTTCTGCGGCCCCTCGAGTATTTTCAAAGACCCTAGCCATAGTCACAGCCTTTCTCAGAATACAAAACGTCATTATCTTCCCTTACCTAGATTGGCTAATCAAAGGCCCTGCCTATCAGCAAGCTACTATCATGACAACTATTACCAGAGAATGTTTTCCCCGACTTGGCAAAAGATAGAGTTCATTGGCGCATTGCTAGACTCAGTCACAGCAAGAGCCTACCTCCCGCCACAAAGATTCAAGGCAATCGGTGACCTCGTTCACTAGGTCAGACAGGCCCCCTTCTCCATGGTCCGGATGTACCTTCAATTACTGGGCATATGGTGGCCATGATGTTTGTGATCTCGTTTGCAAGGCTGCACTTGCGTTGCCTACAACATTGTCTCGCAATCAACTATATACCAAACTGACAGAGCCTTGCAAAGCACCTCTCGCTTCCTCCACCAGTGCTGCAGTCCCTCGAATGGTGGACATCTCTGAACAACCTTCTCATCGGTATACCCTTCCACCGACCAGACTTTTCAGTTAGTACAACAGATGCATCACTCATGGGCTGGGGAGCCCACTGTGTTGCAGCATCAATACTGGGTACATGGGCCCAACATGAGAGAAACTTTCACATTCAATATCCTAGCGCTCAGGGCCATTCGCAGGGCTTGCGCCCAGTTCCTTCCCCGATAAAGGGCAGAACTATCTGTGTCCTCATGGACAACACACCGTCCATGTGTTATGTCAACTGGCAGGGGGGTGCTTGATCACACTCTCTACGTGCCGAGGCAGTCAGATTCTGGAACTGGTGAATCAGAAACCAGATAACCCCAACAGCCATTGTACGTACCAGGACAACAGAATGTGAGAGCTGACAAACTGAGCAGACGTTTCTCAGATCAGCACAACTGGGAGTTCAGTACAATGTTTTCCTTTCCATCTTCCACAAATTGGGCTTTCCAACTATAGACCTCTTTGCAACACCTCATAACTGCAAATACCACAGATTTTTGCCATGGGGTAGGACTAGGCAAGAGATCAGAAGGGGACACCTTCACCATCCGCTAGACAGCTGCCATACATTATTCCGTTTCACCAATCCCGCTTATTGCCAGAGTGAACAAGATCCGATCCAATCAGGCCACAGTAATCTTAATAGACCCAGCCTGGCTGAGACAACCCCGGTTCCCTTATCTACACTACCTGTTGATATATCAACCTATCCCTCTCCTGGCGCTGCCGAATCTCCTCACACGGCACTACGGCAGTATATGTCACCTCACTATCAAAACCATGAAACTCACGACGTGGTTTCTCCCTAGTTCCAGAATGAAGAACTCACCTGTTTTAAACAAGTTCTTTCAAACAGTCGGCGTCCCTCCATGAGAAGCACCTATCAAAACAAGTGGACATGTTTTCAACAATGGTGCATGATGCGTAATTTGCATCCCACCACAGTCCCTGTACCTACATTACTTGACCACCTCATGGACCTTAGCAACATGGGCCTCTACATCAGCTCCGTCTGGGTCCACCTGGTGACGATCATGGCCTTCCATGATCGAGTAGATGGCTTTTCTTTCTTCGCACATCCCATGGTGAAGTGTTTTCTCATAGGTTTACAGAAAATGCCTTCAAACCTCCGCCCCCCCCCCCCCCCCCCGCCTCCCTCCTCTGGGTGGGACCTGAATTTGGTCCTTGACACACCAGGCCACCCTTTGAGCCATTAGCCACTACGCCACCACAATACCTGTCTATGAAGGTGACATTCATAGGAGCAATAAGATCAGCAAGAAGGGTAGGAGAAATCGCGGCCCTCATGGCAGACCCTCCTTTCACTACATTTATAGGGATAAAGTCATACTCAAATTTCACCCTAAGTTCCTCCCTAAGGTTATATCCAACTTTCACGTAAATGAACCCATTTACTTACCTGCTTATTTCCCTAAACCTCTCGGCTCCCCCAAGGAGGCTATATTACATAGGCTGGATGCAAGGTGGGCAATTTTGTTCTACCTTGATAGAACCAGAGCAACCAGGAAATTGGACAGACTTTTTGTGGCATGGTCAGGTCCATGCACAGGAACAGCAGTTTCTGCACAGCGCCTAGCCAAGTGGATTGCAGGCTGCATACGTACCGTTTATGAACTTAGGGGAAGACAGCCACCACAGCCCATCAGGGCTCACTCCACACGTACGATGGGCACTACAACGGCCTTCCTGAACAATGTACCATTGGTGGACATCTGTAGAGCAGCCACATGATCCTCACACCAGACTTTCGCACAGCACTACACCCTCCACACCTCGAGCAGATGTGGTCCTTCCTCCTTCCACTTAGAGAGACTCCAATGCCCACCTCCATCAGGCAGGTACTGCAATGGAGTCACCTGAGTGGAGCACCCACAGGGACACAACTCGATAAAGAAGAAGTTACTCACCCTGTGCAGTAGCATTGGTTCTTCGAGATGTGTCCCCCTGTGGGTGCTCCACTACCCTCCCATCCTTCCCTCTGCTTGGAGTCTACAGGGACTTCAGGTAGAAAAGGAACAGACGGGCACGCACGCATTCCACAGGCTCCAGGGCGGGCCACTGAGTGTGAGGGGCACTGCTCGCAAAAATCTCCGATCCCCGGTGCAGGCACACACTGAGACCTGAGTGGAGCACCCACAGTGACACACAGCTCGAAAAACCATTGTTACTGCGCAGGGTGAGTAACTTCTTCCTAATAGGCCTGGAAAAACAAAGAGCTGTTTTGTTTAAGCAAAAGAACTTTTCTAATCAAAAGCAATGGCAATGATTAGCGGCATCTCTGGCCAGAGCCACATACAAAGTGTGTATATGTGCACACAATTGCAACTCACCATTCCTACTGAGTACACCCCACCACACCTGGGTATACATGCACACGATTGCAAGTCACACAGCACATCTGTTCAGTATCCTGCAACCCATACCTCCCTACTCTCACATGCACAATCCATCACTCTGGGATGCTCAGCCTCTGTATTTGTACCTGTCATGTGCACCTCCGTGCCCTGCATTCTACCACACAACTTCTTTCTATCTCACATTCTCCCGCGTCCCTCACACACACACTTTGACCCACCCTGTAGAGTTTCCTGTGAAACAAAAATGTGTGAATCTTCAAGCAACAGGTGTTTGTATGCAGGGCATTACTAGGAAAGGTCAAAGATCAGACAGTGAATTGTTCCAAGGCACAAGTTTTAGAAGTAAAGGTTTGTAGATTCCTGTCAATGATTTCTATTCTGATGCATTGAAGCATTGTGAGGTGCAGCTCAGCTCTTTCTTGGCCATAATTACTGAATCGTTTAAAAACATTCCACTGAAAAGACAGATCAATACTTCTTTCTTCCATGTCCATGTGTTTTACTTTTAAAACATTTGTATCCACAAGACCATTTTCCTAACAATTCAATGCAGGTTATTTCTGAGGCAAAATAGCCCCTTTCAATATTTCTGTAGTTTCAAAAATGTTACAGATAACAGCTATATGTGGTTGAATAAGAGACCTCACCATGTTGGTGTCCTGCATACTCTCATCCATGTCTGACTGTTTCACATCTTTCTGTCCTCACTGGCTGGTCCCCAGCATTCATCTGTTTACATTAAATATGGCCTCTTTCATGCCCTATCTTCATTCTGCGGACAACCGTTGAAATGAGTGTAAAACGTTCTAAGGTTTTGAGGCTTGCAGGGAGGCAGGCTGAAGGTTGTTGGAGCGTTATGGGAGAGGGGTCCCTAAATCTATACCTAACACTAACCCTGCATGTGATAAGAACCCGCATACAAAGAAGTTAAATGGAAAAAGTCTCTTTCAAAATATTGCAGCTTTTCTCCTCTCCAAATCTACAACTTGTTAGTTACACAGTCACTTAGGATTCTCCTTACAAGCTGCTCAAACCTACCTGATGTTAAAGGTGAAAGCAAGGCCTACACATACAGTGAGCATTGGGGGTAATCAATGGTCAAACCTAAGTTACATGAACCTAAGCAAAACATAAGCCTGTACTCTCTGTAAGTCCCCAGACCAGCTAAAACTATCAGTCACGGCAGACACAAAACATCAGTTTTAAACATTATCACTCGGCTTTTATAACCCAACACATTATCAGTTTAATGATTTTACAAGTTGCCAGAAATATTTGGGTTTGTATATTACAGAGTGAATGTTTGTTTCCTCTAGAAGGACATTTTGTAATGCAGAGAGTTGGATATTATGTGACTAGGATTGAAATAGCTTTGGATACATCTTTTCTAATAGCTTTCTCAATGTATCCCATTAGCAGGAAAGGTGCACTTAAAACTGAGCACCATTTCATTTTGATTAATTGAAAGTCTTTGTGATAACATCAGATTCATATTTCTCTTACAGTCAGAGGGACTCACCAGCGAAATAATTTACCAGTGATCATGGTGGAATCTCCATTATTGACAATTTTAAAATCAAAATGGTATGTCTTTCTAAAAGCTGTGCTCTGAGAATAATTTTGGGGAAGTTCTTAGGCATGTGTTATACAGGAGGTCACACTGGATGATCACAACAAGCCACTTTTGCCTTGAATTCTATGGACAGTTGTCTACAGAAACAATCTGTAGATAGCTCAGGCAGTAACTGAGGAAAGATGGAAGTGGCATGTATTTCATGCTTTATTTGGGTGTCTTCCGGCATTTTGGGAGTTTTGGAAACACCTCTTTCTGTCTCCTTTCCCAGGAGCTCAGTTTGTGTTGTTTGAGGTCCAACCACTGTATCTGTGGAACAAAATCTACAGCAAATGATCATTAATTGGAAACTAATTCCACAAATCGGCAGAATTATATTTGAAGAAAACCAGGTAGCAGGCTCTGCACCCTCAGTATCTACTATGCAATTTCCAGAGTTTTGTTGCCTTCTTGGAACTTCTTCTTAGAGTAACCCAGACCTCGTGATATAGTAACAGACCCATTCAGTTTGTCCCGGGCTGGAATCAGACACTCCAAGGTGGAGGAGATCTGATGATCCAGACTGTCAGGACACGACTAACTAGAAAGGTATTCTGAGAAATTCATCAGATCTGTACTGTAAATTCAGCAGCCCGGATTCAGGAAGCCCCGTGCAATGAACCAACCAACCCTGTGCGCCGATACCACGGATCTCCCCGCACAGCGCAGGGAAATCCCCACGAGAATCACGTCGCTGAGCTGACGGGAAGCCACACTTGCAATGCGCACAGCATAGCAGAGCCCACGGGACCAGACTAGACCAGCCACACGTCACTGTGCATCACGCAGCACAGCTCCAGCCTCCTTCTCACCTGCCGCGGGGTCGGCAACCTCTGGCTTGCGGGCGATCCAGCGGCAGCGCTCCCTCCTCCCCCGCCGGTAAGCGGCCGCTGGGCTCGCGGGGGGACGGGCACAGCTGAGCGACGTCTGCGGGGGATCGACTGGGACTGGGGTGCGGCTGCTGACCGGTAGCGGGTGCTGCCGGGGTTTTAGGAACATGTGCTCTGGGGAGGGGCCCTGGTTGGCGAGGGGGGGCGGGCTTGCTTACCTCACGAGGCGGAGGTGGCGAGCGCAGCCCCTAGCCATCACTAACAGGTAACTTCAAGGTGAAGGCGAGTGAGGTCTCGCGGCCTGCGGGCGCAAGGCGCTGGAGGAAATGCAGAGAGCCCGGTTTATAGGCGCCTCCCTCTGCTCTCAGGTCCCTCACCAGCTTTGACTCTTTCCCACCTGACACGAGCATGTGCAGCTGCCACCTGCCTTGGCTTGGAGATGGCCCTGCCTGTCTCTCCCGGGGCGGAGTGCTAAGCACAGCCCTGCTGTCTGGACATGGCAGTTGGGTGCTTTTGCTGTAGTGAATGAGAAACGGTTAAAAAGAGCCGAATCGCTCTCATTTCCCACTCTAGGGTTCTGCCTTACCCGGAGAGCCACAACGTCTGCGCCCCTGCCTGGCCCCGTTGCTGATAGGATTGATGCCAGAGGAGGGCAGAGGTCTCACTTCTAGCAAAGAACCAATCAGGGATTGTGCAAGGCAGCACAGCCCTGAGTCTTTCTCTGGAGGCGGAGCTATTGCACCGACTCTCATGGAATTGTTATTTCTTGCCATGTTACAAGTCACCACTATCCCTTATGTAAGTAAATGAGCCCTTGCTCTCTCCTTTGCTTGGCCCCACTGGGTTTGACCCAGGCAATTCCAGCTCACATGGCCTCCCTTCGGCTCCTCCCTGGCCTCCTGACCCCCTCATTGACCTGCCCACCCTGTCAGTCAGGCTGATCTGGAGCATTGGACTCTACCCGTTGCTTCTGGGCACTGTCAGTCTCAGCATCCTGATTTCTCATCCACTCTTCCCCTTCCTGTTGCGACTGGGGCTAGCCAGCCAACCCCCTGTGCTGACTGAATTTTAGTAAGGGTCCAACAGTTCACTACAGTCAGAGCTGTGATTTCAGCTCCCGCCTGCTCTAATCCAGCACAGTTACACGAGCAGTGAAGCCACAGCAGCTTTGGCTAGCAATGCAGGTACTCACCCCGTGTTCTGGGCAGTCTTACACGGCCTACCCATGCCATCATGCCTTCACTGCTAGTTTTAGCCATGCTAGTGAGATTCAAGCTACTGCAGATATGCCAGCCTGAGCTGCACATGTACCTTCAGTTGTAATGTGGCATACAGTCAAGCACAGATGAAAAAATGGTTAAAATATGTGTTGCTATACAATGTATTTTTGTTTAGTAGCCTTCAAACAACATTTTGTAGCACGTATGAAAGAGAGTGAAATTGCTTTAAAGAGTAGGCAGGCATGAGCCTGATTCTGACTTGACTTGCTGCTTTACATTGGTGTAATTTCATTTGTTTCGGTGCATAATTGCTCATTTATACTACTGTGTGTATAAGATCAGGCCCAGGGACTCCAGCCTGAAGCCAAAGGGAGAAAGGACAGGCAGAGAAGAGAAAACAAGAGGGTTCTTTTAAATATCTCTGCCAAGAAGAATAGGGGTGAGACAGGAAGGTGTGATAGGGAAGGTGAACCAAAAGATGCCAGGAACTGGGGAGGGGAAGGTGTGAGGAGGCAAATTACAGCAAAGCAAGGGTGGAAGGCGATGGGAATGGGGGAGCACAGAAACAAGAAGTGATTGATTCTGCACTGTGTGGACATGTATCTTCATTTTCTCCTTAGAAACTGGCCATGCAGCTGTCTCACTGGGCCCAGTGCGCCTCACCTGCCTTTCTTCTGCATAGGCGTCATTTCATTGGTTCCCGGTCTCGGAAACATTTTAAGCACTGCAATTTCCATCTCCCCACAGATGGAAACAACTTGGGGCCTAAGTTGGGCATCAGAGCCAGCTTTCTCTGCTGGAAGGTCTGGGACAGCAGAGGAGCCATTATCATTATTACAAGAATTCCTGAAGCAGGATTACGGGCCAGATGTTTAAATTAATTTCACAGGCCCTTTTGAGTTGTACTCAGATGCGCTCCCTATAATCTGCAAAGGGCAAGACTCTGATCTCAGTGACATGGTCAGAAATCTGAAATAACCAAGAGTGGACCCTGCCCTAGAGTCTGTAGGTGAAGCTCAGTGAACACAGAGAGAGGCAGAGGTTAGAAATGATAGCTCAAGTGGGACGATACGGGCGCTGGTTCTCTGGGTCTGGCTCAGAGAAAGAACTGGGGCCTAAATGGACTTGCATCCATGCTCCACCCTTTGCATCTTTGTGTGCCAAAGAACAATGTCCTGCACTCTCAGTGCTTCCCTGTAACCTTCCTGCTCATTGTGGTTTTGCCCTTCTGACTGCGTGATGGGATGTATCAAGGGGTTAACTAGAGCCTGCACGCTGCACTAGCCACACCTGCTTACACCCAGAACTTGCAGAAGGGTCAGCAGGGAGGAGTTAACAGGAAGGATTTCAGAGCAGTTGTGGGCTGTGGTAAGTGCCAGACAGGAACTAGGGGGAGGGAGACCCAGGAGAAAAGCTACAAAAGGAGAGTTACCTCCTGTGGCAGACTTTGAAAAGGGGGCCAGATTGCTGAGAGGCAGCCCTGTGGGTCAGCAGGGTACGGAAACATGGAGAACCAGGGAGGGACAAAAAGGCTCAAGATGGGGAGTGGCAGAACCATAGCTGACTACTAAAGGAGGAGTCTGAGACAGAGTCACCGAAACTCCAGGTCACACCACAAGCGGGTGCTCTGTAACAATGGCTTGACACTGCCTTCCACATCTCCCTCCTCCTCTGCTCTCCCTTCCTCTGTGCATTCCCTCAGGGCTATGAGTTTGGCCCTCTCCCCTTCTTGCTTTGCAGCTTTATCCTTGGTAACCTCATCCACTCTCATGTCTGTGTCGACTCACAAATCTGCCTGTGTGTCTAACAGTCTCTCTGACACATCAGCTTAGGGTATTGTCAAGTTTTGTCAACAAAACTCATATCAACACCTAAAAATTGACAAAACAAAAGTAGCCAGAGGGTGTTCCCGCTTGCTCCCTCTGTCTACAGGTCGTGTCCACACTGGGGTCGTGTCCATCACCGGCAGAGTGAGCAGTGCACTGTGGGTATGTATCCCACAGTGCTGTGTTGTGGGAAGGCAGGGCGGATCCCTGTGCATCTTGGGATTCCCTCAGAGTCTCCCACAGCCTCTTCAACTGCTGGGAGCAGCATCCTGAGTAGCTTTGTGAGCTGAGGAGTGTCAGAGCAGCACAGCAGCCTGCCCCCTGCCCTCCGCAGCAGTAGCCTGCCTGCGGCTGTGTTCGTAGTGCAGGGCAGAACAGGAGCAGTCCAATGACTTGCCCTTCGTTTGTTCCACAAAGGGAGCAGCTCACGCAGCTGTCAGACACTTCCCGGAGCTTGGAAAGAGGGGGGCGCCTGCCTGCAGAGATCAAAGCCGAGCAGACACAGCAGGGCAGGCACTGTGGGATACTGGCAGAAGCCAGTGCTGTCCACAAAACAAACAAGAGTCCACACTGGCTCTTTGTTGACAATAAGAGGAGGGGGAAAGAAAAAAATCTCTTGTAGGGGCGGAAGATTTTTGTTGCTGAAACTGGGCATTTTTCCTGACTAAAGTCCCATTGCAATATGTATGCTCTCATTGTTTTGTTGCCAAAAGGCAGGTTTTGAATTCCTCATTCTCTCTAAAGCCTTCTCCACACCCACTTTTCTCTACTGCTGACTTGTGTGCCAGCTCCCCCCACTGATATACTAAAATAATGAGCATAATAAGTTAATTTAATTACTCCTAAAGATTCATTTTTTTTCATCATAACCCCAACCCCAATACATGGTGCTGGTAGTGAGAAAATGTTATCGAAAGAGATGTATAAAGTACTTCCTTCCTCTGGTCTCTCAGTCTCTCTCTCCAGGCAGGGACTTCATATTAGTGTTTGGTACACAGCAGGTGCTTAACAGACAATAAACATTGTAACACTAACATCCCTCCTTTTGGTTCTGTCCCTTAATGTTCCCTCTGAGCATGGTAAGGTAGTTGGGTGTTTTCTCTGTAACACATACCATGCTGTGATTGTATCTTCTTTGAAGATTTACCCGTAAACTTTCCTTTTCGTTACATAAATATCACAAGCACATCCCTCAGGAGTGTTGTTCACTGCAGTACTTTGTCTAAACATTTTCCCACCATGATAGTGGAGCAAATCCAAGTTGAGATCACCACTGTCATGAGAACAAACAAATGACCTTAGAGCTAGCTAAACTTGACACTGTTGGTCAGTGAACAATCGGGATGTAACAGGACGAACCTCGCGGGACTCAGGACACAGTACTATTGCACCCTTCCTAATGACATACTAAATAATATTAGAGCTCCCTCATTGTTATATGCAGAATTGCTTGGACAATCCCTGTTTTAAATCTCATTGAAGCAAAATTCCAGAAACAATTCCAGTCTGCTCAAAGAAACCCATCCTTGATTCTTACCGGCAGTTTGTGCATATGCGCATGTGCACACATACACAGATTTACCCAGCATTGTTGGGGTCCTTCAGGGCAGGGGCCTGGCTGTGTGGGGGGTTTAGAGAAAGGCACTGGGTGTAGGGGATGGCTCAGGACAAGGAGTGGAGATGGGGGTGGGGGTGAGGGTGGGGGAGCTCCCTGGGTTCGGCCGGAGTGTTGGGGGCTCCATTGCCCAGCCAGCAGCTACTCTCAAGGATGGCCAGTGAGGACTGTGCTTCCTAGCCAGAGCCTGCTCCTTGGGGCTGGCTGATGCAGCAGGACTGTACTGCCTGATAGAGAGGTTAATTGACTAGTTGGTTAACCTCATGATTTCTTATCGGTTAGTCGACTGTTCTATAGTCCCTGGGCAGCCCCTGTCTGGGGGGAAGGGGCCTGAGCTCCTGGGCTGGCACAAGCCAGAACTGAGCCAGGCTGCCTGCCCACCCACCTGGCTCCTAATATACTTTGAATGCAGAGCTGCAGCCGGGGTAGGTCCAGGATCCAGTGCAAGCCAGGACTGAGCTGGGCTGCTGGCCGGCCCGAGAAAAAATTTACTGGCAAGAGGGGGGAGGGATAGCTCAGTGGTTTAAGCATTGGCCTGCTAAACCCCAGATTGTGAGTTCAATCCTTGCAGAAGCCATTTAGGGATTTGGGGCAAAAATTCATCAGGGATGTATTTGGTCCTACTATGAAGGCAGCAGACTGGACTCAATGACCTTTCAAGGTCCCTTCCAGCTCTAGGAGGTAGGCAATCTCCATGATTAAATTTAATGGGGGGGGGGGAATGCACAGTCTATAGCATTAACCTATAAACATTTGATTATTGGTTAATCGACTACACTATTAGGGTATCTCTACACGACAAATTTAATTGGAACTAACAAATGTTAGTTTGAATTAACTTTGATAGGCGCTACTCATGCAAACCGCTAGTTCGAACTTAATTCGAACTAGGTAAACCTCATTCTACGAGGACTAACGCCTAGTTCGAATTAAGGGCTGTGTAGCCACTTAATTCAAACTAGTGGGAGGCTAGCCCTTCCCAGCTTTCCCTGGTGGCCACTCTGGGCACCACCAGGGAAACTCTTCTGCCCCCCTCCTGGCCCTGGAGCCCTTAAAGGGGCACAGGCTGGCTACGGTGCCCGTGCCAGGTGCAAGCCTGCCAGCACCCAGCCAGCAGACCCTGCACCTGGCATGTCTCGAGCCAGCCACCCGCTGCCACTCAGCCCTCCGCCTCTTCCCAGGACCAAGCTGGCAGCTCTCAGGAGCCTGCCCAGGTCCGCAAGAGGCGGGCGCCCGCCTGGTCTAGTGCAGACATTGTGGACCTCATCCACGACCTCCGCACTAGGCACAGGAAAGTGGCCATCTAGGGCAGGAGAGCTGCCAGCCTGGCCACCCAGGAGCAGGTTTGCATGAAAATCAAGGTGGTCCACTGAGACCCCCGACCCTGAGCCCTGAGCTTAGAATGGCCGTACTGGGTCAGACCAAAGGTCCATCTAGCCCAGTAGCCTGTCTGTCAACAGCAGCCAACAGTAGGTACCCTGGAGGGGATGGACCGAAGACAATGACCAAGCCATTTGTCTCGTGCCATCCCTCTCCAGCCTTCCACAAACCTTGGGCAGGGACACCACTCCTACCCCCTGGCTAATAGCACTCCATGGACCCAACCTCCATGACTTGATCTCACTTCCCTTTAAACTCTGTTCTAGTTCTAGCCTTCACAGCCTCCTGCAGCAAGGAGTTCCACAGGTTGACTCTTTGCTTTGTGAAGAAGAACTTTCTGTTATTAGTTTGAAGCCTGTTACCCATTAATTTCATTTGGTGTCCTCTAGTCCTTCTATTATGGGAACTAATGAAGAACTTTTCTTATGCACCCTCTCCACACCACTCGTGCTTTTATAGACCTCTATCCTATCCCCCCTCCGTCTCCTCTTTTCTAAGCTGAAAAGTCCCAGTCTCTTTAGCCTCTCTTCATATGGGACCTGTTCCAAACCCCTGATCATTTTAGTTGCACTCCCCTCTCCCACCCTCTCTCTTCCCCTCTCCCACCTCCTTTTCCCAGTCTCCCCAGAGGTTAATCCCCCCAACCCCGAGTTTTGTTAAATAAAGAGAGTTTCTATTTTTGAACACACGTGACCTTTATTTTGTACATCAGGAAGGGGGGCTAGGGAAGGATAAGTGGAAGGAGGTGAGGGAGGAATGGGGTACGCGCCCCCGATGGGGAGGATTGGGCTGGCTCTGCAGGCTCCTCGGGGTGGAAGCTCTCTTGCAGCCTCCCAATTAACCCCTCCCCCTCCCGGATGGCAGCCTGCGGCAAGTGCAGCCGGGCTGATGGCCGAGTGCTGTGATGTGCTGAGTGTGGGCATTCAGGGCACTCCAAACCAGGACTGCTTTGCTGTCCCTCATTGAGTTAGACAAGCAAGCGGGGAACTCCTGAGAACTGTCTGTCCGGAGTGGGGGTCAGGTCCCTTTAAGCACAGCCCTGAGACAGCAGCTCCACACTCTAAGTCCTAACCTGATGCCCTGCCGGCACTGCTTCCGGCCAGCCTTAACCTCGGTTCAGGGTCCACTCAATGTGGACATGCTAGTTCGAATTAGCAAAATGCTAATTTGAACTAGTTTTTAGGTCTAGATGCACTAGTTCGAATTAGCTTAGTTCAAATTAACTAATTCAAATTAAGTTAGTTCGAATTAGTGCTGTAGTGTGGACATACCCTTACATTCTTACTACCTGACTGGCGGCTGCTCCCCAGGGCTGGCATGCTTTGCTGCCTCCTGTGGTCATTCTGGGATGTAACTATCTTTGCTATCAGAGTCCTCCCTTTCTGTTTGATGAAAAACAGTTAAATTCTAGGCACATCCCATTTTCCTGGCACAACCGAACACTGACCTGGCTTTAAAATAAGCTAAATCTGCATGCCAGATTTGGTGGTTCTAGCTCTTACTGTTTAGAAGCAGTTCTTGAACAAACAGACTCACAGACAGACACGCAAACACTCTCTCTCTCTCTCTCTCTCTCTCTCTCAGAAACCCAGTGTTTGTAAAATGCCTATTCAACCATTGCTTTATCTTAGCATCTCTTTGAAGGAAATCTGTTGTCTTTGGGAAAATCACAGGGTAGTCAAGAAATGGCATAAATCCTGCACCCAGTACAGGCAATGCTTAAAAATGAGTAATTGCGCAAGCAGCCATGTCTGCGATTTTTCTAGCTCATGCGTGCCTCTGGGTGCTGCCCTGATTGCCCTTTCACGAGGGGAATTCTGGTAAGGCAGAGCAGCACACCTAGAACAAATTACCACCAAGTATTCCATTACTGGAGTCCTATCAAGGCAGGCTCTCCAGAGTGTGTGTCCTCCCCTGTCCCCGTACCTTAATGGGTGCTGTGGGTCCTTATATGCAATCACACTACTCAGCATTCAATGGATGTCACATGAACCCAGAAACAGCACCTCCGTCAGACCATTCCTGATGCCAGATTTCTGTTTCAGAAGCTGCCTTTGCCTCATGGGATACTGCCAGAAAGGATTGTTTTTCCACACAGAATGATGTCAGTTTAGAAGGGACCACCTCTGGAATAACTAATTGCCAAGCCCCAGGGAGTCAGTGCTCACGCAATGTCCTACGCACATGAAGTATCACTCATAGAATCTGTGGAGTGTTATACTCAAGGTGGCAGTCTGGGAAGCAGAGATGCAGCACTGTTGAGGAGGAAGATACTTTTGCACCAAATCCTGTAAGTCATCTTAAGTAGAAGTAATAACATGAAAGTCGCAGCTTTTGAGAACTGTCCCTTAAGTGAAAATGGGTAGCCAGATGCCAAGCACAAAAGGTACTCTCTACATGAGAGTAAACTGCAATCCTTTGGAGTAGGGGAAAATCTGAAAAAAGTTATAACTAAAAATAGACACTATACAAATTTCAGAAGAACATTCTTCAACTCTAATCCCTTTAGGCATTGGATGTGCAGGCAAGTCATTCTCTCGCAGGGAGGTGGCAGCCACTTGAATGTTCATCGTCACTTATAATTGGATATGTAGTAGTGACTATATTCCCTAAAACATCCATAGGGATTACGCAAGTAGGATTAGAAAACTGGCAGCCGTTAGCATGTTTCTGTGAGTGAGCACAGGACAGCACTACAGAAATGACCACACCAAATGTATGTTAAATCACACAAATGCACACTAGTTTTGAAGCTTGTTAGGACAAGTAAATAGAAAATTTGAGTACTTGTTAGTTCCTTCTGCTCGGTAAGAACTACTGGACAGGACTGCTGTCCATGTGCATTTTCTTGTTCTATGTTGAATCAGTTTTCATTAGTGTGAAGAATAAACAATCCTTTACCAATGAAAATGACAGCTTTCCAGATAGTTAAGGAAAATAGTCAGGGAAAAGGCTGGTCTCCAAAATCTCACTTCTTTGATTTGGTTTCCCTTCAGGCTCTTTGACCTTTTGGAAGTCTTTTGTTAGTTTGTTTTAATCTTTGTTGCAGATTGCAGCTGTAGAGGAAAGAACTAAACCATCCCCTGAGAGCATTTGTGTGCCCTTGCCCTATATAAAATCTGAGCTGAAGTACGGGGTGCTGAGGAGGGCATGTCTGCATGACAGGATGGTTAATTAAGCAATACACATGTCATCGTGGAGCCCAAAAGCAGGACCGGATAATAACTTGTGAATAATGTGAGTTTTCTCTAGGAACAAATAAGTAAACTGGGGTCTTTATCATCTAAAGTTGGTGCAGAGCAGAGAGCAGATCCTGGCTTCAGAGTGGAATCTTTGGGGAAAAATTTCAGAGATTGTCTTTAACTTTTCCTCAGTCGAGGGACCTTAAGCCCTTCTGCTTCCACAAAGAAGCACAGATATACAGACACAGGTGGATGGCTAGACATTATCCAGGACGGAAAAGGCTCGAAATCCTCTATCACAAACAGCAAAAATGTAAAGGATTTATTCAAGTTACCAAGAGAGTCATTCCCCTGCTCCCCATGGGAAAGAGACTGTCTATAGCTGCAAGTTCCAAAAGCTGGACTGAAAATGCCAACTGTCCTTAGCCAGAAGGGAACTGAATGTGGCAGTTCAGGAAGAGACGTGCAGTGTGTCATCCACATTCACAAAAGACGTTGGCAGAGGATAGTGTTGTCATGGAATCGTTTGAGGTTTTGTCTGATAAAAGAGAAAATTTTATTGCTAATAAAATAGAAAATCTGCATTGTTCTATGTTAAAAGGACATGATATTGTTGAACGTTTTCCGCTGTATGTTTGTGGGGGGAGTAGGCGGTGCTGGACCATACCCAATAGTTATCAAACTAACGATAAGGAGATTTCATGTTTTAGTGTGACAAAATATTTGTCTCTTCCCCGTGTTAAGTGGCTATCTCATTTTAGGAGGCTCTCCTTATGACAGGAGTGGCGGTGACCAGTGCTCCAGGCCTTTTAAATTGCCCTTGGAGCCCCGTTCAGAGCACTCAGGGCAGCTCTGAGGGCTTCAGTGTGGGAGGCAGCACAGAGTGCTCCATGTGGTGCAGAAAGCTGACTGTCCTCAGCCCTGTCCCGTCCGCCCGAGGCCCTGGGAGCACAGAGCTAGCTCTCCAAAGAGGCTGAGGACTGAGCCCAGAGACACAGCCAAAGACCCCAACACGGGCACTGTGCCCGGCCCTGGCCTGGTGAACCTTTGTTGGCCTAGAAGATGTTCTGTCATGTGATTAGAGTGCATGTGACTCAGCTACTGAGAGATTTGCCTGGTGAGGGCAAGTGGGGCAGCAGCGAAAGAAAGTATTCAGGTTTTCACTCAGCCAGCTGAAAGCGCTCGTGAGAGGTCAGTGTCCCTGTCACATGCTCCCGTACTATTTAAAATAACGATTTAGGCTTAGCCTGCATCAAAAGCTATTTCCTACTCCTATGGTACTAGAACACGCAGCCTGTTATGCCATGTCTGGAGTTGTTAGGACTTCAAAGTATAAATGTCAAAATAACCAGGCTGTCACATCGCAGCAAGTGCCTACAACAGATACTTGTAAGGAAGCCCTCATAATTGGATTTAATCTCAAATTATATTCTAGTCAGTTAACAAAAAATGACCTTTAATGCCCATTCAAACAAAATCCATCTTGGGAAGTATTTCGTTCGTGGCTGATGTGTTCATACACACTTTTGATAAAATGTAAAACATATGGGTCCACCAGAAACACATGAATCCACTTGCAGACTGTGCAAGATTTTATTTTGCCACTTTTTAAGGCACAAAGGAATTAATTAAATGCGAAAGAGACCCACTGAAATCCCAGAAAAACTCCTCAGAGATGGAGCTAAGAATGTGCAGTAAAAGAGCTCCTTTTGGTGAACTCTTTGTTGAGTATAGTTATGTTTTAAAATAATGGATTTTTCTGCTCTCCATGTGCTAAGCTAGAGGAGAAACATTGTAACATTACGTTTGGTTCACAGCGTATAACGTGATCCATTGGTGGACATGGAAGTCAGCAGGTTTAAGCACAGAAATAGGAATTTGAAAATCTGAATTTTGTTCCTGGTTCTGCTATGACATGCCATGTGACCACTGGGATTTCGCTATACCTTTCCATGCCTAAATTTCTTCATCTTAATGATGAGGACAATAAATATGAATGCTTCCAAAATGACTTGAGATCTCTGGGGTGCGTCTGCACTGCACCCGGAGCTCAAAATGAGCTACGCAAGTTGAGCTACACAAAGGCTGTGTCTAGACTGCATCCCTTTTCCGTAAAAGGGATGCAAATTAGACATATCGCAATTGCAAATGAAGCGGGGATTTAAATCTCCCCCACTTCATTAGCATAAAAATGGCTGCTGCTTTTTTCCGGCTCGGAGCTTTGCTGGAAAAAAGCGCCAGTCTAGATGTGGATCTTTCGGAAAATAAAGCCTTTTCCGAAAGATCCCTTTTCTCTCATTTTAAGAGGGATAGGGATCTTTCGGAAAAGTCTTTACTGGGATAAGGGATCTTTTGGAAAAGGCTTTATTTTCTGAAAGATCCCCGTCTAGACTTGCATTTTTTTCCGGCAAAGCTCCGAGACAGAAAAAAGTGGCAGCCATTTTTATGCTAATGAAGCGGGGGAGATTTAAATCCCCGCTTCATTTGCAATATGTCTAATTTGCATCCCTTTTACGGAAAAGGGATGCAGTCTAGACACAGCCAAATTGCGTAGCTTATTTTGAGTCCATTTCAAAATAGCTTATTTCATAATTTGGTGCTGTCTACACAGCACCTATTTCAAAATAAATCGCTATTCCAAAACATCCCTTACTCCTCGTGGAATGAGGTTTACAGGGATGTCAGAATAGCGAGACCATTACCTTTTAAGATAACGGACGTGGTAAAAAGATGGAGAATAGCTATTTTGGGATACCTGTGGTGCCTTGAAATGGTGCTGCATAAATAATATAACTAAATACAACATTTTAGAGAGCACTGTGAGTTAACCTGGAAATTAGAGTAGCAATGCTATTAAGCAACATGTACGTGTATGTTTAAGCAGTGAAATGTGTAGGAAATGTTTCTATTATTCCCAGTATATGGACTAGTACAAAGGCCGCGTGTGCAGAGCGCTAGAAAAGGGCGAAGTGCAGCAGAAGCGATGCAGAGTTTTGGTTCGGCCGCCTTCTTGGAAACAGGCTGTAAAACGATTCTTGCTTTTCCATTAAAGAGCGCGGAACTATTCGCTGAATAGCCTGGAGCGACTCCCAGCTCTGCCCCCGCCCCCGCGAGAGCCGGCGCGTTCCGAGCCGGGCCCTGCTCCAGCGCTGCGCGGAGCGGGCCCCGGATCGGGCTCCTCCTCGCCGCCTGCCGCCCATGCGCGGCGCTGCACGTGACGTCACGGCCCGGCGTTTTGAAACCCGCGGGAGGCACGTGGCGGGCTCCGGGGCTGAGCGCGGACCGGCCCCGCAGCGCAGGTAGGAAGCGGCTCGTGCGGCGGCGAGACACGTGCAGAGCGCGCAGGCGCCAGGGGATTCTGGGGCGAGGAGGAGGGGAGAGCTGGCCACTGGAAGCAGCACTGGACGGGGGAATCGGGGCAGGCTGGGGAGATTGGGGGGCCGGTGGAAGCAGGGCTGCCGGGGGGGGGCAGGGAGGTGGGCGGGGGGGGAGAAGTGGCTGCTGGAAGGAGGGCTGGACCCAGGCAGTGGGGCTGGCCAAGGGAGATTGGGAGAAGCGGGGGGGGGGGGGGGGAAACTGGCTGCCCGGGAGGGGGTTGGGGGAAGTGGGGCTGGCCAGAGGCGCAGCAAGGGGAGCATGGGGGAGGAATGAAGCAGCCTGCAGGGAGTGGGACTGACCTGACCCCATTTCCCCCCCCCCCCCACACACACACCCACAAAGCACAAGTTAGTCCGGCATAGGGATTCTACTGTTCTCCCCCCCACACCCCTCCAGTAGTTGCAAACTATCTGGCTGGTAGACACACTCATGCAGCCTGAGCACATTTACCAGCCAGGCAGTTCGAAACTACAAACTGATACATCTAGTAATAATACAACTTAGCTATTGAGAAAATACCAGACATGTTATGTGTCTGGTATTTTCTCAATTTCTTTTTCATGTGTTTATATTTTTGGGCTGCAAAAGGCAGAACTGAAAAAAAAGGGTTCAAATTAAAGTAAAAAGTTTGGGAAACCCTGGTCTAACCAGCTTTCTGTCTGTCTTACAGCCCATTTATCCAATCCATATTCCTTAACTTGCTGGCAAGAATATTGTGGGTGACAATATCAAAAGCTTTGCTAATGCTGGCACTGGGAGATTTGGGAGGTCCAGAAACAACTTATTTGAATATTCATCATTGATTAATGAATATGCAAATAAACATTACTGAGCCTCCAAAAGTTCATGAATGGATTTACTGATCCCCATGTCAAAAAGCTTGAGAACCCCTGGTCTAGCACTTTGTCCAGTTTTCACTGATTGCAATATGCCAGGGTCTCTACTGCAAGAGATGAGAGTATTTTCTTTCCTTCCTCTCCAACATCCCTCCCTCCCAAAATACAAACAGCACATGTAACACACAATGAATTACTTAGATACAAAAAATGGGCCTCTTTTTTTGGTGTTCTTTCATGTCTAAGTTTCAGGGATCTGTGTCCTTTCTCACATTGTCTCTGGTACCATACTAAAGAATTTCTCCCGTTACTTTCCCTTTAGAATAATCACTTTCTTCCTGAGGTGTCATTTCTTCAGCACAGTGCCTCATAATAACCCCAGCACATGGTGAATGCCCCAAAATATTATTGTTGCAGATCATTAAAACAAATGAAAGGCAGAACAATACATACACCAGAACTGAGCCGCAGTTTACCATGTATGGTACCACTAAGGTGTGCATAACTCTGGTTTTTGGTCTCAGACACAAGAATTGGCTGTTCAGAACAAAATGTATTCCATGTGTTTGGCCGCGCACATGTGTTTCTTGTCAGCCAAACTGCTCTTCTTGGGTTTTGAAGAGTTTCTTTTTGAAACTTTTAGAGCTAGGCATGGAAACACTGTTTAGCTCAGTGTGTAGAAATGAGGCTCGTCTGCAGCTTGAGTGAGTCCCAAAAGTCACTCCAAACTGCTGGGCATGGTTTAGATAATTAATTGGTTTGAATAGTCCACATTCACATCACAGAGGCTATGTCTACACAGCAGCATTATTTTGGAACAGCGTAGTCCGTGTCTATACTACAAGCAGTTATTTTGACATTATGGAGGACTTCTTACTCCGACTTCTGTAATCCTCGTTGTATGAGGAGTGAGGGAAGTTGGAGGAAGAGTGCTCTCTTGCACTTCCTGTGTAGGCAGCGTCAAAAGCTGAAATACGCTATTTTGACTTAACCTACGCAATTGACATAGCTCCAGTTGCATAGCTTATTTCGGCTTTAGCCTGCTATGTAGATGTACCCCTATTGTTTAGCTGAGACAAAGGAAAACAATGTACCATGTGCTTCCGGCCTCTCAGGGCTAACCTGGTGCCTCTCCCCGGCATTCCGAGAGCCAAAGACTTGTTTCCATGAAAGAAGAGCACATTAGTGAGATGCCATAGTCTGTAAAGACCACTATGGCGCTCAGTATATCCATGTAACCTATGTTCAGAGCCTTGGGCTGGCAGGCAACAAAGCAAGAAAACCAAGAGAGGATGAATTTATTGGGATTATTTTTGGTTTGGAGTTTATGGAGAACTTCCACTTATGTCTAGGGCTTGCCACCTGTACAGGCGTTACGGGGTAGAAGGACATGAGACCAAGACAACTTTGTACCTTTTAAATTGGAATCAAAGTTCAGTTCCATTTTGTCAAACATACAAATGTTTTATGTCTCTAGAAACTGATGTTCAGGTAGAGAATAAATAAGCAGTTTGTAGGTCTCCCCTCTGATCTTTCTAAAAATAGCCCTGCCATGAGTGCTGAGAACTGGACTCACCGATCTCATGAGGTGTCTTGCAGTCCTCTGATTCTACCCACCCGTATACCATCTGCCCAAGTTCCTAACCATATCACACTCTTGGCTTTTTAAGAGGAATACCAAAAATTGGCCTACTAGTCAAGGTCAAAAACTAAGAATGTTTAAATTTAGATTAATCAGCTAATCAAATAGTCAGTGCAATTTGCCTTCACTATTGGAATAGTTGATAAGGGCACTTCTGCCTTTGAAATGTAGCAAAAGCCTTGCCAGCTCTTGCTATATTTCAAAGGTGGAAATGCCACAGGGAGCACGGGGCCAGTGGGGACTCAAGCCCTGCCCTACTTCTGAAATATACAAGAGCGGGAGCATTTGTACCTTTGAAAAGCAGGGCGCGTGGGCCAGCAGGGGACGGCTTGAGTCCCCCACTGGTTCCATGCTCCCCCTGGCGCTTTGCTTTTGAAATGTATAAGAGCCTACTCCAGGGCTTTGTACATTTCAAAAGCAGGAAGCACGGGGTCCAATGGGGATTGCTTGAGTCCCCCGCTCGCCCCCTGCTCCTGTGGCACTTCTGCTCTTGCTACATTTCAAAGGCAGAAGCGCCGCCAGTTCCCCGCTATGCCCTTCCCTCCCCCCCGCACATGAAGATGGTGCTGGCAGGGGACTGGCTTTTAAGCCGGTTCCCCTGAGCTCCGGCTTCTGCTTCCCCTCCCCTTGCTGCCTCTCTCTGATACGCTTATCAAATAGGGAGGTAAGCAACTAGTCAGCTATCTCAAACTGGTTTAAAAAGTAGTTTCAGTGCTAGCCCTGCCCCTGAGTTTTGTAACTTCACAATTGCATTTCTCTACTTCCAAGTCTTTGTCTTCTCCCTTGCTGTATGAAAGACCCACACAGTGGAGAAACTACCGAAAAGGGGAAACAGTGAAAGTTCCCCTAAGCAAAGTGCTGTCAAATAGCAGGAAGAAAACAAATGAGAGAACTTTTTCCTTTTGTTGTTGTTGTTGTTGCCTCTAATCATTTTAGACAATGTTTGTATGTTGAGAGCAATGCAATGTTTACATTAGTGGTGTGGCCTTTAAGAGAGCAACGCTAGGGATCAAGTCAGATGGTTGTGTTTATTGCAGGTGGGTTTCCTGCTGCAATAGCAAGTTGCTGACAGTCTCAAAGTATAAAAGCAGCTGAATTTTTTAGTTGATCTGTGTCCACTTTTTACTGATTTAAAAGATGATGTCAGGCAATTGGAGTTGGTGTTTCTCATAATGAGAGAGACTATGGGCAAAACTGGAACTGCTGTTGTCTGAAATTCCTGGGCTTTCATTTAACGTTAATTGGTTCAACTGTACATCAAAGTAAAGTTGTTTGTTCTATTGCATCTTTCAAAGAAATAGAATAACCCTTGTTAGGTTTGTTGTGTTTGGCTCCCGTGCTTTGCTTTGAACGTGAATTGGAGCGAACGCCTGCATCCCCTAGTTCAGAGGATTGAACTTTCATTGCCACAAAGTCAATAAACATCCCCATTCAAACTAGCGCTTTCCCAGCAGACTCTGCCTTCCCCGCATTGCCTATCACTTTAAAACCTCAGTCAACAATATTTTTTAAAAGGCTGCAATTTTCTTTCTCTTCTCCTTTCCTTGTCTTGTTATAAAGATAGAAGAAAATGATGGAGGGCAAAGGACACGTGGCTATGTTCCATCTACGTCCTCCCTCCTGTTCTAATTCCTCCTCATGGCTAGTTCTCTATAGGAGCGACTCTTGGGAAATGGTTTCATTTTAAGTCCTTATTTTTCATCATTTATGACTGGTTGATTTTTATTTATTGTAGCTGGAAAAGGCAGTTTTTCCAAAAGTGTCTAGAGGCCAGTTTTTTTTCATGGCTAATTCAGAAACAAGTTAGATTTTAAAACATGAGGGTTGGCCTAGACAGTGCATTGTCCTAAGGGAGGTACGCGGCTTTGCTTGAAAAACATTGGTTTTGAAATTAAGTTGCAAAGGCATCGGAAGAGTATATAGTGCACATGCAGTTAGGGTTGGCAGGTGTTTGATTTTGAACCAGACAGTCCAGTATTTGAGCTTTCTGTTTGGGAAACAAATTGAGAAAATAGAAATGTCCGGTATTTTCTAAATCAGATGTAATGTTGGTTGTGATGTAATGTCAAGTGTGTCCGGTATTTCTGTTGAAACCATCTGGCAACCCTACATGCAGTCTACTCTTTGCTTAACACAGCCAGTAACAGCCTCTCATGCTCAGCATCTTTGTTCTCATTAGCTACCTTAAAACTGCCAGCCCCGGGGGCCCAGGTCAAATGTTAGGTATGGCTGGTCTCTTAATTGCCCTGGGCCTATGCAGCATGCCAAACTGCAGTGTGTATGTATGCAGTGTACCAATCACTGGCAGATAAATCTTTTCCTCATTCCCTTTTCTCTTTCTTCAAGCATTGCCCTGCCCCCAAAGAAATGCAAATTGAAATTAATGGTGATTTAATTTAAAGGGCTGGTTCCCAGAGCACCCCAACTAGGCCAGGGTGTGCATCTATTTCAAGACATTAAAGCTAAAGCTGCACATAGTAATAAAGAAAGTTGCATATCCACAAGCGAAGGGGTAGTGAGCTACAGCTGTCGTGGGGCCCATACCTTAGAGTTGCTTGCTTTTGAACACCATTAGCTAGTAGCTCATCATTGGCGTATTTTTTGCATTTGTTTTCTTTCAGTGTACGAGTCAGAACATAGTTAAATTCCTGAAGCATGCAGCTCCTGTGACAGAGACAATAAGGAAGGTTTTTCTATCTATTGATTAATGGATCTTCCCTCAGAAGGAATTTGGGATGGTGCACATTCTTTCCTTTCCTCAGCTGCTTAAATCATCCCCAGAGTCTGAAACATTCCAGCTCCACAAAACCCAATTACATAAAAAGATGATTCAATAAGAAAAACCCCACATGCATGGGATCAGAAGCATGCAGCAGGCGCACAGGCTGTCCATGACGAATCTCTCAGCATCTGTGTTAAGTTCATCACCAGCTACAGCTATTGCTCTTACTCTCCAACTCCTCTTAGCACTACAAGTATATGAATAATTTGTCAAGTTGTGTCCCAATTTAGACTGCAAACTTTTGGATGGGAGCTGTATTATTACCTGAAAGAGCCTCCCACATTTTTTATGCCCTATAACAGTAAAGAGGCGATCCCATACAGGTGATGTATTGCAGGCTGCACACTTGGATCGTCTAGGCCAACTAAAAATAATTAAACAATTAAAGTGGTTAAAATATTATAGAGTGAAACACCAGTTTGCGCAATGATCTGGTGATTGGCCCAAGTGAATTGCAGCACTCGCATGCTAGTGCTGGCTGAGGAAAGGCATCTGGAACAGAGGCACCACATTGCCTATGTTTTGCTGGCTACCTGCTTCAAAGGGTGACATGGCGTATCTGTGGCATAAGCAAGGTTCTGACCCACTAGTAAGTGGGTATGAACGTAAGGAGCGAAGAGGCTGTGAGAGTAACATTCCTAGCCAAGAACAAGTAATGGCTGTTGGTCCAGTGTAAGAGGATGCTTGGTATCTGTAATCCCACGGTCATACAATAGGGTAACATAACCAGTCTAAAACAACTGTGCAGGTGTGTGGAGTGCAGAGAGGCATTCTAATGAAGTATCCAATTCTGGCTCTCCACAGGGGGCTGTATCTCTGCTCCACTTGTTGGCCAAGTTTCATGCAGTTAGGTTGGCACGCACCCAAACATGTTCCACAAGGGAGAAGCCAAATGCCGTGTGAACTAAGCCCACAGCTCTCTGGCACACACAGCGCTCCACATTCATGCTACCGGGCACAGGACCAGTCTCTGTCCAGCAACACAGGGAGGTGCTCAGAGATTCACTTTCACAGGCCACACGCTGGCAAACATCAGTACAACTGTGTTCACAGCTGAGACATGTCAGCGCTGACCAGGGAAAAGAAGTAGGACAAGACAGTGAAACAAACGGGTTGGTAAAGCAAATGTTTGTGCTGAGTTAAGTAGCTGGTTAAGTGCCGACAGCAGCCCAGTGCCGTGCAAGGTGAGTCAGAGGGGAAGGCATCATTAATCATAAGGGGGGCAGATGAAGGATTGGATTCATCATCGCAGACATATATGTGCTTGTGTGGGATTCACCCTGGGGGAAAGCAAACAGCAGTATAGGCACTGGAGTGACGACTCATAGGCTCCGGCTGGGATTCCAAAGAAGCTTTTTGGGAGGCAACATTAAGTACCGTTTCCTGGGGGCCTTGTCCTTTGCTGTCAGTCCCAGGCCGCTGGAGAAGGGGGGCTGATCCTGGACTGCCTGTGGAAGTTTTCAGTGTATCTTCGAAATAGGTAGAGCGTGGGTCATGGCAGAGCAAGCTTCCTTCTCACACTGCCCCCTCCCAGCATCCTACAGCCATGATCCCTTGCAAAAGAGAAGAATTGTCACGTAACAAAGAGCTGCTGAGTAGATTTAACCCTAAGAAATACAGCTCTCATTCTAAGCAGTGCCTCTTTTCTTCCGTTGTTGGCAGCGCTAGACGGAGCCTGAGGTGGATGGGCTCCGGGGGGATGTCTTCCAAGAGTTACAGGCACAGATGTTTTGGAAATTTAAACAGGCTGTCAAAATGAATGTTTTGGACAGAGAGCAGCTTGCATGTGAAGTGGTGATAATGCCATTTAGCGCAGTGTGTTTTGATTTGTGGAGAGGGCAGATTGAACCGTTTAGATCATCTTGTATAAACCCATTGGCCTTGGGCAGGCCTGGCCCCAGAACCACTTGTTAGCCAGGTTGCAGTGGTGTCCCCATGACCAACTCCTTGTACTGTTGTCTGCCCTGGCAATTGAGCAACAAAGCTTTTGTGGGTCACGGGCTTCCCGTCCCCCTGCCAGGGCAAACCGTGCTTCGTCCTGCCGACAAAGTAAATGCCCTGGTATTGCGTGGGAGTTTGTCAGCAAAATTGCTGACCAGCAGTGTGGATGCTGCCTGACTTTTAGCAGTGTGGCTGTGTTGGCATAGCCCGGGGCGCTGACAGCCTCTGCGGTCCTGGGCCAGGTGTTCGTGTAGGTCCAGCTTCCCCTCCCAGGAGGGGCAGGGCTGAGGGCCGCTAGCCGGGAGCGCCACCTGGAGTGCACCTCAGGCCCTCTCCCCCAGCCCTTCGCACTGCCCGGAGCGTGAGGTGCAGGGCTCTGGTGGCAGTTTAAAGGGCCCGGCGCACTGGCCGTTGCCACTGCCACAGTAGCAGTGGTGGTAGGCGGGAGCCCCAGGCCCCTTGGCTCCCTCTTCCCCCAGCTGTGGGTCTGGACACAGCCATGCTGCTAAAAGCCGTGTGGTGCACAGAGAGCCTATGACTCTTCTGTGCTAGAAAGACTGTAAAGCCTGAGATCTCTTCTTGGGTCTTAATTCTGGCAAGATGTGGAAAATCTTCAAAATGAATTAAAATCTCAACTTCAGTGAGGAAATGCTCAATGCCAACTTTTAAATACTTGGGAAGACTCGAAGGAGCATCTTCCCATTGGGGGCAGAAAAGTGAGGGAGCTGGTACTAGAAAGAGAGTGGAAAATCATCCTTACAGAACCTGTTAACACTAGTGGAAGATCAGAGGCAAAATTTCTCATCCAAGGAATTTTGACTCCTCCTCAGCGTTTGCTGTGGAACAAAGCACACAAGGAGATGAAGCTCTGGTGCAGAAGGCCCGGCTCTTGGGAAGCCAGCCACTCTTGTCTGAGTCGGGGTGGGCAGTACTTTTTTTTTTTTTTGGGTGGGAGGCACTTCAAGATGTTGGAAAGTGATCAAGGGCTGCACCTTTCTGTGGAGGAGATGTGGGGTCCAGTAGGGGGTTGGGTGCAGAAGGGTGTGCAAGTTAAGGGACTGGGGTGCAGGAGAGGGTGTGAGGTCTGAGAGGGAGTTTGGGTGAAGGAGGGGATTGTGACCTGGGTCAGGAGATGGGGGTGTAGGCTCAGGGAGTATGGGTGCAGAGAGGATTCTGGTCTGGGGGAGTAGCTTTGGGAGGAGGTGCCAGTCCACGGTCCTGGGCAGTCCACTGTCCAGACCCGGTGGCTTGGCAGGCTGGATCCAGCCCCTGGGCCGTATTTTGCTCAGTGTGAGATCTAATCATCATCACTGATATAACAGCTCTGTAGAAAGGTGTTGCGGTTGCAGATTTTATTACAGAACTGACAGCAATAGAACAACCCTAGGGCTGCGTCTAGACTGGCAAGCTTTTCCGCAAAAGCGGACTTGCCAGCTGTCTACACTGGCCACTTGAATTAGCGCAAGAACACTGACGATCTGATGTAAGATTCGCAAATACTGGGACGCTCCCGTTCAGGGGGGGGAAAGCCCTGTTGCGCAAATGTACTTGCGCAAGAGGGCCAGTGTAGACCGCTCAGGACTGTTTTGTGCAAAAAAAGCCCCGATGGTGAAAATGGCAATCGGGGCTTTCTTGCGCAAAACCACGTCTAGATTGGCACAGACACTTTCCCGCCAATCTAGATGCTCTTTTCCGCAAATGCTTTTAACAGAAAAACTTTTCCGTTAAAAGCATTTGCAGAAAATCATGCCAGTCTAGATGCAGCCTACGGGTATTTTGCTAGAATACGTCTTTATTACTGTATATGAAAAGTCTCATGGGAGCCTGTGGGTTTAATCGGGGGGAAACACTCATAGAATGCATAGTAATTCCAACATAACATGTAGAAGCTGTTAGTCGTTATTGGGCAACATATATAAGTGCCCTGGGGTATTGAAACTTGTGATAGAAGCCTCAACAGCACTGCTTTTATTGTGTGAATTTGAGGAATTCAAGAGTGGAAAAGCCAAGGTGATCCATACAGGGGTAAAAGTGCTTTGTAGGGTATGCGTGACTCTTGCCTTGATCACGTGGAACTTCCTCTATACTGTAGTAACAATAGAAAGCATCTGGGTGGGACCGGATAAACTGTAACCTGACAGGGGTTGGGAATGTCAGAAAGAGACATCTGGTGTTCCAGGTACTGGCATCCGTTCAGCAAAGAGCACAGTAATTACCTGCCCAACAGGATTCCACCCTTTCATGATTCAAAGACTCCAGAAACCTAATGTGAGTTAGTAGTGATGAGACGGTGAGTCTTCTGTTAGGCGTTGGAAACTCATTCTAATCCCCACCCACTCCATCCTCAGAGTGCACTGCGTTCCCTTCGGCAAGATCTACACTTTCACCCCTCATGCGTGCAGCTGGCATTGTACTTGATAAAAGACGACTCCAGGAAGGCCACGTCCACTCTGCTGAGCCACACCAGAGCATGTGCGCCTTGTTGGTTTGTTGTTTTCTGTCTCAGAATTTCGGGGTGAATTGGGTACTCTGGCAATAAATAATTCATTCCCCTCTGTTTGGAAACACATTCCTGATTCACAGCCCTCCTAGCAACCCTGAATGGGCATCTAGTGTCTTCTACAGTGAAAGCCCCCCTATTGGCTTTCCATGTTTGTAACACTGTCTTGCATTTTGTCTTAACATCACAACACAACCCAAACACGCCTAAAGACAGTTAACTGTCTCCCTCTCTACACATGCCACTGAAAACCCATCAGGCCTCTTTAGAACCCAGCTCCCAAAGAGAATTGAGCAAACGGGACACATAAAACCCACGTGCGGCTTCTCACAGGAAATGGCAAGTTGTGAGTGTCTGAACCACTCTTGTGAAATGGGGAGCTGTCTGCTAACTACTCCCTTCGTACTGAGCACAGCTCCCATGAGCCTCACTTGTAGAAGTTCTTCTCTGGAGAGCATGAGAATACTGTGCACAGACCACACCTTCCCACATTCCCTTTGTTTCTGCTGCCTGCAGAGGGCCCGTGGTGTGTAGCGTGGGCAAGTATATGTGGCTTCCAATTTTTTTTGATAGACTGCCACCCAAAGCAACTGCACACCATAGAAATGCTCACTGTGATACAGACAAAGCAGGCTGCTCCTCTGATACTTGAGATTTTTGAGATAATAACCAGGAGGCATTGCCAGTGTCTGAGATTATGCTAGTTCTTCCAGACTTCCTCAATAAACTCTTAAATATTACAAAGTTATATTGATACGCTCTAGCTCCAATTCTGCTAATGTGGAAGGCAGTAGATTCAGCTTTTGAACTTTACCTATAAGAAGAGTTGTATGTGATGAATGAAGCCCAGGATTGTGTTTACTGAAAAGAGTCCACAAGGAAGGAATTATGGATACAAATTGTATCTCCCTGATAGACAGGAACAGTGGTGGAGATCACGGCAGGACTGAGCACCATCTAGATCATCCCTGATGGATATTTATCTATTCTACGCTGTTCTTAAATATCTCCAGTGATAGTCCACAACTTCTCTCCAGTGCTTAACCATCTTGATTGTTAGGAAGTTCTTCTTAAACCTTTGCTGCAGTTTAAGCCCATTGCTTCTTGTCCTATCCTCGGATGTTAAGGATAATAATTTTTCTCCCTCCTCCTTGTAACAACCTTTTAGGTACATTTACAAATGAATATACATGAACTGGTGACCTTTTCAAATGAAATCAGAGTATTTATCAAGCTCAGATTTGTTAATTGCTCAGGAGCTACTAAGTGGGTATGATAGTGTTTTATACATATTTTCCTTCATCCTCAGTTGGCAGTTTCTTCTTCAAATCCAATATCTGCCTTAACATCGCCGCTAATCATCTATAGAGATTATAATTATGGTACAATCTACTGTCTGTCATTATTACTCTATCTCTCACAAAGATTCTGATCCTGCTGTTAACGAGCTGGGAGTATTTCCCTTAGTCGGCCAAGGAAAACAACTTCAAACTAACATAGTTACATCTGCTGGGAGCATGCAGAGAATCGGAGAAAATCAATACAAGGTAGTGATGAATTTGCTATTTTGCTTGCCCAGGATCACGACTGAAATGTTTCAGCTGAGTCCCTGTAAAAGCAGGAGGTAAAATCCCTGTCACCAGCATCTATAAAAGGGCTAAAGCAATCATACCAAATGGGCAAAGCTGCAATTAACTACTGGAGTAAGGTGTTACTAGTATAGCCAACCGATTGACTATGTTTGCAGTTCAGTATTAAGAATATTCAAGAGAGCACCTAACAAAACTTAGCCAACTTTGCCATCTAAACGAGAAACACACCTCTCACCCCTCCTTCTGGGAAGCAATCCATGTGTTGAAGCATGATCATCTTGCAAAAAGATATGCTTCAAAGATCCTCCCCCCCACCCCCAAACAATTTTTATGTCTCATGGCTTTTTATTTTATAGCTCACTTAAGATACAATCCACTAATTCCTAAATGTGCTGGTCTGTACCTTTCCTTTGCTTGGTTTTGTCTGCCACATTCCAAACAGGCAGGTGTACAGGTACGGCCTGTGCGAGAGCACACTATCCCATATCTTGGCTTAGACAGGCTTCCTATTTTCTTGCTGTACTGTTGCCAAAGCTGACTCCAGCTTTGCAAAGTGCAGTGGCAAATCATGGGAAGAGATAATACATTTAGTTTGCTTCCCAGTACTTCTGTACATACTAGATTTACCTGGTGTAGCTGGGGTCCTTCAAGGCAGGGGGAGGAAGGTGTGGGAGATGCAGGAGTCAAGGTAGGAGCTTGAGGATGAGGGAAGCTCAAGGCAGGGGTGTGGGAGTAAGGGCAGGGGGTTGTAAGGTGGTGAGGGCTGTGCTGCCCAGCTGGTGGCTGCTCTGCAGCTCTCTGGGGTTGTCGGGGAGGTGGGGACATGCTTGCTTGCTGCCCCCTCTTGTCATTGTGGAATATAACTGTCCCCCGTGCTTGCTGCTCCCCTGTGTCCCACCAATTGTGAAGCAACTATAGAGGACTAGCCACACTCAACTAGCCACATGTGGCTATTGGGCCAGTGTGTTGGACACCAAAGTTCTACAGTGTAACTGTCTCTGCTGTCACAATCCCCTCTTTTTGTTGGAGGAGAAACAATCCCATTCTACACACCCATCCCGTTGTCCTGGCACAACAAACCCTGAACTTGCTTTAAGTTAGGGTAAGAAGCGGCTACCCACCAAATTTGCTCTTACTGTTTAAGAGATGTTCTTGAGCAAACGGATGGATGGATGGACGGACACACGAACACTCTCTCTCAGGTGTATAGTGGATACAGTGTACATGGCTACTATGCACATACTACCCACTACACCAAACACACAGAGATTGGCTAACGAGCGGTTACAGCCCTCCAGTGCCATGGATCTTTGGGTCCCCACTCTAGGTCATGTGGCTGAGGACCGGACATAAAGTGCAGTCTCTTCCAGCTCCCTTATCACACCAGCCCCATTGTACTTTAGAGCCAGAGAGCAGCCAGGCACTCCGCTGTACACAGCTTTCGGGACTCAGAGTCCTAACCAGTGCTCTGATGCAAAAAGCCACCTTGGGCAGTTAGGACTCATGGCCAATGTTCCCTCTAATCTTTTCCATCCATGTGCAGAATACATCTGGGTGTGTGTCCAGGCGTGAGTGGATGTGCCCCAACAGTGGAAACACAAACCTAACTGGACGCTCTGCTAATCAGCTGGGCAGCATTGGCCTGTCTCCTGAGCAGCTGCACAGAGAACACTGCTCATGAGCATTCTCAATGTAGCTCCCTCACCATCAGGCCAGATCCAAGCCAGACTCACCTGTGGTCCCTTTCCTCTAACTTCTGGCTGCGGAGTGTCAGCCCTTAGTTACAGTTGCTTGGGGCGCTGGACCTTAGGGCCCCCACGTCAGTGGTTTGATATAGAATAAGAAAGTAGGTAGTGAGAACCCCAGGCTTACTCCTTATCTCACCAGGAAAAGTCCAGTGCCAAAGTCAATATTTCTGCTAGATTCCAGCACTGAACTGAGAAGGAGGAGAGGAGATTAAATAATTGTCAGTTTGTTTATATTTTCCTCTGCCAGGTCAGAGAGCTGATTTGGAAGAAGTTGGCACCGTTCCCTTTACTTAATAACATGAGCAATATTGGAACAAGATCATATCTGTCACTGAAGAAATTCTGTAGCTATGCCTGGCCTCGGTATCCATGAATTGTTTACAGGCCCAACGCCCTCCAGGGTGTGTCAGAAGTCCACATAATATTCTGCAGTTAGCATTTGGATGTCTGATTTGGAGAACACGTGAGAACACCCATACCAAGGCAATTGTCTCTTGTGTGCACATCTGCAGTTGTTAAGGCATATAGATAATTCCAGCTAAAGTTAGCAGTGCATTAAATTGACTTTTTCTTCCAGAGATGCCCTTTTTTCCAGATAGCACATTCCATATTTTGTTCTGTTTTCACTAAGAGAACCCACATTTATTATACGCCCTCCCTCTGGCCTGGTTAATGCAAGTGCAGAGATTATTCAAGTATGAGCATTTGGCACTTTTAAAGACATCCTAGTAGAAGATGTTGAGTTCTGGACACACTTTTGCAATGTAACTGCACAATGTGAGCCAAACTTCCAAAAGCTGCACTGTACTGCTGCTCCTCCTCTCTGGCCTTTCCTTCCAGTGCAGACAGAAATACCCTTCTCTTTATGACCTGCAAATATTCTCTGGCTATTTGTCAAGTTTCCACTGCACCGCACCTCACCTCACCTACTAGTGGTAGGTCAGTAGAGATGTTAGAGCTGAGCCCTGAGCATGCAGGTATAAAACTGCATCAGTCAAGCCCCTGTCTTCTGTAGGCCAGTGTCAATCAGCAGCTCCTTCGTTGATCTGTAAAAGGCAAGATTTCAGACAAGCATTTCAGTGTGAACAAGAAGGTTTCTTCCAGGCAGCTTTCATGTTGTATTTTGCTCACAAGATTAGTAAGAGAAACTCCTAGAAAACGATAAGTTAAGGCATCACCTAGTTTTTTAGTGACTTCCCAATAGTATCTAGAAACCCTCTGGTACTTGATTGGCTGCAAATCCTCTGAAGCATTGGAAGCAGGAGATCATGGAAGTGGTTGCTGCCAACTCAGTAAAAAACAGCTAGGACTGTTTAAATATAAAAACCACATTCTTTACATATGGTAGTGTGAACATGTTGCCTTCTGAAAAGTAGTATATATGACATGGTTACTCCATTAGGGAACTCAAATCCAGTTTCAATGATGGCACCATATATGCATTGGCTATCGAACTCTCTCAAAGTGAAAGCACAAATACTAAGTGAGATCACAATATTTTTGCTCCCAAGCCAATTCATTTTATTTCAAACGTTTCCTTTATTTTACATTACCAAAAGTTACAGATTTACAATGTTAATGTTTTCATTCCCATAGATATTCATAGAATCCTAGAACACTAGAACTGGAAGGGACCTTGAGAGGTCATCGAGTCCAGTCCCCTGCCCTCATGGCAGGACCAAGCATTGTCTAGATCAGAGCTACTCAACGTGTGGCCCGTGGGCTGCATGTGGTCCGTTGCCTGTGGCATAGTTTGGGTTTGTGTGGGGCTCAACACGTAGGTGGGAGCCAAACCAAAAAAGTAGTCAATATAGTGGTCTTGTGTTGAGAAGTGTGTTAGTAGTTAAGTTCCTGGACTGTCATTGCTCATTACAAGTGCTGTCATATGGGTGGAAATGGGGTAAATGTTGCATTTTATTACTGTCGGCAGAACTGACTTACATGGGGCCTGTGTGTTGTGTAGTCTTGCCTTAATCTTTGCATTCATGCCCATCAGTGTGAAAGAAGCTATTCGCATAGATATTTGCATGTACATGCAACCACACTTAAGTTGCGGCCGTCGGCATGTGCTGTGAGTGTCACTGTGGCCTCCAAAGTTGAGGAGCCCGGATCTAGATCATCCATGATCTTAGTCTGCAACTTCCTCTGGACAGTAAGCATCACCCTGGAGAGTGCCTCGTATGATAAATGGCAGGGCCATGAGGAAAGGGATGTGTAACCTCCGCAGGTCTGTGTGTCCAGGCTGGTGTTCTTAGCGATCTCTGCTAAGTATGAAAATCTAAATACCAGTGTCAGGATCCAGGTGCGTGAATTCCCTCTGAGAATTTTCTGATAAGGCTGAGACATCAGCAGGCAGCACAGTCGCTTGGCCAAGTTGCTGCAGGAAATGATGAAGCAGCATTCTAATCTCAGTGGTGGGAGCACTGAGCATCATTCGAATCCGTCTGTGAGGCAATGGCTGGGTGCAATAGATCAGCACGCTCACTGAAATATGCAAAACCACAATGAATAACTGAGCATTTTACTAGTGGAAATTGTAATCCAAGTCGTGATTTATAATAATGACTGATGGTTATTTTATCAGCAGCTATAGGCCCCTCCCTTGACTGAGCTTTGTTGGGCCTGCTCTTGTCCTTAACAACAATTAGTTTTAAGCAGTAACTTAGGGTTACTCCTTAAATGCAGCTTCGAGGGCACCCAAAAATTTGGGGCACCTCTGGGTCTTAATGCCCACGGCTTCCTAGCCCTGTTCTCTGGCTCCTGCAGCTGGTGAGTTGTCTTCTGGAGATGAGCTAGTTAACTTACAAGTGAAATAGCCTAGCAAGCCTATTGAACCTGTGAAAGTGTCATTCATGTGGTAATGAAGCCAATTAAGAGCTATATACAATCAAATTCTGAATTTACTGATAGCTACGGGATCTTATTTAAAATTTGCATTAAAAGTATTAGTGTGTTACTGAAGATTATATAATCCTCTCTTGCAAAATCATCCGCTTGCCCAGGTACAGTCAGGCAGGGGTAACAGTACAGCAGTACTGCATAGGGCCCCGCACAGTCGAAGGACGGGCCTGCTGGTTGGCATGTGAAAAGAATGGCAGCTCCCCAGATTCCCACTACAAGCCGAAGGAAACCCATGACAAGAGTCCCACAGCTCTGTGAGGAGACTCCTGGTCTCTCATGCGTTTCAGATTGTTAACTACAGTCTTGAGACAACATGTGAGCCGCAGCTTTGTTGCATCAGTGGTAAAATAATGGCAGAGTCTTGATAAAGCAGGAAAAGCCAAGCCAAGACTTTATTCTTTCCTAACTTCATTGCTCTCAGGCAAGGCAGAAGATCTGGCGAGGACACACAAGATGTAACCCCATTCATTGCTCTGGGGCCCCTCTACATGCAAGGTTGCAACCAAAATGCATACGCAGGATTTAGCTCCAACTTTGGCTATTTCTTTGCGTCACTGATCTGCAGGTGGCATCTGATACCATGATTCCCAAGCTGATCTGTGGGAGGCTGCCACTGTTAATAGCCTATCCAGGGGCTGCATCATTTTCCATCACACCAGGAATGCACATCCATCCCCCATGGGCAAGAATTGATGATTTTGGAGGTTTTGGATGGGTTTGTGTGAGGACCATGTGACTCTACCCTCCACCACCCTTCCACTTAGTGGCTGTACATGCAAACTCTGCATCCACTTGGCTGTTGAAAGGGCCAGTGTTATTCCGGTGCCTCTTCTGCACTACGACCAGCCTCTGCAGAGGGAACTGGTGAGCAGCACGTGGCTGCTCTTCTCAAGCCTGAACCCACTCCTGCTCAAAGGTGAAAGTGAGCTGGTGCACGGCGGTGCAGCATACCAGTAAGAGACTGGCCACCTGAATGCTGCATGGCCTCAGGGCACACACACTCCAGCCCCGGCACTCGGGTGGCTTGGCAGCATGGTCCCCATCACTTCGGCCAGCCCCAGGGACCTGGTGGCTTGGCAGCATGGTCCCCATCACTTCGGCCAGCCCCAGGGACCTGGTGGCTTGGAAGCATGGTCCCCATCACTTCGGCCAGCCCCAGGGACCTGGTGGCTTGGCAGCATGGTCCCCGATGCTCTGGCTACCTCTGGGGTCCTGGCAGCGCTGCAGTCCCCTGGACTCTGGTCACCTATGGGATTTGGTGGCTGGGCAGCGCGGTCCCCAATGCTCTGGGGATGCAGTGGCTGGGCAACGCATCCTCGCCATTGCAGTTAGCCCCGGTGCTCAGGCATCTGGATAGCACAGACACTGATGCCTTGTCTAGACCCAGGGATCCAGTGGCTGGATGGCACAGTGGCCACACTCTGAGCCTCGAGCTTGTCACCCCAGCTCCTGCCCTGAGCCTGCCACCCCAACACTCCTGCTCTGATTACCCCACCCTTCCTAGGACTCCTGCACCCTCCAAAGCCCCTGCTCTGAGCTCCCTCACACTCCAACCCCATGCCCTGAGCCCTCGCACTCCAGCCTGTGCTGGAATTTCGTACAGGCTCTGTCCTATTGCAACCCCACTCCCTGTCCTGGCTCCGCAATGGAGATGTGTGGGATAGGACAGTACCGGTGAAACATGTGAGTTACTCTCACCCGTGCTTCTGCTTGAGTGTGATAAACTAGCCCAGCGGCGGCTCAGAATGATAGGACAGGATACTTGGCTGTCACAATGTGTGGTACTTGCCTCCTGATGCCAGCCCAACTGGCATTATTTTAATACAAAGAACATTTTGCTTAGTTTAAGCTGTTTCTTGCTTAGTGAAAAGAAAATGAATCCGGATGGGTTTGGGGCTGGTTTCAGCCATCGTACAGCCGTCTATGCAAAGACCAATGTCTCTGGAAGTGAAGAATTGTTTAAAAAAAGAGTTAAAGGCAAGACTTAGTCCAAGAAATCACACACTGCTGCCCCGCTTTGCTCTTTGTATAGGCCAAGTAGGGATGATGGATATTTTTTAGAGAAAATAATAGTATTTGAGAGGAGGAGGAGGTGAAAACTGGGAGATGGGATCTTTAGGGTTTGTCTCCCTAGAGCTTAGAGCAGGGCTACTCAACTTTGTAAACCCCGGGGGCCACAATGATGCTCACAGCATGTGCTGAGGGCTGCAACTTAAGAGTGGTTGTATGTACATGCAAATATCTATTCAAATAGCTTCTTTCACACTGACAGGCATGAATGCAAAGATTAAGGCAAGACGACACAACACACAGGCCCCATGTAAGTCAGTTCTGCCGATAGTAATAAAATGCAATAGTTACCTGATTTCCACTCGTACGACAGCACTTGTAATGAGCAATGCCAGTCCAGGAATGTAACTGCTAAACTGCATAGCAATAGAAGACCATTACGTTGACTACTTTTTTGTTTTGGCTCCCACCCTTGGGCTGTGTTAAGCTCCACGTAAACTCAAACTGCAGCACAGGCCACAGAGAGGCTGCAGGCCGCATGTGGAGTAGCCCTGGTTTAGGGTTTGGGAGACCCCAAACTACAACCCCTTGGGATGCTTGTTTTGAAACCGTGTGCTGAGGGGGATAGCTGCTACTTTTCCAGAGGAAACAATGGGACGTTGTGAAGTTTTTGTTCAGTACGCAATGGCTGGGAGACACATTACAGGCTTCAGGCTGGCAGCTACACCAGGTCTAGAAACCATAGTGCTCCCAAGGGACTGGGAGCACAGAAACCATAAACAGGAGGGTTATTTTAGGACTGATCTTAGTGAAATATGACCAAAAGATCTTGCTCTAACTGTTTTAAGACGTTCACTCCCACATTAAGGCACTGTCACCCAGCTTCAAGCCACCGTCTATAGTTAACTTACACAACCCTAGAACTAGAGATTTCTGATGTAAAACACCATTAGTGCCATCACTCTCTAGTACAACTCATAAATGATATTGTTCTCAAACAAAAATCTTCATCTTGGTCCACGTCATAGCCTTCTTTTGTCTAACATGACTTAGAGATGGCTATTTTCATCATCAAAATGTTTGGTAACTTTCTCAGACACACTGAGCATTTACATCATAATGCCCAGAGTGGTATAAAAATCACTGTATGTTGCACCAACAGTTCTCAGAATCCTAATGACAGACTAGTAGAATGGGGACAAAACTGGAAAAAAACAAGTGGGCCTGTAGCACTTTAGAGCCTAACAAAAATATAGAGGACCACTGATTGTTTTGGTTTTTTAAAAACATTTTAAGTTACAGACTAACACAGCTTACCCCTTGGAGACTAGTAGAATGGGAGTAAACCCAGCTATATTTTTCTAGTGTTTTTTTTTTTTTTTATACTTTCATGAGTTGGAAAAGAACATAACCTTCTGGAACAAGCCATAGATTTTCCCACGAAAAGGGCAGGTTTGCTTGTGAAAATTGGCTTGGGGGAGGGAGGGTGGAAGGAAAGTGCAAAATGTTTTTTTTCACAGAACAGTGCGCTCAGTGGCCACGCTGTGTGGCTCACAAGGCAGAGATGAATATCTCCCCAAAGGAGTGTTACATCGTTAAATTAAATGCATCACACAAAACGAGTTTCCAAAAGTTTAATAAATAGCGAGGTTCGTTCTTTACTGTATAAACTATAAATATACCACGCAGTCCTTATAACTTAAAATAATTTACAGGCTGAGGTAGGGGGGAGGGGAGCATGTGGGTGCGATGGTTTGTTCCATCTCAGGGTCTCACGGTTTTCCGGCTGAGCACGCACACGCAGGCAGTATTAATTCGGATAAATCTCCAGGCTGCTTGCTTGCCTTCCATTGTCAGTGCTTTGACAAAGGTGTGCGTGGTGGTGCAGTAGGAATTCCAGTGCTTAGCATCAATCCCCCGGCACCCACTGGAAACAGGCTTAGGTTCCCTGCACATGGTTTCGAAGAAGTACTGCTTGAAGACATTGTTGTTAATGTTCACCTCTCCCAGCACCGTCACCTCTTTGCCTTTGATGTCTGTTGCTGTGGTTTTGTCCCCAACCCACTTGCTGACACTGTCACAGACTGAGAATTCTCCGCGGTGCAGCACGGGATGAGCCGTCCGCTTGGTTCGGACAGTCCTGTTAAGAGAATCTCCACTTCCCAGATACTCCATGTCCTGGCCGTCCCCTACCAGTGGCGGGGGCTGTGTGCTGAACAGAACCCGAGGGGACCGGAATCGTCTCTTCCTGAAAAGCTTTGGATCCACCGTGATGTTGGCCGCTTGGCCTGAGTCTCCGTCGTCCGCCTTCTCAACGAGGCTGTGGTTTCCTGTGTGTGCAGCCGCCTTGGCAATGTGATTGGCTTTAGTCCGGTGGATATTTGGAATGGTGGGTCCTGCAGGAAACCCCCCTGGAGCATTATTCTCTGACTTTGGTGCTGCCTGTATGCCGAGCAAAAAAGCTACAATCAGAGTGTAGTACAGCATGGACATTACGCTATGCACCTAGAATGAAACAGAAACTGAGGGTTACTACGAGTGACATGCACCTGAAAGCACTTGTGCTGCTTGAGAGAGGCCCACTCGGACCTGGATGGGTATTTACTGCTCTAATGCTGCTAATGCTGGTGAATTTGCTGGCTATTCAGCATTGCAGTGCAGATCATGCAGCTCTCATCAGCTATTCATGTGGGTCCCAGATGTTCTTCTAGAAAAACTTTCAAACAGCATTAATGTGCTTAATAAAGTAGGAATACAAGGAAATAATGGCTGGATTATAATGAATTCCTTTCATATTTGTTATCAGAACATTGTATATGAAGCACCTGTTTGGGGTTATTAATGTGGAGACTTAGGGTGTTCTCTGGAGTAGAAATCTCCTTTGATATTTTTCTCAGGCTCCTTGACAATAGCTACTGCTGCTTGGGAGCCACTGTGGCTACAGACCTGGGATTTATGGGTAGAGAAATGCCCTCCTTTGTTCTGAAAACCAGGAGCAAGTACAGGTTCCACAGACAACGCCTAGAGAAACAAGTTTGTTGCTCTGCAACCTGGAGAATACTAGGGATGTTAAATATCGGTTAATTGAATAGTCGATTAACCTCCATGAATTCTTATCGGTTACTCGACTATTTTATAGTCCTTGGGCAGCCCCTGTCTGGGATGAAGGGGTCTGTGCTCCCAGACCCGGCGTGAGTTGGAACTGAGCTGGCTGCCTGCCCGCACGGCTGCTAATACACTTTAAATGCAGAGCCACACTGGGGTAAGTCCAGGACCCAGTGTGAGCTGGGCTGCTGGCCAGCCTGCTAAAAAATGTACTGGCAAAGGGTGGGGGGAAATGCACATAATCTATAACATTAACCGATAAGCTTCTGCTTGTCAGTTAATCGACTCCACTATTGCATCCCTAGAGAATTTGTACATCTGCTTGGGTGTTGAAAAATGTAAAATCAGTTTCTAAAGATTCTCCAAGAATAACATTATACCACAAGTTCGGTGACAGTGAAAGCTGCATTAGGGAATCCAGACAAGTGTTAGGTAATGAATCAGTACTAGACATCCTATGAATAAGAGAGACAGTCCAAACATAAGCTGAAAATGCACTTAAGGGCAGACATTCAGTTTCCCTTGTGAAGCACTAATAAGTACAGACTGGGTATAAACAGAAAAAAACTGTCAAGCCAGACTGCTCCCCTCAGTGGCTTCTTTGGCCTGACATGTTTCAGCTGGCCCTGGATTTCTCTGCATGGCTGGCAGGCACAAGCTGACTGGACAAACAGTTTCACAGGGGAAAATTCAAACTCTGCAGTTGAGCTCTGATTTCCCATACTGTTTTAATATTTTTTGGGCATGGGTCACTTGTTACTAAAGCTTCCCACTCTTTCTTCTCAGCCTTCACTAGTCAAAAATGGAGAGGATTACTAGAATACTAGTTAATATTTCATGCTACTAGTTCTCATGGACAACTCAAGAGTCTATAAGAAAACTGATGTCTGAGGTAAGAGCTGGCGAGACCTGACCAGCTGGGCCTCTGTAGGCCTGGGTGATCTGAGGGACATAAGAAGTGAGCCAAAGATGCCAAATGGAAGGAGTTACTGAAGCAGTAATGATGCTAAAGTCCCTGCAATAAGAGGAGCTAGAGAGACCAAAAGCTACTTGAGCATTTC
Source organism: Pelodiscus sinensis (assembly GCF_049634645.1). Lineage (NCBI taxonomy): Eukaryota > Metazoa > Chordata > Testudines > Trionychidae > Pelodiscus > Pelodiscus sinensis. The sequence goes on along the minus strand of NC_134737.1, from coordinate 180,330 downwards.
TCAGTGCATTGAGCAACCTGGATTAAGTGGCGATTGAATGTTGGAGAGAGGCAGGTCTTGCTGCAATGAACATGTGCCCTCATTTAGACTCGGAGCAGAATTGAGGCTGCCTTCTTCCTACATTCCGTTTGTGAGATACAGGCACCGTCTGGGCAAGGAAACAGAATCTGGAGGTGGGAGTAGAACTGTAGCCATGTGAGTCTACGAGTAACCTCCAGTTCTCCAGCTCCAAATTAAAATCAGATGGCTCACAACATCGCTAACGAATTTTCTTTTTTCAATAGAGTTGTTATTGAAAAAGGTCTGCAGAACGAAATCCAGACGTAGTTTAAACACCCCCTCAGCAGCCTCAACGAAACGTATTTACATATAGGCCCTTTGTTTATACTTTCCTTCTATAGGAAATAGAGCTTAGTGAGGCCAATAAAAGGCTGTGTTCTGCTTTTGCGTGATGCAGAATTCACTAGTCTAAATGCAGCAACATTTAAAAACTCCTTTATCTGTCTTCCTCAAGCCCTTTTCCTTTGATTACACAGTTACTAACATCATTGTACTGTGTGCTTTAAACCTACTACCACTAAATTGAAACCATCTCCGCAGCCCTCTCCCTCCCAGCTTTACAACTGCTCCATAACTCTCTTCACCAGCAGGCAGCACGGTGTGAGGTAGGAGTCACAGAACAAAGCTGTTTGTTTGGGCGGTTTTAGTAGTTATATGTTAACCCTGAGAAAGCATTTTCAAACCTGGATATTTTCTATCTGCTTACGGGACATGGAAGCTGAAGGATGAAAGCAATGTGCACTTCACCTGCAATTTCTTGAATGTGCAAAATAAATGTAAAGCCCAGGCAGGGCTTGAAGTGTGTGGAAAATGGATTTGCTTACAGAAATGGCCATTCCACAAGGTCTGCTGCTGTTCTTCCATTCACACGCTTAGTACGTACTTGATGCCTAGGTGCTGCTCTTTGAAAATGTTTACAGTGTATCTGAACTTCAGAGAGGGAAGGAGTTGCCTCTTGTAGGCATGAAATTCAGGGACATTTCTTTGCATATGTAGCCATGTGGGTCCTCACAAACAGATGTGACTTCAGAAAGGCTGAACCATCATTAGAATACAGCAATCAGTAAACATGTCTCATAAATGATGTAAGCTGCTAGAAGAAGGTGGGAGGGCTCAATGAAATTGAAAGACAACTAATCAAAATGTGTAGGGATCTGTTGAGTTAACCTGGGAGTTCCCTGCTACAGGATATTATTGGGGGAAATCACTAACAGCCGTAACAAATTTGGTGCTTACCAAATAAGAATACTAAGTGCAAGTAAACAGGCAAAAGTAAAATGATACAGTCTGTTGCTCTTCCAACTTCAGAATATAAACTGATCACTCTTTTGAGCTAAGAAAAGATCTGCTATTTTCACACCTTGCTCTGCAGTTGGCCAAGTGCATGACTTGTTTATTCTGTTACCTCTCCTCTGGTGCAGCTGGTACAGGGGGCTGGTGTACATAGATGTGGTCAGGTTCCTACTGTGCTTACCTCTGGGTGTACTGAACGGAAAGCTGCTCCCAGGCAAGGTCTCTATTGCCTCCAGACGCTGAGCTGAAATTGGATGCAGCATGCCATCAGGCAGGCCAGTGTGACTGCACAGCTAAGAGTCTCGGTGCAGCCTACTCTGGGTTCTGCTAGAGAAGAAAAGTATCCATTTCAATAATAATTCAGAAAATAAGCTTTCAAATAAGTTTTCCTTGTTGTTAGAAGAGGCTGGGGACAGGCCTGGCAAGCATCCAGCTGGAAGCTCGCTTACATGGCTCTTTGAATGATCCCCCCCCCCTTTTTTTTTTGCATTGGTTTCACAGTATAGGAGTTCTCTGCAGCACAGCAGTCTCTGACACTCTGGGCACTGGCCTTGAAGAACAGCAAAGCATGAAAGCACACGCTTCGCTTTAAGCAGGGGATGTAAAAGTTTAACTGGTGAACCGATATACCGATGCTTATCGGTTCTGATTAACGGTCAAACTCCGGTGCAGCTGGCTGCCCACAAAGCCGTGATGCCAGGAGGCTGCGGAGCCAGCGAGGATGGCAGTGCTAGGCAGCCAAGGGTGCCATTTCGGGAGAGCAGGGAAGGCAGCAGCCATGCATCCCAGGACATGGCTTGCTGTTCTTCCTGTTGCCTGGGCTATCCGGAGGCAAGGGGAAAGCACGTGGATGCCGTGCCTGCCTGACGGCAGGAGGCAGAGGAGTAAATCACGGAATCCAACTACTTTCCCCTTGCTCCCTGAGAGGGCAGCGGGAAGGACAGCAAGCCACGTTCTAGTCCTCATGGCTGCTGCCTCCCTGCACTCCCAAAACGGCACCTTTGCAGGCAGCCTGCAAGGCTGCCAGCCCGCTGGCCTTGTTTAACCATGTAACCCATTTAATTTTAATTGGTTACACGATTACTGTTCTTTATGAGTTTTCACATCCCCACTTTAAGCACATGAATGCAACTGAAGCCAATGGAAAGTAAATTTTGGCCTGTTTAACATTCTAGGTGGCTAATTGTGCCAACCTCCCTCAGACTAAGTATGTCCGTGCTTTGTAAGCTGTCCATTCGGTGTCTGTGTGATGAGTAAAGGTGGCAGACTGGAGCCCCGCCAGCGTGAGCCTATCCCGTGGGAGGATTATTTGCCTGGCACCAGGGCACAAAAGAAGCATTAGAATTTTTTAATGAGGTTATTTTGAAACTGAAATGTCATAGGACAAATTCCTAGGCTCAAACTGTGCTTTTGGCTGCACCTGCAGAATCCCAAATTCTCATTCACGGGAACTGCACATCAGGAAGTGAAGCTGTGGGATTTTGGTGACAGTAAAGGCAAACTTATTGCTTTTAATAGTTTAACTGACATTTCCCAAAGCATTTTAACAGGGGCCTGCACTAACTAAACCTGGGAGCAGGTAGGACAGCATCATGGTCTGCTGGAGCTTTTTGATTTGGCATAGCACGGACCTTGCATCACTTGGATAGGATGTTAGGGGCTCTGTCCAAATTCAGTACTGTCTGTAGATGACGATCCATAGTCTATAGTATGGAGTTCTATAGAGAACATTTCAGAATAAGTCAAGTTACAATTACATGACTGTCAAGTTACATCAAACCCTGAAAACAAACTCTTCGTGCCGTAGAACTGAGCACACTATATTTTGGTAAGACTGTATTAGTAAAATAGAAACCCTTTCCATGTAGCCTGTCACTTTAGCAACACTAATGATAGTTATAATATACATGCTACTGCCAAAAATAATCCAACAATTTTTCCAACTGTTGTGCCACACTAAGAAAACACCGTCTCCATTCCAACTGGCTGCTTATTTAACCACAAGAAAAAGTTTCATCTCAGCAATTTTTTTTCAAAGTTCTTTTACTCCATTCTTCCCGGATTTACCATTATGGCTGAATCCAGTAAATGATGCAGTGTCATTCATTGAAGACCGGTCTTAGCCACTTTTTCATTGTACATGCAGAGCATGTCTAGACTACAGAAAAAAGTGTCCTTTTTAAAAAAACAAAAACAAAAAACACCTTCCCCTGCGTCTAGATTGCCCCCGAGTTCTTTCGAAATTAAATGGAAAGAACACGGCGGTTTTTTCGACCGCGGTAAACCTCATTTTAAGAGGAAGAACACCTTTTTTCAAAAAAAGGCGTTCTTGAATGCAAACAGAGCTTTTTTCGAAAGGGAGCATCCAGATTGCCTGCGTGCTCTCTTTCGAAAAAGCGGCTCGCTTTTTCAAAAGAAGTGGTTGCAGTCTAGACGCTCTCTTTCGAAAGAGGCTTGTAGTCTAGAGGTAGCCCCAGAGTTGAACAGAAGCTAAGCTTTCTTCAGAACTTGTCAGTTTAGATTTTTTTTTCTTTTTTTTAAACTTTCTAGTTTAAGCCCCTTCAAACAAACATTTTAGATGGAATCACAAAATATACATTTCCCTTCTTTCAGGATCCTGTCTTTACTTGTGCACTAATTAAAAAAGTAGTACATTATAAACCTAGTTTCCCATGGTAATCTACAGAGAAACAGAACACTTGACAACTTAAAAAGCAAAACAAAAAACTTCAGACAAATGTTTCCTGGAAAAGGCACCAACCTAGACTTAAGTAACTTTTTCTGATATTGTGTCACATGTTAATTCCTGACTTGCCCATCGTACAATAAAGGCAAACTAGGGGGCGGGAGGGAGAACATGAAATTAGCCGTTTCCCAACAAGGATCTATATATTCTAGAAATGATGATCTACATTAAACAACGCAGAAGGAGACTCTAATGTCACTTGAGAGACCCTAAGCAATGAATGCGGGCAAAGCAAACCCTAACCTGCAATACATATAACAAAGGAACTCAGCTCTGTTTTTCTTCTACTGATAGACATCTAATCTTATGTGCTTTAGGATCTGCTGACGAAAAGAACAAAAGGATGCACTGCCTGGATGGTGGTTTTTCAGTACTTTAAATCTCTGAAATGAATGGCCTTGTGTCTTCTCCAAGATGAATACCAGTGGTTAACATATCGCCAAAACCTTTTCTTTTCTTTGTTATGCTAAAAATGCAAAGATCCTGTATCTATTGATTTAAATACACATCTAGGAAATTGTTGTGTAGGATTATTCTATACCATCTGAAGAATCAGTAGGTACCCTTTAAGCACATACACAAAGGGATTGACGTTTTTTCAGGAATTTATGGAATTGACAGTAATATCTGTTCAAATGACAACTAAATATTGTCAGCTCTGCTTTTTGCTAGAAATATGAGAAATGAAGGACATAAAAAGGAAATTCATCTTTTGTTTGATCTCTAAGTCAAACCCTTTCTGAAAATTGCAGAGCCCTACCAAAGGGGAAACGATGGATACTCCAGCAATGTCAAATGAATTCTGCTTCGTGGTTATAGAAACCCATCGCTCTGCTAAGACAAAATACAGCACTGCAAATTTGATATTCTCTACCCCTTCTGCCTAGGAAATCTGACACTCCTCTAATATTGTTTGATTTAAACCCTCTAAAAGAGAAAGTTTGGAATTTTATTGGTTTCAACCTCAGCTCTTTAGTGTCTGTTTGCTGGCATCCAGCACAATTTCACAAATATAAAAACTTGACTCAGGGCACCATATACTAATGCCCGTTGTGGCTATGCTGGGAACTAGAGGAGTTTTGTCAGCTTCAAATCAGAATTCCTCTTCCCAGAGAATTTCCTTTATGTTTATCAGTCCTAGTATTGCATTTCATAATATTTTTCTGTATAATTGTAACTGCCAGACTCTATGAACTCAGTTTGTATCACAAAATTATATTCTATATACTTGGTGGGAACTGCCAAACCAACCAAGCGGTTGGATATAATGAAGACTGGATTTCATGGGTAGTTTTAGATTTATGCTTAAAGTGGATTCACCTAGCTCTTTCATTAACTCAGTAGCAAAGGTCAGGGGAGATGAAAACCTGGAATCCCAAAAGTACTTGATACACATATAATTATGTTTCAGAAAGTTCACAATCTTCTAGTGTTTCTTATTTCTGGTTCCATTTGACCATGACATCATGAACAAAGGACAACTTCCCAGCAGGGCAATTCACTCTGGGGCTAACAAGAGCCCCACAGTACTCCCATCTGTCAAGGGACTTGGATAATTTTGAGTAAGAGAATCCCTGAAATTAAGAGCAGGTTCTTTTTTCCCCACATCTATAGAATGAAGGAAACCAACTGCTTTCTCCTTTACCACTACCCTAGTGCTACTTTGATATGTTAGACTGAAAGGGACGTGAATTCCAACAATTCATTTCCCAACAAATTGCAGTCTCTCCCTACAGGCTGCCTTGTTTGAATTCTAGCTGGTGCTTAGCGCTCGGTCACCCATTTTTGAAAGCAAGAGTGTCTTCCTGTCCTTTAAAATATCATACCACCCCAAAACAAGTCATATTGGGAGGCCAGGGTAAATGATTTGATCTCAGGACAAGGGCTGTTAGAAGTTTAGGCTGTTACTATGTACAATACAATTCCCTTCTGTATTAATCCACTGTCACTCAGAAGTTAAGTAATCATGATCTGTTAATTAGATTATAAATGTTACAGTCCAGTCTCTCTTATTGCCTTAATGTATCCCACTTTATCAGCTGCTCTCCCAATTTTCCAAATCCAATTTATTCATTGATCAATCACATGTATCGGTTAAATAATGTTGAGCCGCATGCTTGAAAAATATTAGAAGTCTATTAATGATTTAACCCTGAGTATGCAAAAGGAGGATTCTGATAGCATTCCCCATTTATTACATGGTAGCTGGAAAAAGAGCCTCTTTATTCACAGCTTCTTTAAAAAATGTAACTTTTTTCACTTGTTTGAAGTTACTCCTGAATTACTGTGGTGTGAGGAGATCTGAATCAGGCCCCCAACTTTTCAGGCAAATGAAAGTCATTGGTAATGTATATAAAGAAGCCTCTCCAGTCATGAGCAAGAAGCTACAGGAGCAGGAGATGTGCCTTCGGATCCAAACACGTACAAGCACAAATCACAGTCCAGTTAGCTTTTGTAGAACTGTCTATATGATTTTCCTATTGATTACTACTAATTCTTGCTAAAGAATGAATTTTGAGAAAAATACCTTTTCTGTTAGACTGCGAGGGTGTGTCTATACAGCAGGGCTAAAGCTGAGAGAACCTACGCAACTTGAGCTATGTCCATTGCGTAGCTTAAGTCAAAATAGCTTATTCTGGCTTTTGGTGCTGTCGACACAGGAAGTCCAAGAAAGAGCACTCTTCCTATGACTTCCCTTACTCCTTGTACAATGAGGGTTAAAGGAATCGGAGTAGGAAGTTCTCCAGCTCGACATTATTTCAGCATTATGTCAGAATAACTGCTTGCAGTGTAGATGAGGACTTTATTTCAGAATAACATTGGTTATTTTGAAATAGAATACTAGAACTGGAAGGGACCTTGAGAGATCATCAAGTCCAGTCCCTGGCCCTCATGGTGGGACCAAGCACGGTCTATGTCTTCATCTTCCCTGAGAGGTGTCTGTCTAACCTGCTCTTAAATATCTCCAGTGATGGAGATTCCACAACCCCCTAGGCAATTTATCCCAGTGTTTAATCATCCTGACAGCTAGGAAGTTTTTCCTAATGTCCAACTTCAACCTCCCTTGCTGAAGTTTAAACCCATTGCTGCTTGTCCTGTCCTCAGAGGCCAAGGAGAACAAATTCCCACCCACCCCCCGAGATACCCTTTTAAATACCTTAAAACTGCTGCTATGTCCCCTCTCAGTCTTCTCTTTTCTAAACTAAACAAGCCCAGTTCCTTCAGCCTTCCCTCAGAACTCATGTTCTCTAGACCTTAAATCATTTTTGTTGCTCTTCTTTTGACCTTCTCCAAATCTTTCTTGAAATGTGGTGCCCAGAACTGGACACAATACTCCAAGTGAGGCCTGATCAGTGCAGAGTAGAGTGGAAGAATGACTTCTCATGTCTTGCTCACAACACACCTGTTAATGCATCCCACAATCATGTTTGCTTTCTTTGCAACAGCATCACACTGCTGACTCATAGTGGACCACAAGTTGAATATGACCCCTAGATCTGTTCCTGCAGGACTCCTTCCTAGATAGTCGCTTTCTGTTCTGTGTGGGCGAAATGGCGTGTGCCTTCCTAAGTGGAGCACTTTGCATTTGTCCTTATTAAACTTCATCCTGTTTACCTCAAACCATTTCTCCAGTTTGTCCAAACCATTTTTGAATTGACCCTGTCCTCCAAAGTACTTGGAATCCCTCCCAGCTTGGTATCATCTGCAAACTTAATAAGCGTACTCTCTGTGCTATCATAACATAACACTGCTGTGTAGACCTAGCCTCAGATATAGCCACTAAAATGTGCTGTAAGTATTAACAGCTCATAATTCCCATCATGCCTGGTTGGAATGAATTCTTTTACATTGATTTTTCCTTGAGGACTGCCATATTCCACTTTTCCTTTGAGGTTTCACCCCTTATGTTATGCAGCTTTGTAAAGAAGATGATTTCATTGCTTTGTCATAGCCCATAATGCAAGACACGGAAGATCAGAAAACTATATAAAAATTTGGTTGTCGTTGATAATTAAAGCCACATTAGTTTATACAAGGACAACTGTGAAACGCTCACATATTTGGTGGCATGCTACTAAACTCGTGGGAGTCACACCTGTGCAGAAAAGGCGGTTGATGTTGGAACTGAAGAAGGAGGATCTCCCAAATGCTTCTGCAGAACCTTCTGACTTGCTGTCCATAAGTGCCAAAGTGAGTCTCTTCTGCTTCTAATTAGACTTCATTTTCCACCTGGAGTCTTGAGTTCTTGTCACACAATTTTGTGAATGGAAATTACACACTTTTTTTTTTCCCTCAACTGGAAGAGACTTTCTTTTATATAGCAACATCTGATCATTTTCTTCACACGTGTTATTTTAAGGCTGTTCGCACCTCCAGGAACATCCCTCAGAACAGAACTGGTTTAGGACTACTAAAGTTCTGAAACATCTAAACTACTCAGTTTTTCCACCTACAAACTACTTCGATATGCATTTCCATCACATTAACTGTAGAACAGGTGCCTCGTGTTGTGTGGTCTACTGTTGTGCAAAAAAATTCTGCTGGTGAAACCAGACAAAAGCCACATTTTTATGGGGTCATAATAAATTCTCTAGAACCTTTCAGGGGTGCATCTGGGATACTCTGGAGGGGTAAGTAAAGAGGAAAAAAGTTTTTGAGCTCCAATTGTACCAGCTCCAGTTGTACCAGCTTTAGTGGTGCCATGGTTAGGGTTGCCAGAACCTTTTCATGCTAAATCCTATTTTTGACCCATTGAGGGGAAATTGGGTGACAGATTAGTAATGACAAAGCCAATATACCATATGTATGCTCTGTTATCTGCCCAGTTCTTAACTGCATATTGTGGTTCTCTGAATACTAACACAGTCCAGCTACAAATGTAATAATTGTACTGGATGAGAGAAAAATGTACATTACATAGATCATATTATGGGGAAAATAAGACTCCAGAATAAGAACTTGCTTTTTTTTGCTGAAGTCCTTCAATCTCAGCCTCCCCCCCCACCCCCCAAAAAAAAAGTGTCCAAGGCATGTTTGCGGCTTCTTATTACTGCAGTATTTTCCAAGTACTGTGGCATGGCATTGAAATGGAACTGACTTGCAGCTCTGTGTGTGTCGGGGAAGAATTCTCTCCGATCATAGGAGACCACTTAGGCCCTTTGGCCCTCTTACACGTATCACCGTACAGTATCTAACCTTGATATGTGCTGAGAAATGTCATTAAAGTCCATTGGGACGACTAATGTGAGCACACCACCAGGAACAAGGAACGTTTTTATCTCGGGCTCTTTTCTGGTGCAGATGTGTTGGTAAAGAAACCAGAATGAAGTGTGCATATTGTCACAGCCATGCAGTAAAGCCAGAACTCCTGCATTGCAAGGGGAAATATAACTAGCCTCACAATCACAGGTAACAGTGCAATTCCATTCCAAACACTAAACACCTATCCACATTGGTTATGTCCCAGTCCTGTGCAAGGCACCAGTTGGAATGCTTAGCTTTGCTGTTTCTGAAACAATACTTTAAGGAGGATACCATATTTTTGGGCTGGGCAAAACCAAATAAATTCCTAATTAAAAACACAAGGGTTATGTCTGCGCTCACGGCTTCTTGTGCGAGTAATATGCAAATGAGGCTGTGTGGAATATCAGAGCCTCATTTGCATACCTGATGAGCCACCATTTTTTTCAGAAGAGGCTCCTGCACAAGAAGGAGAGTCGACACTGCCCTTCCTTGCACAAGAAAAACCCTCTTGCGCGATGCCGTTACACCTATTACTTGACAGGAAGTGCGGCATTGCGCAAGAGGGTTTTTCTTGTGCAAGAGGGGGCAGTGTCGACGCTCCTTCTTGCGCAAGAGCCTCTTCTGAAAAAAATGGTGGCTCATTAGGTATGCACATGAGGCTTGGCGGTATTCCATGCTTACCCTCATTTGCATATTTCTCGCGCAAGAAGCCACGACTGTAGACCTAGCCAAGTGGGTTAAGCAAAGTTTGCCTGAATTTGGATGTAAAGGGAAGAAGGGAGCTGGATTAATGATCCATCCTGGTGCCTACTACCCTCTCCCCCAGCATCCAACAACATGTATTGGATTGTTGCTAGTAATTCTGGCAGTGGGCTCCATCGTGGTAGAGCCAGGCGGCAACCAGAGGGGAGCCATGTAGACGGCTCCTTTGTGTGCAGAAACGGAGCCTCATTAATTATGCAAATGAGGCATGGTGCTATTCCACACTTCATCTCATTTGCATATGTTTTTGCACAAGAGGCTATAATGTAGACATAGCCTAATGCTATTTCTCTTGTAAGAAAAAGGAAAATTCCCACTTTCTTCTCAGACAGGGTAGTTTGGCCCCCTCCAGCCATAAAACCAACTTATTACATTCCCCGGTCCACCCATGTTTTGCTTATTATGACCAACACCACTTAGAACTGCTTTAAAATGTGCATCTCAGATCTCCTCCTCTCGCTGGTGGCTCTGTCTCCATCAGTGATGGGAGGACGGCCACAACCATGCTCATCCCCAAGGCAATGACTGTAACAATGGGAGTAAGTGACAGTGATACAATGTGACTGCAACCAGTGACAAGCTGGAAGGTTTGGGGAGGCTTGGGACCATGCTAAGGAGGGCCACATAGTGACTGGATCTTACACTTATTTCTTAGACAGTTATGTCTAGTATGGGGTGGCCAAAGTTACCGATCTGCCAGGCCACATATAATGGCCTTCAGAAGTGGGAGAACTGCAAGACATGCACTACCTGCTCTGTGAGATGGTGCCTGCTGGGGCACAGAGAGCCCCAGTCCCATCGCCTCTCTCCAGAACACAAGCCCCAAGTTCCCCTCCACCTAGCCTGGCAGGGGGGAAGGCACTGAGAGCCACGACTTAACTGCAAAGGAGCCACATGCGACTCACTAGCTGCCATTTGGCTACTCCCGCTCTAGTGCAAGTATTACAGTGCCTGCTGGATACTACTACTGTCCAGCCATGCATATGCAGCTCCTCCAGTCCTGTGATGCTCCACGAAGTGCTTCCGTGGGAAGGTGATGCCTTTGGGAATAATACACTGCAAGATCATTCTGCACAGCAGTAGGGGGGTGGGCAGCTGGTCTGCGTTAGGTTCAAATGTAGCCCAGAGAGTGATGATCAAACAGACATTCCCTACTAGTAGCTAGATGAGCAGTGAAGCGAGTCCCTGTCTGGTTCACAGGAAAGGCCATGCTGGAAATCTCATTGTACTCAGTGCTTGTTCAAACGCTGGCTGAGGAATTCTAGTGGGAGAGTGTACAGATGTGACAGTACCCTGCCCAGGAGAAGACTTGACCAAAGTTGGCACCTCTCTCAAACTGAACAGCAAAATGAGAAATGTTGATTGTGGCAATTTTAAAAGTTCTTCACCCCTGAAACCACTAAACTATGAGAGACAAACAGAAGCAGACTCTGCTCCCAATATATTTTTGGGTGTTTTGGGGACTGGTCTCTCTCTGGTTTCTCCCACTCTGGAGCATATGTTCATGAGGGTTTCTAATCACCAAAGGCCGTCTAGAGAACTGTGATTTCCTTTTAGTAACACCACATGACCTTCAGAATGCTGCCCCGGTTAAGGGTTGCTAACAGGAGAGCTGTCACTCTGACAAACCTAAGTGTTAGGAGGGTGATAAAAGCACAAAAAGTTGCCCTGACAGAAGAGATAAAATTATGTCATATAGATAACTAAGACAAAATGGCTTACACAGAACAAATGTTACTAAAATTAGCCATGTCAGGCTAACCGTGACAAGGCGTCTTTAAACATGGTGACGGTCATGGGACTGGTGGGAAGTTTCTTTGAAAATAAATGGTAGGACAGAAGATCAGAGTGATTGTGTGTAGGCTTTAGACAGGAGGACTATAACTCCCAGTAAGCCAATGGACTCCACTGGCTATGTCTACACTGCCCCCTTTGTGTGCAAAAAATATGCAAACGAGGCAAAGTGTGGAATATCACTGCACCTAATTTGCATAATTGAGTGGCTGCTTTTTGCGCAAGAGCTGTTTTTCCAAAAAAAAAAATGCGGAAGAACAGCGCTTGCATGAGGGGTTTTTTGCACAAAAAGGAGCCGTGTAGACATAGGCCAAGGGTAGAAAGCTGGGAGGATGCAGTAGCCAAAGGTGCCCAAAATTCTGGCTGCAAACATTAGATGAGCATGAAGTTGTATAATGCTGATTATCACCTACTAGCCACAACTCAAGCCCAAGCTACTGACTGACGCATGGTGACTAGCCAGGAATCTCAGTGCAGGCTCCAGTCAGTGTCAAAGTCCTTTATTGGGCGTCTGTGTTTCCTAAACCCCAACTCGCTGGCAGAAAGAGGCTAATCCTCCCACAGAGGCCTCTGGCCCCGACTGACGGGAAAAACCACAGCTGAGGATTCGGGAGTGAGATTGGCTCCAGGAATGTGAGGCTTTCCTGTTCAGGGTGGATGGCACGTGAGACTAAGGGACAGGGCTTCCATGCAGCTCCCATTCTAGGCACAGGAATAGCATCAGAATGCCCATAGGGGACTAGTGGGGAAGGGCTCCAGCCCCTGAACTCGCTCACAGCAGTGGCATAAGCAGAGCAAGGTGGCCCCCAGCGGCTTTTGCTCTCCTGGCCATGCAGCTCCCCAGGGCTCTCTCGAGAGGTGGGGAGAGGGGGCACATGGGCGAGATGGAGCAGGGATAGAAACATAGAACACTAGGACTGGAAGGGACCTCGAGTCATGGAGTCAGCACCATCGAGACCATCCCTGACAGGTGTCTGTCCAACCTGCTCTGAAATATCTCCACAGATGGGGATTCCACAACCTCCCTGGGCAATTTATTCCCGTGTTTAACCAACCTGACAGTTAGGAACTTTTTCCTAATGTCCAACCTAAACCTCCCTTGCTGCAGTTTAAGCCCATTGCTTCTTGTTCTATCCTCAGAGGCAAGGAAGGACAAGTTTTCTCCCTCCTCCTTGTGACATCCTTTTAGATACCTGAAAACTGCTATCATGTCCCCTCTCAGTCTTCTCCTTTCCAGACTAAACAAACCCAATTCTTTCTGCCTTCCCTCATAGGTCATGTTCTCTAGACCTTTAATCATTCTTGTTGCTCTTCTCTGGACCCTCTCCAATTTCTCCACATCCTTCTTGAAACATGGAGCCCAGAACTGGACACAATACTCCAACTGAGGCCTAACCAGCACAGAGTAGAGCGGAAGAATGACTTCTTGTGTCTTGCTCACAACACTCCTGTTAATGCATCCCAGAATCATGTTTGCCTTTTTTGCAACAACATCACACTGCTGACTCATATTTAGCTTGTGGTCCACTATAACCCCTAGGTCCCTTTCTGCCGTAAGGGATATGGCAAGGTGGAGCCTGGCACATAGGGGGGTTACCCCAGTCAGAAGGGGGTCACATGGTTGTTGCCGCCTCTTTTCTCCCGCCGAGTCTTCTGTGACTGGTCGCCTCTGGCTGAAACCTCTGTTCTGCAATAACAGTGTGGAACCAGGTCTCCCTGGTCTGAGGTTAATGCTTCAACCCCCGGGCTATTGGGTATTGTGGGGTGGAGGTCTCTCAATCTCTCCAGCTGAAGCTGTTCAAACTTGTATAAATAATATTAGTTGGAGCAGGGGGACTCAGAACCTGATTTTCTTCCCCCAAGCCTGTCAGCCCAGGGAGTGCTCTAGCCATCAGGCTCTGGAGCAGTTGTCTCCGACTCAGTGATTATTTGAGTTTATGTGAGATGGGAGAGGGGAGAAAGAAGCACAATCTTCAGCTCCTCCTGTTACATCTTCTGGTGAACTGAGATTGAAAATTGCTTTTGTGCGACGCTATCCAGTGAATGTTTGCCAAAGTGTGACTAGCTTCACGTTGAACAAAATGCATTTTTGGCAAGTAAGTTATTTGTCTGAGAGATTTTGCACAGCTCTACAAATAAGTCCTGATCAGAATCTCTGGGGCAAACAGATTCCATCGTTGGAAGATTTCTTGAAAACTTGATTTCAAACATTCTTCAAGCACACACAGCTTCCAGGAAATGCTGACATAATCCTCATGGTATTTCATTATTTTTTTGTTTCAATTCTTCATTCTCCATTCACTGTCCAAACAAGGAATTTTATCTGCTTTTACATTTTGTACAAAGCACAGACGTTTTTCAACAGGTTGGGAATTCTATTCTATGTTAACATTATCACATAAGAACAGCCATACTGGGTCAGACCTAAGGCCCATCTCGTCCATCATCCTGTCTGCCCATAGTGGCCAGCACCAGGTGCCCCAGAGGGAATGAATGGAACAGGAAACCATCAAGTGATCCATCCTCTGTTTCCCATTCCCACCTTCTGACAGACAGAGATTAGGGTCACCATCCCTGCCCATCCTGGCTAACAGCCAGCGATGGACCTAGCCTCTATGAACTTACCTAATTCTTTTTTTTTTTTTTTTTTTAAACCCTGCTATAGTCTTGGTCTTCACAACATTCTCTGGCAAGGAGTTTACAGGATGACACTGTGTGTATGAAGAAGTACTTCCTTGTGTTTGTTTTAAACCTGCAGCCTCTTCATTTCATTTGGTGACCCCTAGTTTTTGCATTATGAGGAGTAAATAGCACTTCCTTATTTACTTTCTTCACAGTAGTCAAGATTTTATAGATCTCTATCATATCCTCCTTTAGTCATCTCTTCTCCAAGCTGAATAGTCCCAGTCTTATTAACCTCTCCTCCTATAGAAGCTGTTCCACACCCCAGTCATATTTGTTGCCCTTTTCTGAACCTTTTCCAGTATCAACTAGGGATGTTAAAATGTGTGCCTTCAGGTAAATGTGTAACCACTAACATTTCTGTGGTTACGTGTTTACACATAGAGGGTGGGGAGCGGTTGCGCGGGAGCCAGTGTACACTAAGGATGTTAAAATGCCGTTAATTGACTAGTCGACTAGTCGATAGGCACTTCCGCATTCCTCCTTTGAAATGTACAAGAGCCGGCGCTGGGCCCCAGCTGGGGCACTTGGACACTGCACGCGAGGGGAATGTGGGGAGCATCTTTCTCCTTCTTAGTCGGGGGCCAGAGAGGGTTTGGTGGTTGTTTTGGGGGGGTTTTTGCTTTTCACGTGTGTGTGGCCCCCTGATGGATTTTGATGTGGGTCAGCAGCCCGTGACCCAAAAATGTTCCCCACCCCTGGTTTACACAATCACATCCCTAATGCTAACATATTTGTTTGAGAGGGGGCGACCACATCCGCACGCAGCATTCAAGATGTGGGTGTACCATGGTTTTATACTGAGGCAATAGGATATTTTCTGTCTTTTTATCTATCCCTTTCTTACTCATTGCTGACATTCTGTTTGCCTTTGTGACTGTTGCTGCACATTCAGTGGGTATGTTCAGAGAGCTAGTCACAGTGACACCAAGATATTGCTTAAGAAAATAAGAATGGCCAGACTGGGTCAGACCAAAGGTCCATCCAGCCCAGTACCCTGTCTGCCAACAGAGGCCAGTGCCAGGTGTCCCAGAGGGAGTGAATCGAATGGGTAATAAGCAAGCCACCTCTCTCCTGCTATCTATCTCCACCCTCTGACAAACAGAGGCTAGGGACACCATTCCTTACCCATCCTGGCTAATAGCCATTAATGGACTTAACCTCCATGAATTTATCTAGTTTTCTTTTAAACCCTGTTATAGTCCTAGTCTTCACAACTTCCTCAGGCAAGGAGTTCTACAGATTGACTATGTGCTGTGTGAATTTAATTTCAAAAAGGGGAATTACACAAAAATGAGGAGGTTTGTTAAACAGAAATTAAAAGGCACAGTGACTAGATGCAAATCCCTGAAAGCTGCATGGAAACTTTTTAAAGACACCATAATAGAGGCCCAACTTAAATGTATACCCCAAATTAAAAAACATAGCAAGAGACCTAAAAAAGCGTCACCGTGGCTTAACCACCATGTAAAAGAAGCAGTGAGGGACAAAAAAGTATCTTTTAAGAAGTGGAAGGCCAATCCTAGTGAGATAAATAGAAAAGAACATAAACACTGTCAAATCAAGTGTAAAATTGTAATAAGAAAAGCAAAAAAAGGTTTTGAGGAACAGCTAGCCAAAAACTCAAAAAGAAATAACAAAATGTTTTTTAAGTACATTAGAAGCAGGAAGCCTGCTAAAAAAACCTATGGGTCCCCTAGATCGAGCTATAAAAGGAGCAATCAAGGACGATAAAGCCATTGCAGAGAAACTAAATGATTTCTTTGCTTCAGTCTTCACGGCTGAGGACGTTGGGGAGATTCCTGAATCTGCACCGTCCTTTGTGGGTGATGAATCTGAGGAACTGTCCCGGATTGAAGTGTCATTAGAGGAGGTTTTGGAACAAACAGAAAAACTTAATGTTAACCAATCACCGGGACCGGATGGCATTCATCCAAGGATTCTAAAAGAACTCAAATGGGAAATTGCTGAGCTATTATCTGTGGTTTGTAACCTATCCTTTAAATCGGCTTCCGTACCTAATGACTGGAAGGTAGCCAATGTGACACCAATATTTAAAAAGGGCTCTAGAGGCGATCCTGGCAATTACAGACCGGGAAGTCTAACGTCAGTACCGGGCAAATTAGTCGAAACAATAGTAAAGAATAAAATTGTCAGGCATGTAGAAGAACATAATTTGTTGGACAAAAGTCAACATGGTTTCTGTAAAGGGAAATCCTGTCTTACTAATCTGTTAGAGTTCTTTGAAGGGGTTAACAGACATGTGGACAAGGGGGATCCAGTAGATATAGTATACTTAGATTTTCAGAAAGCCTTTGACAAGGTCCTTCACCAAAGGCTCTTGTGTAAATTACATGGCCATGGGATAAGAGGGAAGGTCCTTTCTTGGATCGAGAACTAGTTAAAAGACAGGAAACAAAGGGTAGGAATAAATGGTAAATTTTCAGAATGGAGAGGGGTAACTAGTGGTGTCCCCCAAGGGTCAGTCCTAGGACCAGTCCTTTTCAACTTATTCATAAATGATCTGGAGAAAGGGGTAAGCAGTGAGGTGGTAAAGTTTGCAGATGATACCAAACTGTTTAGGATAGTCAAGACAGAAGCAGACTGTGAGGGACTCCAAAAAGATCTCACCAAACGGAGTGATTGGCAACAAAATGGCAAATGAAATTTAATGTGGATAAGTGTAAAGTAATGCACATCGGGAAAAATAACCCCAACTATCCGTACAGTATGATGGGGGCTAATTTGGCTACGACAAATCAGGAAAGAGATCTTGGAGTTATCGTGGACAGTTCCCTGAAAACTTCCACGCAGTGTGCAGCGGTGGTCAAAAAGGCAAATAGGATGCTAGGAATTATTAGGAAAGGGATAGAAAATAAGACCCAGAATATCTTACTGCCCCTGTATAAAATTGTGGTATGCCCACATCTTGAATACTGTGTACAGATGTGGTCTCCTCACCTCAAAAAAGATATTTTGGCCTTGGAAAGGGTTCAGAAAAGGGCAACTAAAATGATTAGGGGGTTGGAACAGGTCCCATATGAAGAGAGGTTAAAGCAACTGGGACTTTTCAGTTTAGAAAAGAGGAGACGGAGGGGGGATATGATAGAGGTATATAAAATCATGAGTGGTGTGGAGAGGGCCGATAAAGAGAAGTTATTTATTAGTTCCCTAAATAGAAGAACTAGAGGACACCAATTGAAATTAATGGGGAGCAGGTTTAAAACTAATAAGCGAAAGTTCTTCTTCACACAGCGTGTAGTCAACCTGTGGAACTCCTTGCCAGAGGAGGCTGTGAAGGCTAGGACTAGAACAGAGTTTAAAGAGAAGCTAGATAATTTCATGGAGGTTAGGTCCATAAAAGGCTATTAGCCAGGGGATAAAATGGTGTCCTTGGCCTCTGTCAGAGGCTGGAGAGGGATGGCAGGAGGCAAATCGCTTGATCATTGTCTTCGGTTCACCCTCTCTGGGGTACCTGGTGCTGGCCACTGTCGGTAGACAGGATACTGGGCTAGATGGACCTTTGGTCTGACCCAGTACAGCCGTTCTTATGTTCTTATGAAGAAGAACTTCCTTTTATTTGTTGTAAACCTGCTGCCCATTACTTTCATTTGGTGTCCCCTAGTTCTTGTATTATGGGAACAAGTAAATAGCTTTTCCTTATTCACTTTCTCCACACCACCCATGATTTTATAGACCTTTGTCATATTCCCCCTTAGTCTCCTCTTTTCCAAGATGAAAAGTCCCAGTCTCTTTAATCTCTTCTCATACCCCTAATCATTTTAGTTGCCCTTCTCTGAACCTTTTCTAATGCCAGTATATCTTTCTTGGGTAGTAACAGCTAATTTAGACCCCATCAATTTATATGTATAGTTGGGATTATGTTTTGCATTGTGCATTACTTTTCATTTATGACCATTAAAGTTGTCTGCCATTTGTTGCCCAGTCACCCAGTTTTGAGTTACAATCACACTTGTTTGTATTTGGCAACTCAAAAGAGAAGAATAGATCACTAGTGAAACATCGATCAGAGTTTGCAATGTAAGCCCCTCAAAATCTGAAGCTAGATGAAGGTAATAAAAATGATGACAGAGACAATTAAATTGTATTGGAAATGGTGCAAAACTAGAGCTGTTTTCAAAGACAAAACAGATTATTTCATGAAAAGGGATTAAAAACTTGGAGACCCCAAAATAGCCTGTACCCTTATGAAAGGAAAACGTGGCTCTGCTCATAGAAGGCTTTACAAAACCTAGAAAAACACTGCTAATCATTAAGAACATTATTAGTTGCAATTACGTAAATTTCAATAAAAGGCAGTCAGCGGTAGAATCGGGAATATAACCTAGGAATCCTGTGCAGCAGTTTGCTTTTCTAGCTACTAGATATGCTCCCTTGCTTTTCTTTACTTCAAGGAGATTCTTTCCTTTTTCTAAATAAGGGGGCTTTTGCCCACATGAGACATTGGGGGCTTCTTGTTCTTAGAAAATGAATTCCTGCTTTGTTCACTTGTGTTACAGCCTGAAAAATAACCTGCCAATTTGAAAAAGGTAATGAAAATACTAATGAATGCTTCTGACTTACTACCGCAGCTTCCAGTGCACTTGATGTATGAAAAGCCAACAACATCTCACTGTAGCAATGCTTTCTCTTTGGATGCTATGCTTCTTATTCAATTTCTTTATTTTTGTGTGACTAATTTTATTACGAATCCACGTGCATTTAAGCACGAGGTTGTTTTAATGTGAAATTTAAATGTTCTTCGTTTAATTTAAATCAACAAAGCCTCAGTTAATCTTTGAAAGCACTTTAAGCCTCCTGCAAAATGTTCTATTAATGTGAAAAGCGTTGTTCTGTTACAGTTCTGTAGATGACCAGGCGCCACTGGGTGTAATGACTTAAACAAATTGAACCTGGAACATTGTTCTTAAATATTGCTTTAATTAGGGTGGTAAAATTTATTTTTTTAGTAGAAGACTGAAAAAGCAAATAAAAACCAAACAAACCCATTTAACTCATAGTATAACAAATCCTAAATAACTTGCCCCCATAACTAGTGGGTTGAATTCTTTGTGCTTGATTTAGTTGTAGTCTTGCTTTGAGCAGGGGGTTGGATTAGATGACCTCTTAGGTCTTTTCCAACCCTAATATTCTACATGCAGGAAATCCTATGCAAGCGCATTCGTTGCAAATGATGAACCCTCCATAAGCAATAGTGAGTATAAAAAGCACACTGGTGACATATAAGGATATAACATCCATGTTTGTGCATATTCTTGATATGAAATTTAAGCCCATTCTAGAGCTGTTACAGGAATATTGAGATCAAATAACATTTTTTTTCTTGTTACTTTAAAAATAAATATCCCAATAACTTCAAAGCAACCATTCAACAGAATACTCAAAGCAGCTATTCCGTCTGGTAACTGTTTTAACATTTTCTTTTGAGAAATTAAGATGATATTGCTTCAGTTTAATCCAGGAAAAATTATACTTTTTAGTAATTCGTGTTGGGTTTTGGTGACTTCCAAATAGATGAAAGTCAGATGCTCCCTATTGCTGCACAAACAAGCCCCATTTAAATCTGATGCAATTTTGAAATGGCAGGTTGTGAGCTTCTAAGAACAGGGGTTGTACATAAATTACCCACGAAGAAACAATGACTTTGGAAATGCAACCAGAAAGCAGCATAATCTGTGTTACAACTGTAACATTCTGTGGAGCCACAAGCAGTTCGTCATGAGAATGAGCCTCTTCTGTCATCTCGGGTAGTTTGCCAAGAAAAACATCAGATTGCTTTTATTATCACTAGGGTTTTGAAGCTATTTGTACTGATATTTTGGATCTTCTGGACATCATCAGAAAAAGAAAACAGCCCAAAAACCCTCCAGCGTTGAGCTCTTTGCTTGCAGTGTATAAGCAGAGCACCCAAAGTGTTTTCCAGGCACTTCAGACACCCTCTGGTGTTCCCAGAATTAATGCTTATGCGACTTGGTAGTTTGTATGTTTTAGCTACTGTGAAGATGCAGGATTGCATCAATCTGGAGCTGTTTTGTAAATCTTTGGAAAAGTCCCACACCTCATTTTTTCTGTCCATATTCTACTCTGCACTGTTTAGGTTGTTTTGGTTTTTCATTAATTATCAGCAGAGTATTCCACTGTCATTCCTGTGTGTGCCAATCGGCAGGATGTTTGTGCAGCTGATGCTGTTACTTGGCACTCCTATATTTACTGTTCTTGCATTTTTTCCACATTGCCCTCAAGTGGTAGGAAAACAAATGGTTCTATGTGGCCCTTACTCTGGTGTTAGATGTGCCGGTAAGGAATGGTAATTCTCTCCCCAATCTGCATCAACCATTGGTGGGCCAAGCAAGATGGCAGCGCCTGGGCCTTAGTGACTCCATGTCCTGGTTTTACGGGAACAGCCCTGATACTCTGAGCATTGTCTTGTACAGGCACCTATTATTCCCACCCCCATTCTGATTTTTTGCATGCTCTCTGGTCACCCTACCCTCAGGACTGCTCTTCTTTGATAGGAGGTGTCTGGCACCTAGAGGAGCAGGGCTATTACTCCACCTCCCTCCGGCACCAACCAGCGGAGGGAAGAGGGATGCATGCCCCCAAGGGATGTAGCAGTGCAAACACAGAGCTCCATGCCAGGGAACTCTGGGAGACACCGGGTATCCCAGTACTCCTCCTGGGGTGGTACAGAGCTGCAGCTCCCCCTGTTTTAAATGGCAGGCTAGTCCTTACACTCCAGGTCCACTTAGTTATGACTGTCCAGCTAGGAGGACTGCACCTACAGAGCATCCTTACCTCAAAATAAGTGACTCAATTTGCACTATGCAAATTGTGTAGCTTGTTTTGAGTGTATTTCGAAATAGCTTATTTCATAATTTGGCAATGTCTACACAGCACCCAATTTCCAAATAAACTGCTATTCCGAAACGTCCCTTAATCCTCGTGGAATGAGGTTTACAGGGATATTGGAATAGCACACCCGTTATTTTGAAAGATATTTCTAAATAATGGGCATGCTGTCACAACTCGGAATAGCTATTTCAGAGTACTGGAAGTATCTTGAAATAGCACCACAGTGTAGACGTACCCCTCATAACGTGGCATGACAGTTACTCGCCAATGTGAAATGTACTACTAGGGATATTTAAAATAATCTTCCAGATCTTAAAAGGCCCTGGCCCACCTATGCCACCCTGCTCCTCCTCTGACTATGCCCCTTTGCTTCTTGTTCTCTGTCGGAGCATCTTCCCTGACACACTCCCTTCATCTCCTTCACCCTCTCCAGCCTTCGTGCTTTCCTCCATGTGCCTCTCCCCTACTACTGGGGAAGCCACTCCTGTCACACACTGAAACCCCTCTCTTCTGTGAAGAGTTCCTGTTCCGCCAACCGATCGCCTCCGATCCTGCACTGCCCTGTTCTGTAAGTTCTTTACTGGAGGGACTCACTTGTTCTTCGTTGGCAAAAACCCACAGTCATTAAATGTCTCTTCATCTTCACAGTGAAATAACTTCATTCAAAAACATCCCCAGGGGTCCAGGAATCTAATAAGAACCTGACAGGGAACCTAATCAAGCCCAAAATTCCCAGCCCCACTTAGTTCATACTAGAAACCCCAACACTATAGGAAAGTTCAGGCCAGACAGAAATGAGTAGGTGCTTCCCAGAAATCCAGGTAATGCTCCCAGGAAGGAAGGAAAGTTTGAACTGAATTCATCTGCTACCTGCTATGGGATGAGGTTATCCTAACGTGCAGAGATGCAAACTGTGATGCAGATGCTGGGCCCTGTGGCCTGATGCCAGCCTAAAGATGTCAGGAAAGGGTTTGCTTTTTTACTGGTAAATCTTGGGGAGTTTCTCTTCAGCTCTGCTGTTCCCCCATCGGACTCACTGCACAGAATCAGTTGCTTTGCAGAGAGAAGGCCCTGTCCATATGTACACACAGGCTACGTTTACACTGTGCCCACGTTAAGGCAATGTGAAGGGGCCTTTGTGCAAATGAGCATCAGACTGTTGAGCAGCTTCTGCTTACAGACAGGAAATATAAGGGCTTGGACTAACCTGCCATCCTTGGTATCCGTAATCTACTGTTGTCAACAGAGGCTTCTGGTAGGAATATTTGTTTGGTTTCTGTAGTTTGTAGAGATTGAGTGTGTCCTACAACATACTTGGAAAGCCAGGAGCCTCTTCATGGCAAGGGTTTGTGATTTTTTTTTTTTTTTGTAAGCTATAATGTTCAGTCTACTTTAGCTTAGGGTAGATACTTCTTTTTGAATACAGTACTCACATGTGCTTTGATTTTTTTTTTCCACCATATTCCTCCAGAAATGTCTTTCCAGTGTAGGCTACATTATTCCTAGTGTTTAAATGGCAAAGGATCAGTTGTTGGTGGGGTTGGTGTTTTTGTTGCACTGCTTTGCAATTCTGACACTTCACTGATCTTCTGAGTGTGCTGAGCTCTAAAATGTTGTGATTCGGAGAAGAATGGACCAAGGTCAGATGCAGTGTTACCGTGTTCACATATGTCCTGTCTAGATTTGGTATGATATATTTATCTTTCTCATAACTTTTTTGCTGTATTGGTATAAGCCTCTCCATTTTCTCAGTAAGATTTCTTTATGATGTGGCTTTATGGAAATCCTTGGGATGGGATGACCTGTCTTTTGAAAGTGATCAGGTTATTTCCAACTCTTTATGTGCACTAAAGGAGCCTGGCACAAACAAGTTATGGTGATACCTCTCTTAGTGCTGTAGCTCCCTTGTTATAAAGTGGAACCTGCAAGCAGATGAGAGGGAGACAGCACCCATGGGTAGAGGGTTACGCACTGTTGAGAGCCCAGAAAGGTAACCTGCGAGAAAAGCAACACCATCCTTCAGAATTTGTTCCAGACATTTCTCAAACTGATTTCTACAGAGTTGGCATTTACCTTTACAGTTCAAAAGTACAATCTGCCTGATCCTCATGCAGTCAGGCCCCCCACTCCCAGGAGGTATAAATGTAATTTCACCAAAGCATGTAAAGGGCGGAGTGCAGCTGAGAGGCATTGTAAGGAAGTGTTTAAACAACACCTTTGGTTTTACAGACATAAAATGTAGGGGCCAGGTCCTCGGGTCTGTAGATAGCCCAGGGTTCGCCTGCTGTGAGGCAAGCAATTGACTCGTTTTCCAGACACCCGCAAAGCTGCTCCCTGAGGGCCAGGGCTCCCTCTATGCCGGGGGCAGCACAGCCCCGCAGCTGCTTACGGACCCCGGCCCAGGCAGGCGCTCAGGACTGGCATGTGGAGCTGCCTTGGCTGTGGGAGGGACACAGCAGCTCCTGGTGAAGACAGAGCGGCGAGTCTCCCCCAGCCGGGGAGCTGCTGCTGTCCCTGAGGGAGCAGGGCCCTTCCCCCCGCCAGGCAGCTCAGTGCGCCAGTCCTGAGCCCCTGCCTGTGGGCCCCTAAGCAGCTGTGGGGCTGTGCTGCCCCCGGCCTAGAGGGAGCCCGGCTGAGCGGCAGGACTGCTGTCCTGGGACACTGGAAGAGGGCGCTCCTGAGCGGGTGTGTGGGTGTTGGGATCTGCCGGCTCAGGGCTGAGTGTGGCATTCTGCCCGCCCATAGCACAGGGACAACGTGGGCTGGGAGCAGCCGATGCCGATCCGCGCCCTCAGGAGTGTCCTCGTCTCAGTGTCTCAATGACCTAATCACATGCATCCTACTTCAGAAGACATTCAAAATCTGCACTTGAAAGGGAATCCTCTGAACTGGCATTCATGCTAAAATTCGACACTCTACGCAGGGGGCTGAACAAAGACCCCAACTACCTTACCCATTACAAAGATAGCTTCCCCAATTATCACCTCTAATACCATTAACTCACAGACATCTCTCCTTCCCCACCTCTAATATCATTAACTCACAGGCATTTACCTTCCTCCCCCCCCCCCCACATCCCCCTCCTGTTCTGCAATGTGATTTGTCCTTTTCATATGTGTTCATTTTTTTTGATTGTATCCTTTGGTATATATGGTTGTGACAATTTTCTTCCACTATTTGATCTGAGGAAGTGGGTCTGGCCCACGAAAGCTCATCACCTAATAAACCATCTTGTTAGTCTTTACAGTGCTACATAGTCCTGGTTTTTGTTTCAGCTACACCAGACTAACACGGCTACATTTCAATCTCTCTTCTCAGCGTTCAGGGCTGGGAGCCTGGCTCAGGGCCAGCTCAGTTCTCAGTGGGGCCTGCCAGGGCGGCGTGGCCGGGGAGAGGGACTGCTCCAGCTTGGTAGCTCTGAGCGAGGCACAGGGGCGTTAAACACGGTCCTCTTGCATCAGGCAGGGACCCAGGGTAGCACTTGGCCCCAGGGTGAGTCTGTGGAACGGGGCAGGGCCAGTGGGAAACCAGGACCTGAGACTGACAGTCCCTAGGGCCAATTGGAGGGGCCAATGCTCTAGGGCAGTCTGACTGACAGGGTGGGCAGGCCAATGAGGGTGTCAGGAGCCCAGGGCCCGCCCCCGTGTGCGCAGCGCTGCCTGAGGGGGGAGCTGGGCTGGGAGAGGGGCGGGAGGCAGAGGGGCTGGAGGAGCTGCCCGGGCAGCTGGGCAGTGCAGGGCCAGGCCCATGCAAGGGGTCGCAGTGGGGGGAGCGCTTCCCTCCCCACCCTGCACCTCCAGTCGTGGTTAGCAACTCGGGTTCAAAGCAGCCTCCCGTGCCGCCGCCCTCTCCAGCGTGCGGAAACCGCCGCCTTGCCTGCCAGATGGGTGCATGCTCCTCTGCCTGCGGGAGGGGAGCGATGGGCTGGGCCGAGGGAGTTCTACCAGTTTTCCACGGGTTGCTAGTGATCGACACGTTCCTGCAGGGAAAACAGCGTCTGCAAGTGGGCTAGAGCGTCTTGAGTCAGCCCGTGTGCGGCTGCAGCGCTTGGTAGCTGCTTCTCTTCTCATACGGGAAGAAAACCCAAAAGGACGTTACTAGGACACGTAAAATACTCCTGATTCTAACTAGGGAGCCCCCGTTCTTCTCTCCTACGAGCTGAGTGTAGAACGGATCACTTCTGACAGCCCTTTGGCAAATTGAAAACTACAAGGTTCCTTAAGGCACAGTTCGATTCTTCCCTTGCCCCAGATTGTGTAATCAGAATGTCTATCAGCATCACTTCTGTAAGTGAATCATCCTTCGTTCCAGCCCCCTCCTACTTTTACTTTTATCTGTCTTCTTGCTTTGATGTCACGTGTGATGTGCTGTTTCACCATATTTGTAACATAGGAAATTCTATACAAACCTAATTCCCTGATACTATGTCATGCTTAACGCGTTCGTAAGAGTGAATAATCCTAACTGGATCCAGCTTGATGCAATACGCTTCTTTAATTACCAGCCACATAGTGATTAAAGTTTACAACATAAAGCTGCCTTCAAATTATGTATCTGGAGCTGAACTTCTCTTTTTATAGCTGCACTATGTACTATAGCAAATACCACATAACGCAGGCCGCAGAAACCTGAGTAGGATTCATTGATTGAATAGAAGCAATTACTTGTATTCCTCTGTACTGCTGGACATCACAAGTAAATGCTGAGGGGTACCTCCTGCCCAGAAGGCTTTCCCCAGGACAAACCTAAAGCTAATCTCAGCATTTCTGAACTGAAAGAAGAATATTTATTGCCATTTTCCTGAAACAAAAGTTTTCTAAAATGTTCCCTCTGTGTGTCTGCTTTGAATAGATACATGAGAAGGAAGGACACGAGCTTATTCGAGGATTTAGTTAGATGTTTTGAAGAACTCAACTTTTGCTTTACCTTATCCCCTACACCAGGGGCAAGCAATAATTTTTGGCGGGGGGCCACTCTAAGATTTTGGAATGTGGTCAAGGGCTGCATTTCTCTGTGGAGGAGATGCGGGGTCTAGGATGGAGGTTGGGTGCAGAAGGGAACTTGAGATAGGGGACCTGGGTGCAGGAGACGGTGTGGGGTCTGAGAGGGGGGTCAGGGTAAGGGATGGTGTTTGGGTGCAGGAGAGGATTCTGGCCTGGGGGTGCGTACGAGGGGATACAGGGTCTGCTTGCTGCTCCTTCCATGTGGCTCTCAGCTCTGGGAGGGGGAAGAGGCTTGCACTGCCCCCCCCTTTCCTTAGGCCAATCTCTCAGCTCCTATTGGCTGGTTGTTTCCAGCCAATAGGAGCTGAGAATTGGGCTGGGGGTGGAGAGATCACACACAGCCTCCCAGGGACTGCACTTGAAACCACAGCAGCTGTGTGCCTGAGGTCCTGGCAGGGCAGTCTGTGGTCCAGATCAGTGGTTTGGCAGGCCAGATCTGACCCCTGGGCCATATTTTACCCAGCCCTGCTTTAATGTTACCTAGGACAGGTGATGTGTGGGCCACTTGGTAGTGCTCTATGGACAACCGGCTAGTCACAGATGAATATTTCTCTTCCTTGTCACCATGTGATACTTCACAGTAGAAGCAGTTAAAAATTTATCAAATACTTTGTAATATATGCAATTCCAGTAGATTGTTTTTCAAGTAGCTGTCCACAGACACCTTCTTGGCGGGTCACTGACGTTATGCATGGGTACAAATAGGAATGATCAGGCAGCAAAAATACTGACCAGTGAACAAATCAGATTAGTAAACCAGGCCTTTCAAATGTATGTGAAACACCGAAAATCTGATACCTCCTCTAACAAAAGTTAAGAAAGCTCACAATGTTAAGGATATCAAGTTGTCCATCCTGATGGTCAGACTCATCTTCTGTATTAGATGAAGTGATTCCAATACAGACAATGTAAACGAGTTCACAAAGTTCTCTGGGATCTTTCTTAATCAAAAGCATCAATTGGGATGGTACTCAGGGTGAGCCACGGTTGCATTACAGACATGCACAAATCCGAATGTCACAACTGTGCATATTTTATAGCTCCACAACAGTAATTAGGCAGTCTGATGGAAAATTCGTATTTCAGTCTCCTGAGAGTCATTATGAGCTAGGCAGTAAAGTATACAGCCACATTTGCAGTTTACCATCATTATATCATTCACTGTTCACTGTAAAAGAGTAAATTTTTTCAGGGGAAGATAGGGTCTAGCTGGGTATGTCATGTAGACTTCAAGGAGTTTTACTTTAGTACATTATTATTGGACCAAGATACTTAATGCATTAACCAGCAGGCCAGAATAGTCACAGTTGTTGCAGTGACGTTCTGTTGTGAATATAAAGGGAGGGAGGTTCCACAGACGTGAAGGGGGAAGAGATGTACAAGATGATCTTTGTATTAAAATGTGGGCTGCATTACAAAACCCTTGCCCTGGGAACAGGTCCTAGCAACTTGTGGTGTTGAACAGCCAGGCTCTAGAGCAGAGTGGGCAATACTTTTTGAAGCGGGGCCCCGGGCTGTCCTGGAAGGGGTGGGGCCTTGGGTGGAAGGGGTGGGGGCAGGCGACCTCTTGTGCTTCCCCGCCCACAGACCCTGATTGGCCTGGGGGTAGGGAAGCAGGTGAAGTCTCTGCCCTCCTGCCGGCACCTAGGGAGAACTGTTTTAAACAGCTGGCAGTTCACTCTGTGCCGTGCGCCCCTGGCAACGGGAGGAGACTTTGCAGGCTCTCTGGGGCCTGGAGACTTGGGAAGGTGCAAAGTCTCTTGCCCCCTGCCCCTGTCCTTCCAGAGATACACGGTGCCTAGGGGGTACCACCAGCTGTTTTGGCCCCGGGCTGTCTTCAAAAGGGGCGAGGCCTTGGGCAGATGGTAGGATTGCCAGATGGTTTAACCAAAAATACCGAACAACCCCTCGACTCCCCCCCCCCCCCCCCAAAAAAAATAGCCACTGGGGAAAAAATTCTGTTGGGGGGGGGGAAAAAAAGGGGGGGAACCAAAATTGTTACGCACAAAAGAAAAAAATAAAAGCGCTGCATCTTTAAATGGCTCCGCGCTCCTCACTCCCCCACCCTTGCCAGACATGGCAGGGGAAAATTGTCCCCGTCGGGCTTCTGTCCAAGGGAAGCAGGAAATACCGGATATTTTACATGTCCGGGTGAAGACCAGACGCCCGCAACCCTAGCGGAAGTGGGGGGGAGGGAGAGAGGAGACTTCATTTGCTCCCCTGTGCCCAAGTCTTGATTGGCCTAAGGGTTGGGGAGCAGCAGGGCAGCTGCAGGCCAGATCAATGAACTTGGCAGGCTGGATCCAGCCCCACGGAGGCTCTTGCCCACTGCTGCTTGAGACTATGCTTGCAATAAATACGGTAAGAATGGACCCTCTCTTTGGCCATTTTTTACTTGCATTACAACTTTCAGCAGAGTAATGAGAGCTCCACAACTGTAGAATAATCAGCACAACAGGAGAAATCAACTGTGGAGGAGACTTTCAAAGACAAATTCGAGTTTGTTCTTTGGATACATTCCCTTCAACCTGTAAAAAGGCCTGATAATTTCTGTCTGGCAACATTATTTCTACATTTGCCTGTTTTCTCCTGGATGAACTCTAGAGTTTGAAAGTAATAATCAAATCATTGTGTTAAGCAGAAGTTGCAGAATTTATGCAGGTCACTTTCTACCTATTGTAAACTTTTTTAAAAAAAGTAAAGAATTAAAAGAATAAATATATTTCAGGAACACTTCCTATGCCCAGGATACCAGAATTTCAAAGTATCATCAAAAGTAATTGTTACTTTCTTTTATTAGGGTACTAATATTTTACTAAGAATATAAAGCAATTAATTTTACAATCTTAACAGAGAACATAATCAGCCATTTTCCAGCTTGAAAAATGTGTCTGCTTCCTGGCAAAATATTTCTTTTCATTTCCAAGATATGTTGAAGTTGTCAACAGGCCATAAAGCTGCAGGCTGAATTGAAATGGATTATGAACTCTCTTAAAAAAGCTCTCTTGTTAAAGGACAAAACACTTAAAATTCAGATCAAAGCAGGAGGAAATTCTGTAGTTTGTTGAATTTTTGTATGTGAGAAGTGGAGAAAAGTGTTCCTTATCAGGAGCCATAATTTCTTTAGTATTTTTGCAGCCCCCCAAAAAAACCGGGGGGGGGGGATGTAGAGGGAAGCACATTATCTCTCTAAGACAAACACACACGAATGTTAATGGGAGGGGAAGGAAGGAAATTTTTTTTTCATTGGTTGGACGCTTGTTGCATTAGTTCTTTTTTTGGGAGGCACACAAGATAGCACACAGTGATGGGTGTCCAGATAAAAACATAGATAGCTGGTAGCCTGATTTCTTCTCACTCCTGTGAGTGGTTCCACGTGCTTTGGCAAAGCTGGGAATGCACAATTCTGGCACAGAAGAGACTCTGGAATGTGCAGCTCAGCACTGAACCTTGTGCACTCTCCTGTTTACAGCGTATGTCTGAAGATGAGAGACGAGAGCTGGCAAGAACTGCTAGGGCAAGACAGATCTGCATCTGGGATGAGCTGGAACATCTTTGTCTATTAATAATGTGGATAAGATGCATTAATAATAGGGATAGAAATGGGGCCTGGAGAGGGTTCCTGACATGGAGAATTAAAAGCCTGTCTAGTATCTTTGGCCTGTAGTTCCTCCAAGTAAAGCATAAGCCACTTGGAGGCTAGGGAAGTGGTAAGCATTGAGCTGCGTGAGGGATGGCTTTCCCATTCCACAGGTGTGGGTTTTTGTTGGTTGGTTTAAATTTCTGAAAGTTTTCTCATTTCAAAATGGGATAAAAAGTCAGTTTTGAAAATCTTCAGAAATTGATAATCTGAGAGACCCATCAGATTGGGTCAACTAAAATAGCTTGCTTTTAAATTTTGACCTTTTAAAAATGTAAGCTTTTTAGTATAAAATAAAATGTCTAATCAAAACTGCTTCAACTTGAAAAACAAAACTTTCCATTCAAAGAAAGTTGAAACAAAATGATCCTTTCCTTCTACATAAATGTGATCATGGTGAGCTGTTCACTATAGCAGACACAGGTATAACAAGATCCAATTGGTTCTGGAAATTGATGCTAATGGAATTCAGGCTTGAAATAAACTTCTCATTCTTAACATTTGGGATAATTAACCATGGAAGCAATTTTTCAAAGGTTGTGGTGAATTAATTGGAATTCTAAAACTAAAAACGGGATGTTTTCCTAAAAGATATACTCTTTTTGTCACTGGCCTCAAAGCAGTAATTTAGGGGATGCTTTGGTCAAATTGGATCACAATGGTCCTTTCTGGCCTCAATCTATGAAAGTGGCCCTTGGCCCAGTCTTCATCAGCCCAGGGAGCTGCCTGGCTGCAGAGTGGAGACAAAGGTGCATCTGTGTGGGTTCTGCCATGTCACGCCCAACAGCTCCAGAAGGGATTGGGCTCCGCAGTGACCCCAATGGGGGCCCAATCCTCACATCACTCATGATGGCTTTGGTTGGGCTAGCGTAGGAAAGCTAGCTAATGGGATATCCCGGGCAGGCTGTGTGCAGAGGGAGCACGACCAGGAATTGCTTCTGGCTGGGTGGGTAGAGGCTTCTTGTATTGTGCGTAGCTCAGAGGTGACCAGTCGTGAGAGGAAGGAGCTGAGCTGGGGACTGCCAGGAAGCGAAGGCTGTTGGTGAGAGACTGGCGAAGGGCCTTTCTGTGTCAGACATTCTGATTTGCCTTGTGGGGAAATTACTGGTTACAGGGTTATGAGAGTTTCTGCTGAATTTGTATTATCTGCATTGTCTGCTCCTTTTCTTTGGCTACAGTGCACAGACTTGTTCCTTTCTTCCCCTGGAAGGGACTGAGTGTCTGAGGTGCTCTTTTGAGGAGGAAAGTGAATAGGCTGCTGAATACGGGCTTGGTGGCCGGGGGAAGAATCGGTACTTTCCCCACTAAAAATAATCACTTTAAAATACCCTTTCAGTGGTATTTTGCTCCTACTGGACTTTACTACATATCCATGGTAGTTTAGAGGGCTGGAAACTTGGGCGTAATTGCTGCTATTTGTGACAAGTGCACCACCCCCATAGACTTCAAATGATAAACACTGGCTTTTCTTATATCATAGGAGCAAACAACTGAGGGAAGAGCTTGTCCCTTTATATGAACAAGTCTCCATAGTTGGAGTCACTCTGGGCTCCTTGTGAAAGACAAACATGAAGATAAGAACGGCCAGACTGGGTCAGTCCAAAGGTCCGTCTAGCCCAGTACCCTGTTTTCTGACAGTGGCCAATGCCAGATGCCCCAGAGGGAGTAAACAGAACAGAGACTCATCAAGTGATCCCTCTCCTGTTATCCATTTCTAGCCTCTGATGAACAGTGACTAGGGCCATTCCTACCCATCCTGGCTAATAGCTGTTGATGGACCTAACCTCCATTAATTTATCTGGTTCTTTTTTGAACCCTGTTAAAATCCTGATCTTCACAATATCCTCTGGCAAGGAGTTACATAGGTTGACAGTGCGCTGCATGAAGAAAAACTTCCTCTTGTTTGTTTTAAACCTCCTACCTATTAATTTCATTTGGTGACCTCTAGTTCTTATGTCTTGAACAAGTAAATTAACTTTTCCTTATTCACTTTTTCTGCACCAGTCATGATTTTATAGACCTCTATCACATCCCCCCGTAGTGTCCTCTTTTCTAAGTTGAGAAGTCCAAGTCTTTTTAATCTCTCTTCATATGGGACCCGTTCCAAATCCCTCAGCATTTCTGTTGCCCTTTTCTGAATCTTTTCCACTGCCCGTCTCTTTTTTGAGATGAGGTGACCACACCTGTACACAGTATTCAAGATGTGGGCGTACCATGGTTTTATAGAGAGGCAGTAAGATATTCTCTATCCCTTGTTTATGAAAAGAAATATATGGAGCAAATATAACTGAATAGTTGCTCATGGTGAACAGCAGGCAAATGGAATGGAAAGGAGGCACTGGGCATGGAAAACCAGTTGGATGGGGAATGAATGGGAACTGTTCTTTTATCGATGCCAACATTATTATGCAGGAGGTTATCACTTACAGCCACATTTTGATTCCCTGTGCCAATAGTAGAAGGCAGTGGAATCAACTTGAGTTTTA
Organism: Pelodiscus sinensis; assembly: GCF_049634645.1. Lineage (NCBI taxonomy): Eukaryota > Metazoa > Chordata > Testudines > Trionychidae > Pelodiscus > Pelodiscus sinensis. The sequence continues at coordinate 147,747 of NC_134737.1, read as the reverse complement.
GCTGAGGTATCTGACAGATTGTCAGATGCTGGCCCACGGGGACGTTCCCTGTTCATAGTCTGTTGAGGTTCAGGCTCTCTGGGTCTCCCTTGTAAACCCACAGTACCCTCTATTGATCCATAACAACAGTGCTCCTCTCTCTGCACTGACCTGGCTGCTGCATGAAATATCACAAATGGGTGGAGAAGGAATGACATTTTGGTGGGCTAGCTGAGTCAAAGATTCCAGGAAGACAGAATCGCACAAAGCTTGGTCTGCCTTATCTAATATCCAGTTCTGATCTTTTGGTTCAAAGTTACATGGTTTTGCCTGTTACAAGGAGGCCACGTCCCCCTCAGAATTCTTTAAGGTGGGGGTGGGCAATAATTTTTTTATGGGAGGGACCACTCCAAAGTTTTGATAAGTGTTCAAGGGCCGCACTTTTTATATGGAGGGGGTGCGAGCTCTGGGCAGGCAGCCAGCCAGCCACAAAGCAGTGTGGGGCTGCTCTGAAGCAGCTTGCTGAGAGTCCAGTGGCATGGCCCGTGGGCCAGATCAGGCAGCCCACAGCATGGATCTAGTGGCTTCCTGGACCAGATTCAGCACACAGGCCATATCTTGCCCATCCCTGCTTTAAGATGCTGTTTGGCTTCTTTTGTATTGTTTTCCTTTTCTCATACTTTCTCCCCCCCACACTGACTGGTATCGGTACTTAGATGTCATCTCTGCTGAAAATCCAAAGCACTTCTTTCTCGAGAAGGAGATCGGGCTGTCCAACAGTCTCTGGAAACGGTGCCCGGCGGCTTACCGCAGCTCGACGTTGGAAACTGGCTTTTGTCTGGGCTGCCTGCATGCAGCACACCGAGTTCCTGGTCCGTACACAGGACTCCTCAGGGCTTGAAATGCTGTTTTCTAAACTGTCACAGTAGCAGTCCTGAGTTGTGCAACAGCAGTGGGGGAATCATGCTCACTAAGGCAACGCTGCACTGGGGCAGGAGCTGGTTTTCTACACCATTTGGGGAACAGAACTATCACAAAGCTGCGACAGATGAGGTCACTTGCCGTTTCCTTCACTAATGCAGCACAGCCCAAGTGCAAACATTAGATCGGGGTGGGGAACCTTTTTTGTGTCCAGAGCTACTACCCCACAGGAAAAAATCAGTTAGGGGCACACAAGTGAGAAGCAAAAAAACCAAAAAAGAGCACCCATGTGCACGCCCCCCCAAGCCCCTGGTGTGATGCGATATTCATTTTTATTTACTATTTTACTTTGCTGGCTGAGTTTGCTTTTTCTTGTTGAGCCTCCCTTTTCGGGGTGCCCCTTGCAGGGAAGGAGCTCTGGGGTGTCACATCCTTATCCCTCTTGCAAGTGGCTCTCCCCCTTCCCTCCCAGCCCAGCATCCCTCCTTATATGCAGGAGGAGGAGTTGCTGGCAGCATCTGGCTGGGACCGGACACTGCAGGAAGTGGCGGCCCGGCCTGGTTCCCTGCTGTAGCTGCCCCAGGCGGGGAAGGGGTTCCAGCTGTTTCCCCGCTGCCACCTGGCCTCCAGATGCAAGAAAGGGCAGCAAGCACTTAAGTGGGGAAGGAAGCTCCTGTTTCTACACTGACATCTGGCTGCCTGGTGCGGGGAAGGGTTCCGGTGTTTGACGCTGCATGGCTTCCCCCCTCCAGCTACCTCACCTGCGTGTGCCTCGTTTCCTACGCAGAGGACAAGGAGCTGCGAGGATCCAGCCGGTGCTGCAGATGAGGTTGGGGTGAGGTCTCTGTGCATGGCCCCGGAACCCTGCAGCATGGCATGGCCTCTGGACCCTCCTCCCAGGGCCAGACTGAATTGTTGAGGGGGCCATATCTGGTCCTCAGGCCAGAGGTTTCCCATCCCAGCATTACGTGACAACGACACTCTTGGCCCTGCTCTTTTACTTTCCTTGCAAGGGTGTCAGCATTAAACATTCACAACTTGCATGTGAACAGGTAGCTCGTCTTGTCCCCATGCTATAGGGGAACTGAGGGTCAGTCGGGGCCACCCTCCCAGCCCTGGGAGACACTTGACAAGCAGGGCTTCAGCTAGCCCATTAACAGCTGCAGTGTGCATGTTGCAGCGTGGGCTCAGCAGAGAGCAGCTGATGGGCTGGCTGAGGCTGTCCAGCCACGACACCCACGCTGCTATTCACGTCTCCTGAGACCCGCTACCACAATGCGGCCGACCCGAATGGGAAGCCGCCTCCAGCTGCAACGTGGCACGCCTTGAGCACAGCAAAGTGAAAGGGTTTCCAAGGCTGTGAATGACTATGGTGCCGTAAAATAGAAGATTCCTTCGTCACTTGGTGTGCTTGTTTTTCAGCGTAGAATACAAGCTTTCCAGGGTAGGAACCGTCTCTTGCTGTATTTGTAGCACCTAGTACAGTGGGGCCCTGATTCCATCGGGTCGCTAGGGGCTACTGTAATGTAAAGAATGCCATCCAACCCATGGGGCTCATCAGTATCCTGAAAAAGACGAATGTATGGAAGAGGGCAGCTCAGTCTTTCTGGGCATTCAGTCCTTGCCCTGTCAGATTGCTAATGGTTGATGGTAATTTAAATGTGAAGCAAATCCGAGTGAAGATACAGAAATCATTTTTCTTTGTCTTAAGCACTCAAGGCAGCTGTGCACTACGGGAACAGGTCAATAAGCTATGCAGCTTGAGTTTCATTAGTCATTTAGATCTACTTAGCAAGGGACCATCATGAACTGGGACAATAGAAGCAACTATCCTGTCGACTCCCCTCACTCAAATCGTTCTAGGGGAGTGCTGGAGTCCACAGGAGAGACTGATCAGTACGTGGATTTGGGGGAGGGAGGGGGCTTCACTAGACCACTAAAAGCAACCCCAGTGGCTCAATTGCTGCCGTGTCGAGTCTCTCCATAGTGGAGACAAGCCCTCAGATATGGTTGATGGGATGTATTTTGGGATTATGATTCCATGCTCAGCAATGTGAAGTATCCAAAATATCAAAATAAAGAAATCTGCCTTCAAGAAAAAAAAAAAATCCAGATTTGGCAAAGGACGTCTCTTCATGTTCCTTTTTACGTTTCCTGAATGTTATCTGTTTGCATCCAGATGACACTTGGATTATCTGTTGTGATGCATTTCTGGCTGCTTTGCTAATGGATTACAAATATTTAAGAGTGATAATTTCCCACCATGTGTTGCAGTATATAAAAATAATTAAGAATTAGATCAATATTTACATTATAGTAGCACCTACAGGCCCCCTGGTGCTAGTCTTTCTACAAACATGCACCAAAAGGCAGCTCTGGCCCCAGAGAATTACCAGTCTAAATAGACAAGACAGACACAAACAAAGATGGGAAACCAAGGACCAGGAAGTGACTTGCCCAAGATCCAGAGGGAGTCTGTGGCAGAGGCAGAAAGTGAGCCCAAGTCTGAGTCCATAAAACTATCCTGTTCAGAGGAGACAAAAGTCTATATCTGACAACAGTGAAAACCAGCCATGTTTTCTAAAGTACTTGAGATGTCAATTGATCCTTTCTAGGTACATTAGGGAAGAGAATATTAAAGCTAGGAAGTGGCGGATATACAGACACAGAGAACTATAGCACAGTTCAAGAGTTTAAGATGCAATACACCCGTTACATTATTAATTTTGAGTTTGCTATCATAGCAGTTTCTTCTTTTGTCAATACACAAGGACATTTACCCAAATGATTGCAATTAATGTGAGTAATTCGTAGACCAATTTGGTCAATTTAATACTCACAGGAGTCTTAAAATAATATAGTTCATGATTTCAGCTATTAAAATCTGAAATGTCAAAAGGGGTGGGAGAGTAACAGTTATTGTGTGGGGGAGGGGGCCCTGTGGTACTGCTACCCTTAATTCTGTGCTGATGCTGGTTTCAGCAGTGCCCTTCAGAGCTGGGCACCTGGAGAGTAGCAGCTTCTGGCTGGGATCCCAGCTCAGAGGGCAGTGCTACTGAGAGCAGCAATGCAGAACAAAGGCTGTGAGGGGAAGGTATTGCCAAACTTACTGTGCTCTGCTGATTGCACAGCTGGGCCCTCAGTCACCAGCTACCATTCTCCGGCTGCCCAGCTCTGAAGGCGGTAAAGGTGGCAATACTGTGACATCCTCTCCCCTCCCAATAACCTTGCAATCCTCTTGCAACTCCCTTTTGGGTCATGACCTCCCCCATGTGAGAAATGCTGGTCTCCCCTGTGAAATGGGTATAGTATAGGATAAAAGCACACACAAGACCTGATTTCACGGTGTGGGAGAGGGGCGTAACAGATTTCACAATCTGACACACATTTTTCAAGGCCATGAATTCGGTAGGGCCTTACTACCAATAAGAGACCCTATAATCTCAGCCAGAATGCTGTGACCTTTTCAATAAAAAATACCAACTTTACAGATGGCCAGAGTGCAGAAGAGTAAATAATTTGCTTTAAAATAAGGCCTTCCCTCCTAAGTAAGGATGACATGAGTACTATATTATTCTAGAGGTCCTGGAAAAATCCTGTTCGAACTGAGAGAGATAATGTAGCACATATTTGGTTAAAGTTACCACTGATGGAAAAAATGAAGGAAGCTCAGTATGAGGATAGAATATATTTGTGGTTATCAGAGAACCTATTGCTGTTCAATTGGGTCCAAAATTGACTGAAATGCAATAGTACAAATCACAAGCTGCTATCGGATATCATTTATAAACAGTCATATTTAGCTCCGATGAATTTTTTAATCTGCGCAATACCTAAATCACCCTCCATTTTCTTTCCTACCTAGTTGTTTTACATGTGGAGGGCCCTACCAAATTCATGGCCATGAAAAATGTGCCGTGGACTGTGAAGTCTGGTCTCCTGTGCTTTTCCCCTAGACTCTGCAGATCTCTTGTGCTAGACTAGTGTATCTCAATCTGAAGGGCCTAACGCTGGGTGGTGTGGTGGGTGTCAGGTTATTTTAGGGGGGTCCTGGTATTGCCACCCTATTGAAACGTGTTGTGCTGATGGGAGCTGCAGTTCAATGTAGGAGGAGCAGGGGTTGCTAAATTCTGCACTGCCTGCAGAGCGGGGCAGCTGGTGAGAATGGCACAAGTGAGGGTGGCAATGCAGCACCATGCCAGCCTTCTGCGCTGCTCCTCGTGGGGTGTCTGCTGCCAGAGCTGGGATCCCAGCCAGCAGCCGCTGCCCTGCTCTGAAGGCAGAGCCCCTGCCAGCCGCAGCAGAGAAGTGAGAGCAGCAGTGCACCCCTGGTGCAATGACTGGGCAGCCTCCTCCAATTCCTTTTTAGGTCAGGGCCAGGATTCTTGCATGGCCATGTAACTCACTAAGCCCCACGCAGGAGCTGGTGGCTGCCAGGCTCCTATGGCCCAGCAGTAGGGGCACATTGGAAAGGGGCTTTAGGGGCTGCCCCCTAGGGCTGTGGGATGAGGGGTCCCCCTTAGTCCAGGGCTATAGGCTGCAGCTCATAAAGCCCCATGTTGTGGGCCCGCCCTTCTTGGGAGGAAAGCTGCTCTGTGCCCTGCCATTCCCCCGCCTCCGGCTGCAGCCTAGTGGCCATGAGCACCCGGAAACTGTCCCTTTGCAGCCCTCCTCTGGAGACTCCCTCTCTGTCGCTTTCATTGGCTGGGAGTCGCACCCAATGGGAGCTGCAGAGGGCAGTGCCTGCAGATACCTGCAGGCCACATGGAGCTACCTGTTCCCCTCTCACAAACACAACTGAATGGAAGTTGCTCCATGTAAGAACCCCTCAACCCAAACCTCAGCCCCAACCCTGAGCCCCTTCCCACACTATACGTCCCTACTCTGTGAATATCAGCCCCTCTGCTGCCGCTGCCTGTGGGGCCAGGAGTGCAACCCTGTGCCAGTGGAAGGGCCTGGGAGCAAGGCCCAGTGGTCATGAGGCAGTTCTTCTAGCCATAGGGTTCTGTTTAGTAGTCATCCTGCCTCTTCCCCCCCAAACACCTCCCTGTTCCTGTTTGGTCAATGTTGGACCCCTCAGCTCCGGCCAAAGTAGAGCCCAGCAGATGGGCTGGTACTGACCTCTGCTAGTGCAGCCAGATTCCTTGGTTTGGGACTGGTCAGATCCTGAGGGTGCCGCATCAGGGCAGTACAAACCGTATTGGTTTTCAAACATCTGCGTAATACAAACTTAGTCCCTCTTGCTTCAGCTGAAATTTGAAAAGCCAAATTCATCTCTTCATGAAAGCTACCAGAGTTGCATTGTTTACATCAGGGCTGACTTGAGTGTTTAATAATGGAAGATTACATTGTTTCATAGTTTTGGGTTTGATCCTGGTAGGTACTCAGGATTGGGGTCACAGGACTCCTCATACAGTTAAAGCTAAGCATGTGCAGTGGTGTATCAGAGCCAGCGTGCTCTGCACCTTGCAGGAGCAATCCCTAGTCAAAGTGATGACTAGATGAAGATGCATGATGTTTTCCTGTGGCAATTCTGTGCCAAAAATTTAACTCAATACTTTCTCCTTGGCTATGTCTACACTGAAAGGTTTTTGCACAAAAACCCGTGGAGAGTCCACACCTCAAATGTGCTTTTGCGCAAGGAAATCAAGAATAAAACGGCAGAGGAGAGGGCTTTTTCTGCTGTAGGTAAACCTCCTTTTAGGAGGCATAACTCCCTTTTGCACTACAGCTATTGTGCAAAAGGGCAAGTGTGAATGCTCAAGAAAAAGCACAGGTGCTCTGATGGCCATTCTGTGAATAGCCATCAGAGCTTTCTTGCACAAGAGCGTCCATGCAGTGTGGACACTCTCTTGCACAGAAGCACATTGCAAAAGCCATGTGCTTTGATGTGTGGACGTGCTCTTGCGCAAGAAGTTTTTGCACAAAATCTCTTGTGCAAAAGTCTTCTTGTGCAAGAAGCATGTAGTGTAGACATAGCCCTTGTGTTTACCGAGATTTCATGTGGCTCTACTGCAAACAAAATAAAGAAAATGGGAGAATGAGACCCACCTCCGTTAAAATTAGGAAGCGTTCTGAAGCACAATTACACAGTCATTTAAGGGGAAAATTATGAAATAAATGAATTGTAAAACATTATAAAAAAATGTTTAGACTAACAAAACGCCCATACCACATTAGTTGTCAGCCAGCAAAATAGATAAACTCCAAGTAATAGGAAGTCTCAAGGAAATAATTCCCCCCCCCCCCATCCCACTGAAATTTGTAACGTTAACTGTCTACATGTGACTAAAGACTTTCAAACAATCTTCTAGTACTTTCCCGAGCAACTACCATCAAGCAGTGATCGAAATAAGCTTTTTATCACAGCAACTTTAACACTGTAGCATTGCTCACAAATGTTCGCAATTCAAAATAAATGACCAGGCACCAGAGTGAGAATCACGATCACATTATTTCTGTTAAGGGTTTGATGTTTGAATCATATCTATGATCAGCGTTTCCTAACCTGAGCGCTTGGGTCACCACCCAGGAGAGATTCAGGTGCCGCCCAGCTGATTGGCAGAATGCCTATGTTGCTTACAGCTGACTGTGTGTGTTTCTACTGGTGGTGCACATCCATGCATACCTTGGTGCACACACAATTTATTCCACACATAGCTAGCAAAAATTAGAGGGCTCACTGTCTAGGATTGTCATAATTTTGATAATGGGTGGTTGGTGAATCAAGTTGTCCAAAAAAAAAAAAAGTCAAAGTAATCACCTCATTGGTGAGTTGACAATTTTTTTCTCTTTATGCCTGAACTGGTTTCTATTGAAATCAGTGGGAGTTTTGTTACTTAATTCTGTGGAAGCAAGGTCTTCTGTTTTATTAGCACATTGTTAGGATATATCTTGGCAAGGGACATGAGATTTTGGAGACAGAACTATACCTTTTAAAAATGATGTTTGAAAGATGCCTTTTGGAATACATTCAGTGGACCAACTTCAGTTTTCAATTTCAGAAATGTCCTGAGCATCTCTATAACAATATCAACTCTGTCAGAAGTTGCAAGTACCACTTGGTCAGTGGGTTCTTGGCCAGGAACATTCGAATGGTGCCACCAGGAAAATAACTTTTGACATTCCCAGTCCAGGGAAAATGCTATAGATTTGTCAAGCTACAGAGCATGCATCACACAACTTTTTGGATTCTTACTAGAGACTATAACCATAACACACTCTTGTTCCAGAGGATTCCACTGAGAAATCTGGAAAGTGTAATCGTGCAACACAACTGTTCCAAGTAATGGAGGACGTGATTTTGATAGGGGTTGATACGGCCTTTTGCCAATGGGAACCACTTTACAGTAAGTCTTTGAGGCTTTATGGCAAATACAAGATCCTTGGAAAAAGAAAAGAGAACCTTTTCTGGGAAGTAAATATTTCTGTCCTCAGTGTTTGAGATGGAGTCTAAAGGTTTCATACATTGAAACAGGGAATTTGAAAAATGACTGTCAATTACAACACAATACAGTGTACAGTGCTTACTTTATATGATTTTTATCACAAATATTTGCACTGTAAAATATAAACAAAAGAAACAGTATTTTTAATTTACTTCATTCAAGTATTGCAGTGCAGTCTCTTTATTGTGAAAGTGCAATTTACAATTGTAAGCTTTTTTGTTATGCAACAGCGTTTAAAAATAAACGAGTATAAAATTTGAGAGCCTACAAGTCCACTCAGTGTTACTTCTTGTTTAGCCAAATGAGTTAGTTTATATTTATGGGAGATAATGCTGCCTGCTTCTTATGTATAATGTCTCCTAAAAGTGAGAAGAAGGGTTTGCATGGCACTTTTGTAGTTGGCATTGCAAGGTATTTGTACCAGGTATGCTAAACATTTCTATGCTCCTTCATGCTTTGGGCCACCATTCAAGAGCTCATGCTTCCATACTGGTTTAAAAAAAAGTGTATTAATTAAATTTGTGACTGAATTCCTTAGCAGGAGACGCACAATTCTCTGCTCTGTTTTACCCAAATTCTGCCATACATTTCAGGTTATAGCAGTCTCAGATGGTGACGTATTGTTTGTTTCAAGAAAACTTTCACTGCAGATTTGACAAAATTCAAAAAAGATATCAATGTGAGATTTCATGCTGACGAGTCTAGTTAAAAATAATGTATTAAATTTAATGTAATAAATGGCTACAGCATTCAAGGATTAAGGATCTGAAGTGCCTTCCAAAAATCTGAGAGGGCTAAGGAATGCAGTATGTTTTCAGAAATCTTAAAAGAGCAACACTGCAATGCAGAAATGACACAACCTGAGCCATTTGAAAAGAAATTCAACCAGGCCTTTGTGGCATCTGACTCAGATGATGAAAATGAACATATATCAGACTGCGCTGCTTTGGATCATTATCAGTCAGAACCTGTCATCAGCACGGACTCATGTCTTTTCATGCTTGAACCACCATGTCAGAGGACATGTGAATCTTTATCACACCTGCGTGTAAATATCTACAGCTGGGCCAGTCAAATGCCTGTTCTCACTTTCAGGTGACATTGTAAACAAGAAGTGGGCAGCATTACAGGCAGTCCCTGGGTTACGTACAAGATAGGGACTGTAGGTTTGTTCTTAAGTTGAATCTGTATGTAAGTCGGAACTGGCGTCAGCCGCTGCTGAAACTGATCAGTTTCAACCGGGGCTGAATCTGGACGCCAGTTCTGACTTACATACAGATTCAACTTAAGAACCCCAGGCGTCCCCAAGTCAGCTGCTGCTGAAACTGATCAGCGGCTGATTCCAGGAAGCCTGGGGCAGAGCAACTCTGCCTCAGGCTTCCTGTAGTCAGCGCTGGTCACTTTCAGCAGCGGCTGACTTGGGGACGCCTGGGGCAGAGCAGCTGGGGTGCTGCTGGGTTGCTCCAGTAGCGCGGCTCCTCGGCGCTACTGGACCAACCCGGCAGCACCCCAGATGCTCTGCCCCAGGCGTCCTGATTCAGCCGCTGCTGAAACTGACCAGCAGCGGCTGAATCAGGACGCCTGGGGCAGAGCAGCTGGGATGATGCCGGGTTGGTCTGGAGCGGCGCTACGGGGCCAACCCGGCAGCCTCCAGCTCCTCTACCCCAGGGGTAGGCAAGAAAAGCCTGGTCTGCTGGGGGGGGGGGGGCACTAGCTGCACACACCCCCCCCCCCAGCAGACCAGGGGGACAGGAGCAAAGCCGAGGAGTGCGCCTGGGCTGTCCCGCTGCGGGCATGCGCCAAGGCTTTGCTCCCTGTCTCCCTGCAGACCATGGAGACGGGGAGCAAAGCCGCGGAGCACGCCCGCAGCGGGACAGCCCAAGCGCACCCGGTCTGCAAAGCCTCTGGACCCCCCCAGCAGACCAGGGACACCAGAGCAAAGCCGCCGCCTGGGCGGCTTTGCTCGTTTGCCTGGGAGCAAAGCCGCCTAGGCTGCGGCTTTGCTCGGGAGTCCCTGGTCTGCTGGGGGGGGGGTTCAGTGGCTTTGCTGGACCCCCCCAGCAGACCAGGAGGACAGGAGCAAAGCCGCCCGGGTGGCGGGAGTCCCGCTGCCTGGGCGGCTTTGCTCGGGTGTCCCTGGTCTGCTGGGGGGGTCCAGCGGCTTTGCTGGCCCCCCTCCCCAGCAGACCAGAGAGACCAGGAGAAGCTTTTCTCACCCCGGAGGACACGGGTGGCGACCCTGCCGCCTGTGAGCTCCGGGGCGAGAAAAGCCCCGTTCGTAAGTGCGGATCCGACATAAATCGGATCCGCGTAAGTCGGGGACTGCCTGTATTTCATGCAAATGTGAACCAACCTGTTTATCTTAGTGACTGTCTCAACAAAAAATAGGGCTGAGTGGACTTGTAGGGGATAAAGTTTTACATTGTTTTATTTTATTTTTGAGGGCAGTTTTTGTACATAATTCTACATTTGTAAATTCAACTTTCTTGATAAAGAGATTATATTAGAGTATTTGTATTAGGTGAACTGAAAAATTCTATTTCTTTTGTTTCCTTTTTACAGTGCAAATATTTGTAATAAAAATATAAAGTAAGCCCTGTATACTTTGTATTAAGGATGCTAAATTTAGATTAATTGGCTAATTGAATAGTTGATGCAATTTGCATCAACTATTCGATTAGTTGATAAGGGTGTCTCCACCTTTTGAAGTGTAGCAGCAGCCCTAGGGCTGTTGCTGCACGTGAAAGGTGAAAGCGCTGTGGGGAGCATGGGGACAGCGGGAGACTCAAGCAGTCCCAAGAGGGATACTTTTGAGGAGCTAAAATCTACTGACCACCTCAAATGTGGTTGGGTTTACTGAGGACTTGAGTAAAGATTTAACACTTACACACTGAAAGGGTGCTCAGTTTTATTAGTGTATACTGATTTAAGTCCGTGTGTAAGAGAGGGATTAATCATTCCCAATTAATGTGTCAGAGTCACAGTTGCATAAAACACACACGTGTAGCTTGGCTTTATGTCATGTCTTTAGGGAACTTCTGAAGCAGAGAGCTTCAGGGGAGGCACACATCAATGAGAGCTGAGCGGGAGCCAAAGAGTGCACTAATGTCACTTTGGGCACCATGCGTGGTAACTTGCACGTGCCAATAGTATAAAACAGACTCTCTAGTAACAGGAAATGCTCCTTGCGTGGAAAGAAGCCACCCAGGCATTTCCAGACGTGAATTACACTTCTGTCTGAGCTAGAGTAACTGAGATCCTGTTTGAATTCCCATAAATCTTTTGTCCTTTCTGCAGAGCCATCCTGGCCATAGGATGGCTTGGGGCAGCTGGTCCAGGCCCCGGGCTTTGGGGGGCCCACAAGACCCAGGGCGGCCTGGTGCAAGCAGGAGGGGTCGGGTCTGTTCTGAACTAGGCAATGGCAGTGGGAGCCATGGGAAGTGGAGTGACCCAGCCCCAGCCTGTTTAGCTCCACTGGGAGCCAGGACTGGGGGAGTGCAGCAGGCTGGGGCAAGATGGCTCCACTTGCGGCCACTGTGGTGAATGCGGGAGGATCTGACCCTTGCTGCTGCCCCTGTGCCTCCCGGCAATCTCCCGCCCACTGCTCGGGAGGCGAAGCAGGGATAGACGAGCCCTCCCCGTTGCCCAGTGAAGTCTAGTCAGCCTGGCCTGCTTGGAGCTCCGGCTGCTGCTGTGGTCGAGGTAGCGGGGCCCTATGCCCTTTGAAACTGTTGGGTCCAGCGTAGCTGCCCCATGAGCCGTCCCCTGTGGGCAGCTTTATTTCAGCGATGAGCTCTCCAGCCCTGATGCAGTATGCATGGCACATGGCCGTTCTCGTCCAGCAGATGTCCGAGGTGAGCCTCCTGTGCTGACAGACGGGGCTGACAGCCTTGGCGTGACTGATGGCCCAGGGCTCCTGGCTGCCCCAGCCCCACCCCTGCCAGGATTACAGAGCTGCCCCTCTCCTGGCCACCATTGCCCCTGTAGGAGTGGTGGCAGCTGAGACCCTTGGGCCCTTTTGAATCGCCGGGTTCTGGGGCAGCTGCCCCCCCCCCCCCACTCTGCTGTTGGAAAGCCTGACAAGGCAATTCTTCCTTTGATTTTACTTACAAAATTCACCACGATGTACAGATAACCTTTCCCCCGGGTGCACAACAAGGCACTTAATTCCCCTGAATTACAGCTGCCTTCAAATTGACCTGTTCTGTACTTTTGTTAGGGGGTTCTGCCATTCTTTAGTCATAACCCTCCCTGCTCTTGAGTAAATATTTGTATGTCCCAGTCTGAACCTCTTACTGCAGTGACTAAATGAAAGCACATTGATACCTTTATCATTCGTCTTTGCCTTTAGTCTTTAAACAAACCACAGACCCTGGGTATAATTTTACCATCAGTGAATTAACAGCGTGTATTAGAGATGTTTAAAAAGTGAGCTTTCTGTTTCGTGAGACCACACTGTATTTTTACATGTTAAAATACTTGGGATCTGAGTCTCGTTTATACTATGGCCCCTTTGCACCATTTTGGAAGTCTAAAGGGGATTTAAATGTAATTTCCTCCCATTTTCCAGCTGCTCTTTGCTGTCAGTATGGTGTCAACAAGCCTTTGTGTAAATGAGAGTAAGGCCCATGTCCTCTCTGTGCATGTGGATGAGTATTATCAAGTGATATATAGAGCAAAAATGGTTCTATAGTTCTGGACTACATTGTGATTCCTTTGTCAAAGGAATAAAGCATTGAGGCTTGATTTTTTTTAAAGGTATTTAAGCACTTACCTCCCATTGTTTGAGGTTCCAAAATTAGGTTTTACTGACCTTTATTTTTATAGGAACCTACAGGGAGAAGTTAGTTTAAAAGGCTGAATAGAAAACTTTTTATATTTTTCAGGCACTTAGGGAAATATTTTTCATGGCATGATTTGGCTCTTTTCTGTTCCACAAATGTTGCGATTCTCACCCATGGTTCTTATGGGCTCCAAACCACACGTCTAATCAATAAGTGGTCTTCCATGTAGGAACTACTTCAATAGGTAGATCCCATCTCCTTCACAAGTCTCCCAAGTATTCTCTGATTAATTGCATTGGTTACTTCTTGCTGTTCTCTCCAGGGTTGGTTGTAGTGGATCAATGTTTCCGTTCTTATGGGTGGTCTGCATTGCCTATAGGCGTTCCTTCAGGAGGCCAGATTTTCATGTAGCATAAATTGGCATATTTACACTAAAGTCATCCATTCACTCCAACTGAGAATCTGTGTGGATAAGGCTTTGGATGTCAGTCCCTAACTTCTCCAATCTCATTATAAGCAAAAAATCCAACAAGACACCGAGCTAGAGCTTTCACCCTGCTTCCATTTGGGGAATTAATTCCAAGCCTTTGCATCTTTTAATATATTTAACCTAAAAGCGAAGTCAGCTGTTTCCTTCGCAAATGACAACAGTTCAAGGCAGCAGTGTAGTGCCAATAACTATTCCCCAGCAATGGACTCAACACAATATTGCACAATGGGCTGGGGAAACTTTGAGAACTCTGTCCTGTTTCCAGAAGCAAGGTGTGTGTATAACGGGCTCCATTGCTCACCAGAGAGGTACACACACATGTAGATATGCAGAGGAAGTACTTGTTAACTGACAGCACTCGAGCTGTTCATTAGTGAAGTCACCAATTTCTGCATTTTATCAACTACACCCATTCCACTCATGGTGATGAGAGGGCAGTTCCAGCAGAGGTCACCATTGCTTAGTTTAGATGACTTGAAAGATCCTGGCTCCTTTGCTTTTGTAGGGCAGAGATTCTAATGCTTCACGGGGGGAGCCAAGTTACTCTGTAACAGGACAAACTTAAAAACAACCAATAGTCCAGTAGCACCTTAAAGACTAGCCAGACATGCAGATGGGATCATGAGCTTTCGTGAGCACAGCCCTCTTCTTCAGATGACCGGAGTGTTGGAAGCTTCTAAGAGAGTCTAATGACAGGCAAAAATCTAATTCCATCATAGACTCTAGAGCTGGAAGAGCCCTCAGGAGGTCATTGAGTCCAAAGCAGGACCCATACTGGACAGATTTATTGGTGGTGAGATTTAATTTCAGTCTTTATTACAGATTGCCTACAGTACTTGTACCTAAAGATGGTCCTCAAATAACTAGAAAACTGCCTTAAAATTAGAAGTATATAATTACCCAGTACATGTAACAGTAGCCATTATCCTTTAAACTGGAAGAGGTGGTCAGAATGCAAAAAATGTTCAATATGTTTCAATTGGATTGTTATTTTTTTAAATTTCTTTAACTAAACTCATATTCAGAGTAAAAGGGAGTGTCTTGCACAGGACCAAAGCAAGTGGAGTCATATGTGACCATTTGGGATCTAATTAGCAGTTAATACATTGCTGCAAGCTCCACTTTGCAAAGTTTCAGCTCCTACATGTGGCCTAGCTATTCTCTTCTATTTGCTCTTTAAAGGAAGGGCAGTTAGTTTAACACTGACCTACACAAATATTCAATTTTTCTAAGCCCAAATTTTGATGCAGATTTTAAAGCAAGAGGTTGATTATTCTAATGTATTAGCGTTGCAACTGTTTTTATTTAGTACCTGTGATAATAAGCCGCCATGCCTTTTGTGTAACTTTTAACTGAAATTTCAAGATCATATCTGACGAGAAATGCTTAAATTTTGGGTGAAGAAATTAACATTGCCTAGCTAACATGCAGAGAAAGTAATGAGCCATATAGTCATCGCTACTTCCTATGCAACTACATTGTGAAACATCTCTTTAGAGTGAGTTGTCCTTATTTCTCAAGTTGAATAACTACTACTTCATTGCACATACTCAACAGAAAAGTTACTTTCTTGCTGTAAGATCTCTTCAAATCATGCTGAAATTTGTTGTGGAATGACTCATACATTGGAGGGCCAAATCCTGCTTCTCTTACTCATATGAACAGTCCACTTTATTTGGCCGTTGGTCCTATTGATACAGTCCTCTTAAGAAAGTGCCTACTCCACCACAACCTGGCATGTTTGACATACATGAAATAATAGTTGACAGAATTATTTTAAGATTAACTTATCTCTGTAGTGTAGGCCACAGCTCAGAACCCTAACCAATGTGCATTTAGGCAGGACTGTGTTAACTCACCACATTTTATTTTAGCTTATATCAAAAAGTGCTTGAGACTTTACTGTGCTACACTTCAAGGCATGAAAACACCCATAAATTATTTTCATAACTGTTACAGCTCAACCTCTAAGTTGTGGCAACTTGGAAAAACCAGCCCGACGAGCAGGTTTGCTATTTTTTCCCCCTAAAACTTCGGGAGAGGATAATGAGAATTTAAAGTGAAGGAAGTAACCCCTAAAGCACACATGAACTTTATCAAGTTACATTTTCTTCTGAGTTCCCAAATACGCTCCCTTTTCCTGATTGGGGTTTGCATCTATCTCCCCGACTCCTGTCTTTCCTAGATAAAACAAATCAATAAATGCTGTCAGCTTCATCCTGTGACAATAGGCAGCTAGCAAGGAGTTTGTGAGTTTTTCCATACGAACCTAGAAAATGTGTGTGTCTGGTGAACTGCTGCTTCTGCCTGTGACGGTTAGCCTTGAATCAATTCTGCTTAGCCTTGCATCAGAATTCGGTTCTGACAAGGAATATTTTCTGAAGTAAGGTAGGATTATTTTAGGAAAAATGTGGTTAATGTTAAATGAGCCTCGTTCCCTAAAAGCAGCAGGGTAATAGCGATTTCTCAGATTAACTGAGCTACCCAGTAACATAAAATGAATCTGATTTTACCTGAGTGAAAAAAGATGAGAACCCTTGTATCTCTCTAAGATTGGGCTACTTTGTAAGGATGTTTCACAGGTTTGAACTCGGTCACAAATGCTTAGAGTTACAGACAAGCATGAAGTTAACCCTGCATTAGGTCCATTCTCAGCCTAAACACAACAGGCAAACTATGGGGGAAAAATCTCAGGCATTTTGCACTAATGTTACTAGCCCCAGCCAGTACAACCCTTCTTTCAGATACATCTGGCTTCCCCCCAGCCAGAAGGATGAGGATCAGAGTACAGCAAAACCACGTATGCTACATTGAAAAATTCCAAACTTCTTCCACAACCACAGTGATCGCTTAGGAAAGCCCTTTGATCAGCTTGTCACTCACCTCCACGCTGTGCCCTCAGTCCCACTAGGAGATGGAATCCTAAGGGGTGCCCAAGCTGTTCTGTAGCCTGTAGTATCCTAGTTTGTGGACACTTCCAAATCAGATGAGCCATTCACACACACACTCTGCTTCTCCAGCCTCATTCACTGCCCTGAGGGTTGAGAGCTGCATTGACTCATGAGACTCAAGCTCCCCCTGGGTCCTAGTGCCCAAAAATCGGAGCCCTCGATTGAAGAAATCAGCCTTTGGCTCAGAGTAGGGCTGTCTGTGTGTGTACTCCACTACGTGATGAACCGTTACATCTGGGTTATCAGTTAATCCTGCCAGCTCCATACATCCCCCCCCCCCCCCCGCTTGCTGCCTTTGTATCAGGCAGCAAGGGAGTATGGGGGGGAGGCAGAAGCCACCTGCTCCCTGCCCCGTGCTGCTGCCTCTGCACGAGGGAGGGGGGACAAGGAAGGCTGCCGCCAAGCAGCCTCTGTCTGCAGGGAGCCCCGGCTTGTCATGAGGACAAGCTCCGTGGGATGCTGGCACAGTCTCTGTCTGCAGGGAGCTCAGACTCCTGCAGACAGAGGCTGCTGCCGCCCTGTGCTGCTGCCTCTGATACAGAGGCAGCAGACACAGGCTGGCAGAGGGCTCCTTAGGGGTGGCACCCGAGTGCACTGGCTGCTGGCCCAGCCCCTGGGGACTGTTGCTAAGTTTTGATGCAGTTACATCAAAATGACATGACTATTCAACTGATTGATACCTACCAGCCCTAGCACAGAGCCTGAATCCAAGCAGAGGTGTGCACGTGCAGGGAAAGTTTCAGAATATGTACGCTGGCTGTTTGCAAGGTGGGGTCTCCCCACTGCCTAGATCCAATGCTTCCGTGCTACAGAGACTTCACAGTATTTGTTAGCTTCTGGTTTGCATACTTCCTCATGCAATATACATTGATCTTAGTCTAAAAGAAACTGCATGTGTGTAGAGGGACCTCCTAGCTCCCTGTGTCAGTGAAAGAGAAGGTATGGCTACACTATGGAGACTATACTGGCACAACTACACAACGTAGCTTTGCAGTGAACACCCAGCCTACACTGTCAGAAAGTGTCTTTTCTGAAAACCTCCTCCTCAAATAGAGTTAGTTAACTTGACAGAACATACTTTGGTCAGCTTACTTGTATCTGCTCTGGGAATGTTAGCATAGCTACCTCAGCCCAGGGTCTCACACCCTTGCCATGCTGATACAGTTCAGTGTAGGCCAAACCAGAGCCAGGCTAGTTTTCAAGGCAATACTATTTTCTTCTTTGAGTGATGTCTCCATGGGTGCTCCATTGTAGGTGCTGGGTTTGCCCCGGTGCCGCAGAACAGAGATTTATTTGGTCGGACCGTGCATGCACGGTGGCGTCGTGGCATTTGAGCTCTTTTGTGCGGTTGCGTGGTCTGGCTTCCGCCAGTTCCTCTCAACCGCCTCAAGCTGCAGATGGAGTGAACTGGTCTCTTCAACTTCTCTCCTTTACTGCTTCATTCGTGAGATTATTTTGTAGCAGTTACAGTTTGTTTGTGTTATAAGTTCCTTCCTTCATATTTCATAGTTCTTCTTTAAGTGATGTCCCCGTGGGTGCTCCACATTAGGTGCTGAGCTTGCCCTGGTGCCGCAGGGCGATTGGTTTGCTGTTCTCGACCTTAAAGATGCCTATTTCCACGTGATGGTTCACCCCGCTCACAGAAAATTTCTACGTTTCATAATTGGCGCAGACCACTTCCAAAATTGAGTACTACCCTTTGGTCTCGCCACAGCGCCAAGGGTCTTCACAAAGACATTCGCAGTCATTGCTGCCCATCTTCAACACATGGGAATCGTTATATATCCTTACCTGGACGATTGTCTAATAAAAGGATGTTCATCAACGGAAACTTCAGACATGGTACGGATGACTATTGAGACTTTACTTGTCCTAGGTCTCCTTCTCAACGAAGAAAAATCCACCTTGATACCTATTCAGAATCTAGAGTTTATAGGTGCGTGTCTCGACTCAGTCACAGCAAGGGCATATCTACTCCTTATCAAGTTTCGGGCATTGCAAGACCTATTGGACCAGCTTGTATACAGATGTGCAGTAGAAGTCGTAATGGTACTCAAATTAATGGGTCATATGGCTTCCATAACATACGTCATTCCCCATGCCAGGCTGCACATTCAGCCATTACAACACTGGCTGATCACAATATACAATCCCATAAGGCACAACATACGCAAGTGGGTAACCGTCCCGTCCACGGTCAGGTCTTCCCTCCTCTGGTGGACAGTCGATGACAGTTTACTTTCGGGCACTCGGTTTCATCACCTACTACCTCGCTGTCACATGACCACAGGTGCCTCCCTCATCAGCTGGGGTGCTCACATGGGCAATCTTTCCGTATAAAGTCGTTGGTCACCACAGGAATCTCTGTTACACATGAATCTCCTCGAGCTGAGGGCCGTTGCCAACGCTTGCAGATACTTCTGTACGCATCTCTGCAACTCCACAGTGGGCGTCCTCACAGACAACATAGCGACCATGTATTATATAAATCGTCAGGGAGGTGTGCGATCCCGATCGCTGTGTACAGAAGCAACCCAACTATGGAATTGGTGCATTGCCAACGGCACCACCCTTGTGGCATCCTACTTACCTGGTATCAGCATCACAATAGCCGATTCCCTCAGCAGGAATTTCACATTGGACCACGAATGGGAAATCGATCAGGACATTGTCCATTCCGTTTTTCACCGGTGGGGTTTCCCACAGATAGACCTATTCGCCACCGCCAGCAACAGAAAGTGTCACCGATTCTGTTCCAGAGCGGGCCTAGGTCACCACTCCTTAGGGGACGCCTTTCTTCTCAGTTGGAACGGTCCCCTCATGTACGCTTTTCCACCTATCCCATTTATCTTCAGAGTCCTTCAGAAGATCAAGTCTGACAAAGCTTTGATCATCCTGATAGCACGGAGTGGCCTCGTCAGCATTGGTATCCAATTCTCATGCGACTGGCACGACGTCCACCATACCACCTACCGTTAATCCGGAACCTTCTGACCCAGGAGCGAGGCTCTCTCCTTCACCCACAATTACATACTCGTCACCTGTCAGCCTGGTATCTAGCTGGCTGAACACCCCCGAGGCCCTATGTTCGGACCGTGTCAAGGATGTTCTTATACACAGTAGGAAACAAAACATACGCGTCACTTACCTTTCCAAATGGCGATGTTTTACTTCCTGCTGTTCTGAATACAACCTTGATCCTCAAATGGTCCCGATCTCCATCATCCTAGATCAGTGGTCCCCAACACGGTGCCCGCGGGTGCCATGGCGCCCACGGGGGCATTTGTTTGCGCCCACCAAGTGCTTGGGGCTGGCCCCGCTCGGGGCGCGTAGTGCATGTGCAGTGCCGGAGCCGGGCGCATGGGGAGTGCCGGCCCCAGGCGCGTGGCGAATTGGGTGTGCAGCTGTGGGGGGCGCTGGCCTGGGCGCACGGTTATGGGGGGTACTGGCCCCGAGCGCACGGCAAATTGCCCCCCCCCCCGGGCATGCAGCTGTGGGGGGGTGCCGGCTTTGGGTGTGCGGCTCTGGAGGATGCTGGCCCCAGGCTTGCTGCGAATGGGTGGCCCACCCGCCCGTGGCCACGTGGCGCATAGGGTGATGCATTATATGATGCACCTGCAACAGAACAGACTAGCCTTAGCGGCTATAAGAGTCCATCTCACAGCACTGACTGCATTCCGACAACCAATAACCTATAGAGGGACTGGTTGAGACCGGATTGCGCAGTGCGGGAGAGCATGAACACCGCGAGACGTGCTCACCCGTCCCCCGATGGATACGCGGTCCAGATGACTACGGCTTTGAACATCTCTGTACTGTGGTGCCGGGGCAAGCCCAGCACCTAATGTGGCGCACCAATGGGAACACACGTCTCAAAGAACGACAGTTACTGCACAAAGGTGAGTAACTTTGCTTTATCCTAAAAAAAACCCCAAAAACCCCACAAGTTTTTCTTCCTCTCCTAATCCCTTCCGCACGGCTGGATAGTTGTAGTTATAAGTAGTTTTACTTACACACACACACCCGTTTCCACCAAAAACACCCAAACAAAAAACGTAAAGACTTAAAATGCCCAGTTTTAAAAAGTGCAACACATGCCGGGAGCCAATGCCCGCTTCTGATAGCTTCCTGCATCTGCTGTCTCGACGAAGCTCATGTCCTGCAGAAATGCCCATATTGTACAAAGTTGACTGCAAGGGCCCAACGGGACAGAGAGATGAGGCTCCAGGTTATTCTTTTTGACAAAGCTCTCCAACCGGTGGGATCGGAGCGTTCGATCTCCTCAGATCAGCCACCGAAGCGTAAGACCTCATCCCCTATGGCCGTTCTGCCCAAAAGACCCAGAGCATCACTAACCAGGTCTCTACCTGTTATGTCGCAGAGTAGCGTGAGTACTGGGGACAAGCCAGGTACCTCAAGCACTTCCATACCGCGTTCAAAGATTCCCGCGGTGTCTAAAACAAAAAGGCCAGTGGGTATGGCACTGACAACAGAACCGAGATCTACCTCGGCACCAATATCAACAAACCTCTGGCACTGAAGAATTTGTGCTGCGATCATCATCGGCACCAGTGGTGGCGACTTCCATTGCGGCACGTCCCTCAGCACCGAGCTCCACCCTACCGGTGCTGACGGCATCAGCTCCACGCACCGGTGGCACCGAGGCAAAGGATCCTGCGCCAAGTTCGCCTCGGCACCAAACTCCTTCTCGTTCTCAATGGCTGGTTTTCTCACCGGCACTGTTGCCTTCTCCACTGGCACCGTTGTCCCCGAAGTCTCCTGGCGTGGGCCAGTGCAGGTTCCCATACTCCCCATACCAGAGGCTGCCCTCTCCATTCTTAGCAGCACAGAGGGACCATGGCTATTACCAGCACCACCGCTTGTCTGTGTCTCCAGCATCCTCTAGAGCAGGGGTCTCCAAACTACGGCCCACGGGCCGGATGTGGCCCGCGAGGCCCTCTCATCCGGCCCGTGGAGACCTTTTTGTCTACGGAAAAAAAATTACGTGAAGAACAATTTGAGAACAAACTTGTCCGATGATAATCTCAGGTCACTGTTGATGTTAGGGACAACAAATCTAAAGCCAGAAATGTCTGCTATTTTGGCATCCAGGAAACAATTTCACCATTCACACTAATACAGGTGTTCATGTGTAGTGTATCAATGTGTTATTAAATAATAACTGAATAAAATAATATTAAATAAATAATTAAAAACAACATCCATGTTTTGATTGGTTTTTATTTGGACCTCAAGTGTGTAGTTGGCCCCCGAACTGCTGTTTGATAGTTAATGCGGCCCTCGGGCTGAAAAGTTTGGAGACCCCTGCTCTAGAGTCTCATACATTTGTTCCCGTTCTCCACGCTCACCGTGGACAAGGCATTGGGAGCATACTCGAAACATTTGCTCAGACAGGCGGTCACCGCTTGATAGACTCTACTACTATGACAATCACTATCGTCGTTACTCACCTCACAGACATTCATACCACTATAGACCCTGGTCTCATGGAAGATCCTACTGTGACTGCACATCATCTAGACGTTCTCCGGCTCCAGCCCCTCCCACTCCAACGGGGCAACCTGCATCGCCACAACCCCAACCATCGGACACCTTCCCATCTGTCCTACAGTCCCTCAATTGGTAGATGGCCCGCATAAATCTTCTCCATGTCATGCCCTTTCACCAGCAGCAACCCTCTCGTCATATCACCTTTGATGCCTCCCTTCTTGGGTGGAGAGCACCAATAGGTACCATATCTGCCCAGAGCCGATGGTCACCTCGTGAGACACGGCTTCACATAAATCTTTTGGAACTCCGAGCAGTCTTCAACACCTGCAGGTATTTTCACAGTCACATTCGCAATACTACAGTGAAAATTCTCACAATGTCACAGCCATGTATTACATCAACTGCCAAGATGGAGCCCATTCCCGCTCCCATTGTGCGGAGGCAATCTGTCTTTGCAATTGGTGCATTTGACATGCCATCACACCTGTGGCATCCTGCTTACCTGGCATCATGAACGTTGCAGTGGATTTTCTGCGCAGGCACTTCACGCCAGATCATGAATGGGAGCTTCATGACGGAGTCCTCCACCTTCTTTTCTGACGTTGGGACACTTCCCTCATAGATCTTTTTGTCACCTGTCACAACAAGAAATGCCGAAAATACTGTTCCAGGGCCGGACTCGGTCCCGGCTCTCTGGACAACGCGTTTCTTCTCAATTGGAATGGGCCTCTCCTGTATTCCCCAATAAGTTCTTGGACTGCATTGGAGACAACTTTTTATTTCAGAAGGTTGAAAAAGCTACCAAGGGGGGAAGCTGTTCTAGATTTGATCCTAACAAATAGGGAGGAACTGGTTGAGAATTTGAAAGTGGAAGGCAGCTTGGGTGAAAGTGATCATGAAGTCATAGAGTTCACAATTCTAAGGAAGGGTAGAAGGGAGAACAGCAAAATAGAGACAATGGATTTCAGGAAGGTGGATTTTGAGAGCTGATAGGTAAGGTCCCATGGGAATCGAGACTGAGGGGAAAAACAGCTGAGGAGAGTTGGCACTTTTTCAAAGGGACATTATTAAGAGCCCAAAAGCAAGCTATTTCGCTGTGTCAGAAAGATAGAAAATATGGCAAAAACACCGCCTTGGCTTAATCACAAGATCTCGCATGATCTAAAAATAAAAAAGGAGTCCTATAAAAAATGGAAGGTAGGACATATTACAAAAGAATGAATATAGGCGAACAGCACAGGAAGGCAGGGGCAAGATTAGAAAGGCGAAGGAGCAAAATGAGCTCAAACTAGCTACAGGAATAAAGGGAAACACAAAGACTTTTCATAAATACATTAGAAGCAAGAGGAAGACCAAGGATAGAGTAGGCCCACTGCTCAGTGAGGAGGGAAAAACAGTAACGGGAAACTTGGAAATGGCAGAGATGCTTAATGACTTCTTTGTTTCGATCTTCACCGAGAAGTCTGAAGGAATGCCTAACATAGTGAATGCTAGTGGGAAGGGGGTAGGTTTAGAACAGTGGTCCCCAACCTTTTGAGGTTGTTGGGCACCAGGGGGCGTGGCTGTTTGCCCGCCGGGCGCCAGGGGGCGGGGACACTTGCGCGCCCGGGGGCGGGGCCCCCCCATAGCTGCGCGCCCGGGGGCGGGGCCCCCGCCGAGTGCCGCGCGCCCGGGGCCGGCGGGGCCCCCGCCGAGTGCCGCGCGCCCGGCGCTCCCCCCGCCAAGTGCGCTCCCCCCGCAAGCGCCCGTGCGCCATGTGCCCGGGGCCAAGCCAGCCCCGAGCACCTGGCGGGCACATTGAAATGCCCCCGCGGGCGCCATGTTGGGGACCACGGGTTTAGAAGATACAATAAAAAAAGACCAAGTTAAAAATCACCTAGAAAAGTTAGATGCCTGCAAGTCACCAAAATACAGGACTATGTAGCACTTTAAAGACTAACAAGATGGTTTATTAGGTGATGAGCTTTCGTGGGCCAGACCCACTAAGAAGGTGTTTCAGCTACACCAGACTAACACGGCTACATCTCTATTACTATTCTGCAAGTCACCAGGGCCTGATGAAATGCATCCTAGAATACTCAAGGAGCTGATAGAGAAGGTATCTGAGCCTCTAGCTATCATCTTTGGAAAATCATGGGAGACAGGAGAGATTCCAGAGGACTGGAAAAGGGCAAATCTAGTGCCCATTTATAAGAAGGGTGTAGTGGGGCACTATTTGAAACCCACTTTGCCTGCCCACTTCTAAAAGCCCCTCCCCCAGCCTTGCAGGAGGGACGACTGGACCTGGGGCTCAAAGGAATACTTTGGACAAATAATGAAAAACATGGTCAGGGGATGCAGGTCACAGGGTCAAAACATGGGAACCGGATGGGGATACTGAGCAGAGAACACTGGACAGCGCCCACTGCTCCTCAAAGCTGTCAAGGGAACCAGCAGACGCCGCCCAGAGGAACTCTGCCCGGATATGTGATACTAGGGAGGAACGAAAATAGGCCCCACAGTCGCGGGGAACCCCCCCCTCGCCATCCTCTCCTTGGTGTTATAAATGGCCGTTTTAGCTAAGGCCAAGAGGAGGTTGACAAGGAGGTCCCACGACTTTGTGGGGCCATGGATAGGGTGTGCCTAAATGAAAAGGTGTGGGGAAAAGAACCGCAGCCAGTACCTCAATAAAAGGTTCTAGAGGAGCCGGAATAGGGGCTGCAACCTAGCGCATTCAAGGTAGACGTGCACCAGGTTTTCCTTCACGCCGCAAAAGGGGTAGGTATCCGGGATTGGGGTGCACTGCGCCAGGTACACATCCATGCTCACGGCTCCATGAAGGAGCTGCCAACTAATGTGCCCAGTGGGCCACGGGATTAAGGTGGAGTAGATGCTGGCCCATCGGGGTTCCCCACCCTCAACGGGTCTTAGGTGGTCCCGCCACTTGGTATCGGGGCGGGACATGAGGGTGGGTAAATGCTGAGTGTGCAGCACGAGCGTGTACACATGTTCCCTAGGCGCAGTTCGAAAACAGACCGTCTGCAGCTTTTGCAGCCAGCTGGGGATCCAGGGATGGGAAGGCCGGGGGGGGGGGGGGCGGGGGGAGGAGGCCCGCAGAACAGGGGCCCAATAAAAAGGGATGGAGGGTTTGCAGGAGGTGAGGGGTGGGGCGTACCCTCTCGCATGGACTGCTGCAGGAAGTTGAGAGCGGGCCGTGGCAAGGCCGCCTTCATCTCCTGGAGTAGGCGCACGGGGATTTGGGGGGGTGGAGAGCCCCATATGCTGAGCGAGCGCCCGGGGATCCACCCAATCCCCCCTGTCGTAGTCCAGAAGGTCTCCAACCTTGGTGGTTTCTGCCAGGATCAGCCTCCGGCGCACCGAGGGAGACTCCGCCACCAGCACACACAAGGCTGGATTGTGGAGCAGGGGCTCCGCGGGGAGGTCTGCTCCCTCGGAGGCCACAATGGACCTGGTCACCAAAAACAGCTTCCGGGTCTGAAGGAGTTCCTGGTAGAATTCCGGCAGCTCTCAGAGGTCTCGCGGAAGGCCCCACGGGTGGATAAAAAAGAGCTGCCGGTCGTATCGGAGCCCTCGGAGGCGGCGGAGGAAGGCGCGCGCCACGTGTCCCATGCCGGACTACCTGCACTAAAGAGGAGTCTCTTCAGGGCCTGGAGGTGGAAGGTCCGGACCAGGCTGCGCACGCAGACCTGGCCCTGGCCCCCCTCCTCCAAGGGGAGAGACAGGACCCCTGCAGAGACCCAGTGCAGTCCTGGCCAAAGGAACTCCAAAGCTGCCCTCTGGAGCTTGGCCAGGACCTCCAGGGCCGGGCACAGGATGTTGGTCCGGTGCCAGAGCATGGACAGGACCAGCTGATTTAGCACCAGCGCCCTCCCACGGAGGGAGAGACACCGGAGCAGTCCTGTCCATCTCCACAGCCGCTCAGCCACCCTGGTCTCCAAACCCTGCCAGTTCTCCAGCAGAGAGGGATGCGTGGCAGATAAATAGATGCCCAGATAGAGCAGTGGACCCACGCTCCACCTGATGGCCTGAAGCGTGGGTGGGAGCCTGCCTGCCACCTGTCCCTGACCACCAGGCCAGAGCTCTTGACACAGTTGACCCGGGTGGAGGAGGCTGCCGAGTAGACGGCTTGGCAAGCCTCCAACCGCTCCAGGTCGTCTGGATCCTGGACCACGAGGAGCACGTCGTCTGTGTACGCCGACAGGACCAGTCGCAGCTCCGGCTCCCGAAGCACCAACCCCGTCAACCTCCTACGGAGGAGACAGAGGAAGGGCTCGATCGCCAGAGCGTA
The DNA here is from genome assembly GCF_049634645.1 of Pelodiscus sinensis. NCBI lineage: Eukaryota > Metazoa > Chordata > Testudines > Trionychidae > Pelodiscus > Pelodiscus sinensis. Next base: position 121,375 of record NC_134737.1, on the reverse strand, counting down.
CAACTGGCCTGACAGCAGATACCCCGACGTACCCCCCGCCCGAAGCTGACTGGCTTGGTCAGGTTCCAGTTGAGCCTGACCAAACACTCTGCAAGGGTGTACAGCACCCAGAGAAAACCCACAAAACGGGGCCCAGGAGATACCCGTGATCCAACCTGTCTAATGCCTTCTCCTGGTCCAGGGACAGGAGAGCGAACGACAAGCCGTCCCTACCCCCAAGCTCCAAGAGATCCCGGACCAAATACAAATTATCAAAGATGTTATGGCCCGGGACGGTGTAGGTCTGGTCGGGATGGATCATGTCCGCCAGCACGGACCACAGTCGCAGCAAGATGGCCTTCGCTGCAACTTTGTAGTCTGTGCTGAGGAGCGAGACGGGATGCCAGTTCCATAGGTCGCGGAGGTCCCCCCTCTTTAGCAACAAGAGAGAGGACCCCGCTTTCCAAGGACTCGACCCAGACGGTAACGAGGTCTGGGCCGCGGACACCCCAGAACACGCAGTAGAACTCCACGGTCAGCCCGTCCATGCCTGGGGTTTTATTGTTGGGCATTGTGGGTGCTCCACTACCCCCCTCCTCCCTGCTTTGGAGTCTTTGTTTTCCTTGTGTCTTCCAGATTCCTAGGCAGCTTCAAGGAACTGGCAGGAGCCGGACTGCGCCACCTCACAAAAGCATGTCAACGCCGCGAGACACCGCCACGCATGCACAGTCCAGCCAAATACTGCTACAGCAAAAATCTCCATTCTTCAGCCTCAGAAAAAATGAATTGTCAGATTACAAAACACGTCCTTAGGTGCCAATGACATTGGATGACAGAGAGGTACTGTTCCTTTTGATGGGTGTTAGGCACACTCAGTGCTCCAGTTGTAGAGCCCCTAAGAGTAGTTATTGTAACAGGGTTGAATCTCATCATTGTGGTACCTCCTGCTGCTCGCTCTGCGAATCAGCTCAGGCCTTAGCACAGTGCCCTTCCCTGGCTGGCGGCTTGCCTGTCCTCACCGCACTTTCTCTACCCTTAAGCTCTGGACCTGCGTCAATCCAGTTCCATGGTGCCTTTCTCAGGATACTGCCCTTCAGCAGGGCCTACCACCGAAATTCCCGCTAGGTGCGCACCCGCATGGCTCCACACAAAGAACTTGAATCCCACCCACCTCCTCAGCAGAGCCGCATGGCAGCACTCCCCTTCCTGGAAGGGGAGCTGGTGGTGGTGGGTTTGGTGGGAGAGTGAGGGGCCAGGCTTTTCTTTGTAATAAGAAAAGCCAAAAAAGATTTTGAGCAACAGCTTTCCAAAAACTCAAAAAGAAAAATGTGTAAGTACATTAGAAGCAGGAAGCCTGCTCAAAAACTTGTGGGTCCCCTAGATCGAGCTATAAAAGGAGCAATCAAGGACGATAAAGCCATTGCGGAGAAACTAAATGATTTCTTTGCTTCAGTCTTCACGGCTGTGGACGTTAGGGAGATTCCCAAATCTGCACCGTCCTTTGTGGGTGATGAATCTGAGGAACTGTCCCGGATTGAAGTGTCATTAGAGGAGGTTTTGGAACAAACAGAAAAACTTAATGTTAACCAATCACCGGGACCGGATGGCATTCATCCAAGGGTTCTAAAAGGACTCAAATGGGAAACTGCGGAACTATTAACTGTGGTTTGTAACCTATCCTTTAAATCAGCTTCTGTGCCCAAGGACTGGAAGACAGGTAACATAACGCCAATATTTAAAAAGGGCTGTAGAGGTGATCCTGGCAATTACCGACCGGTAAGTCTAACGTCAGTACCGGGCAAATTAGTTGAAACAGGAATAAAGAATAAAATTGTCAGACATGTAGAAGAACATAGTTCGTTGGGCAAAAGTCAACATGGTTTCAGTAATGGGAAATCCTGTCTTACTAAGCTATTATAATTCTTTGCAGGGTTTAACAAACATGGAGACAAGGGGGATCCAGTAGACATAGTATACTTAGATTTCCAGAAAGCCTTTGACAAGGTTCCTCACCAAAGGCTCTTGTGTAAATTCCACGGCCATGGGAGAAGAGGGAAGGTCCTTTCTTGGATTGAGAACTGGTTAAAAGACAGGAAACAAAGGGTAGGAATAAATGGTAAATTTTCAGATTGGAGAGGGGTAACTAGTGGTGTCCCCCAAGGGTTAGTCCTGGGACCAATCCTGTTCAACTTATTCATAAATGATCTAGAGACGGGGTAAGCAGTGAGGTGGTTAAGTTTGTGGATGATACCAATGTATGTTTAAGATAGTCAAGACAGAAACAGACTGTGAGGGACTCCAAAAACATCTCACGAAACTGAGTAATTGGGCAACAAAATGCAAATGAAATTTATTGTGGATAAGTGTAAAGTAAACCCCAACTGTACGTACAGTATGATGGGGGCTAATTTGGCTACGACTGATCAGGAAAGAGATCTTGAAGTTATCGTCGATAGTTCTCTGAAAACATCCACGCAGTGTGCAGCGGCGGTCAAAAAGGCAAATGGGATGTTAGGAATTATTAAGAAAGGGATAGAAAATAAGACCCAGAATATCTTACTGCCCCTGTATAAAACTATGGTACGCCCACATCTTGAATACTGCATAAAGATGCGATCTCCTCACCTCAAAGACATTTTGGCATTAAAAAAGGTTCAGAAAAGGGCAACTAAAATGATTAAGGGTCCCATATGAGGAGAGGCTAAAGAGACTGGGACTTTTCAGTTTAGAAAAGAGGAGCCTGAGGGGGGATATGATAGAGGTCTATAAAATCATGAGTGGTGGGGAGAAGGTGAATAAAGAAAAGTTATTTACTTGTTCTCATAATATGAGAACTAGAAGAGACCAAGTGAAATTAATGGGTAGCAGGTTTCAAACTAATAAAATAAAGTTCTTTTTCATACAGCACACAGTCAACCTGTGGAACTCCTTGCTGGGGGAGGCTGTGGAAGGCTAGGACTATTACAGAGTTTAAAAAAAATCTAGATCAGGCATGTCCAAAGTCCGGCCCGCAGGCCAATTGCAGCCCGTGTTCCGGTTTAATACGGCCCCACAGGTAATTTGTCAATATCTATCTTTTATGGCCCCCAACGAATCCATATGTATTGAGATGAATACACTGTAAAATCTCAGTTAATGTCAGTTGGTCTAAATCAGTTATAAATATATTTGGACACAACATGTATACTTGGTGTTATGTTCCTGTTCATATTTTTTGAACTTAAAAGTTGACAGACAACCTTTATTACCAATAATATGTAATGTACTTTACAATGTTCCTGACATATATTTCAGCTTCCTGGATTTTTTTTTCATCTGGCCTTCAGATATGAAAGGCAGAGTGATTTAACACCTGTTTAGATTTGTCATCCATGTGACGAAATGAAAAGTATGCCGTTTGCAATAAACTTTGCATAAAATAGTTAATTTGCGTTTAATTTTAATGGTTCAAAGAATGTCAGGCAAAATGGTCGGCCCTCACGCATGTTCACTTCTTCAAATCTGGCCCTCTTTGAAAAAAGTTTGGACACCGCTGATCTAGATGAATTCATGGAGGTTAGGTCCATAAAAGGCTATTAGCCAGGGGGTAAGGAATAGTGCCCCTGGCTTCCGTTTGTCAGAGGCTGGAGAGGGATGGCAGGAGACAAATCGCTAGATCATTGTCTTCGGTCCACCCCCTCTGGGGCACCTGGTGCTGGCCACTGTCGGCAGACAGGCTACTGGGCTAGATAGACCTTTGGTCTGACCTAGTACGGCCGTTCTTATGTTCTCCTATGGTGGCTGCCCAGTTGCTGCTGGGGCAGGGCCACGTGCGGGACGGCTGCCCCATATGCTGGGGCCAGGGCTGTGTGGTGGCTGCCCAGGTGCTCTTGGGGCGAGCTGCATGGTGGGTGGCGGCTGCCAGGGATTGGGCCAGCTCCAGCCCTTCCCCTGAGTTGGAGCGTCATCCAGGGCCACATGGTGGCTGCCCTACTCCCTGGGCGAGCTGTGTGGCAGACAGCTGCTGGAGCTGGAGTGAGGATGCAGTGCAGCTGATCCTGGGGCTGGGGCCCCGCGTACCCACCTTCCCCTGCCTCACTGCCCTCTCGGTCTGAGCCCCCTGCCAGCTCCCCCTCTGACTCCGCATATGTCACTGGCCCACTCCCTGCAAACCTTGGACACTGGCAGCCACTTTCCTCTGCTCACAACCAGCCTTGTAGGGAACAGCTCCGGGCAGCCCCTGCTCTGCACAGAGGCTGCCCCGGGCGGGGGGGCAGGTCTCACCGCCTCCCCACGAGGTGAGGGGGTGCTGCCTGGGAGCAGGGCTCAGGGTCCTAGTGGGGGGCGGGGGAGCTGGGGTCTGTGCGCTCTCAGGGAACAGCGCCACGAGTGGGTGCCATGGTGACACATGACCTCAGTGCTGGAGCACAAGACAACGCTCATGGAGACTATCTTAGAAGGAACCCTGCCCAGCACTCCGGCCGCTCACCCCCTTCTGGGCTTGGCAGCAGTTCTTAGTCTGCGCTTGCCTGAGCAGCTAGCTGAAGCTGGCCAATGGGAGCAGTGTGTCTGTGCTGCTGTTCCCCCAGGTGGGGAAGGGAGGGGGCGCACTGCTACCCCATGCGCCGGATCGCACAGTGAGACTCGGGGCTTGCTCCCCCTGCAGGAAGCTGGTGCTGGCACTCCAGCCTTGCGGGGGAGGGGAGGGGGAGGGGGCTGGAGCAGCAGTGCGGGCTCCCCGCTGCGGGAGGTTTAAGAGGGGGCTAAGCTTTAGCTGTGGCCCACCTGCAAGGCGTCGTCCACGGACCCCACTTTGAGAACCACTGCTCCATAGCTACCCGTACCCTGCTCAGCACTGCTCTGTCACACAGGCCCTTTGCTCTGCCGAGCCGCTCCTTATGGCCCGGGCTGAGCCATTGGCTTTTTAGAAGCCTCTCCCTAATTGGCCAGGCCTCTATGCAGGCTCCCTCCAGCCAGTTTTACCCCCTTGCAGCCATAGTGAAGCAGCTGCCCTACTACAGGTATCAATATAAAATTGCTGTAAAATCCTTAAGGAAATGGTAATGCAAAGTGCTTAATAAAAGGTACAGAAACTGCTTCCCCTAAAGCCAAGACTAAGCCAGTCCAGTTTGGTTTGTTCTTTTCCAAAAGAAAAGTGATTTCCCACAGAAAAGACCACAGGTCAAAGGCCGTAATCGTCACTCAGTCTGTATTCAGGTGAACTGCCGTCTGAGTCCGTGAGGGTTTGGCCTTATGTTCCTATTTCACTGGAGGAGTGTGAGGCTGTTCTTGTGGTGACACTTGTATTGCTTTGATAGGAACTGGTCATATAAAGTCTTTCTACTGGAACATCTGAAAAAGCATTATGAGTAGCCTTGAACCAGGTACAGACCCCTGTTTCTGTATTAAAGTTAGCAAACTTTTCTAGTGCTCAGAAGTTCTGCAATGGTTTTGATAGGAGCTAACTGTTTTTCTGCGAAATCAGAATGGTCGCAAAACATACTTTGTACGTAGGAAAAACTTAAAAAACAACAAATAGTCTTGCAGCGCCGTAGAGACGAACAAAACATGTAGCTGGTGTCGTGAGCTTTCGTGGGCACAACCCGTTTCTGTACATAGCTAACCAGGGAAGAAGGTTGATTTTTGCATTTACATCTGTGTCCTTGCAACTGAGGTCTGATGAGTTACAGTGCCTTTGTTTTACCTTGCCTACGAGTTTTGTGAATGGACATTTAGCCTTGTACGTCTCCTTAGCTGCAGCTTTATTTGTTAGTTTTAAATCTGGGTTGAATTCACTTCTTGCGAGTGTGGTAGAACAGTGCTGATAGCTTCAGTCTGAAGTAGGGCAGAGTGTTATTCTTGAATCAGCTCACTCACTGGATAAAATCAAAACCAGGCACAGGACCACTGTAACAGCATGTAAAAGGGAAAAGCCGAACTTGTCAGTCCAATTTGTTATCTTAATATTATTCCTGTGTCTTTTTGTAATATTGAAATTGTGAAATCCAAAAAGGAAAAGAAATCTTGTCCAGCCCCATAATATTTTGTGTGTTCCTGAGACACGTTCTAACTAGATGCCAGGCTGATGAACAGAACTGGATGAAGAAGTAATAAAAAGACACACTTGTCTGCCATTGTTTGCAAAAGCAGTGTCAAAGTCAAGTGACCTACTGCACCAGTTCCCTTAGTGCAGGGGTGGGGAACCATGTTTGGGTTGGGGCAGCTGCCCCCCAGAAAAATCCATCGGGGACCGCACCCAAGTGAGAAGCAAAACTAAAACAACCCAACCTACACTGCCGTGGCCCCCAACTGAGAAGGAGAAAGACATTCCCCTTGCACACCAGAGCCTAGCACGGCCCAGGCTAGTCCATTTTGTGTGCGCCAACCTTGTAGGGCTTGGGGAGGCTGGAGCACCGGTTTGGGCTGCCCGATTCTGGTGGAGGAGCCCTGAGCCTCGGGTGTCAGATCCAGCCTCTGAGACTTAGGTTCCCCACCCCTGCCTTAGTGCGTGGTGGTCTGCTACAGAGCTTGACAGATTTCTTCACCCAGACTAATGTGATGCTGCTTTCACTAGTTTATTTGATTTTTGATGTTTAAATGTGCTGAGACCTTGATGGCATGTTCCAGTATAGCCATAATACACTTGAAGAAAATAAGTTTTTATGAGAAAAAGTTACTTCAAAACCTACCCTTGTGTATGAGGTTTAGGAGTCATATACATGGCACATTCTCAGAAAACCATATAGCCAAATTCCCAGTGATGCCTTAACCCAGCGTCTGAATTTATCCTTGCAGTTTTACACATCCTTTTTATGTCCAGGGTTTGCATGTACACTGCAGTTTTATTCATGCAGAAATGTATTGGTGCAAATTCAGTGCTCATATTTCAAAATTTAACCCTTTTGATAAACTTTCTTTTCCCCCCAGGACTGTCAGTTCACGAGACCTGAAATACAAAGTATATTTTAATGAAACTGGGCATGTTATCCTAACCACCAAGGTCCTCCTTAGTGATGTAGGAAACACTTTCTGTTAGTTTGGCCTTTCCCTCCAGCCACAGAAAAGACTCACTAATATTCTCATCCCTCTGTCTCCCTGAAGATGACTTTATATTTCTTCCTGTGAATTTTTCAGTTACATATGGAAGCAGAATCTATAAGTGAAAAAGAGACAGGGAGATGAGAATAAAATGCACCGGGGATATGTCATAAAACTGTTGAGGAGGGAATGAGAAAAATAGCTCATTTTTTGTTCCAAAAATATATATCTTTGTTAATTGTTAATGTTCTGGAGGCAAAGGAGGTTCTCCACCCTACAGACACTTATATGTACTGCTTCCTTGGTTCTTGTTACAATAAGTACCTGTTTTTCACCTATGAAGCTTCTATACAAAAGAATTAGAAGAGTTAACTAATTTAGCCTTAAATGTGAGTGCAAGAGATTTCTTTAAACACCATAAATGGTACTTTGAGTATGAGTTATAGTCTACATTATCCACTACAAGATTTATCTTCTCCAGATAAGTAAAAGAATGTCTGGAAAACGATAATATTGAGATGAGTATATTCTATTTTTGTGTAAACTTGTGTGAAGGCCTCATTCTTAAACCTATATAATCAACAATTTTGTGATGAGATTTAAAATGTAACCTTAATATCATACGTGAATAAAGGGACTTAGGGTATTTGGTCAAATAGCTGTTAACTGAAAGGTCAGAACAGTATTGAATGAGAGACCACACTCAGTTCTTGTTTCATATACAGTAGAGTCTGAGTCAGGAACTAGATGTTTTGTTTTGACTGGTTTGCCTGATTCAGAAAGTGTAGCAAGAGAGAGAAACTCTTTCCTATCAGTGAGACGTGTTCCGTAGCATTATATTATAGTACCATAGTTAAGAGAGAAATCATCGTAGAAAATCAGGAGTTCACTCACGGGTTATAGATAAATGGGTCATATAGGTTGACTCATTCCTGGTTTGCTGTAGAACTCAGTGTCCTGTAAATATTCTCTTAACTGTTTCTGCCATATGAGTTCTCACTGAAATCAATAATACACAGAATGCAGCCGGTGCACAATCAGAAAATTGATCCACCCTTGATGAATTTGTTGTATTGCAGCCCAGACCAAGCAGTGCTAGGAAATGTTCCGGGCTGGTGAATTATGCAAATGAGCTATGCTAAACTATTAGTTCGTACTTCTGTAAGCAGGGGCTGAACTGCTGCTTGCTGTCAGCCAGCTAAAAGGAGGGGTGGGTGTGTCCACTACAGTTGTTTAGCTCTGCAAGGTAATTAACTGTTAACTGTTGAGATGTAAATACTGCTCAGGAGAGAATCCGAGGTGTGGCTATGGAAATCCCATTCAGCCAGGGCTGATGGAGGGTCAGTGTTGGAATGCAATGTGGAGAATTGTGTATAATTTGGGACTGTTGTGAGGGTCACTAATCATGCTACCCCTAAACGTGGGAACTGTAAAACATGCCACCAGTGCTTGCAGGAGAGACACCACCATCATGGTAAGAGGTCTCGGAAGAACAAGCCTCTCCCCTTCCACAGTTGAGTGAACAGAGCTGGGGGAATGGGTTAAAGGACTTGAGTCAGCCTGCTTCATACCTGCCAGGTGTGAGCTGTAAGACTGGCCCAGCCTGCACCTTTCCCCCTTTGTTTTAAGGACAGATCTAAAGCAGACTCCCTGAGGAGACTTTTCTTTTGCTAGTCCAGTGAAAGTTGGATTCATTTGCCAGTCCAGCTGGTGGCTAAAGAGTTGAAATCACTGAGAGCTGAAATCACTGGTTTGGCTGAGAGCCAGGCCTACTGCAGCCAGTGAAGTGGTGGCCACCAGCGGCATGGCGTGGAGCGGTGGCAGGCAAGGAGCGGCCACCAGCGGTGTGGTGTGGAGCGGTGGCAGGCGAGGAGCGGCCACCACCGGCATGGCGTGGCATGGAGCAGTGGCAGGCGAGGAGCGGCCATCAGCGGCGTGGCGTGGCATGGAGCAGTGGCAGGCGAGGAGCGGCCATCAGCGGCGTGGCGTGGCGTGGAGCAGTGGCAGGCGAGGAGCGGCCATCAGCGGCGTGGCGTGGCGTGGAGCAGTGGCAGGCGAGGAGCGGCCATCAGCGGCGTGGCGTGGCGTGGAGCAGTGGCAGGCGAGGAGCGGCCATCAGCGGCATGGCGTGGCGTGGAGCGGCAGCAGGCGAGGCGCGGAGCGTCCAGAGGCGTGGGACGAGACAGCTGGTGGAGCGTGGCGGAGTTTCGTATAAGGTGCCCCTATCTATCTCCCCATCCCCATTTCTACCCAGGTTGGGAGGTGAAAACCTGCGGGTGAACTTTGGGACTCTGGGTGGCATGGACCAGGGACAGAGACTTTTGGGGTGTCGGACTCTTTGGACTTCAGGCGATTCTTGGCTGGGGGGGGCTTGGCTCATGTTTGGGTTATGATCTCTGTTTGTGGTGTTTCCCCCAAGTTAATGCTGTATGACTTCTCTCTCTGTTTCATTCAATGTTTCAATGCGAGTGGGGAAGCATTGCCTCTCAGAGGCGCCCAGGGGTGTGTGAATTTCCCAGATTGCTGGATGGGGGCTCGAGCCGGTTCTGTGTGTGATGGCCCCCAAGATACTGAACCCAGCCCTGGTTACTGCCAGGCCTACCCGGCAGAAGGGTTACACTTCTTTGGAAAGATACCGAAGGAATCCACTGTCTTCTTACGATCGTTTATAAGAAAGAAATCTCAAAGGCCTGGGGAAAATGGCACTGAGTTAGTAAAGGCAGAATGTACAAGTGCTGTAACACCAAGTGAAAATGATAACAGTTGTGATCGCTGAGGCTCTGACTCTGTAGGTGTTTGGGGGCTGGAGCATCCACAGGCACCAAGCTCTGCTGTCTCCACCCTGCACCTCTCGCACACCTGTGGTCCCATTGACCTACTCCTCCTCTACCCTTCCAGTGTTACTGGAGTGCCAGAAACAGCTGGTTTGTGGCATTTGGGAAAGTCTGGGAGGGAGTCAGATGAGTGAGGATGGGGCATGCTTCGTAGAGGGGGCAGGAACAGGGTCGTCATTACCCATAAGCAGTTGCATAGGGCACCTGAAAATTTGGTGCATCACTGGGTCTTAATGCCCTCCCACTGTCTCTCCCTATCCCTGCTCTGTGGCTCTGTTCCTCCGGAGAGGAGCTGGTTAACTTACAAGTGACACAGCCTGGCAGCCCTCTTAGCAGCACACTGAACCTGTGCAAGAGCCATTCCAGTGGTAACGAAGCCATTTCACAGGCAGTTGCCAACCCAGGTATACCCTGTCAGTTTTGGAATGTGCTGTGCCAGTCTAGAGGACCTTAGTTTACAATTTACTTTAAAATGTTTCGGTAGTGCATTCCTGAAGGTTATACAATCACATCAGGCATAGGAGCATGGCTTGAATTGTACTGCATAGGGCCCTAAGGACTGCCCTGGGCAGGAAGGGACAAGGGGGACAGGAAGTCTTGAGGGAAGAGGTGGAAGGGGAGTGAGAGGAGGCAGAGTGGGGCTCAGGCTTGGGGGAAGGGGTGAAGTGAGAACATGTCCTGGAGCAGAGAGGGGGCAGGAGGTCAAGTACCCCTCCCAGCCGGAAGGGAAGTTGATACCTACATGTGAGAGGCAGCAGTGTGGGGACAGAACAACCCTAACACAGAGGCAGCAAGGCGGGAAGAATGCGAGTCATCAACTCGGCTACCCAATAGTCAATAGAACTTGAAGGGACCTCAAGAGTCATCAAGTCCAGTCCCCTGCCCTCACAGCAGGATCCAGCACTGTCTAGACCATCCCAAATGGATGTCTACCCAACCTGAAGCAAAATGCAGGACAATGTAGCACTTTAAAGACTAACAAGATGGTTTATTAGATGATGAGATTTTGTGGTGGGTCTGGCCCACAAAAGCTCATCATCTAATAAACCATCTTGTTAGTCTTTAAAGTGCTACATTGTCCTGCATTTTGCTTCAGCTACCCCAGACTAACACGGCTCCATTTCTATCACTACCCAACCTGCTCTTAAATATCTCCAGTGATGGAGAGTCCACAACCTCCCTGGGCAATTTATTCCAGTGTTTAACCACTCTGAGAGGTAGGAAGTTTTTCCTAATGTCCAACCTAAACCTCCCTTGCTGCAATGTAATCCCATTGCTTCTTCTTCTAGTCTCAGAGGCCAAGGAGAATAATTTTTCTCCCTCCTTGTAACACTCTTTTTGATACTTGAAAGCTGCTATCATGTCCCCTCTATCTTCTCTTTTCTAAACTAAACAAGCCCAATTCTTTCAGTCTTTCCTCATAGCTCATGTTTTCTAGACCTTACTCATTCTTGTTGCTCTTCTCTGGACCTTCTCCAATTTCTCCAGATCTTTCCTGAAATGTGGTGCCCCGAACGGGACACAATACTCCATTTGAGGTCTAATCAGCACAGAGTAGAGCAGAAGAATACTAATCAACTACTCTTTTACACCCCTAGAACATGCTATTTTGATTTTGTAAAATCAGGAGTTAAGTCAAATTTAGTTATTTTGAAATACTTTTCTAGTGATGACATACTCCTGCTGAGGTTGGTAGGATCTCATTTGGAAGCCCCAGGATCAAGAAGGTGACCCTCTGAGATCAGTTTTGAATCACAGAAATGCATGTGTGCAACTCCTGGGCATGGGTTTCACTGGCTCATCTGAATGACAGCATTTTCGGTAGGCCAGTTTGAGAGGCAGAACCTGAAGCAAAACACTGATTTTTCGTAAAACTGAACAGACTAGTAGAACAAAGTATCAGAGGGGTAGCCGTGTTAGTCTGGATCTGCAAAAGCGACAAGGAGTCCACGTGCATCTGACAAAGTGGGTCTTTGCCCACGAAAGCTTATGCTCCAATACATCTGTTAATCTATAAGGTGCTACAGGACTCCTTGTCATTTTAGTAGAACAAAGATAGTCTGGGTTTTAAGAATACAAAAAAGGGTGCAGTGAAGGGATTAAAGGTTTTTGTCAGAGGATACGCAAACTCACTGAAAGTCTGAAGCATCTGCACAAGGGAACAATACAAGTCAATGAGCTGGTTAACTACATATAGCTTTAGAAACTTTTCAGAAACTTTCTTTGCATGCACAGAAGGAATCCAAACCAGTTTGGGTTAGAAGAAAGCAGGGTTTATTCCAGGACATGCTGAGGAGTGTGTGCTGATCATTGGATAGAGCAGCGTATTACAGAGCATGCCTTTTTATGGGGACTTCTGTGCTCCAAAGAAAGCAAATTCTTCTGAAACACATTGTCTTAGTTAGACCTTTAATGTGTTTTGATATTTCTAGCAGCAGTTGAACATAATGCAGCCAAGAAGTAGTTACCCAACAGAAATGTATTCTATACACTGCTCACGTGTGCAGAACCTTTACAGATGTAATTTGTATGTAATTACATAGGTGACTTGCACAGTATATTTCTCTTATAGGCTACATCTAAATTGCAAGGTTTTCGCACAAAATCAGCTGTTTTTGCGCAAAAACCCATGGAGCGTTCATACCTCAAATGCGCTTTTACGCAAGGAAATCAAGAATAAAACAGCAGAACAGAGGGCTTTTTCCAGAATATGTAAACATCCTTTTACGAGGCATAACTCCCTTTTGCGCCATAGCTGTTGCACAAAAAGGCACGTGTGGACACTCCAGAGGGGTTTCTTGCGCAAGAAACGCCCATGGGGAAAAAACACAGAATGCCATCAGAGCGTTCTTGAGCAAGAGCGTCCATGCAATGTGGATGCTGTCTTGCACAAAAGCACATTGCTTTTGCAATGTGCTTTAAGGTGTGGATGTGCTCTTGCGCAATAATTTTTTGCGCAGAAACTCTTGCTCAAAAGGCTTCTTGTGCAAGAACCATGTAGTGTAGATGTAGCCATAGTGAAAGGGTTAATTATTTCAGCTGGTATAGAGATGCACGAAGTAAGAGGACCTCCTGTATGTCTGCTGTGTTAGCTAAAATGCACCTAAACCAAGTCATGCTGAGAAAAGTGCTGCTTTTCAAGTTCTCTGGAAGTTCGGAGCAAAGACTGATGGGTTACTCTCCAAGTTTCTTTAAAATGTATTTTGTTTAACAGATAATAATTTAGTAAGAAAATCCTACTGTGAGCGTCATAATTCTTCAGTACAAAGGTTCTTGTAAAGATCTGGGACACTCTGAATATGGAGGTTCATATTTCTACCATGGGACATTTGCCAGACACTATTTAATTTGGATCTGCAAACTTTTATGCAGTCTGTTTTTTGAGTGTGACTTTCTAGTGTCAGACACGGAGTTTTGTAGGAAATGTACAGATTAATGCTGAATAGTCAGTCTCTTCTTGCCGTATGAGAGACGCTGTAGTTCAAACAGGAATTAATCAAGGTGAGTCCTGTGGCGTGTGTTGGAAGGAGGTCAGACTAGACAATCTTGATGGTCCCCTTATGTTGTGTAAAGCCTCTGTGCGAGCTATTACCCTGTAAATTGGAGCTACTTGATTTACACATACATTTTCTGGAAATGCACTGAACAGTAAGTTCTTCTTTGAGGAGTGTCTCCAGGGGGGCTTCACCTAAGGTGCGCCAGTGCTGCTGCACCCACCAGTCAGAGATTCTTAGTAGCAGTGCCCCCCAAGTGGGTTGCATGTGCTAGGCTCCCCCACAGGACGCCTGTAGTGTGTAATGTGCTTGCACGGCCAGCTGGCTCCTCAGTTCTTTGACTGCCACTGGCTTCGGTCATAGCTCAGCAGTTGCCCTTGCACACTCATCTCTCTTTATTTAGCCTATTTTGTTTAGTCCTTTTCAACTATTTTTGTTACTATCGATGTTATTCAACCTTTTCTTTCTTAAGAAGGAGTACAGGATCTTTCGAAACAGGGCATGTCGAAAATGCCCTGTCTAAACTGCTGCTTTTTTTTCGAAAAGTCCCATTTTGAAAAAAGCGGCAGCTGCCATTATGCAAATGAAGCACGGGATATTTCAATCCCGGCTTCATTTGCACTTTCGATACATCTAATTTACATTCCTCTGCTGACAGAGGGGTGTAGTTTAGACGTAGCCTCAGTGTGTCCGCTGCCTGGGGCAAAATCACAATGCAGAGTGCTATCAGCATTGCAGGAAATTGACTAAGCACACAAGGAGAGCCAGACAGCTACAACTCCGCATGTTACAAATGGAGGAAGCATTGAAACCTCCCTCGAGCTCTACTCCAAACTCGCCCCTCATGCAGGCTGTGTCTAGACTGGCCAGTTTTTTCCGGAAAATCAACCGCTTTTCCGGAAAAACTTGCCAGCTGACTATACTGGCTGCTTGAATTCCCGCAAAAGCACTGACTTCCTACTGTAAGATTGTCAGTGCTTTTTGCAGAAATACTTTGCTGCTCCCGTTCGGGCAAAAGTCTTTTTCCGAAAGACTTTTGCGCAAAAGGGCCAGTGTAGACAGCAGAGATTTCTTTTCCGCAAAAAAGTCTCGATTGCGAAAATGGCGATCCGGGCTTTTTTGCAGAAAAGCGCGTCTAGATTGGTCAGGGACACTTCTCCGCTAAAAGGGCTTTTACGGAAAAGTGTCCTGCCAATCTAGACGCTCTTTTCCGAAAATGCTTTTAACGGAAAACTTTTTCGTTAAAAGCATTTCTGGAAAATCATGCCAGTGTAGACGTAGCCGCATAGTTCACCAAGGGCAGAGGCTGGTGAAAGGGCTATTCCAGCTACAAGCCAAGGGAAAATCTCCCTCAGTGAGGAAGAGGTCTCACACTTCCTCAGGATCTACATCCCTGATGAGGAAACTGACGAGCACAAAACCAGATACTGCTGCCCCTACACTACCAAGGGGGCAGTTAACAACTCTAGTGCCAGCTCCCATAAAAGTTGAGAGCACAAGCAGAGGGCTTACCCCTCTTCAGAGAGCCGGACAGCAAGGCCAGTTGATCAAGCTGCCACTCTGGCACCGGCTAAGATGCCAGCAGCGAAAAAGTGAGTGCCGGCAACACCGCATTCCATGCTGGCACCGTCAGCTGTACGCACACCACCCGCTGAGTGTTTTCCTGTTGGTGTCTCACCTTCTTCAAACAAGCCCTCGAAGAAGAAGTGATAGTTACCTGGCTCCGTAACTGATGTTCTTTGAGACATGTTATTTGTGTACATTCAATGCCCTGCCCTCCTTCCCCACTGTCGGACTTTTCCGAAAGAAGGAACTGAGGGGGGAGAGGAGTACCCTATATAGCACTGTATATGCATGCCACTCCCGGAGGCACTGAAGCCAATCCCTTATGAATACTGCTGAAGAAAACTTCCAGCACTGGTGCACATGGCGAGCATGTACTCTGTGGTGAATGGACATAGAATCCTAGAACTGAAAGGGACCTCGAGAGGTCATCAAGTCCAGTCTCCGGCCCTCATGGCAGGATCAACCACCATCTAGACCAATGTTTCTTAAACTTTTTAAGACCGAGTGATTGTGTCTGCCAGGCTGGACTGTCGCAAGGGGAAGTGCCATAGTGAGAGGCCCTGGGCTCTAGGGACTGAAACACACATGGGATAGAGCACACTTTTGAGGGGCCTGAAAGCCCTAATGCCCCGCACTAGAGGGGGCTGGGCATATCCGCCC
This sequence comes from Pelodiscus sinensis, assembly GCF_049634645.1. Classification (NCBI taxonomy): domain Eukaryota; kingdom Metazoa; phylum Chordata; order Testudines; family Trionychidae; genus Pelodiscus; species Pelodiscus sinensis. The sequence continues at coordinate 105,825 of NC_134737.1, read as the reverse complement.
TGTGACACCAACCTAAACCTCCTTTGCTGTAATTTAAGCCTGTTGCTTCTTGTCCTATCATCAGAGGCCAAGGAGAACAATTTTTCTCCCTCCTTGTGACACCCTTTTAGATACCTGAAAACTGCTCTCATGTCCCCTCTCAATCTTCTCTTTTCCAAACTAAACAAGCACAGTTCCTTTGGCTTTCCCTCATAACACGTGTTCTCTAGACCTTTAATCATTTTTGTTGCTCTTCTCTGGACCCTCTCCAATTTCTCCACATCTTTCTCGAAATGCGGTGCCCAGAACTGGACACAATACTCCCAACTGAGGCCTAACCAGCGCAGAGTAGAGTGGAAGAATGACTTGTTGTGTCTTGCTCATAACACACCTGTTAATGTATCCTAGAATCATGTTTGCTTTTTTTGCAACAGCGTCACACTGTTGACTCATATTTAGCTGTGGTCCACTATAAGCCCTAGATCCCTTTCTGCAGGGCTCCTTCCTACACAGTCGCTTCCCATTCTGTATGTGTGAGATGGATTGTTCCTTCCTAACAATCGTCAGTTTCCTCATCAGTTTCCTGTCAGGGTGGTCAAATATTGGAATAAATTGCCAAGGGAGGTGGTGGAATCTCCCTCTCTGGAGATATTTAAGAACAGGTTAGATAGACATCTGTCAGGGATGGTGTAGACGGAGCTTGATCCTGCCTTGAGGGCGGGGGGCTGGACTCGATGACCTCTCGAGGTCCCTTCCAGTCCTATTATTCTATGATTCTATGATTCTAAGTGGAGCACTTTGCATTTGCCCTTATTAATCTTCATGCTATTTACCTCAGACCATTTCTCCAGTTTATTCAGATCATTTTGAATTCTGACCCTATCTCCAAAGCACTTGCATCCCCTCCCAGTGTGGTATCATCTGTATGAGCAATACATCTCGAAGAACACCAGTCACAGAAACGGGTAACTGTCTCTTTTCCTGCTTTCTGATCCAAGAATTCTCTTACAGATCTGTAATCTATTGTTTGCACATTGCTAGAGCGCTATTGTGAAGAAGCCCATACAAGATGAAGTTGATTCCCTTGCTGGTACCACTTGTCCTAAGAAATACACTGCTGCTCCTCTAAGAGGAGAGCAATGGTTCTAGGAATCATTTGGGGTCACAGCGAAGGGAAGAGAGGCAGTTACGCTGGCCTTTTCACTGGCTGCCTAGCCCAGTGTAGCCACTGGACTCGCCTTCGGAGGAGATTCACACATCTGATGGGTTATGAGAATAGAGGCCTGGCCTGAGATGAGGGAGGAATTGGCAACAGTCTCTATAAACAATAGATTTTATTGTGATCATGAGGACTGTTATATAAACAAAGTTCAGAAGCCTCATGCTGCTGAAGCCTTTTTAACTGGCATCACGTTTTACTTCTCCCTTTTCTGTGTCTCAAGGCGTCATGAAGCAGGGCCAGTGAGGATGTGGTGAAGGTCAGGACTTTAACAAGGTTCAAAAAAAGATACATTTATGGAGGTTCGGTCCATCCATGGCTATTGGCAGGAATGCAGGACAGGTACATCGATTTTCGGCTTTTCCCTCTAGCAGTAATAGCTCCTTTCTCCAGCACATGCAGTTTTTGAAGAGTTTTACACTGCATTATCATTCCATAACTTAGTATGCATCCATGCATCCACAAACTGTCAAATGGGTAAAGATATCCTGCCTGAAAGTTAACCTAAAAATTACAAGAGTTACTATATTAAGAGCAGAGCTCAGATTTATAAATTGCATGCTATAAACAGACTTTAGTTTTCCCCATAAAGAGCAGACAGGACCTTTTGGTTCTTCTATAAATGTTATAGCAGTTGTCTTTTCTACAATAAAATCAAGTATATTTTGTTACTTTTCATGAAGTAGAGCTAGTTCTTCGAGCCCATCCGGCTAGTGCAGTGCAAGAGCTTGGTTTTCTGAGAAATTTGCTGTTGCTGATGTTAACAATAATATAAAAGTTTTCCATAGAAAAGATTGTGCCATTGAGGTAAATCCAGAATAAATGAAAAACCCAATTGTAAAGTGCATGGAGGGCTTCTTGACCCTACACAACAGCCTTACTGAGTAAAATGTATCACTGTGCCATGTTGAGTAATAGACAAAGCAACAGCCGTGAGTAGGCATAAAAGTTGGGAGTACATAGTGCAGCATTTGAAGATGCTGTCAAGCAAATTTGTATAGTGTGTGATACAGTGTGACATGCAGGACAAATTCTCCTATCTTCTCACCTTAATTTCAGAATCCAGGGTTAGTTTAAAAGATAACTATTTACTCATTCTTCTCTTTTGGAATGTTTCTATAGAAGGGTACAGCTTGCTCAGGAAGGACAGACAGGGAAAAAAGGGAGGAGGTGTTGCCTTATATTTTAAAAATGTACACACTTGGAGTGAGGTGGAGATAGACATAGGACACGGAAGTGTGGAGAGTCTCTGGGTTAGGCTAAAGGGGATTAAAAACAAGGGGGATGTCATGCTAGGAGTCTACTACAGGCCACCTACCCAGATGGAAGAAGTGGATGAGGCTTTTTTTAAACAACTAACAATATCATCCAAAACCCAAGATTTGGTGGTGATGGACTTCAACTATCCAGATATATGTTGGGAAAATAACACTGCAGGGCACAGACTATCCAATAAGTTCTTGGACTGCAATGGAGACAATTTTTTATTTCAGAAGGTTGAGAAAGCTACTGGGGGGAAGCTGTTCTAGATTTGACCCTAACAAATAGGGAGGAACTGGCTGAGAATTTGAAAGTGGAAGGCAGCATGGGTGACAGTGATCATGAAATCATAGAGTTCACAATTCTAAGGAAGGGTAGAAGGGAGACAGCAAAATAGAGACAATGGATTTCGGGAAGGTGGATTTTGGTAAGCGCAGAGAGCTGATAGGTAAGGTCCCATGGGAATCGAGACTGAGGGGAAAAACAAGTGAGGAGAGTTGGCAGTTTTTCAAAGGGACATTGTTAAGGGCCCAAAAGCAAGCTATTCCACTGCGTTGGAAAGATAGAAAATATGGCAAAAGACCAGCTTGGCTTAACCAAGAGATCTTGCATGATCTAAAAATAAAAAGGAGTCCTATAAAAAATGGAAACTAGGACAAATTACAAAGGATGAATACAGGCAAACAGCACAGGAAGGCAGGGGCAAGATTAGAAAGGCAAAGGAACAAAATGAGCTCAAACTAGCTACAGGAATAAAGGGAAACACGAAGACTTTTTATAAATACATTAGAAGCAAGAGGAAGACCAAGGACAGGGTAGGCCCACTGGTCAGTGAGGAAGGAGAAACAGTAACAGGAAACTTGGAAATGGCAGAGATGCTCAATGACTTCTTTGTTTCAGTCTTCACCGAGAAGTCTGAAGGAACGCCTAACATAGTGAATGCTAGTGGGAAGGGGGTCGGTTTAGAAGATAAAATAAAAAAAGAACAAGTTAAAAATCACCTAGAAATGTTAGATGCCTGCAAGTCCCCAGGGCCTGATGAAATGCATCCTAGAATACTCAAGGAGCTGACAGAGGAGCTATCTGAGCCTCTAGCTATCATCTTTGGAAAATCATGGCAGACAGGGGAGATTCCAGAAGACTGGAAAAGGGCAAATATAGTGCCCATTTATAAAAAGGAAAAAAAAAACAACCCAGGAGACTACAGACCAGTTTGTTTAACTTCTGTGGCAGAGAATGTGGCAAGAATGATGAAAGGTCTAGAGAACATGACCTATGAAGGAAGGCTGAAATAATTGGACTTGTTTAGTTTAGAAAAGAGAAGACTGAGGGGGTCATAGAATACTAGAACTGGAAGGGACCTCAAGAGGTCATCGAGTCCAGTCCCCTGCCCTCATGGCAGGACCAAATACTGTCTAGACCATCCCTGATAGACATTTATCTAACCTACTCTTAAATATCTCCAGTGATGGAGATTTCACAACCTCCCTGGGCAATTTATTCCAGTGTTTGACCACCCTGACATTTAGGAACTTTTTCCTAATGTCCAACCTAAACCTCCCTTGCTGCAGTTTAAGCCCATTGCTTCTTGTTCTATCCCCAGAGGCCAAGATGAACAAGTTTTCTCCCTCCTCCTTCTGACCCCCATTTAGATACCTGAAAACTGCTCTCATGTCCCCCCTCAATCTTCTCTTTTCTAAACTAAACAAGCCCAATTCCTTCAGCCTTTCTTCATAGGTCATGTTCTCTAGACCATTAATCATTCTCGTTGCTCTTCTCTGGACCCTCTCCAATTTTTCCACATCTTTCTTGAAATGCGGTGCCCAGAACTGGACACAATACAGGCAGTCCCCGGGTTATGTCAATCCGACTTAAGTTGGACCCCTAGTTACGAAAGGGGGGGTGGCGTAGCTAGTGTGGGGTGCCTTCCCCACTGTCACCGCCTCTGGCGGTGCGGGGGGCGCTTCCCCCCAGCAGACCAGGGAGATGCGGAGCAGCTTTTCTCACCGTGGAGGACGCGGGCGGTGGGACCGCCGAGACGCGTCGCGGTCCCTCCGCCCATGTCCTCTGCGGTGAGAAAAGCCGCTCCGCGTCTCCCTGGTCTGCTGAGGGGGGCGCAGCTAATGCGCCCCCTCCCCAGTAGAATCATAGAATCATAGAATAATAGGACTGGAAGGGACCTCGAGAGGTCATCGACTCCAGCCCCCCGCCCTCAAGGCAGGATCAAGCTCCCTCTACACCATCCCTGACAGATGTCTATCTAACCTGTTCTTAAATATCTCCAGAGAGGGAGATTCCACCACCTCCCTTGGCAATTTATTCCAATATTTGACCACCCTGACAGTTAGGAATTTTTTCCTAATGTCCAATCTAAACCTCCCCTGCTGCACTTTAAGCCCATTACTCCTTGTCCTGTCCTCAGAAACCAAGAGGAACAAATTTTCGCCTTCCTCCTTGTGACACCCTTTTAGATATTTGAAAACCGCTATCATGTCCCCCCTTAATCTTCTTTTTTCCAAACTAAACAAGCCCAGTTCATGAAGCCTGGCTTCATAGGTCATGTTCTCTAAACCTTTAATCATTCTTGTCGCTCTTCTCTGTACCCTTTCCAATTTCTCCACATCTTTCTTGAAATGTGGCACCCAGAACTGGACACAGTACACAGTAGACCAGGCTTTTCTCACCGTGGAGGACGCGGGCGGTGGGACCGCCGAGATGCGCCGCGGTCCCTCCGCCCACGTCCTCCGCGGCGAGAAAAGCCGCTCCGCGTCTCCCTGGTCTGCTGGGTGGGCCATTGCTAATGCGCCCCCTCCCCAGCAGACCAGACTTTTCTCGCCGCTGGTCAGTTTCAGTAGCGGCTGAATCAGTACGCCTGGGGTAGAGCAGCTGGGGGGCTGCCGGGTTGGTCCCACAGCTCTGAGGTGCGGCGCTACTGGACCTACCCGGCAGCGCCCCAGCTGCTCTGTCCCAGGTGTCCAGATTCAGCCGCTGCTGAAACTGATCAGCGGCTGATTCCAGGAAGTCCGGGGCAGAGCAGCTCTGCCTCGGGCATCCTGTGGTCAGCCGCTGGTCAGTTTCAGCAACGGCTGACTTGGGGACACCTGGGGCAGAGCAGCTGGGGTGCTGCCGGTTTGGTCCAGTAGCACCGAGGAGCGGCGCTGCGGGACCAACCCGGCAGCACCCCAGCTGCTCTGCCCCAGGCGTCCCCAAGAGCAGCTGGGGTGCTGCTGAGTTGGTCCTGCCGCGCCAAGGGTTGGCGCTACCAGACCAACCCAGCAGCGCTCCAGCTGCTCTGCCCCAGGTGTATCCGATTCAGCCACTGCTGGTCAGTTTCAACAGCGGCTGAATCTGGATGCCTGGGACAGAGCAGCTGGGGCGATGCCGGGTTGGTCCCTGCAGCGCCACGCCTCAGCGCTGCGGGGACCAACCTGGCAGCACCCCAGCTCTGCCTCGGGCTTCCTGTAGTCAGCCGCTGGTCAGTTTCAGCAGCGGCTGAATCGGGGACACCTGGGGTACAATATGTACCAGTTCCGACTTACATACAAATTCAACTTAAGAACAAACCTACAGTCCCTATCTTGTACGTAACCCGGGGACTGCCTGTACTCCAATTGAGGCCTAACCAGCGCAGAGTAGAGCGGAAGAATGAGTTCTCGTGTCTTGCTCACAACACACTTGTTAATGCATCCCAGAATCATGTTTGCTTTCTTTGCAACAGCATCACACTGCTGACTCATATTTAACTTGTGGTTTACTGTAACCCCTAGATCCCTTTCTGCTGTACTCCTTCCTAGACAGTCGCTTCCCATTCTGTATGTGTGAAACTGATTGTTCCTTCCTAAGTGGAGCACTTTGCATTTGTCCTTAGTAAACTTCATCCTATTTACCTCAGACCATTTCTCCAATTTGTCCAGGTCATTTTGAATTATGACCCTATCCTGCAGATTTGTCACAACCTCTCCCAGCTTGGTTTCAACCTCTCCCAGCTTGGTGAAGTAGTGACACGAGGAGTAACGGTAGTTCGGAATAGGAAGCCTAGTCCGAACTACCTAGTCTGTGCCACGTGTAGCCGCGCGGTACGGAGTCCGCACTAGCGGACATTTAAAAATGGCGGCGCCCAGCGAAATGCAAATGAAGCCCGGGAAATTCAAATCCCGGGCTTCATTTGCAACTCCGGTTGCCTACATTACCACCCTAGTTCCAACTAGGGTGGTAGTGTAGACATGCCCTGAGTATGGTTATCCAGCCAGTTATGAATCCACCTTATAGTAGTCCCATCTAAGTTGTATTTACCTAGCTTATTGATAAGAACATCATGCGAGACCGTATCAAACGCCTTACTAAAGTCTAGGTATACCACATCCACCGCTTCTCCCTTATCCACAAGACTCGTTATCCTATTAAAGAAAGCTACCAGATTGGTTTGACATGATTTGTTCTTTACAAATCCATGCTGGCTGTTCCCTATCACCTTGCCACTTTCCAAGTGTTTGCAGATGATTTCCTTAATTACTTGCTCCATTATCTTCCCTGGCACCTAAGTTAAACTAACTGGTCTGTAGTTTCCTGGGTTGTTCTTGTTTCCCTTTTTATAGATGGGCACTAGATTTGCCCTTTTCCAGTCTTCTGGAATCTCTCCTGTCTCCCATGATTTTCCAAAGATGATAGCTAGAAGTTCAGATACCTCCTAGTGTATCAGGCCCTAGTGACTTGCAGGCATCTAACTTTTCTAGGTGATAAAGTTTTCTAGGTGATAGCCGTTTTCAGGTATTTAAAAGGGTGTCATAAGGAGGAGGGAGAAAACTTGTCCTTCCTTGCCTCTGAGGATAGAACAAGAAGCAATGGGCTTGAACTGCAGCAAGGGAGGTTTAGGTTGGACATTAGGAAAAAGTTCCTAACTGTCAGAGTGGTCAACCACTGGAATAAATTGCCCAGGGAGGTTGTGGAATCTCCATCTCTGGAGATATTTAAGAGTAGGTTAGATAAATGTCTATCAGGGATGGTGGTCTCTCAGGGATGGTCTAGACAGTATTTGGTCCTGCCATGAGGGCAGGGGACTGGACTCGATGACCTCTTGAGGTCCCTTCCAGTTCTAGTCTTCTATGATTCTTCCCCACCTTGTACCAATTCACACATGCTGGGTGGTCCTTAGGATTTATGGGGCCCTACATAATGCTGTTAAACCGGTTCCCCGTGCCTGATGGCATCTGGGGGTGGGTGATGATTTTTAAGACGTGATTTTATAGTCTTCAGCAGCACACTAATGAAATGTTTTTAAAACAATTTTAAACTAAGCACCTGTTGACTAACACAGTAAATCCAGAAACTGACAGAATAGATCTAGGTTGGCAAGTGCCTGTTCAATGGCTTCATCACCACTGGAATGGCTCTTGCACAGGTTCAATGTGCTGCTAAGAGGGCTGGCAGGCTGTGTCACTTGTAGTTAACCAGCTCCTGTCTTGAGGAAGCAGAGCCACAGACCAGGGGTAGGGAGAGGCGTGTGGGTGGACCTTAAGACCCAGTGGTGCCCCGAATTGTTGAGCGCCCTACACAGCTGCATATTCTGCATATGGGTAATGATGCTCAGAGGGATCATGACCTGACCATCAACCATGATGCAATCTGATTCTGCCCACAATTGATTATGCAAAATTTAAGCGTTTTACAATCTCTGATCAGAAACACCATGTGGACTTTGTGCAGTAACTGAGAAGTTGGTCTAATTGCAAAATGACTGTTAACCTCTATAGCAGTGTTTCTTAAACTTTTTAAGACCAAGGAACACTAAACAATATATTTTTTTATGAGGAACAACAAGTATTTTTTTGTTGAACAAAAAAAAAGTCAGGGGGAAAGTTGAGGCAAAAAGGTCGCCTGCCCCTTTAAGGGTTGCCGTTTTGAATTCTGTGTGCCATGGAACACAGTTTAAGAAACACTGCTCTATAGTCCTATTATCTCACTCAGAGGGCACAAAACAATCTTGGGCGCTACAGATACAGTGAATTTTGTTTTTTATGCACAGGATTATTAAGGAGTACAGAGAGGTCAGAAATGAGGTGTAGTGACAGTGTGGACAGTTTGTCTGCCTAATTTTTTTGGCTCTTCTCCTGGCTAGCTCTTTCATGGGCCCGAAATCTTCTCTCACCTTTCACAGTAATGTTCCTGGTATGTTTACCATAATGTGAAAAGTGACACCTGCTTCTTTGGAGCTATCGTTTCTGTACACTGTAATATTACCCTTGAGCAATGCATGGCATAGAAATCTAGTGTCTAGAAAGTATCAGCATAACCCAGCAGTGCAGCCAGTCCAGCCCTGGGAGGAGTTTTGATTTCCATCCATTTGAAGCTCAGTAAATAGACATAGAGCACTGTTTGGGAACAAAATCCCCTTACCTTGGAAGTAAAAAGGGGACAAATTGCATGGTGTTTGTATGGGACAGTGGAGTGGAGAGTGATGGGTGGGCAGGGGGACTCTGTCCGGTGCTGAGTGAAGGTGAATTGTTCAGCAGTAAGTTTTAATGTCTCTTTTTCTCTTTGTCTAGATCTGGAGTCATATTTAACTAGCTCATAAATGACTGGAATTTGTACAGAGTCTAGGGATGTTTATGTGTAGTCGACTACATGATTAACCAATAAGACTGGGTTTATCAGTTAATCCTATTGATTACATGCATTCCTCCCCCCCTTGCTGCCTCTGATAGAGAGGCAGCAGTGCAGAGGGTGAGGGGGGCAGGCAGGAATTGGTACACGCAATGAGCCAGCTCTCTGCACGAGCTGGCTCCCTAGAACCAGCTGCTCCCTCCCCCCCGTACTGCCTCCACGAGGAGCCTCTATCCGCGGTTTGCCTGGGCTCACCATGGGGATAGAGGCTGCTTCGTGGGTTGCCAAGCCAGCCTCTGTGGGGAGCTTTGACCCCTGCTATCGGAGGCAGCAGCATGGGGTGACAGGAGGCTCCCCGGGAGTGGCACTGGGAGCTCATTGGCTGCCAGTCCCGCCCCCAGGGATTATCCAATCATGTAACTGCTACATTTTGATGCAGTTGCATGATCATTTAATTAATCAATATCCAACATCCCTAATAGAGTCTGTGAATTCCACTAAGTGAAGCACAGGAGCTTTCACTTTCGAGTATTTGTTATGAGCTGATTGAAAGCAAACTCCCCCCACTCTGGAAAGTTGCTTTTGTGAACTCCTCGAAATCCCCAGCCCTGCTGGATAATTTTAACAAGGGAAATCTCTCTTTCCCAGTATTCCTGTTTTAAACTCCCCCTTCCTACCAAGAGAACTTTCAGAGAAAAGAAAATAATCTTCATTCCAGAGGCAAATTTGCAATGAGAATCTTTGCTTCTATTTTCAGCCAGTACCAGCTGGACACAAATCAAGAATTTGATTTCCCCCCTCAATACATTAGTTTTTTTTCTTTGTACTTTAGCTGACACTGAAAGCAGAGTATGAACCACAAAATTCAATTAAAACATGAGGCATAAACAAAGACCATTTCATTAGGTTCCATGGATAGTCCTGATGATGCCCACCCCATTTTGTCAAATTCCTTTGGCAGTTAGGTAGCTGCGCAGGCAGAACAAGAGTAACAAGAGATTCTGTAATGATTGGGGCATAGGAGTTTCGCAGCCTTTGGCAAACAACTGGTTTTGTAGTGTGAGCCCATTCTCTTATATACACATTTTTCCCATGTTGTGGATGAGGTCAGTGATCGAAATGGATTTGAGAATCATCTACATTCTCACCTGTGTTTAATATCAAACAGCCCAATGAAACGAGTCTCAGTAGGTTTATAGGCATTGCATATGTCTTGTGAGTAAGGCCAGGACATTTGTAACAGAATTCTAAATTATGTGGTGATTAATGAGAAATGTTTAGTTCTACTGTCAGAACTTTTCTATAGCCACAAAACGTAACTTTTTACCTACCTGCATCCTCTGTATTTGATGCTGGTCACTTTTCCATGTAGCAGCATCTCTCTTGAGATACATTTTTAGGTGTCTTGATGTAGTATCACAGCGATGGTCAAAACAAAGAGCACGTTTGGAGATATTTGTGGCTATTCTGGGAATTGGCTGCAGTAGTAGGACTTTTTTTTCCTTTTCAAATGGATTTTAAAAATCTGAAAAATGAAGCTGTAGGAAGACTTTTTGCATGAGGAAAGGTATGTTCAGACACACTGTGATTAGCCTCAGTCTGTTTAGTAGCTGAAAAGTCCTCCAAAGTGTTGCAAGCTTGGAAAAAGATTCCATTAATAATTCATCATGCTGGGCTGAAGGCACCAAAATATAGAATGGCTGGATCATCTAAGAAAGTAATTCTTATTGACTCCAATAAGATATCAAAAAATTACTGTGCTGGAGACATGTCTGCAGAGCTCTGTGTAATCTGCAGAGTAGCTCACTGTAGCTGACTCTTCAATTCTAGGGAGGCTGAAGGCTTTTCTCCTTGGAATGTGTACTTCTCAGATGGTGGCCATTTGGGGTGGAGTGTGACTTGGGGAGTCAACTTTTCGTCATGGTACATCTTTTCCATTCCTACCAATAATGGTGTTATTGGAAGTTGGTCCAATAAAAGATGTTACCTCGTGTGACGTAGTGGGGGTACTTGCTGGGCTGTGGTGACCTCTGCTGTCTGGAGCAAGACCCAGCAGGGAAAACCTCACTATGCAAAGGTGATGCCAAACTGGTTGAACCAGATACCCCCCATGGAGAGGAACAAAGGAAGGAGGAGGCTGCCCTGGCTGGGGGGCAGGGCTGGAAGAGAGTGAGTTTAGTTGCTGTTTGGGAGCATGGAGGAGACAGCCTAGGGAAAGGGGCTGGAGTTTAGGGGCCCAGTCTCCGCCATCTCAAGGGGGCCTGAGGCAGCCTAGCCCAGCTCTGTGACCAGATTCCATCTGTGCTGTGCTGTATCCTGGAGAGGCAATAAACGTCCTCTATTCCACCGGCTGGTGCAGTCTGTTTGTGCCATTTCGGGGTGCCCATTAGCACAGATGCCCATTAGCACATCCTGGTTTCTTCACTTCTTAGGATACATTGATTTTTGTAGGGGAGAGGGAAAGTCAGAAAATCCTCTTGAGTTTTAGCCACAGGAGCTAATCTACCACTGAGCAGTCATAAGGCTAACTGAACGCATGGCCATAAATGTACAAAATTAAGAGGACAGATGTATCCAGTCAGGTTTATGAGGGCAATTTTCCCAGCCAATAAAGTCCAGATTGTTGTCTGCACTGTCAAAACCTTCCCATGGTTAAAGGGATGTGAAACAGATAATCCAGCCTTTGGCAGGAGCAGCACTGATAAAACCTCGAAACATAACTGGGTGTGGCCACATATGATGACATTTCCAATTCAATAGGTTGCTTTATTTTGTTTCACCCTCCTCCTTGTATTTCCTGCCAGTATCCCACTTCTACACTTACCTCAGGGCTTAGGTCACCGTACCCCAGTGAACCTAGTTTAATGCCCTCCTCACTAGTTTAGAAATCCTGCCTGCAAAAATGTTCTTCCATCATTGCATTAGGTGGATGCCATCTCTTTCTAACAATCCTTCTTCCTGGAACAACATCCTATGGTCAAAGAATCCAAAGCCCTCTCCAACACCATCTGTGCAACCATATATTTACTTCCACAACTCAACAGTCCCTACCTGGGCCTTTTTCTTCAACAGCACATGGACAAGCACATGACCTACACCTCATACTCCTTTATTCTTCTTCACAGAACCACATAGTCTGCAGTGACCTTCTCAAGGTCGTTCTTGGCAATATCGTTGGTGCCCATGTGGAGAAGTAGAAAAATATGGTTTGATCAACCTAGGCAGACACTCCATCATATCCTGAGTTCTAGCTCCGGGAAAGCAGCACACATCTTGAGTTTCCTGGTCTGGATGGCAGATGGATGGACTCATCCCCCTTAGGAGGGATTCCCCCAACCCCCACCACCACCCATCTCCTCTTCTTGCAAGTGATGGTCCTCAAAGCTCCACCCTTAGGACAATGCATCCCATGCCTTCTGTCACGTTGCCAATTTTCCTCCTTACTCTGCAGTGCCATGTCTGCTTCTTCAGCTTGCTGTGCCTATAGCACCAGACTCTGATTTCTGTGCAGGAAGCGTTCATTTTTCTTCAAGAGATGTCCCCGTCTGTGCTTCACATTAGGTTGGTGTGCCGCCGCCGAGCCAGTGATTGGAGATTTTAGAGCAGTGTCCCTGGGGCTGCACGCTCCTAGGCAGCAGGCATCGTGCATACACGAGCCCTTTCTCCCCGCTTCCTCTATTCCTTCTCTACCACCTCTGGCTGGAGACAGATCTCAGCAGTGCTCCCTATCTCGTTTTGCATTTTAGATAAGTAAACCCCTGTTAGAGTCAAGTTTTTCTTCTCCCTAGTTAGTCAATTATCGGTAGTTTAGTCTACTTTTTAAAAAAACTAGAATAGATTAAGTTTTTCTCCTAGTGTATTCCCGTCCTGTAGTTACTCAGCACCGTGCCCAGCTCACTAGTTTTTAAGTGCAGCTTCACCAGCAACTATCCTATCCCCGTTTCTGATGGGCATGCACGATGTGTCTGCTGCCTTGGGGACGCATGTGTTTCTCAAAAGTGTCCGCATGGTGCAAAATTGGAATCTGGGGCACAACAGGAAAGAAATCTGCACCTCAAGCTAATTCTACTTGAAAACTCACTGAGACCGGCAACAGCCCGGTGAACAAAAACAACACAGAGGTAAAAAGCCTGTCAAAAAGTGAGCCTCATCTTTACCTCCAGAGACGTTGGCACCGAGCGGCTGTCTCCTTGCGGCCGGTGCTGAGGGCTGTAGCGGCACTGCATTTAAGCACCTATGACACTCTGGGTGTTCTCTGTAGCTGCCAGCACAGCTAGCAAACAGGATGCACAAAATCTTGCTCCAAGGCGTCAGGCTTTAAGTTGCCTGCCTCATCAGCTGCGATAATATCTGGCCCTGAAACCACCTTGCCGACGTAGCATGAGAGTGTGGTGCCTGCCATAATTCCTGGCGCTGATGCTTCTGCCTCAGGTGCCTAGTGCGTCGCCATTCCTCCAGAGCCGTGTCTAGCTCAATAGCATTCCTCCACAAAGTATCCGTCAGAGACATTTGTGCAGCTGCTACATGGTCATCAGATCACACATTTGCAAAGCACTACGCACTTACACAGGGACCTCTCTCCAACCTGAAATTTGCTAAGGCAGTCCTTTCTACCGCTTTTCTGCCAGATCCGAAGTCCTTATCTCATAGACTCCTAGGGCTGGAAGAGACCTCAGGAGGTCATCGAGTCCAGCCTCCTGCCCAAAGCAGGACCATCCCCAACTAAATCAACTCAGCCAGGGTTTTGTCAAGCCAGGACTTAAAAACCTCTAGGGATGGAGATTCTACCAGCTCCCGAGGTAACCCATCCCAGTGCTTCACCACCCTCCTAGTGAAATAGTTTTTCCTAATATCCAACCTAGACCTCTCCCACTGTAACTTGAGACCATTGCTCCTTGTTCTGCCATCTGCCATCCCTGAGAACAGCCTCTCTCCAGCCTCTTTGGAACCCCCTTCAGGAAGTTGAAGGGTGCTGTCAAATTCCAGCTCCCTCCCGCACTCTTCTCTTCTGCAGACTAAATAAGACCAAATCCCTCAGCCTCTCCAGCTCCCTAATCATTTTGGTTGCCCTCCGCTGGACCCTCTCCAATGCTTCCGCATCCTTTTTGTAGTGGGGGGCCCAGAACTGGACACAATACTCCAGATGTGGCCTCACTAGTGCCGAATAAAGGGGAATAATCACTTCTCTAGACCTGCTGATAATGCTTCTTCTAATGCAACCTAATATGGCATTAGCCTTCTTTGCTACAAGGGCACACTATTGACTCATCTCCAGCTTCTCATCCACTGTAACCCCCAGGTCCCTGTCTGCAGAACTACTACTTAGCCAATCAGTCCCTAGTCTGTAACAACACTTGGGATTCTTCTGCCCCGGGACTCTTCAGTTGTCCTTATTGTACCTCATTGGATTTCTTTTGACCCAGTCTGCCAATTTGTCTAGGTCACTCTGGACCCTGTCCCTGCCCTCCAACGTATCTACCTCTCCCTCTAGCTTAGAGTCATCTGCGAAGATGCTGAGGGTGCAATCCATCCCCTCATCCAGGTCATTAATAAAGATGTAGAACAAAACCGGCCCTAGAACCGATCCTTCGGGCACTCCACTTGAAACTGACCACCAAACAGACATCGAGCCATTGATCACTACTCGTTGGGCCTGACAATCTAGCCAGCTTTCTATCCACCTTAAAGTCCATTTATCCAATCCATACTTCCTTAACTTGCTGGCAAGAATATTGTGGGAGACCGTATCAAAACCCTTCTTAATGTGGAATAGCTTTGTAGTCACTTAATGTGGAGCACCCACGGAGACATCTCTCTCTCTTGAAGAGGAGGTTACTCACCTCAACAGTAACTGACATTCTTCGAGATGAGAGTCCCCATGGGTGCTCCACAACCCTCCCTTCCTCCCCTCTACTTCGGAATTCTGGCCTCCTGTGATGTAGTGAGTAGGCATTCAGTGGTTGCTGTGTTTGGGCTGTGGGTGACCCCTACTGGCCTCTGTGTGTAAGGACTGCGCAGCAGGGGTGGGGCACCTGAGGTCACGTAGACAAAGACTCAACCGGTCCTTCCTGTTGAGGGGAGGGACCGAACAAAGGAAGTGAGTGTTCGGGGGACGGGTCCATTTCTGCTGGGGGGGAACCATGAAGGGAACAGACTAAGCAGAGGGTTGGGAGTTTGGGGGCCTAGGCACCCCATCCCAAGGGGTCTGAGGCATCCTGGCCCTGACTCTTGCAGCCACATCACGTTTGTGCTGTGTTGTACCCTGGAGAAACAATAAACCCTCTCTATTCTACTGGCTGGCGGAGTCTCTTCTGGCTGCTATGGGGGTGCAGGAGTGGGGGGAACCCCGATGTGCCATCACACCTCCTTACTGGCATTGTTCCAGTGTAGAGAAGGAACTGAGAAGTAGTGGTGGGGCTTGTGCATGCGTGATGCCTGCCACTTAGGAGCGTGCAGCTGCAGATGTGCACATGGGCAGCCCCAGGGACACTGCTCTATAATCTTCAATCAATGGCTCGGTAGTGGCACACCGACCTAATGTGTAGCACCCACGAGGACACTCATTGCGACAACGTCAGGTGCTG
Organism: Pelodiscus sinensis; assembly: GCF_049634645.1. Classification (NCBI taxonomy): domain Eukaryota; kingdom Metazoa; phylum Chordata; order Testudines; family Trionychidae; genus Pelodiscus; species Pelodiscus sinensis. The sequence continues at coordinate 90,183 of NC_134737.1, read as the reverse complement.
TTGAGGAGAGTGTCCTCTTTTCTCTGATGGAACACCAGCTAGACACGTGGGCCTCCAGTTCTATAACCTTCTCTTCCAGTAGGGAGACTAGCTTAAGTCAGCAGTTTATTCCATCACTACTACAAGCCTGAATCAAGATCCTTGCAATCATTTTATGTATTTGATTTCTTTCCTTCCTGAAGGATTGGCAATAGCATGATTTATTGGGTAAGAGCTGAGTTGTATATTGATCTGGTTTTGTGGCTGGTCCTTTGGGATCAGAAGAATCTTTTATTTGAGACGGTTTGTAATGAACCACTCATCTCTGAATTCAGTGTTTGTGGTGGTGACATACTTTTATGACATCTTGTTAGCCAGTGTGGTGAGACAGAATTTACTTTTGTGGCTTGTTCAATATATCTCATGGGAGAATAATCAAGAGCGTTTTGAGGTATATCTGCCCTATTTCTCAGCGGTTTGTCATGAATTTGGTAATCTCAGTTATGAGTCACAAAGACACAGTTACATGCATATTTAGGGTCTGATTAATTCACCTAGCATAAACTTTCAGAAATAACCTTAAATTATTTTTCATGGGAGTTCAGATACACCCATATCTGTGTGTGTGTGTGTGTGTGTGTGTGTGTGTGTGTGTGTGTGTGTGAGATATACTCATATCGCTGTGTGTGTGTCTGATTGAAGTGGCATGTAGCCTTTAAACCATGCTTTACCCGAAGGAGTTGTCTTACCTTGAAATGTATGATCACACAAAGCAGAATTGAAGATTTATTCATATAATGGGAGAATATATCAAGATAATTAGGAAAAAATTAAGTAATGTGGGCAATTATTAATTGTAACCAAATAAAGTTCTTCTCAATGTGTTTAGGATACAGATCATAGAATCATAGAACAGTAGAGCTGGAAGGGACCTCAAGAGGCCATCAAGTCCTGCCCCCTGCCCTCACAGCGGGACCAATCTAGATCATCCCTGTCATATATCTGTCTAACCTGCTCTCAACCTCCCTAAGCAATTTATTTCTGTAATTAACATTCTGATACTTACGAAGTTTATTCTGATGTCCAACCTACCCTTCTTGTGCTGCAATTTAAGACCATTGCTTCTTGTCTTATCCTAAGAGGTTAAAGAGAATAATTTTTTCCCCTCCTCCTTGTAACAACCTTTTAGGTACTTGAAAGATGCTACATGTCCCCTCTCAGTTTCTCTTTTCCAAACTAAGCAAACCCAGTTCTTTCAGCCTTCCTTTACAGGACATGTTTTCTAGACCTTTAATAAATGTTGTTGCTCTTCTGTCGACTTTCTCCAGTTTGTCCACATCTTTTCTGAAATGTGGTGCCCAGAACTGGACACAATGCTCCAGTTCAGTTCTATAAATCAGCGCAGAGTAGACCGGAAGAGTGACGACTCGTGTCTTGCTCACAACACTCCAGTTAATGCATCCCAGAATGGTGTTTGCTTTTTTTGCAGCAGTGTAAAATTAAGTATGAAAATAATTCCATGGATCTATCCTGTTCTGGTACACTGTCTCAGTATTCAGTCATTACCACCATTAAAGCCATTTGAAATATAGAGGAACTAATAAAATCTTGTTTTATACTTGAATGAAATAGGTCCCTCTGGTTTTTGTTCCCTAATGCAGTTTTTTTTTGAGCAAACAAGATGAAATTCTTTTTCTAGCAGCATTTACACACTCACATTCTCTCTCTCGCTCTCTCTCTCTCTCTCTCTCTCTCATATATCCTGTGGGAAAAATACTAATTTAAATATGACCAGTCTATACAAAAAACTTTAAGAAAATACTCCAAATAATAAAAATAGCTTTCTGATGGGAATACGTTAAACACTGAACATAGAGTGGTTGGCAGTGTCAATTGCCAGCTGTGACAACATGCAGTATTAGGACTGGAAACATACCAAGAAGAAGGCACTTAGGAAGAATATATTAGTAATGCACCATATTGGTACTTTAAAGTGCATGTAGACAAAGTTCATAGAATCATAGAACACTAGGACTGGAAGGGACCTCAAGAGGTCATCGAGTCCAGTCCCCTGCCCTCATGGCAGGACCAAATACTGACTAGACCATCCCTGATAGACATTTATCTAACCTGCTCTTAAATATCTCCAGAGATGGAGATTCCACAACCTCCCTGGGCAATTTATTCCAGTGGTTGACCACCCTGACAGTTAGGAACTTTTTCCTAATGTCCAACCTAAACCTCCCTTGCTGCAGTTTAAGCCCATTGCTTCTTGTTCTATCCTCAGAGGCCAAGATGAACAAGTTTTCTCCCTCCTCCTTATGACCCCCATTTAGATACCTGAAAACTGCTATCATGTCCCCCCTCAATCTTCTCTTTTCTAAACTAAACAAACCCAATTCTTTCAGCCTTCCCTCATAGGTCATGTTCTCTAGACCTTTAATCATTCTCGTTGCTCTTCTCTGGACCCTCTCCAATTTCTCCACATCCTTCTTGAAACGTGGAGCCCAGAACTGGACACAGTACTTCAGCTGAGGCCTAACCAGTGCAGAGTAGAGCGGAAGAATGACTTCTTGTGTCTTGCTCACAACACACCTGTTAATGCAGCCCAAAATCATATTTGCTTTTTTTGCAACAGCATCACACTGCTGACTCATATTCAGCTTGTGGTCCACTATGACCCCTAGATCCCTTTCTGCCGTACTCCTTCCTAGACAGTCACTTCCCATTCTGTATGTGTGAAACTGATTGTTCCTTCCTAAGTGGAGCACTTTGCATTTGTCCTTAGTAAACTTCATCCTATTTACCTCAGGCCATTTCTCCAGTTTGTCCAGATCATTTTGAATTGTGACCCTATCCTCCAAAGCAGTCACAACCCCTCCCAGCTTGGTATCATCTGCAAACTTAATAAACGTACTTTCTATACCAATATCTAAATCGTTGATGAAGATATTGAACAGAGCCGGTCCCAAACAGACCCCTGTGGAACTCCACTTGTTATGCCTTTCCAGCAGGATTGTGAACCATTAATAACTACTCTCTGGGAACGATTATCCAGCCAGTTATGCACCCACCTTACAGTAGCCCCATCTAAGTTGTATTTGCCTAGTATATTGATGATAAGATCATGCGGACAATATCAAATGCCTTACTAAAGTCTAGGTATACCACATCCACCGCGTCTCCCTTATCCACAAGACTTGTTATCGTATCAAAGAAAGCTATCAGATTGGTTTGACATGATTTGTTCTTTACAAATCCATGCTGGCTGTTCCCTATCACCTTGCCACCTTCCAAGTGTTTGCAGATGATTTCCTTAATTACTTGCTCCATTATTTTCCCTGGCACAGAAGTTAAACTAACTGGTCTGTAGTTTCCTGGGTTGTTCTTGTTTCCCTTTTTATAGATGGGCACTAGATTTGCCCTTTTCCAGTCTTCTGGAATCTCTCCGGTCTCCCATGATTTTCCAAAGATGATAGCTAGACGCTCATATACCTTCTCTATCAGCTCCTTGAGTATTCTAGGATGCATTTTATCAGGCCCTGGGGACTTGCAGGCATCTAACATTTCTAGGTGATTTTTAACTTGTTCTTTTTTTATTTTATCTTCTAAACCTTCCCCCCCTTCCCACTAGCATTCACTGTTTTAGGCGTTCCTTCAGACTTCTCGGTGAGCATCTCTGCCATTTCCAAGTTTCCTGTTACTGTTTCAACGACTTAATTACCTGCATCCTCCTTCAAAGACCTTTTAAGACCACACTTGAAAGAGAATCCTTTGAACTGACATTCATGCTTAAATTCGACACTTTACACCTAAGTTTAAACAAAGACATTAATTATCTTACCCATTACAAAGATAGCTTCCCCAATTATCACCTCTAATATCATTAGCTCACAGACATTTACCTTCCCCCTCCCCATCTCCTTTCTGTTCTGAAATTTGATTTGTCCTTTTCATACGTGTTCAATTTTTTTTAAATTGTATCCTTTGGTATATATGGTTGTGACTATTTTCTTCCACTATTTGATCTGAGGAAGTGGGTCTGGCCCACAAAAGCTCATCACCTAATAAACCATCTTGTTAGTCTTTAAAGTGTTACACAGTCCTGTTTTTTGTTTCAGCTACACCAGACTTACACAGCTACATTTCTATCTTATTTTAATGTGTGCCAAGATATTTTCCTCTCATTTTTTTTAACCCAAGCTTTGGGTAAGGGGCAGGCGTTACACACTTTAGATGTTAGGAGAGCTTTAGCCTTTTATTTTGAAATAACAAAGCCCTTCCGTAAGTCCCCAAAGCTCTTTGTAGCAATTGCAGAGAGTCTGCAGGGACAACTGGTCTCTGCACAGCAGATCTCTTCGTGCATTACGTCCTGTATCAAGGAGTGTTACAGGGTGGCTGGGGTGCTACCCCTCCCCTCATGGCCCACTCCACCAGGACTCAGGCCTCCTCTACGGCATTCGTGGCCCAGGTCCCAATCCTGCACATCTGCAGGCCTGCCACATGGTCCTCTGTTGACACTTTTGCCAATCATCATGTGCTGGATCATCAGGCGAGGGAGGACGCAGCCCTGGGGAGGGCTGTCCTCCGATCAGTTGAAGGTTAAAACTCTGACCCCACCTCCTCGGGTTTCTGCTTTGGAGTCACCTACATGAAACGGACATGAGCCATCACTCGAAGAAGAAAGAACGGTTACTCACCTCGTAACTGTTGTTCCTCGAGTCCATTCCAAATCCCGTTCACCTCCCCTTTGTCGGAATAGTCCAGTAAGAAAGAACTGAAGGGGTGGAGGGCCAGAGGGGGTATGTATTAGCTGATATACCGGTGCCACACCAGGGGGCTCCCCTGCCAGCCCAGCGGGTATTGCTAAGGGAAAAACTTCCGACACACTTACGTGGAATGGACATGAGCAACACATCTCGAAGAGCAGTTACGAAGGTAAGCAACCATTTTTTCCTTATTTACTTTCTCTACAACAGTTATGATTTTATAGACCTCTATCGTATCTCCTCTTAGCTGTCTCTTTTCCAAACTGAAAAGTCTCAGTCCTATTAATCTCTCATTATGGAAACCATTCTATATCCCTAGTCATTTTTGTTGCTCTTCGCTGTACCTCTTCCAGTTCCAAGATGTATTCAAGATGTGGGCATTTATACAGAGGTGATATATTTTTTGTCATATTATCTAGACCTTTCATAATGATTCCCAAATTTCTGTTAGCATTTTTGATTGCACATTGGATGAATGTTTTCCTCACCCTATGGGTACCTGCACTGTCATATGACCTGCCTGTTAGAGGCTTTCCCATAGTATGTGAGATCATAATATGTGGCTGATTTTTTGCAGTTCCAGCTACCTGAGCGTCTACGTTGCTCTCGCTTCCCAGCTGTAAGCAGCATATGTAAATATTCCCAGCTCCAATGTAAGACCCTTCCCATAGGTGCCTGGTGCCTGTGGGGGGGAGAGGGTGCAGAAAACACCACACGTAATCTTTACATTTTTGAACTACTTAGAGTATGATTTTATCTGCACAATATTAGGAAGTTAAAGTTGAGGTTCCCCAGCAGCCTTAACCCAACTTATACTTTTGACGATACTGTATATGCAATATCTTTTATTACAAGCTCCAGAATTCTGGGCAGTGTGCTATGGTACATTGCGTGGCAATTAATACAATGCAGTAGTACAAAGAAACCACAAATGTGCCTTTCTGATTTCAGAAAATATGTAATATAATCGTAGAGTGAAAAGTCCTATTGTGACACACATACACAAAGGAACAGGGTTAAAGATGTTGTGGAAATCATTTTTTTTTGTTTTGTTTTGGAGCATTTAATCCATAAAATGTATTTTCCTTTTTAAGTTCATAAATATTAATGCAAAGTTGCTCTTCAAGGTTATTTTTTTCTTGGCACAAGTAGCGAAGTTATCTGTCTCCTGAGGATGATGTAATTTTATTATATGCAATGGAAGATCCTGTGGATATGCTCAGTGTTCTTCGACACATTTTAAACATTCTGATGTATTTTTGTACATGACTGCAGTTTCACCATAAGAATGTGAATCAATGCAGCACGTAGAACTTGCTGATATTCTCATTTAATTGCCACACTCCCAGTTCTCACCCTAAACTTTATCAGCTCATTTGACTTAATTTCCTGTTTTTCAGGTTGAATGTGGGCTTTTGTGAGGGTTTACTGATCAGTTGTATATGTTGACATTGGACTCTGAAAATCCACCGGCTCTTGTAGCTTGCTGCTTGAACTCTTCATTTTGACAGAGAATGGGTCATTTTAAACAAATCTATCTCCAAGAAATCTCTGGGCAAAGAGATGGGATGATTTAGCCGCTTACCCTGACTGCTTCACAGTTACAAGGCACTAAACAGAAATATATATCTTTTTTGATAATCTCCGTATGCTTAGTTGTGGAGCTCACCTCATGAAGAAGTGGGGCGGGGATGGGAGGCGGACTGAACACTGTTAGAAAAACCGAATCATAATTCCACAGGGCGGAGCAGATGAATTATCAGCCAGCCTTCAATATCCAAGTCAGTTCTCATCCCTTTCATCATCACCACTGCAAATTCCTGAATCTTGACATCAAAGCCTTGATTCTGATATCCACGTCACTTGCTTTAAACACTCCTTTTGACTTCATAGAGAAAACTGCAGATCCCTGAACAAAACTGTAAGGTCCAGATAGATTTTATGGAGTTAAACTGGCCAGGAACTCCCCCTCAGTTTGTGAAGCTGTTTCCATGACCTTTTCCATTGTGGAAGTCTTTTTCCAGATCTTCTCTTGCTGGTCACCTTGTAAATACGTTGTCTCTTTTCCAAACTGAAAAAGTATTCTGACTTTTTCCTTGGAAACTGTAGCATGTATTTTTGTAGCCCACCAATCTATTTTGATCCTTCCTTATCATGTCCACATGATACAATTTGGTTTGGAGATTATCCCTCTTCATATATTCTGTGGCACTGAATCTTACACCTAACAACCAGTAGATTTTGCACATTCTTTAAAAAGCTACATGACAGTTCTGAACACCAAACAGTTTAATTACAGCAAAGAGGTCTACCAGAGGCAGTTCACACTCACCTACATTTTGAAAGCAAGAAATGTGGTGTCATCCCCTTCCATTTGTTTATATTTTTTTATTTTGTGGATGTATATGAACATGATCCAAGGCAATCCATTGAAATGACATCATTCAGTATGGCTGTGTCTAGACTACACCTCTCTGTCGACAGGTGGATGTAGATTAGGCACGTCGAAATTGCTAATAAAGCCTAGGATTTAATATCCCGTGCTTCATTAGCATAAACATGGCTGCCGCTTTTTTCCAAAATGGAGCTTTTTTGGAAAAACCCGGCAGTCTAGACTTGTATCTGTCGAAAATAAACCCTTTTTCGACAGATCCTGTAAACCTCATTTTTTGAGGAATACAGGATCTGTTGGAAAAGGATTTATTTTCGACAGATCCGTGTCTAGACTGCCAGGTTTTTTCAAAAAAGTTCAGTTTTGAAAAAAGCGGCAGCCATGTTTATGCTAATGAAGTGTGGGATATTTAAATCCCTGCTTCATTAGCAATTTCGACGTGCCTAATCTACATCTCTCTGTTGACAGAGAGGTGTAGTCTAGACATACCTTATGGCACATCACATGGTATCTAGTGCAAAGTCCATATTAAATCCCTCAACTGAAGATGTCAGCACATCGGTTCTACTATTTTCAGCTGTCACGTGCAAGGAAAATATCCAGATTGTTTAGCTTTGTAAACTGGTTAGGAGAGAGTGTTAAACTCTCGCATAAACTGTAGCTACTTCATAGCAGGGAAAATGCTCCGGATCGTACCCTGGATCTGACTGGCAGAAAGAGAGTTCACCACCAGCGCGGGGGGCTACTTAAGGAAAGTGCTCTTAGAAGCTGAGGGTGCTCAGCACTTCTTCAGAACCATGATACTCTTGCAGATTCAGGCCTTGAAGGGCCAGTTTTCCTTTGATTGAAGTCAACAGCATAATTCCCATTGACTTCCTAGTGGGTGGCAGATTCAAGCCCCAATTCTCCAGCAAGCCAATTCCACCAGTTTCCAAGCCCCTAAACAGCTGGGATCTGTGAACTTGCCAGTATGTTGTATGTAAATGTAGGTGATTGTGGGCTTAAGATGACTTCTTCTTAGCATTTCATTGTTCTATATTGACCAGTTTCTTTGGGTCTTTTGCTCAGACAAGGATTTAATTCCTCGTTAGTGACACTTCTGAAATCAGCAGTGCACCGTGTTACACAATTATTTGCAAAAGTTCTGACCATCTGATGTAGTTGTTTCTGTTGGTCCTGTGGTCACGTAGTAGACATTAATTGGTACATCTCCCCTATCTCTCCAGTGTGCTCAAACCGCTCCAATCGACTGCTCTTTCTTGGACAGACTGTTTCTGCCGAGGGAAGTGGTATGTGTGTTAAATATAATGCAGCTGTCACCTTGAAGCCAAAAGTAGCAGAACAAGACCAGAAAAAAGGTTCAGAGCAGATGAGCTGACAGCCCCGCTGGGCCCCTGGGCAAGGTTGGGAGGGGCTGGTTGGAGGAAGGGGCAGGGCCGGAGCAGCTGGCTGCTCAGAGCACGCTGATGGCAGAGTGCGCTGCCCAGGGTTCCGCAGTGCATTGCAAAGGACCCGGGGTAGTCAGGAGCCCTGAGTGCCTTTGAATCGCCAGGCCCCAGGGCAGTTGCCCCCTTTGCTTCTCCTCACCTCCCCCCATCAGAGGGCCTGGTTCACATGAGTTACTGGCAGGAGTGAATACAAAGAGGGAAACATTCAAATTAAGTTGGGAACAGAATTGATCAGGTTCTACCTGTCTATGAGGTTCTTGTAATAGCATACAAAGAGACCAAATTGGGCTTTTTTTAACCAATTTTCCTAGTGGTTCCAGAAATAATTTACTCATTTTGTAACTTGTATTTCTAGCACACAGTGAAGATCATTTCAGATGTCTGACCCATTTGTTTTTCTTATTTTCCATCCTTTAGCTATAGAGGTGGTAATCACAGAAGAGCCTAAAAACCTCTGATGGGGCACCAATAATTTGGTGACTATGCATATGTCAAGTAATCCCAGGATATTCACTCAGATGTATGTATATCAGATAATCTACATTAAAATAATACTTTAATCTGCATAACAATGACTCAGTAACAGATGCCTGATACGTGTCCTTTAACTCCAAGACAGTCGATTTCTATTACATGGAAAGCTAAAAAATTGAAGACATTGAATATTTTAAAATCAGTGGCCTACATTATTTTTATAAACATAATCATGCATTACAAAATATTAGGTATTCCTTTGAAATACTGATGTGGTTCAGGACCAAAACAGTGACGTAAACAGAGTGAGGAACGAGTAACTTTGGATATCATGGAGCAAGCTGGTAAAGTTAGCGAGCTTGAAGGTGCTTAGTCTCTTGCAGGGTTAGCTCCTCATGAGTCAATTCATAATGTTCTCTGTATTTTATTCAATTGCTGTGCCAGGTGAAGGAGAAGGAAATGATCTGAACAGCAAAGGTACCACGTTAAGACGTAGATAATTGGTGTAGAATTGTAGGTGACTAACATGTCTTTTTTTCTGTGCAAAGGCCCAACACGAGGCCTGCCTGCCATTTAATTCTCTGCTCAGCCCTCAGAATAAGACTGAAGCTCCTTGCATTTTGTTTTCTACAGACTGTAGTGAGTATATGCTGTGCATCCACCTCCCATTCTAGGAACAATCTTCCGCTTCCCAGGACTTGGTTTTTCATTAAATCCTAAATTCACTTGGCTTGCCTGAGATCTGTGATCACTTGTATCGTTCCTACTACAATTAATTTGAATAGCTTGCTCACAACAAGAATTTTCCTCTAGAAACAAACCAGCACCAATGAAGGCAACCATGTTCTTAATAGAAGACTTTATCTCAGGTATGCATTTCCATAACATGGGAAAATGTCCATTGCAAAATGGTAGGCTATGAATGCTTGCATAATGAAAAACGATCTTTCCTCAAAAAACTAAGCTGCAGCGTAATAAGCCACCAGATTCAACTTTTGCTGTATGGTTAACATGCTAGGGCATCTTGTTCTAATGAATACATTGTGAATCTCCTACAGAGGAAGATAAAGCGCACTGACAACTGCTGAAAAACTAGAACAAAATTGGATTTCAATCGAGTATTATAGCTGAAGTCCCTCAGTTACCTATTTTAGCATTTATACTCAGGTTGTGTCGCTTTGCAACATTATTGCTCATTTATTTTTTCCATTCCCAATTTTATGGTGAATATTGCATGCTGTCTATATGTTCAAGGAATCAATTCCAGATAAATAAATCTAATACATTCCCTCTGCGAAGAGAGAGGGAGAGAGACCCACTTTTCAATGGCATAGTATTACAGACATGAAAAGGAAACTGAATACATCAATTAAAATACCAAAAAAAAGTAGCGAAAGTTCCCAGACCAAAACTGACTAAAAAACTCAACACTGTCCTTATAGAATGCACACTTAGATCTACAGAATGAATGAAAAACAATTTAATGGCCCAAGAAGATTACTTTCTTCCCATTACAGTTAATAACACTTTTCATTTTTTTATAGTACAAAGTGATTTACATGCAGACTGAATAAAAATTAAGTTATATAACTAAAGTCAATATAACAGTGACAGTTTCAATCAGCCAAAAATTTGCCCCTTAAGAAGTGTATTTGCTACGCTGTTGACTGATTTTCATACCACTAATTTTGGAATTTTAAAATCTTTTGATTCACAGAATTTAGGAGCTTAATCTTTCTGCATTCTGTTCTTCTGGCAAAGTGCGTGAACTCTGCACAATTAATAGCTGCAGTATCTAGATTTTTTTCTTTTCTCTCTTCTCCTTTTAACGGAATACACTGAACACAGATGTATGGTGCACTCATAGGCTATGTCTACTCTACGCAGCTTTTAGTGACACAGCTGTGTCAGTTTTAGCAGCACAGTTGTGTTGACACAGCCACGTCGCTAAAAGTCAGGCTGTGTAAACACTGGGTATATCTACACTACTACGTTTTGTTGAGGAAACCTAATGTCAGCATGCAGAGGTGGGCAAAAAAAAGTCAAAGTGTGTTTACACTTGCTCTCTCTGGCTACAGATTATGTCCATATTTTTAGTACTTGGAGAGACGGCCCTGGGGGTGCGCCACAGTAGGTGTAGATGCGTCCCAGCACCGCAGAGCGAATTCTTGATAACAGTGCATAGGGGCTGTGTATGTGCAGCATGTGGTGCACATGGGCTCCTCCCCTCCCCCTTTCCCCCTGGTACCACCACGCGTGCATGGCGACTCTCCCTTCAGTTCCTTCTCTAGCTGGAACTTGGCATAGGAGAACTACTTTTTTCTTTTTCCTTTTCTTCCCCGAAGTGGAGGGGAGGAAGGGAGGGTAGTGGAGCACCCGCAGGGATGCTCATCTTGAAAAAGGTGTGTTCTGATGCCCATGTAGCAGCAGCAAATATGTCATCGATGGGAACCTTCCTCAGGTAAGCAACCGAGGTGGGCGACCACTCTGGTCAAATGTGCCCAGATTAAGGTAGGTGGTGGTAACTGGTTGAGCGAGTAGTATAGGGTGATGCTGTTGGAAATCCAATGAGATCATCTTGGTGATGATTTGTGGTTTCCCTTGCTGCGATCAGCAATGGAAACGAAGAGTCATGGACATGATCTGAAGGAGTTTGTTCTGTGGATATAGAAGGAGAGCACCCTTCTGGCACCCAGGGTATGCATCTGTGCCTCTAAGGCGTTGGCATGAGGCTTTGGGAATGTAAGCAGGGGCTAAACTACTGCTTGCTATTAGCCAGGCCAGCTAAAAGGAGAGCGCTCCCCTGGAGGTGGGTGTGTTCTCTCCAGTTGTTTAGCTCTGCAAGATACTTAACTGTTAACGGTTGATATGTAAACACAGCTCATGCCAGGAGGGGGAAGGAATCCGAGGTGTGGCTATGGAAATCCAATTCAGCCAGGGCTGATGGAGGGTCAGTGTTGGGATGGAATGTGATGTATTGTTACTAATTTGGGCTGTTGTGGGCATCACAAATCATGCGACCCCTAAATGTGGGAACTGTAAAATATGACACCAGTGCTTGCAGGAGAGACTCCATTACTGTAAGACATCTCAGATGACCAAGCCTCCCCCTTCCAGAGCTGGGTGTACGAAGCTTGGGGGAAGGGCTTGAGCCAGCCTTGCATCGTGCCTGCCAGGTGTGAGCTGTAAGATTGGCTCAATCTGCCTCTTTCCCCCCTGTTTTAAGGACAGACCTAACGCAGACTCCAGCAGGAGTCCTTTTGCTAGTCCAGTGGAAGCTGGAATTTTTTGCCAGCCTAGGTGATAGCTAAAGAGTTGACATCACTAAGAGCTGAAGTCACTGGTTTGGCCTGGAACCAGACCCATTGCAGCTAGCGGGAACAACTGGCAGGTGGCCAGTAGGAGTGGCAGGCTGGCAGGAACAGGCAGCTGGTAGGAGCGGCAGCACGTGGCCAGCGGAGCGGCTGGTGGGAACAATGGGTGGCCAGTGGGAGTGGCAGCAGGCGGCCAGCGGAGCGGCTGGCGGGAACGACCAGCGGGCAGCAGGGGCAGCACACAGGTGGCATCACATCAGGCTCTATGAAGGAAGTCATCAAGGTGATGGGTCTGGGTCTGCGCTGACTGGACAGAGCTGTAAGTGGGGAATGGGAAAAGTTTGGGTAAGTGAATGGAGCCCTTACCTTGTTGGACTAGTCAACCCGAGAGGCCAAAGACATTGCTCAATCTATTGAGCTGGGACAGTTACTCATGGGGAGTTCTGAACTCTGTTCACAGTATTTTCCCAAGTTAATGCCATGTCACTTCTCTCTCTCTCTCTCTTTCATTAGAAGTTTATTTCCTACACTCAGACTCTGTGCTTGCGAGTGGGGAAGCATTGCCTCTCAGAGGCGCCCGGGGGTGTGTGAATTTCCCAGGCTACTGGGTGGGGGCTCAAGCCGGTTCTGTGTGAGATGGACCCCTAGATATTGAACCTGTGCCTGGTTGCTGCCGGGCCTACCCGGCAGAAGGGTTACAGGAAGAATACAGGTATGTGTATAGTTTGGTTTAAGTGAAAGAGGGAGTGCACCTTTGGTAGAAACTTGGGGTGCGGTTGCAGAAAGACTTTATCCTTAAAAAAGATGGCAAATGGCGGGTCAGCCATTAGGATGGCCATCTCACCTACTCTACATGCTGACGTTATTGCGACTAGGAATGCTGTCTTCAGGGTTAGATGGAGTAGAGAGCATGTGGACATTGGTTCAAGGGGAGGTTTCGTAAGCATCGTCAGTACCAGGTGTAGATCCCATGGTTATCGAGGAGTGTTAATGTCGGAGTATAGGGCCTGTAGGCCTTTTAGGAAGCGCTTAATTACAGGATGTACAAACACTGCGGTGTCATCACCTGGCGTGTGGAAGGGTGTTACTGCTGCCAGATGGACTCTGATAGAGCTCAGGGAAAGCTTCGATTGCCTGAGATGCAGTATGTAATCTAGGATTGCAAGGGTTGGGGCATCCTGTGGTGATACATTGCAGAAGGCTGCCCAATGTGTAAAATGAGTCCACTTGTTAATGTATATCCTTCTTGTTGTAGGAGCCCTGCCGTGTAAGAGGACGTTGCGCACCTGTTGTGAACATTGCAGCTCTGCGCCTGTGAACCATCGAGGTACCATGCTTTGAGGTGGAGAGTCGGAAATTGAGGGTGAGGGGTAGTGGTCCCTGGCTGAGACAATATGGTCGGGCTGTGTAAAAGGGCGATTGGGTGGTGTCAAGACATTCGGTTTAGGAGGGGAAACCATGGGTGTTGAGGCTGACACGGTGCTATGAGGATAACTCTCACTTTGTCCCTCTGTATTTTTACGAGTACTCGGTTGAGGAGGGGAAAGGTGGGGGGACGCGTAGAGCAAGGGTGCGTCCGATTTGAGGATCTCCAAGGGAGCGTATCCCCATGCCCACTCTGGAGCAGTGCAGCGAGCTTTTCTTATTCACTGTGGTGGCGAATAAGTCCAGGTGGGGTTGTTCCCATCACATGAATGTGTCCCTCAGAACTGAGCTGTCGAGCTCCCACTGGTGCTCTTGGGGTAGGGCCCTGCTGAGGACGTCTGCTGTTGTGTTTGGGACTCTGGGGAGGTGGCACATGCTTATGGAGATGTCGCAGGCGAGGCACCAGTTCCAGAGTGCTGTGGCTTCCCTGCGAAGTCTGAGATCATGCCCCTCCCTGCCTGTTTGTATAAAACACACAGGCTGTGCTGTCCGTTTCTGACATGGATTCGAGCGATGTGGGGAAAGAATTGACGGCATGCCAGCCATCTGGCCTGAGTGTGAGGACACTGATGTGTAGTGTCCTCTCCGCTGTGGTATATAGGCTTTGGGTTGTGAGGTCTTTCATGTGTGTTCCCCACCCGGTGAGAGAAGTATCTGTGGTGAGAACCACTGTGGGTTCTGGATTTTGAAAAGGTTTGCCCCTGCAGACGTGGTTCGGTTTTGTCCACCATTGTAATGATCTTTACCACGTGTGGGAGTGATGGGGACTGATTTGGCTACAACTACTTAAGGGAAAGATCTTGGAGTCACTGTGGAGAGTTCTCTGAAAACATCCACTCAGTGTGCAGCAGCAGGCAAAACAGCAAACAGAATGTTAAGAAAGGGATAGAGGATAAGACAGAAAATATCTTATTGCCTCTGTATAAAACCATGGTACGCCCACATCTAGAATACTGCGTACAGGCGTGGTCACCTCATCTCAAAAAAGATATCTTGGCATTGGAAAAGATTCAGAAAAGGGCAACAAATGCTGAGGGGTTTGGAACGGGTCCCATATGAAGAGAGATTAAAAAGACTTGGACTTTTCAGCTTAGAAAAGTGGAGACTAAGGCTATGTCTAGACTGCTGAGAAAAGTCGGAAAAAGAGACGCAAATTACGCACCTCGATTTGCATATCTTTTTCTGCTTTTTTTCTGAAAGATGCTTTTCTGAAATTTGGACTATGTACCACTGGGCCAAATTTTGGAAAAAAAGTCCTCCTTCGGAAATCCCTTATTCCTCTCACTGAAAGGAATACAGGGATGCTGAAAGAACACGTCCACTTTTTCGGAAACTGTTACGAAAAAGCAGATGCATTCCTTGGATGTGGCAGAGCTTTTCCGGGATGCAGTCTAGACATAGCTTAAGGGGGGGATATGAGAGAAGTCTATAAAATCATGACTGATTTGGAAAAAGTGAATGAGGAAAAGTTATTTACTTATTCCCCCAATATACGAACTACGGGTCATCAAATGAAATTAATATGTAGCATGTTTAAAACAAAGGAAAGTTTTTGTTCACTCAGCGCACAGTCAACCTTTGGAACTCCTTGCCAGAGGATGTTGTGAAGACTAGGACTTTAACAGGGTTCAAAAAAGAGGTAGATATATTCTTGGAGGTCAGGTCTGTTGATGGCTATTAACCAGGATGGGTAGAAATGTCCTTAGCCTCTGTTTGTCTGGAAATAGATGACGGGAGGGATCACATGATGATTACCTGTTGTGTTCCCTCCCTCTGGGGCATCTGGTATTTGCCACTGTTGGCAGACGGGATACTGGGCTAGATGGCCCTTTGGTCTGACCCAGTGTGGCCGTTCTTAGGTTTCCTTGTGGTAAATGCACCTCCATTTGCCAATTCTTTTGCAGTCTCCATATTAAATGAACAATGCTCATACGTTTTCCAAACTGCGTTTCTAAAACCTCACTTTTGGGGTTGCCACCTTTTCTGTTGATGTGCAAACATGGTTTGCAAGAGTCTTTATGCAGAATCATCAGATATGAATTTAACCCCAGTGAAAGGAGATTGGGGCTCTGAGCAGTGCTTAATAGTTACTTGATATTTCTAATAAAAATGAAAAAGTCAGAGATGTCTTAAGTATAAAGAAAACATCAAGGATGATGTCTTGCTTTTCTAGCCTGGAGAGTGTGCATTCTAACATGGGGGTAGTTATAGCTACTCACTTCCCAAGGCAGTGATGGTTATTGCAAAATCTAGGGCTAAATAATCAATTTATGCACAGCCCTTGTTTGGGAAAGCACAGAACCCCTCTAAGGGCATGGGGTATGTGCTGGCTGTTCTTTGCCAGGGCTGTGCACCGAGGAAACAGGCTTGATTTCCCATGGGCACAGGACTGACCCCAGACTGGTGGTGGATCTCTTCAGAGCATTATGTGTATATGCAGATCCCTCCAGGGGCTAGAGTTGTAGTGTCCCTCAAATCCATGGCTCATTTGGATGTTTGAACCTTCCAAAACTCAGTGACCCCTGGACCTCAACAGCAGAGCTTTGTTCCTTTTGCTGCAGGAATCTGTTAGAAAGCTTACAATTAACGTTGTAAATCTCGCCACTCCTCTGGCTGTTCTTGTGCAGAGCTTGCAATTAGTGTTATGAGGAGTAATCTAAATCGGGAGGAGAAAACTTCCAAAAGCTTCCACCAAAACGCTCACCAGACTCGGTAACTGTGAGTGGTTTTTCTTCTAAGATTTGTCAGTTTGTACCTATGGGGTTTCCTAACAGTCATTTAAGATAAAAATAAAATGTGAGAACTAGGGAACTTCCCTGTAAATCACGTAATTGGCCAATGTTGTTCAAAAATAGGTAGCTGTTAATAGTCTTTGGCCTTGCTTACGTTTCTTTAAAGAAAATGTTCTTCCACCAGAGCCGAAATAACATGCATCTTTTTATTGATGCTCTTAATTGTCACAAGGGTCACAGGGTCTTAACACACCACTGACCCTTAGTATTATGCTTAAATTCTTCAGAAATGGACGGGACCACCAGCGAACTGCTGGAGCTTCATTCCACCCCATTACAGCTCACGTCAAGCACTGCAAGCTTAAACCTGGCCACTGTGGCTCTGCCATTGTTTTATCCGTGGTGTGCCTGGATCAGCTGTCGCCATGCGCCATGCATGGGGATGTACAGGAATCCCTGCATGAATGGCTTACTTTGTTCTACTCCCTTAGTACTTTGGGTGTCTGCTTGTGGGAGGAGGGGTTCCTGGGACAAAGTCTGATCATCTTCCTCTGGTGAGAGGCGACTTACGGAAAGCAGACTGAGCTGTGAACGGGAGGAGGACTGGGAAGGCTGAGAGGCCGTTTAAAGCTGGCTCTTTTCCCAATTGAGCCTGCTGGCCAAAATCAGGACTTGGAAGGCTGATGAGAATGTGTCTGCTCCCCCTCTGGATTGGGGCGTTTGGGGTTTTGTGGCATTTGAAAGGTTGTGTCCTGCACTGTATCTCCCATGGGACCGGGCTGCCGAGGGATTGGTTTTTTTCCCACAAGACGCTGTGTGAATAGTTCAGACATTTATAAAGTAAATGGATGCTCCTATTTTTATTTAAACTTCGGGGGTTTCAACTGCTGTCACTCAGAAGTCTAGCCACTGCCATTCCTGAGCTAGTCTGCAATATGGACCATGCCCCGTGCAGCCCTGCATTGGTACCCTGCTGGGGGGGTGGAGCAGCTGCTCAACACGGAGGCCAAAGCTGAACCAGCTCTTCTGGACCAGATGGACTGGATGCCATTTACTGCAGTGACGTCCGGTCCCTCCGGACAACCCAGAGCATGGCCAGGAGGGAGGCGTGGGCCAGAGGCCTCTGGGGTAGCAGCGGGCAGTCAGAGAGAAGCAGAAATTTGAGGGGAAAACGCTGCTTCCCTCCAGCTGCCTGATGCGTGGCTGCCCCCGACTACGTCTGAGTCCTGTAGCCCATGAGGGCTGCTCACTGCTGCATGGTGAGCAGGGGCTGGATGCTGAGCCTTGGGGAGGGGCGAGGAGTGACCAGAAGATAGGGGCAGCAGCCAGACCAGTGCTGAGCTGGGGAAGGCAGCCAGGGAATGGGGCAGAGGGTCAGCCAGACTGGGGCTGAGCTGCGGGCAGGTGTCCAGGGGTTGGGCTGGGGCAGCTGTAGCCCAGCAGCATGCAGCTGCCGCGGGTACCATGAAATGCTGGTTGGCGTGGGGCGGGCAGGCCCCCTGGCCCCTGGGAGTGGAGCTGTCTCAGCGCATAGGAGAGGGCCATTCCCAGGGGCTCTGTGCACTGCCCCAGGTGCCGGCTCTGTAACCCGCGTTGGCTGGGGACCAAGGCCAACAGGAGCTGCCGGGGCAGAGGCAGCCTGCGGAGTTGCCTGGCTGTGCCTCCGCCTAGGAGCCATGTGACATGTCGGCGCTTCCGGGAGCTACCTGAGGTGAGTGCCACACCCTGAAATCCCTCCCACAGCCCATCCCCCAGGCCCTCCCCTGAGCTTTCCTGATCCCCTCCTATGTGTGACCCTTGTGCACTCTGAGCCCCTTGGCCCCAGCCTGGGACCCCGTCTGGCACACCGAGTCCCTCATGCCCAGCCCCACCCAGAACCCATATCCCGGGACGGAGCCTCCACCCCCACAGCCCAGCCCCTTGCCCACATCCCCCATTCACCCTAAACCTCTCCTATTTGGCCTCACCCTGGATCCTGCATTCCCAGGCCAGACCTAAAGCTCTCTCCCTATCTCACCCCCCGCCTCAGCCCAGAGCCTCCTCCCACACTCGGAACCCCTCAGCTCCCTCCTGTACCCCAGCCCAGAGCCCGCACCCCAAGCCCAGGGCCTGTAACTCCTCCCACATCCCAACCTCAAGCTGCAGCCAGAGCCCCTCTTACACTCGGAACCCCTTGGCCCCACCCCCTTCTGCAGCCCAAACCCCTCATCCCCAGCCTCACCCCTGCGTCAGTGTCCTCACCCCTCTTGCACCCCAGCCAGCCCGGTGACCATGAGCGAGTGAGGAACGTGGAGAGAGCCACTGAGTGAGTGACTTGGGGGCAGAGCCTCAGAGAAGGACCTCGAGGCAGGGCAAGGGCATTCAGTTGTGTGCAGTCAGAAAGTTGGCAGCCCTAATGTAAGGTAAATAAATGTAATGGAGGAGACTCTCGAATGAGCAAGAATGTTGTATCGACTGGCTTGAGTACTAACACTGCATTTTCAGTACATAAAAATTAGCGCTGGTTGGAAAAAATGTCTTGACTTCTACATACAAAGAAGAAAAAGTTTTCTCGTGCCTTTTTTAGCAGTTGTGGCAAGTTGTGACAACACTATTTAAATCAGGGTCCCAAAGGACAAAGCTATGGGCCAGCTTTAATTAACTAGCTAATGTTATTGCTACATCATGAAAAAGAAAACAAAAATTAGGTAAAATTGTGATGTGGTTTCAATGAAGAACTCTGAGAACTCTGTTCTTCGCAGCCAAAAGAGAGGAGATCTTGCTCTCTGATTGATGTTAGAACAGTCATGTGGCGCACAAAAATGTTTCTGCCAATGGAAAGGGTAGTGCATTCTGGTTGAATTACAGGATAGTCAGGTCAAAATTTCAGCTTTATGTTTTCCTGACCTCCCCCTTTCTGTTGTCCATTCAGATCTGGAAAGTGATATGCTGACATAGTTCTGGATTTTTTATGTTGCCCTACTGGTTCTGGGAAACTTGTGACCTCTGTATTTTTAATTACAAGATGTATTTTTTCCATGGCAATCTATTTTAATATCACAAATATAGTGTCTGTTAAATCTCACAAATTCCCAATGAAAAGTTGAGGCCTTGTAGTGGGATACTGTCCGAATATATACAAATACCTGGCAGTTGCAGAAACTGTAGTTTAATGGCACTCAGCAAAGAAGTATTAAAATACAAGTGTTTTCCTTCAAGTGATGTCCCTGTGGGTGCTCCGCTGTGTGTTGGTGCGCCCTCGCACCGACGACCCACGATTTTTTTTCCAGCAGTGCTGCACTGTGCACATGCCCTGGTGCCTCCTCATGCCATCAGTGTTTGTTAGGCGCGTGCGTGGCGTGGCCCCCTCAATTCCTTCTCTACCGTCCTCAGCAGCAGATGGAGCTCTGTTTTCTTGCCCCTTTTTTCACAAAAGTACCAACAAAAAATAGTTAATTCTCCTCAGTTTTCCTTGTCTTTCCAAGTTTTGAATCACACGCAACCCGCTACCTTAAAAAAAAAAAGTCTTTTTTTCCTTCATTCACCTGGACTTCGTGCTTCCTCATGCCTGTACCCCCCAGGCTTTAAATGGTGAGTCCTGCCAAGAGGCTATGCCTGTTTCTGGTAGGCAAGCCTTGTGCATAAAGTGTCTAGGAGACGCCCGTCTGATGCAGAAGTGCGCGCATTGCTCCAATCTTACAGCTAGAGCATGCCGTGATCACACCAGTAGGTTGAAGACACATCTTTACGAAAAGTCGCTTCAGCCACCACGGGACAGCTCGCCTCTTAGACCTAAACCATCAGACAAGCCGAGAGGTATGGACAGAACGTATCCTCCTGCCTCTTCTGGAAAGTCAAAGGTGAAAACCTGGGTTTCCTCAGCCAGATAGTTACTCCCAGTACTGAGCTCCTCAAGAGTGAGCATCGGTGATAAGCCCGGCACCTCGGATGTGGCACCGCCTAAGTCGTTGGTGCCCCCCAAAGGGCCCACTCCAAGCCCAAACAAAAGCAGTTAGCACCGAAAGCACCGGCTGAATGTGTGATATCTGCTAGAAACATACCAGCACCGCATATAGCACCAGAGATGGCACCAGATGTGGCACTGAAAAGACCCCACACAAAGATGCCTACCCCCAAGGCACTGTCACCAGGGCACCGCGTACCAGACACTCAGCCTTGGCACCGCCATTGCAACATGCATGGCACCGGACGCTCCCTTTCATCTGGGCCTCTTTGGCACCACCAGCTCCGAGCTCATTGGTGTGGTCCTTTCGCTCACCGAGAGCACCAGTCCCATCCATCTCTCTCAGCGAAGCTGGCACCGAGCCACACGGCAACTTCTCATCTCAGCATTCAAGTCCAACTCAGCGGTACCCACCATGAGAGTCTCACTTCTCCAGACATCCTCACCCTCCTCCACCACTGCCTTGGTACTCAACATTGGCCATATCCACCCCGCTACCCTGGACAGTGGCATCCTTGTGAGTCTTAGTCTTCTCATAGGAGCCTTCCCACTTCTCCATCAACAACACCAAAAAGGCCACCTCAGTCTCCTCAGCCCACACTGTGAGCCACAGCACCGAACTCTCCAGAGCCCATTCAGTCTGACTTGGACAACTCTCTATCAGAGGGGGAAGACGGCCCCCCCCTACAGAATGCCTCCTCTTCACCACATGACGCTATCATTTCTACTACCCCACTCCATCCAACGATTCTAAACAGTTCCAAGAACTTTTTTAAAGAGTAGCCCTGGCATAAGAACAAGATCTGCAGGAAGCGAAAGAGAAACAATATCGCCTCTTACATACTTAACAGTCCCCCACATCCTCCAGGATCACCTTCCCAATGGATGAAGCCATTATGGACTCCGCCAATAACATCTGGCAAACCCCAGTGTCCATTACCCCCATCAGCAAGAGGGCTGACTTAAAGTATTTTATAACACCTAAAGGCATGGACTATATATACACCTGCCTCCAAACCCCTTAGTAGTCATAGAATGCTAGGGCTGGAAGAGACCTCATGAAGTCATCAAGTCCAGCCCCCTGCCCAAAGCAGGACCAATCCCAACGAAATCAACCCAGCCAGGGCTTTGTCAACCTGAGACTTAAAAACCTCTAGGGATGGAGATTCCACCCCCTCCCTAGGGAACCCAGCCCAGTGCTTCCCCACCCACCTAGTGAAATAGTTTTTCCTAATATCCAACATAGACCTCTCCCACTGTAACTTGAGACCATTGCTCCTTCTTCTGCCATCCCTCACCACTGAGAACAGCCTCTCTCCATCCTCTTTGGAACCTCCCTTCAAGAAGTTGCAGGCTGCAATCAAATCCCCCCTCACTCTTCTCTTTTGCAGACTAAACAGACCCAACTCCCTCGGCCTCTCCTCCTAGGTCAGACACAGGGCAAAACAGCCCAACATGAGGTCCACTCCACAGGGCAAGGACGATGGACATCGTGGGGTCTACTCTTCAGCTACCTTAATTCTTAGAGTAGCAAATTACTCTGCTGTGCTCACCGATTACGATTGCTCTAACCATTTTAAACTTCAAGAGCTCTTATAGTTTCTTCTGAAGCAAAGAGGACGATTTTGCTCAATATCATGCATGAAGGGCATACCATCTTCTGCACAGCATTACGATCTGCCGTGGACATGGCTGACACTGCTGCCCAGATCACAGCCTCGCCTATCATTACGTGGAGAGCATCATGGCTCCAAGCGTCTGGGATACCTGGGGACTTCCAGCAGAAAGTCAAGGACCTTCCCTTTGACAAGACCAAGTTAGGTTCAGCCAAAACAGATGAAGTCCTTCGTTCAGTGAAGGACTCGCATATGACCCTCCAGACTCTGGGCATGTATGTGCCCCCTTTCAAGAGAACAAGGTATAACACCTACCAGAGTCCCAGAGAACCATACTGACCACAGTCCAGATATGTCTTCTACCAAAAACACAGGCTTCTAGAGTGCAGAACTCAGCGCCAGCAACAGCAACCCTTGACATCCCACGCTTCTTCATCAAAGCAGCAGACTTGAAGGTTTGGTCGGGAGCCAGAAAGACATCCCCCTTTGCTGTGACACTAGAAACCGGACAGCTACAGTTCACTTACCACCTCCGGCTCTTTTTACACCAATGGGCAAAAATAACATCAGGCACATGGATATTGGAGCTCATCAAAGTCAGTTACTCCATTCCCTTCGTTTCTTTTCCTCTTACCCACCCTCCCTCACCCGTCCCTGTTCAGGGATCCCTCTCACGAGACCCTCCTTCGGCAAGAGGTCCTCCATTTTTGCAGATAGGTGTGATAGAGCCAGTAACAATGGCCTTCCAAGGGAGAGGGTTTTACTCAACATACTTCCTAACCCAGAAGAAGGATGGTGGATAGAGACCCATTTTAGATTTAAGGAGGCTCAACAAGTATATCACACACAGATGGTTCAGGATGGTAACACTAGCAGCAATTATTACAGCACTAGATCAATGGGACTGGCTTTCGGTTCTTGACCTTCAGGACGCTTATTTTCATATAACCATTCATCCACAGGCGTTTTCTATGACTTACAGTGGGGAACCACCATTACCAGTATCGAGTGCTCCCTTTTGATCTTTGAACAGCTCCCAGAGTTCTTTCCAAGACTCTAGCTATTGTTGCAGCACTCCTACGCTGTCTGGGAGTCATAATATTTCTATACCTGGATGACTGTCTCATAAAAGGCACATCCTTCCCGGTAACACAAGACACGCTCAACACTACCACCGATCTTCTACTTTGTCTCGGTTTCCATATCATAGAATCATAGACACTAGAACTGGAAGGGACCTTGAGAGATCATCGAGTCCAGTCCCCTGCCCTCCTGGCACAATCTAGACCATCCCAGTTAGATGCCTATCTAACCTGCTCTTAAATATCTCCAAAGATAGAGATTCCACAAACTCCCTAAGCAATTTATTCCAGTGTTTGACCACCCTGACAGGAAGTTTTTTCCAGTGTCCAACCTAAACCTCCCTTGCTGCAGTTTAAGCCCATTGATTCGTGTCCTATTCTCAAAGGCCAAGGAGAACAATTTTTCTCCCTCCTCTTTGTAACACGCTTCTAGGTACTTGAAAACTGCTATCATGACCCCTCTCAGTCTTTTCTTTTCTAAACTAAACAAGCCCAATTTTTTCAGTCTTCCCTCATAGCTCATGTTTTCTAGGCCTTTAATCATTGTTGTGACTCTTCTCTGGACCTTCTCCAATTTCTCCAGATCTTTCTTGAAATGTGGTGCCCAGAACTGGACACAATACTCCAGTTGAGGCCTATAAATTACCAGAAGACCATGCTCCAGCCTGCTCAAACTTTAGAGTTCATAGCATCACGTATTAACACCATTAAAGCCAGGGCATCTCTACCCATGCACAGATTCAAGGCCCTTCAGAACCTCATAATGGTGGTACGTGTGACCTCCACTACGACGGTCCACGAATGCCTCAAGATCCTAGGGCGTATGGAGTCACCACTTATGTGGTCAGATTGACCAGACTACACATGAGATGCTCTAGGCCTGGCTGGCCACACTCTACACTGCCTCCAAAGGCCCCCTTTCCAAGACACTCACCATTCCACCACGAGTCCTCAGTTCATTGAAATGGTGGATGCATCCACACAATGTACTACGGGGTGTACCATTTCATTAGCCAACGCCGACAGTCACCATCACGACTGACACTTCTGTCATGGGATGGGAAGCTCATCTCGTACCCCATAGTGTATAAGGCAAATGGTCCTTCAGTGAGCAAGTGCTGGGCTGTACATTTGGCATACCTCCCCTTTCTGCCCCATATAGCACACAAGACCATCAGTATCATGACAGACAATACAACCTGCATGGATTATATCAACTGACAGGGTGGGGCCTGGTCACCTTCCCTCTGTACGGAAGCCCTCAAATTATGGAACTGGTGCCTTGCACACCAAATTACTCCCATAGCCACGTACCTCCCTGGAGTACTCAGCGTTACAGCGGACACACTCAGCCGCATCTTTTACGACCATCACGAATGGGAGATAGCTGCCCAAGCCCTCGAACACATTTTCTTTCGATGGGAACAACCAGACATAGACCTCTTCACAACCAGAGCCAACCGCAAGTGTCACCTTTATTGCTCCAGGACAGCGCTGGGGAAGGGCTCTCTGCGAGATGCTTTCTCTCTCAAATGGGAAGCTCCTTAGCTTTACACATTCCCACTGCTCCCCTTACTCCGCAAGATTATCACCAAAATCAGAATAGAAGCCTGCATGATCCTTGTTGCACTGGCTTCGTTGAGACAAACATGGTTCTCTCCCTTGCACAGACTGGCAATAGCGGATCCGTACAACTTTCCCCCACAATGCAATCTTCTCACTCAGCATCACAGCAGAGTTCTCCATCCCAAACCACAGAAACTCCATGTCCATGCATGGCTCCAGAATGCCGAAACATCTGTTCCGTTAGAGTGAAGCAGATATTAATCAACAGCAGAAGAGAGTCCACCAGAAAAGCTCACCTTTATAATAAGTGGACCAGATTCTCCGATTGGCTCAAACACAGTCATCCCATCCTTCCTGATACCATCCATCCCCATCATTTCGGACTACCTATTAGAACTAAGGGAGCCAGGCATATATTTTAATACAGTAAAGGTACATGCGGCAGCAATAGCGGCCTTTCACCGGACCACCGACGGCAACGCTTTCTTTTCAGTTCCAATCACCAGATGATTCCTTACTAATCTCCAAAATATTTTCCCGTCCATTTGGCCTCCAGTCCCCATTTGTGACCTCAGTCACTTCCTTAAGAGTTTGACTAAAACACCCCTTGAGCCTCTAGGAACTTGCTTGTGATTACTCCTATGCATAGAAGTCACCTTTTTGGTGGCCATAACCTCCAGCAGGAGTGTGGGGAAGCCTGCAGCATTAATGGCAGACAATATTCACTAAAGACAGAGTAATTCTTCACCCTCACCCCAAATTCCTCCCAAAGGTCCCTTTTCCTTTCCATATCAACAAATCCATACACTTACCTGCGTTCTTCCCCAAGCTGTCCTCTAATCCATCCCAGGCTGCATGGCATACAGAGCACTTGCATTCTACGTAGATTGAACAAAATCATGGAGAAAATCACCCAGATTCTTCCTGTCCTTCGCTGAATGTTCTGAGGGCCAAGCAGTCTCCTCCCAGTGGATTTCCAACTGGATCTTATCATGCATCCACACGTTATACAAAAAACAACCTCATGACAATATCACCAACCACTCAGCCTGGGCCGTGCTTGCTGCAAAAATGTGCCTCTAGAGGATATTTGCAAGGCAGCCACCTGGTCATCTGACCATACGTTTGCAAAACACTACACACTTATCTCTACCGTTGTGTCATTTATGGCTGTTGGACAAGCAGTGTTGTCCTTAGTGGCAGGGCTCCGAACCTGCCTCCATGATTCAACTATTGCTTTGTAGTCATCCAAAGTGGAGTACTCATGGGGTCATCAGTTGAAGAAGAAAAGAGTTACTCACCCTGTGCCGTAATGGGAGATCTTCAAGATGTGTCCCCCCGTGGGTGCTCCACTACACTCTCCCGTCCCCCCGCTTTGGAGCTGTCTTGGTCCAGTGGTAAGGGTAGAGAAAGAATGGAGGGACCCACACTACGTATGTGCCTAATAGACAACAACGACATGAGGAGGCACCAGAGCACATGTGTGATGTGGCAAACGCTGCTGGAAAAAATCTGTGGTCGCCAGCACAAGGACGCACCAACACCCAGAGTGGAACACTCATGGGGGGACATCTTGAAGAACTCCTGTTACTACACAGAGTGAGTAACTCTCTTTTTCCTGTAATAGCGATGTAGCCATGTTAGTCTGGTCTTGCTGAAACAAAAAACAGAACTATGTAGCCCTTTAAAGACTAAGAAGATGGTTTATTAGGTGATGAGCTTTCGTGGGCCAGACCCACTTCCTCAGATCAAATTCCTCTTTTTCCTGCACATTTTAGGGCTCCCATTCCCTGCCCTCCCTGGTCCTGGGGGTCAGTGTCCCTCTACAGGTTGGCATGATCTTTGCCCAGTGAAAGAGCCTTTACACCAGGGGTGGGGAAATAATTTTTGTTGGGGGGGGCCCCCACACTCCTCCATGATATTAATGGAGGAGGTGCAGTGTCTGGGATGGAGGTTGGGTGCAGAGGGAGCTTGGGGTAAGGGGTTAGGGTGCAGAAGGGAGTGTGCGGCTGTGAGGGAGTTTGGGTGAAGGAGGCAGTTGTGACCTGGGGCAGGGGATTGAGGTACAGGAGGGGGCAGGGTTTTGGGTTGGGACCTGGAGCAGGAGGTTCTGGGAGGGTAGGAGGGGGCAGAGGGCTTGGGTTTGTGGGGTAGAGGGCAGGCTGTGGGAAGGGAGAGGCTGGATTGCCGGAGGCAGGCGCTGGCAGGGATACTTACCTGGGTGACTCCCAGCCAGCAGCCCAGCGTGTTCCTGAGCGGCAGCCTCCCTGCTTGCTCTGCCCCTGCACAGGCTGCAGTGGCCATTTGCATGCATGAATAACTATGAGCCGGAGGTGTGTGTGCAGAAACTGGCCAATGGGCTTGTGCTGGGGGCGGGAGCCGCTCATGAAGGCTTCCCCC
The DNA here is from genome assembly GCF_049634645.1 of Pelodiscus sinensis. Lineage (NCBI taxonomy): Eukaryota > Metazoa > Chordata > Testudines > Trionychidae > Pelodiscus > Pelodiscus sinensis. The sequence goes on along the minus strand of NC_134737.1, from coordinate 63,043 downwards.
CATTCCTTTCCGGGCTCGCAGTGGTGAAAGAGAAACAGCCTGGCTGTGGTGTGCGGGTTGAGGGAGGCAAGCAGGGGGCCTGCGTGGGGCTCCCCGCTGTGTTCACGGGCCAGATCGGTGGCTTAATGGGCTGGATCCAGCCGTCAGGTTGTGTTTTGCCCAGCCCTGCTTTACATAGCGATATCCTTCATGTGTATTTATTAAACATTAATCAACATCATTGTAGCGAGGTGGAGTCGCTGCCCACTGACCCTGAAGGGGAAGAGCTCCTCCGTGAGCCCTCGTGGGCCAAGCCTGACCCCACCCCTCACGTGGCCAGGGCTATAAAAAGCCAGCCCAGAAGCTCAGTGAGAGCTCAGCCAGCAGAGGAACCAGATGTCGTCTCAGAGCCACTGGGCTGCGAGGCTCAGGATTGGCCTGGACCCCTGGGACCACTGCTGGAGCTACTGATCCCCAACAGCCCAGGGAACCTGCTGTAGAACCAGGTTTGTGCGGAGGGGGAGAACGGAAGTGACCACAGTTTGGCTGAGCCAGAGCTGGAGTTAGTGTGTTGTGATTTGGATTCCCGCTGACCCATCAGCAGGCTGCTCTGCATCTATTAGGGCCCTGGGACACCGTGGAGTGGGCGGGCCTGTGTTCCCCCTGCCAACCAACCAGTGGGTGGCAGTCTCCCGCCTCCACCACTTCAGGCCCACTGCCTGAGAGTGTTGGTTTTCTGCCCAAGCAAGGAGACCCAGCTATTTGCTTGCTTTGCTGCCCCACCCTGAACCAGGGCTCGGGCTATGAACTATAATTAGTGACTGTTTGTGTTGCTGCCTTGCCCTGAACCAGAACCAGGGCATCTAACTACCTGAACTGGCTTATTGCCCGGTTAACTGGGCTGATCATCGGCCCGAGACCCAGGACTAAAAGGGGCCCTGCGGACGGAGGCGGAATGGCTGCCCACTGACCCGGAAGGGGAAGAGCCCCTCCGTGAGCCCTGTCCTGCTACAGTCATTTACTGGCTAAGTATACAGTGCTCACTGCTCCCAGGAACATAGACAAGCTTCTCCTAATGGGTTTCTCTAGTCAGGATTGGATTGTTCTGGGCTCTGGCTTCTGCAAGGTATTGAGTTCTGGCAGCTTTGAATTTGCCTGTGTCCCAGAGTTAGGTTCTAAACAACTTTTTTTTAGGCCCTTGTTTATCTTGTTAAACTTAGGTCCTGCTTATTTGTACCTTGACTGGAAGATAGCTAACATGACACCAGTATTTTAACAGGGCTCTAGAGGCGACCCTGGCAATTACAGGCCAGTAAGTCTAACATCAGTACTGGGCAAATTAATTGAAACTATAGTAAAGAATAAAATTGTCAGACACATGGATGAACATAATGGCTACGCTACGTCTAGACTGGCATGATTTTCCGCAAATGCTTTTAACAGAAAAGTTTTCTGTTAAAAGCATTTGTGGAAAAGAGCATCTAGATTGGCATGGATGCTTTTGCGCAAAAGCGTCCGTGCCAATCTAGCCGCGGTTTTGCGCAAGAAAGCCCCGATCGCCATTTTCGCCATCGGGGCTTTTTTGCACAAAACTGTTTTTAGCTGTCTACACTGGCCCTCTTGCGCAAATACTGACGATCTAATGTAAGATTGTCAGTGTTCTTGCACAAATACTATGCTGCTCCCATTCAGGGAAAAAGCCTTCTTGCACAAATACATTTGAGCAAGAAAGCTTTTTCCTGAATGGGAGCAGCGTAATATTTGCGCAAGAACACTAACAATCTTACATTAGATCGTCAGTCTTCTTGCACAAATTCAAGCGGCTAGTATAGACAGCTGGCAAAATTTTCTGCTTTTGCGGAAAAACTTGCCAGTTTAGACGCAGCCAATGTGTTGGGGGGAAGTCAGCATGGATTCTGTGCAGGGAAATCATGATTTATTAATCTACTGGAGTTCTTTGAGGGGATCAACAAGCATACGGACAAGGAATATCCAGTGGATATGGTGTACTTAGAGTTCCAGAAAACCTTTGACAAGGTCCCTCACCAAAGGCTCTTAAGTAAAGTTTATTGTAAAGTTAATTGTCATGGGATAAGAGGGAAGGTCCTTTTGTGGACTGAGAACTGGTTAAAGGACATGATACAAAGGGTAGGAATAAATAGTCAGTTTTCAGATTGGAGAGAGGTAACTAGTGGTGTCCTCCAAGGGTCCATCCTGGGACCAGTCCTATTGAGCCTATTTTTAAATGATCTGGAGAAAGGGGTAAACATTGAGGTGGCAAAATTTGTAGACTAAACTTCTCGAGATAGTTAAGACTTAACTCAAGATAATTTGCAGAGTGTGAAGAGCTTCAAAAGGATCTCACCAAACTAAGTGAAGTTTTTCTTCATGCAACACACAGTCAGCCTGTGGAACTCCTTTCCAGAGGAGGTTGTGAAGACCAGGATTTTAACAGGGTTCAAGAAAGAACTAAATAAATTCCTTGAGTTTATTAGCCAAAATGGGTAGGAATGTTGTCCCTGGCCTCTCTTAGGCGGAGGCTGGAAATTGATGACTGCAGAGGGATCTCTTGATGATTACCTCTTTCTATTCACTCCTTCTGGGGCTTTTGCCATTGACCACTGTCAGACGACGGGGTACTGGGCTAGATGGACCTTTGGTCTGACACAGTACGGCCGTTCTTATGTTCTTAAGCAATTGTTTTTTTGTAAAGAATTAGGAAATAATTTGTTAGCCATTCCTAGTCACATTAATTCCTACATACAACAATTAAAATGTAAAACCAGTAATGCAATAGAAAGAAACACCTGAAAGTAAAATAAAATGGAATGGTAGATTTCACAACTGAAACTGCTGATTATCAGTTTTGCTGGACAAAATGATACCTTGCAAAGCATTTCTTTAGCCATTTTCTGCTCTCTCTCTCTCTCTCTCTCTCTCTCTCTCTCTCTCTCTCTCATATCACTGGTTGAAATGCTTTTATTAACAACCATATAGTCTGTTGTTTCTCACATTTTAGATGGGATATGGACTCCCCACTTTTAGTTAATCGTGGCTGCTGCACCTTACTGAAAAGAGACCTCAGATGGACCATTGGGTGGATTCACTCAATATGGCCATTTAGTTTGGAATAATCATAAAAGGATTTACTCTCAAAGAACTCTGCTTCATTGAACAGAAGAGAGAACCTCATTGAACCTAATTCATGCTTTTGTCTAGAGCAAAGGACCATTCATGGTGTAGAGTGCTTAGTCATTGAACAGCTTCTTCCTAGAAAGCTCAATTCCTTTCTCTGTGCCAGTCTCAGGTTCACCCCTCTGCAAAGTTAAAAAGAAAGCAGACCTGTAATATTCATATGGACTTTTTCACTTTGTACAAAACACTTATTGTCTGTACAGCATGGAATCCAGTTGCTATTAGTTACTAAAGGAAGTTGATATCACGATTCAATGGGATAAGGTTGCATTATTCCTCCAGCAGTTGGTGATACCTCTGTCCTTGTAAAAAACAAGTTTATTAGCAAGACCACATAATAGTAAGATGCTCTAATTAGTTTAGTTATGCATGGAACACATCTGTAAAAACTGATCTTTAAGTCCTTGTCACTGGATTGACTGGTTGGCTGTTTTGCACTGAGATAACATGCAAAAAGATAGGTCGCCGATCACTTCTGAAATAGCACAGGAAGTTAAACTGGTCAGTCTTTTTGTAGGACTCCAGACATCTGCTTCTGGAAAACACTTTCACTGAAAGTTGTGTTACATGAGAGATTTGTTCAAACTCAATGAAAAAAAGTATAACAAAAGTATGAAAAAGCGGCGAGGAGTCCTGTGGCACCTTGTAGACTAACCGAAGTGCTGGAGCATAAGCTTTCGTGGGCAAAGACCCACTTTGTCAGATGCATGTCGTGGTGTTTATGTGACCGTCACTTATTTGCACCGTGATGCCCAGGAAATGGACCTCCCGTGTAGACTGGTCCAGGCTGACGTGGATGGTGGGGTGGAAGCTGTTGAAATCGTGGTGAAATTCATCCAGAGTCTCCTTCCCATGGGTCCGGATGATGAAGATGTCACCAATGTAGCGTAGGTAGAGAAGGGGCCTAAGTGGACGAGAGCTGAGGAAGTGTTGTTCCAGGCCAGCCGTAAAAATGTTGGCGTATTGTGGGGCCATGCGGGTGCCCGTAGTAGTGCCACTGGTCTGGAGGTATATGTTGTCACCAAATCTGAAATAGTTATGTGTGAGGATAAATTCACAGAGTTCAGCCACCAGTTGTGCTATGGCATCATCAGGGATACTGTTCCTGACAGCTTGTACTCCATCTGCATGTGGGATGTTTGTGTAGAGAGCCTCTACATCCATGGTGGCTAGGATGGTGTTTTCTGGAAGATCACCAATGCATTGTAGTTTCCTCAGGAAATCAGTAGTGTCACAGAGGTAACTGGGAGTGCTGGTGGCGTAGGGTCTGAGTAGAGAGTCCACATAGCCAGACAGTCCTTCAATGAGAGTGCCAATGCCCGAGATGATGGGGCATCTGGGATTTCCAGGTTTGTGGATCTTGGGTAATAGATAGAACAACCCTGGTTGGGGCTCTAAGGGTGTGTCGATTTGTTCCTGTGCTTGTGTGGGGAGTTCCTGAGCAGATGGTGCAGTTTTAGTGTATTCCTTAGTGGGATCTGAGGAAAGAGGCCTGTAGAATTTGGTATTGGAGAGTTGTCTGGCAGCCTCCTTTAGGTAGTCAGGCCTGTTCATGATGACAACAGCACCTCCTTTGTCAGCCTCTTTGATTCTAATGTCAGAGTTGTTCCGGAGGCTGTGGATGGCATTGCGTTCTGCACGACTGAGGTTACCAGGCAAGCGATGCTGTTTTTCCACAATTTCTGCCTGTGCACGTCGGCGGAAGCATTCTACGTAGAGGTCCAGTCTGCCATTTCGGCCCTCAGGAGGAGTCCATGTGGAGTTCTTCTTCTTGTGCTGTTGGTGGGAAGGTATCTGTGTGTCAGTGCACTGTTCAGTGTCGTGTTGGAAGTATTCCTTGAGACGGAGACGGCGAAAGTAAGCTTCCAGATCACCGCAGAACTGAACTTTTTTTGTTGGGGTGGCGGGGCAAAAAGAGAGTCCCCGAGATAGAACAGATTCTTCTGCCGGGCTGAGTGTGTAGTTGGAGAGATTGACGATATTGCTGGGTGAGTTGGGGTGCCACTGTTGTGGCCCCATGTGGCAGGTAGGATTTTAGACAGCTTACAGTCCTTTCTCCTCTGTAGAGAAGTGAAGTGTGAAATGTAGATCTCCTGTCTTATTTTAGTAAAGTCCATTTGTGGGGAAGGTTGGTGTTTTATGAGAGACTCCAGATTGGAGAGCTCTTTTTTGATGTTTTCCTGTTTGCTGTACAGGATGCTGATCAGGTGGTTCCTCAGTTTTTTGGATAGTGTATGGCATAATCTCTCACTGTAATCCATGCAGTATGTAGATAGCAATGGATTTTTCACCTTCAGTCCATTTGGTATGATGTCTATCTGTTTGCATTTGGAGAGAAAGATGATATCTGTTTGTACTGGTGCAGGTTTCGTCATGAGGTTGATAGATTTCCACTCCATATGGCTAAATGCAGTGCCTTGCATGGTGTCAAGTATCAGAGGGGTCGCTGTGTTAGTCTGAATCTGCATAAGCGGCGAGGAGTCCTGTGGCACCTTCTAGACTAACAGAAGTGTTGGAGCATAAGCTTTCCTGGGCAAAAAACATGCATCTGACGAAGTGGGTCTTTGCCCACGAAAGCTTATGCTCCAACACTTCAGTTAGTCTAGAAGGTGCCACAGGACTCGTCACCGCTTATGCAGATTCAGACTAACACGGCGACCCCTCTGAAAAATATGAAAAGAAATTCAAAGATACTGAATCAAAATGAAGATAACTTACCAGGGGATGCAGAATTGCAGAAATGTTAGTGTTGGAATGCCTAGAGCACACACCCTTCCCCCTCTACCATCTGCTTAAGGCTCTGGGAGGGAGTTTGAATGAAGGAAAGGTGCGGGCTCTAGGAGCGAGTTTGGGTGCTGACAATGCCCCTCTGCCATGTACATTGGCCAAACCAGGCTCTGTCTATGCAAAAAAATCAGTGGACACAAATCAGGCAGCAAGAACGGTAATATTCAAAAACCAGCCAGCTTCCCTGGACACTCAGTAACAGACCTGAAACTTGCCATAACTGAGGGAAAAAACCTTCAAAACTAGATTGCAGTGTGAAACTTCAGAGCTGGAATTCATATGGAAACTTGACACTAGCACACTGGGTGTGAGTAGACTGGGACTGGCTAGCTCACTACAAAATGTAATGTCCCCTCTTTTAGTATTCTCTCCTTCTTAGCAACAGTTGGGGGTGGGCCACATGCACCTTACATGAGGTTGAACTGACCTCATTAGCACTGGACCTCCGCATAGTAATGTAACACACCCATCTGTGCATGTGTGTACATCCCTGCCAAACTGAAGTTCCACTTCGTGCATCTGACGAAATCAGCTCCAGCCCACAAAAGCTGATTGCGAAATAAACGTGTTAGTGTTTGAGGTGCTACAGGACTCCTTGTTGGTTTTGCTGAAACAGGCTAACATGACTATCCCTCTGGAACTTGTCATAAACAATGACAGCTGAGCATTAGTTATTGACAGGAGAAATAAAATAATAGAATGATACAGTGAACCTGGAGATCTCCACACAGATAGTATATTCTTGCTAAAGTATTACAACACATTTGTTTAACTTTGGTCACATAGCCCTTCTCAAAGCAGGGTTTATTTGTTCCCAACCGGAATAGCACCAAAGAATCAACACTGTATTTTGCATAAAAGTAAATAATTTAGATTAGACTATTACAGGAATATATTTTCCATATTTAATATGGCAATTTATGAGAAGTGGACTGACAGAGAAGGCGTGGAGATTTCCGTACCATGCTGAGCCTACTTCCCAGGTATGCTGAATCCTAACTAGATACTTATGTATGTGACTAACCAAAATGTTGAAAAGTTACCATCTGTGATGAATAGAGATTTTAATTAAGCTTTTGCCCAATATTTATGCTGTTTTCAGCAAAATCTACAAGGATCTTAGAAAAGCAACAATGAAAGGTCCTTAATGCAGGAAAATTAAGCACATGTGTGCATGTATGTGCATGAATAATCTTTGGTTCCTATTAGAGCTCTAAGACTGGTTTATTGTCAGTATTGCATATGCCTCATTCTTATGACCCAGACCTTAGGCTTTTTACTTCTTAAAACAAGAAGGGGGAAAGTTAAGTGGAATACAAAAAGAAAATGAAATTAACCAAGTTGCTAGTAAAGGCCTTTTTTTGTGTGTGTGTAATTGATAGAAACAGAAATTGAGTTTATGCATTTCAGCCTTGTACAGCTGTAAAAGAGCCTATTGGAAAAGGCCATAATATAAAAATTCACAATGGAGTCTTTTTTCCCTGTTGGTTTTAAAGTACCATGGCTAATTCAGAGGCGGGCTAGACGCATGCAAGAGCTCTCAGAATGCTGATCTGTACTTTTATGAATGTAGAAAATGCCATTCATCCGTACTGAATGAGAAGTGCTTGCTTTTTGAAGTCTATGAGCCCAACTTGCTGTCATGAAAAATTCTAGCCAGGAGCCATGAAACTGTGTCGCTGGTTATTTCCTTTCACCATTTTCTGTAATAGAACAACATCTCTTAGAAATGTTCTGACGCTAAAACCAGGAGTTGAAGCTCTGGTTCAGGAAACAAACTTAACAGTCCTGTACTGGGCTGATGCAAAATATCAGATCCAAATCCTCTCAATTTGAACCCCTACTTTGCTAACTGTCCAGATATTTGGATCAAGTTTGGTGCTAACAGCTCAAACTTCTCTGGAAAGGATTGAGGGTACGTCTACACTACAGTGTTATTTCGAAATAAGCTATTTTGAAAGAGTTAATTCGAAATAGCGCGTCTACACACAAAAGGCATTTCAAAATAGCATTTTACTATTTCAAAATAGTGCGTCCACACTGAATGGACACTAAATCACATTTAAGGCCAGCCGGAACTAGGTCCGGCAGGGCATCAGGTCAGGATTTACTTTGTGTGGCTGCTGCCTGAGGCTATCTGAGGCCTGTGCTTAAAGAGACCCCCTCTCCTCCCGGACAGCCAGTTCTCAGGTTTCCCTGCTTGCTTGTCTACCTCGATGAGGGACAGCAAAGCATTTTGTCTCTGTGTGCTCTGGGTGCCCTCACTCGGGACACCACAGCACTCTGCAATATGGAGCCGGTGCTGCCCCTGGGCACTCTGGTGCTTCTCTTGGATATAGAATCATAGAATAATAGGACTGGAAGGGACCTCGAGAGGTCATCGAGTCCAGCCCCCCGCCCTCAAGGCAGGATCAAGCTCCGTCTACACCATCCCTGACAGATGTCTATCTAACCTGTTCTTAAATATCTCCAGAGAGGGAGATTCCACCACCTCCCTTGGCAATTTATTCCAATATTTGACCACCCTGACAGTTAGGAATTTTTTCCTAATGTCCAATCTAAACCTCCCCTGCTGCACTTTAAGCCCATTACTCCTTGTCCTGTCCTCAGAAACCAAGAGAAACAAATTTTCTCCTTCCTCCTTGTGACACCCTTTTAGATATTTGAAAACCGCTATCATGTCCCCCCTTAATCTTCTTTTTTCCAAACTAAAAGCTGCTGTGAGCCTGGCTGCACTTTCTGCAGGCTGCCATCCGGGAGGTTCATCGGGGGGGCTGTCAGTATCCAGGAGGCCCTGCGGGAGAGCTTCCACCCTGAGGGGCACTAACAGTCTCCCTGGTCTGCCCCACTGGGGGCTTGTGCCTCATTCCTCCCTCATGTCCTTCCACTTACCTCCCCCCCCCCCAGCTCCCCTTCCTGATGTAAAATAAAATACACATTTTTTCATAAACATGAACTGTCTTTAACAAAACTGGGGTGGGGAATTAAACTCTGGGGAGACTGGGGAAAGGAGGTGGGAGAGGGAAACCTGGGAGGAGGGAGCTGGAAGGGGGAAGCAAGGGGAAGAAGGGGGAAGGGAAGCTCAGGAGTGGGGGGTCTCACCGGACCAACTTGATTTTCATGCAAACCTGCTCCTGGGTTCGCATGTGGCCTTTGGTGGCCAGGCTGGCAGCTACCCTGCCATAGACGGCTGCATTCCTCTGTCTAGTGCGGAGATCATGGACGTTGGGGGCATCCCCCCAAAAACTGAATAAGGTCCATGATCTCCACCCTGGACCAGGAAGGTGCCTGCCTTCTCCAAGCCCCGGCAGGCTCCTGGGAGCTGGCAGACTGCTCCTGGGGAGCGGTGGAGGGCTGGCTGCCAGTGGCTTGCTGGCTCATGTTTTGGGGCCACTGGGTTAGGGGCAGTGACTGCTGGCTCTGGGCTGGCAGGCTTGGAGCTGGCACAGGCACTGTAGCCAGAGTCAACCCCTTTAAGGGCTCTGGGGCGGGGGATGGGAGAGGAGTGTTCTTGGTTGAGGCTGGAGTGGCCACCAGGGCACCCTGGGAAGGCTGGAGGCCCCCTATTTCGATATAAGTGTCTACACAGCACTTAATTCAAAATAGCTATTTTAAATTTGGCGTTATTCCTTGTGGAATGAGGTTTACCAAATTCTAAATAAGCACCCCGCTATTTCGAATTTCTTTTGAAATAGCGGTTTGGCTGTGTAGACACTAGGAAAGTTATTTCAAAATAACTTTGCTGTGTAGACAGACCCAGATTTGAGAGTTCAGAGCTAGGGTTTGTGACTGAGGACATAGCTAACCTGTCAGTTAGTTTACTTGTTATTTTCTTTGGTAAAAACACCTAAAATGTTGACTAAACAAAAAGATTTTAATCATTTTCAATTACTTTCCCCTTTTGGCTTAAAATAAACTGCCAGAAATGGGAAAGTTATTTTCTGGTTCTTTTAAATTGATTGGGTAATACCGATTGGTTTGTAGCTGCAAGATTGCTCACAAGCACGGGTGATGCCACATTTTGTCTGTCACTGGAGAGAAGCCGAGCTCATGACCTCTGGTTTCCTATGTTGCTGGCATTGATTCTCACAGGAGGGTGTCCTTTCTATTTGCACTATTTTGGTTTTCCTCTTTGAAGAATATTATGCCACTATATGAGACTTCGGTAAAAAATGAGGGGAAATCCTTTCTTTAAAAACAAATGATATCATGTCATTAAGGGAGACTCAGTAAAGCATGTCCTTTCGCAGACTGCAATCTCCTGAAAAACATTCTGCCCTGATGAAAGGGCTAGAGGCGGGAATAGTATGTGTCTCCAAGCGTAAGGGCATCATGTCTGGAAAGCCTCTTCTGTCAATTCAGAGCATTGCTATGTCCTGTGCAATACAGATCTTTTCCTGTCACTGGTTGTCAAATCATCAGAAGAATTTTTACCTGTTTTCTTCCCCTTGGAACCTTCAGTGGGGGAAATGGAAAAATTCATTAGTGTTTCAGAGCCTGATTCTTCCCTGCCTGTATTTGTATCCCCTTTTACACTTTTCCAAAGTGGGTGTAAAATGCTGCCAAACTAGAATGGTTCTGTTTTACATCCACTTTGCACAGATGTAGATGATCCCACAAGGTGCCAGGCAGGAAAGTTGAGCCTGAGATATGATCTGAAAGTTCAGACCAAATGAAAGATCTTTTAGGAACAGTTCCATGTGAACACAGCCTAATGAGCCCAAGATATTCCCATGTACATCCCAATTTCCTTAATTAAGGTAGTATATGAAATGCAGTGATGAATGACATCATCACATGGCATGAGAGAGCCACAAAGCCAACTATAAAGAACATCCCGTTTTAGAAGTGCAGAGTATACTGTACAAGATGCTTAGAATCTCTTCACAATAAAAAAATGGCTTATAACATATGTAAGTGCAACATTTAAACAAAAGTTTCACTTGAAATGATAAAATCTAGTGATGAAAAGACCTGTTGGAGTACACAATCCATCTTTCTGCTAGCATAGGTATATTCCCTCATGTTTTCTACAGTAGGCAACATCACAAAACCACAATTCTGCAGTCAATTCTATTCTATTTAGGAGCTCACCTGTCTAACAGAGTTCACTGCCAAGAAGGCTGTTCGGGCTTTCAGTTTAAATTTTCCATTTCTTTTAATCCAGTTCCTTTTCCTTAAGTCACTCACAATCCCTTTACTTACACTAAGGATTCCTCTCTTACATGAATATTTAAATTGCTCAGGTATTTGGATATCATATGTAACCACATTCCTCAGCCGCTGTCACTTCACTGAGCTATGCGTATTTTACTCTCCATCTTTCCTTGGAATTCAGTGCTCAAGACCCTGGTAATTTTTGTTGCTCTGTGCTCTCAGTCCAGTTTGTCTGTCTTTCTGACAGCGAGGGGCTCATGCAATACTCCAGCTGCAGTTGTTCCAGAATTGTTGAAAGAGGAATGATTGCCTCTCTATCACTGCATATGCAGCCCACATTTATGCTGATTCTTGCCCACAAAGGTCAGGCAACAATTAATTGCAGTTTGGAACAAAGCCAGAAACTGACTGTACACAGGGAAGCAATGTTTCTTTGAGGCGTTTCCCTAGGTGCTCCACCTTAGGCCTTGCAGCACTGTTGCATGTCTGGACGTAGATTTTCAGTAGCAGTGCCTTCCGGTGGGCCGCTCATGCTTGGCAGACAGCACAAGCTGTGCTGCTACCACACACGCGTGGCAACCGCTCCTGTTCCTTCTCTACTGCGCTTGGCGTCAGTCGGAACGGCAGTTGCTCTCCTTTTTCGCTTACTAGTTTTGATAGCATTCCTGTTACAGGGAGTTAGTTCAGTTAGTAGTTAGAGTTTAGATTTCTTTCCTATAAGAGTTAAAAAAAATTCCGTTAGACTACAGATTGTTTCTAACAGTTCTGCTATCCTGGGAACGCCTGGCTCCACTGCTTTCAAACGCTGCCTTTCCTGCGGGCTGTCTCTTCCAGTCTCCGACGGTCATGCCAAGTGTATGCGCTGCCTGGACTACGCGCACAGTGCGAGCATTGCAAACAACTTACAGCCCACACAAGAAAGGCACGGGAGCTCCAATTGAAACTTCTCTCATTAGAGAACATGGTGAAACCAGCTTTGGACCCGGAGCACTCATTCCCCCCACACCAACCGTCACCCCTGGCCATGTCTGAAAAGTCCACATTGTCCAGCATCTCCATGAGGGACTCTTCCTCTGACCAGATCAGGAAGAGGTCCCATTCTGCCAGCAACAGTGACTCTCCCTCAGAAATATGGGAGCAAGCGCCTAAATTGCCCCCTGCTCCAACACCTTCCAGGGTTCTGGACAGGGATGCTCTGGGACCATCAGGTACCAATGGTTCCTGAGGGTCAAAGGACCTACCTAAGCCTGCCAAGCCTCCAAGCAAGGCCAAGGCAAAATCGGCACCGACGGTGCATATGCCAGCACCGAGAAAAGAAAAAATCAAGCCGACTGCCGCCGGGGCACCACCGGCACCAAAGAAGGTGAAGCCACACTTGGTACTGTCGGCACCTATGTCGCCTCCAGCACCGAAGAGCTACAAACTCTTTACTCGGCACCATTGGCACTGCAGGCTGTGTCCGCACCACAGATTGCGGCTATAGTTCCACCCCAGCTCCAATGGCACTGCAATGGCCGGGGCCAGCACCATTCTCCACAGAGGAGGAGCTTAGGATGCCTCAGTGCCCACATCTCTATTCATCACACAGCGTGTAGTCAACCTGTGGAACTCCTTGCCAGAGGAGGCTGTGAAAGCTAGGACTATAATAGAGTTTAAAGAGAAGCTAGATAATTTCATGGAGGTTAGGTCCATAAAAGGCTATTAGCCAGGCGATAAAATGGTGTCCTTGGCCTCTGTTTGTCAGAGGCTGGAGAGGGATGGCAGGAGACAAATCGCTTGATCATTGTCTTCGGTCCACCCTCTCCGGAGCACCTGGCGCTGGTCACTGTCGGTAGACCGGCTACTGGGCTAGATGGACCTTTGGTCTGACCCAGTACAGCCGTTCTTATGTTCATCACAACAGCACCCTCACATCCGGCAGCTTTCTATGCTCGCTTACTTGTTCTTGTCCTTCCTGGGCAGAGAAGGAACTGAAGGGACGGTTGCCGCACATGTGTGGTAGCGGCACTGCGCATGCCATCTGCCACGCATGCGCAGCAGACTGGAAGGCACTGCTACTGAAAATCTCCATCCAGACACGCAATGGCACTGTAAGACCTAAGGTGGAGCACCCACAGGAACAATCATCTTGCAGAACCTCCATTATTGCACAAGGTGAGTAACTTAGCTTTCTTCTTCGAGAGATGTCCCAATGGGTGCTCCACTGTAGGTGTTGGGCCCATCCCAGAGCTGCGGATCAGAGTCTTCGATAGCAGTAATTAGCTGGACCACACATGCGCAGTCAGTGTCTCACTGTGTTTGCGCCCTTTTCCTCATGCGCACGGTACGGCTCCCGCCGGTTCCTTCATTGCTGCCCTCAGTCACAGACAGAGCGAGCTTTTCTCCTCAATTGTTGATGACAAAAATAAGATGGGGTCTTTAGCAAAGAAGCGCACTTCTCCAGCACGCGCCTTGCCACCTGTACCGACAAGCAGGGTCAGTATTGTGGATAAGCCCGGTATGTCCAGCACCAATTTGGCACTCCCTAAGGCCCTCTCAGACCTGAAAACCTGGCACAAGGCACTGTTGGTGCCGACAACAGGAGCAGACTCCCGGCATCTGGCACTGTTGGCACTGGCAGTTGCACCCACAAAGACTCTGGCACTGGCACCTCAACCCTCGGCACCAGCACCACCAGCCATGCTGGCATGGGCATCCCGCTCTTCCCCAGCACTGGATTCACCCAACAGACCTCTAGCACCGAGGAAGGTGTGTGCAAAGTCGGATAAGCCAAGCAGCGCTAGCCCTCCCTCACCAACCTTTTCGCCAGCACCGTCCCATTTACCACCAGCACCAAGGTCACCATTACCACACCGCAAGTCTCTGTCTCTCCACTACTGCTGACACTGGGGTGAGCATTCCACCTCACCATCCAACCGAGACATGTCTCTTTCACCTCCCCCTTCATCCAGAGGCACGGTGACATGCAGTGTGGTGGGAGTAACACAGGAGCATATATTCTTCCAGACACTCATCACCAAGACTTTCATACCATGATCACCATAGGTACCAACACAACTGTTCACTGTACTGGACATATGATCAACATTAGCGCCACTCCTCTTACTCAAGATATTGGTCGTCCTGTTGCTACAGACCCCACATTCACACCACTATGAGCCATCCCCTCCGCCTACCCTTATACAACACAGCCCACCTTATGTCCCTCCCTCCCCACAACACCACTCGGAACCGGAGGAGGGTTAATTGTCTGAACCAGATGAACAGTAGCCAGATACTTCTACCACAGAGCGTTTCTCCTTTTCGCCAGATGAAGCCATCATCCCAGGAGATAAGTCACCTCCAGGGCATCTCATGCAGTTCCAGGAACTGTTTGAGGGTAGCCGCTAGCCAGGAGGTCCAGTTAACAGAAGTCCAGGGGAGCAATATCGACTCCTTAAAAACCTTCAGCTATCCCAGCATGCAAAAATAATGTTGCCAATAGATTATGCCATTATGGAGTCCGCCGAAGAGATTGGGCAGACCCAGGCCTCTACCTCCCCTACAAATAAGAGAGCAGACAAAAAATATTTGTCCCGACCAAGGGTACAGAATTTTTATTCTCACACTGGATATGACAGGCACAGCAGCTCGTGCCACCGCCATATTCATGAAAAGGTCCTCGTGGCTGCGTACTGCTGGAGTCTCACGAGAACTGCTGACTAAAGTGGAGGACCTCCCGTTTGACAAACAAAAGTTGTTTGCTGAAAAGACAGACAAGGTCCTCCACTCGCGCAAGGACTCGAGAACCACTCTTTGTACCCTTGGGATGTATATAGCCCCATGTCACCGTAAGAAGTGGTGACGGGGTGGACAGGCCCCGCACTGAAGGGCAGGGAGTAGCCCAGGCCCAGCCGACTGAGAAGGCCCCCGCTGCTCTCAGCAGAGCCAGAGTATAAAGCAGAGCGAGCGCTGCAGCGAGGGAGGCCGCAGGGGGAAGGAGTAGTCCAGGCCGCGCCAGTGTTTCTGCAGCAGCTGAGACCGGAGTCGCCGCCCATGTCCGACCCTGAAGCAGAGCCAGCAGCCGCCACCCCAGGGAGGCAGGAGCACCCGCAACCCCGAAGATTTCTTCATTTCACGGTCAGAGAAGACCACTTCCAATATTGAATTCTGCCCTTTGAACTCTCTTCGGCACCCAGGATGTTCTCAAAAACACTCATGGTGATAACCAGAGCTTGACAAACCACTGCGAAATCTACTTGCCAGCCCCGCACTGCGCATGTACCAGACCCATGTTGCGCATGCGCACGCCGCTGGTGAACAGGGCGACCGGATGAAATCTACTCACCACGGGTGAATAGATTCATTGATTTTTCGAGCCCTGGTGATAACTGCACACTTCCATTGAAGGGGGAAGATTACAATGCCCCAATCTCGATGACTGCCTTCTAAAGAGTCCATTTGCATCAGAAACTTCCCACATGATTCTTATGGTGAGACAGACATTCAAGTCTGTAGGTCTGATCATAAACAACCAAAAATCCATACTAGATCCAACCTGGAAGCTAGAGTTCATAGGGGCACGCCTTGATTCCATCACGGCAAGAGCGTTTGAATTGGTATATCGAACCTACCTGCCAAAGACAACACCATTGCCAATGCCCTCAGCAGGTACTTTGTCATGAACCACGAGTGGGAACTACATAATCGGGTGCTACAAAAGACGTCTTCCGCCTCTGGAGTTTCCCGACTATAGACCTATTCACCACACATTGAAATGCGAAATGCAAGTACTACCGTTCCAGAGCGGACATTGGACTGAGATCCCTCGGAGATGCATTTCCCCTCGACTGGAGCGCTCACCTGCTCTACGCCTTTCCTCCAACTCTGCTGAAACTGAGAGTCTTAGAAAAGATCACCAGGGCCAACGCAACAGTAATTCTCATAGCCCCCTTTTGGCCACATCAGACATGGTTCCCTTATCTTTTTCACATGTCTCTTCACCCACCCTATCACCTACCCAGACACCACGACCTATTGACCAAGGACCAAGTGACACTAGTGCATCCTCAACCTGACCACATTCGCCTCACAGCATGGTTCCTAGTTGGTTCAGAGATGCGGAAATGATTTGTTCCCAGGATGTTAGACATGTCCTGCTCCAGAGTAGAAGACCCACCATTCGGACTACTTACCTGCACAAGCGGCGTAGGTTTCGTTCCTGGTGCACTGATAACAGTCTAGACCCGACCTCTGCCCCCATCCATCGCATTCTCGACTACATCCTACATTTAAAACATTCCAGCCTAGTGCTGCCATCTCTCAAAGGTTCACCTTATTGCAATCACCACCTTCCAACAGCCAGTGGAGAGCTATTCGCTTATTCGTTCATGAAAGGGGTGGCAAATCTCTACCCATCACATAGAGAACCACCTCAACCATGGAATTTAGAACTAGTCTTGGATGCCCTGACACGATCGCCCTTCGAGCCCTTGGAAACCTGCCCTCTGCCGCTATTAACCACCAAGGTTGCCTTCTTGTTAGCTATAACATCTGCACACAGGGTAGGAGAGCTCGTCGCTCTCTCTACTACACCTCTCTATACAGTATTTACAAGTCACGGGGTTATACTCTGCCCTCAACCAGCCTTTCTGCCAAAAATAAATTCAGATTTTCACATCAAAGAGCCTATCATCCTCCCAACCTTCTACCCCAAGCCACACTCCTCCCAACATGACGCCACACTTCACACATTAGATGTGCACAGGGCACTGGCCTTCTACATCGATAGGACACAACCTTTCCGGAAATCTCAACGACTGTTGATTTCGATGGCTGATCGTTCTAAAGGCAAGTGTGTCTCTGCACAACGCATCTCCAAACTCATTGCTTTGTGCACAGTGTGTTGATATTCGCTGCAGAACAAGCTGCTGCCAGAAACACCAAGAGCCCATTCTATCAGGGCAGTAGCAGCTTCTACAGCCTTTCTCAAGGGAGTTCCTCTACGTGTCATGTGCTGAGTTGCCACATGGTCTTCTAGCTACACCTTTGCAAAGTGTTACACTATTCCCAACAATTTCATTAGTGACTCAGCACTTGCCTATGCAGTGCTGTCCATAGTGGCGAAACCTTAACTCCAAATCCCGCCTCCTTATGTGAGACCACTGCTATGAAGTCAGCTACAGTGGAGCACCCACGGGGACACCACTTGAAGAAGAAAAGGAAGTTACTCACCTTGGTGCAATAACGACGGTTCTTCAACATGTGTCTCTCCATGGGTGCTCCACTACCCGCCCTCCTCCCCACTTCAGAGTTTCTCCTTTATGTTTTTCAGATATTCTGCAATTAGGAGGAATTAGAGGGAGCTGGACCACGTGCTCTAAGAAACGGCACAAGGTGCCTAACACATATGCGTGGTCCGGCAGACCATTGCTGACAAGTCTCTGGTCTGCGGCACTGGGACAAGCCCGACGCCTACAGTGGAGCACCCATGGGGACACATCTCAAAGAACCGTCGTTATTGCACCAAGGTGAGTAACTTCCTCTTACTGCACAGTTGAGTAACTGTCCCTTCCTCTTCACAGACTAATAGCTGCACTTCCAGAATTGCCAGGACTTGCTACCCACAGCCTAAATGAAAGGCTTTGAGGAGAAATGCTGGGGAGGTCCACAATGTTCTGGTTCAGGGCTACCTCCAAAGAGGATTTGCAGATGGATAGAACTATGACTAGACGGTGAGTAGGGTGGGTCTTCTCTTCTCCCTGCTTCAAGCGTGGCTGGTCTTCTTGCTGTGTGGGGGTGAATGGCAGGGACACACACTTGCTGCCACCAGAGTGGACAGACCCCAGGCTGTGGTGACAGAGTCCTTATAAAGCCTTTAGGGCAGCAAAAGTCTGAGGTACATGGAATCTTTGGGGCTCTTTGGCATGAAGGAACCAGTTTAGTCCAATTTCTCAGTGGTCAGTCCTGAGGAAAAGCCGCTAAAACTAACAGCCAGAGGTCACAGGCTCCATTTCAGTCATCGTGGACTCCATTGTGAGTTACCTTAACCGCTAGTTTAAACATCATAACACCTGATTTAACTAACAGTCCTCTCACGAAACATCCCAACAGGCTCGAGCGAAGGACGCAGCTGAAGCCACAGGCTGGTGGTGGCATTGTCCAGCAGAGGAATAATCGTTAATTATGACTCATGTGACCCTCTCAGTCACTAGACAGACTCCTGCACCATGAGCAAGTGTAGTGAACATTTCCCTCTGTTTTTGGTTTGTCCCCAAATCACTGTACTGCTTGTTTCCCTTTCAGAGTATGGTTGGGGGTATTTTCCAAAGTCAGTGTTCAGAACTGCTCCAGCAATGGCCTATTTGGAAAGTGGCCATGAAGCTCAGTTTTTCTATCCACAGAGAGTATTTCTCTGTTTTTCTTTCCTTGAATCTCTATTCAGCATGTTATTAAAGTAAAGTTTCTGTCAGGTTCTTTAGTTTTCCTGTATCATAAACAGACCAGTCTATCTTGTACTCAAAATTCACGGAGTTTGGTCCGAACTGGATCAGTGCCCAACCCCAGAGAGCTCTCTCAACAAATTCTCATGGCCAATGGAACATAACATTCCTAATGGGACAATTTTCTACTTTAATAAACATGGATAAAAATAAAATCATGCTTGAACATTCCATGTTTCATAGTCTTCGGAATTTGAGCACTGAGGGTGCTGTTCTGCCTTCTACCCCCGGAGTCCCTGGGAGTCTCCAGGATTTCATGGTCAAAGGTATTGTTCACATTTAAGTCTCAAAACACAATTCAGTGTGAATTCTTTATTATTAAAGATCAACATAGTAAGAGCTGATCTATTCTAGAGCCGAAGGCTTTATCCAGGTTTGTTCCCTCCCTTGCCCCAGAAGACAGCACTGCTGGGGTTCTAGATGGAACCTTAAAAATTATACAGAATTAAATAATGCTCATGAGATGTCTTTTGCCCTTTCAGAAAAGGACATGATGAGACACAGGCAAAGCCTGCCTGGCCTGCAAAGGGCACGCAGACCTCAGAGCAAGAGGAGCCCGTGCAGTTCAGCTATACAGGGAGGGGCAGGTGTTAGGCGTTTTCACTCCCTGCCTATGCCATGGAGCTGTGCGTGAGGACAGTGGATGTAGTGCTGGTCTGAACCAGGGGAGGTGGTCCATTAACACACACCATTCTAATGATCCTGAGAAGCTAATTGCCCCAAGAAATCACTGATGCCAAAAGGATTTAAAATCAGGTCAGATGCTTATGGATAGTGAGAACACCCCGTTACATTAAAATGGTAGTGACTCCCATCCAGGCTACAGGACTAGATGGACCGTGCTGATCCACCATGATCTGATATGGAATGTTCCGATAAGGATAAGCTTCAAACACGTCCCATTGTTTGTGTGTTCCTTCTTTTGCTGCTTCTCAATTCAATATTGACCCCTGCAAGCTTCTTTTCCTGATTATTTATGAAAGTGAAATACAGTGGGCCCAACAGCCTATCAGAGATTGCAAGGACAAGTGGTGTCTGAGCTCTCACGGAATTTAGAAGCCTCCTTAGAGAGAAAGAAGAGTTCATTAGTGAAAACCACACGGCACTGTCCATCAGTGATCTTCATACCTATTTCTAAAGATGACACCTTTGGAACTGCTATGTGCCATTGGATAGCCTGCAGTCCGGGTAACCCTTGTAGCTGGTATATCAGAGTAAGAACGTCCAGACTGGGTCAGACCAAAGGTCCATCTAGCCACTCTTCAGGCTTCTGACCGCGGGAAGTGCTAGGTGCTCCGGAGGAATAAACAGAGCAGGCAATCCTCAAGAGATTCCCAGCTTCTGACAGAGTCTAGGGACGCCATCCTTGCCCATCCTGGCTAGTAGCCAGCAGTAAACTCATCCTCCATAAATGTATCTAGCTCTTTTTTGAATCCTGTTAAAATCTTGGTCTGCACAAGATTTCCACGGATTTAGTATGCGATGTGTGAAGAAAAACTTCCTTTTGTTTGTTTTAAACCTGCTACCTATTAATTTCATTTGTTGACCCTTAATTCTTGTGTTATGGGAAGGAGTAAACAACTCTTCTTTACTCACTTTCTGCACATCAGTCATCATTTTATAAACCTCTCAGTCAGCTCTTTTCCAAGCTGAAGAGTCCCAGTCTTTGTAATCTTTCCTCATATGGCAATTGTTCCATACCCCTAATCATTTTTGTTGCCCATTTCTGAATCTTTTCCAATGCCAAGACCTCTTTTTTTGAGATGGGGCGGGAGAGAGAAGCACAGCCGCACATAATATTCATACCATGGATTTATATAAAGGCAATAAGATATTCTCTGTCTTATTATCTGTCCTTTCTTAATTATTCCCAAAATGTTGTTTGCTTTTTTTTTTTTAATCACCACTGCACATTGGGGTTAGTTTTCAGAGAACTATCTACAGTGACTCCAAGATCTCTCTCTTAAGTGGTAAAAGCTAATTAACTGCCCATCATTTCACCTGTATAGTTGGGGTTATGTTTTCCGTTATGCATTACTTTTCATTTATCAACACTGAATTTCATCTGCCATTTTGTTGCCCAGTCATTAATTATTTGAGATCCTTTTGAAGCTTTTCAGTCTGCTTTGGGCTTAAGTACTTTGAGCAGTTTAGTATCATCTGCAAATTTTGCCACTTCACTGTTTACCCCTTTCTCCAGATTATTTATGAATATGGTGAATAGGATTGGTCCCAGCATGGATCCCTGTGGGACACCACTGGTTACCTCTTTCCAGTCTGAAAATTGATTATTTATTCCTACCCTTTCTTTCTCTTTTGAATGAGTTCTCAGTCCATGAAAGGACCCTCCCTCACATCCCATGACATCTAATTTTGTTTAAGAGCCTTTGGTGAGGGACCTTGTCTAAGGCTTTCTGGAAATCTAAGTGTGCCATATCCACTGGATCCCTCTTGTCCATATGCTTGTTGACCCCCTCAAAGAATTCTAGTAGATGGTTCAGACATGATTTCCTTTTACCCATGTCAATTAGGTGTTGTTTTTACTCTCTCTTTAGGTGACAAATAAAATGTTTATTGACAAATAAATAACGAATTTACCTTTTGCCAAAATGTGCTCACAAAAGTGCAAGACATCCTCATGACAGTTTAGTCCATCTCTTTCTAGTGTTGCATATCAGAATTAAGTTTAATCACAAATCTCAGAAGGTGCGAAATACAGAAGTACTTAGACTAATGTTTAGGTTGATCTGTGGGACCATCTGAACACTATTGAGAGATTTCAGGGTAGGTCGTATCCCATAACAAAGAATCCTCACAGAGTATTGGAAATCAGCAGTGTTGGGTAAGGTGCCATCTATGACCAGCGTGTTGGCACTGACTGGCTTGTTGTGGTCCAATAAAAGGCATTGGCGGGGGGGGAGGGGGAGACTGTAATGCTACTCCTGTCTGCTGGAGCAGCATGCATTCCCTTAAATGTCACTAGTTAATACTTGTTGGCGATGGCAGCATATGCACTGGTTGACTGGGAGTAATAGGAGCATCTCTTTCTGCAGACCGTGACCAGGTCAGAATCTGAACTGGGTTCTCCTAATATTTGAGCACTCCAGGGAGATCCTGGCGCTTGAATAGAAAGAGGTTCCCCAGGCTCTCTTCCTCATCTCTCCCTGTACAGATTAGGAGGGCATGATCTGGTTCACAATTTGGCTTTTAATTAAGATCTGCAGTCTGCTAGCATCTTTCCCTACTTCACATCTGACTTGGAATAAATTGTGTATAGGACTTGGTAATCTGGGAGTTTTGGCTCACTTCTGAGACTTTTCTTATTGGAAATTGTTTCCTTCTGCTTCCTGAACAGGAGATTTGCAAATCTTGGCCCTTACTAGATTTATTAAATGGCATCAAAGTGTTAAAAGTGGCTCCTCAGAATTGCTTATCAAAAAGGGCTTTTCGGTATAGTCTGTATTCCATTCAGGTTCTTGCACGGCACCCATTATCTTGCTCTCTGAGCACCCAGACGGTGAATTTCCCTGGCATGCCCAAATTCAGATGCATATGCCTGAGGATCAGACAGAGCTCACAAGGTTAAGTTCAGCTTTCAACGCTGCAGACCCATGCTTGGCCTCAGATAGCTGAGTCAGTCAACAGATTTTTATGCAGATCATCTTCCTGAGATCTAGCTGCATAGAAAATACTTTCCATGGGGATTGTTAGCTATGTAAGTCTCTCAGAGGCATTTGTGATGTGAAGAACAGTCCTCTGAACTCAGTTGTTATACACATTGCACAACAGCACCACCTAATAGGGATGAAGACTTTCAGAGAAACTAATCTCTCCAGCAGCTATACCTCAAAATGCAAATCCAACACTTCACTGCTTCACTTTTCTGGAGTTTTGGGAGGTAGGGCTTACCCTCCTTGGGGTGAGAACTTTCTGGGATAGTAGAACCAAGACATGCTTCAGACGCTTTTACAGTTTTCAGCACTCTAGAGCTAGTATATCCAAGAGTATTTGAAAATTTCGGTTCTTATAAAACACCTGATCCTTGTCTCTCCTTGGTGCTGAAATAAATTCAAGATGAGCTCCAGGCTTATGTAAACCCAGACATCTTTAATTGTTTAAAATGTAAAAGAAAGCCTGTTGGCATATTTCTGAGGGCTTCCTCGATAACGCTCTTGGAATCAGGCTTCCACTCAGCTGCCTCTGCTCTGAAAGTCCCTGTGATCCTTTTCCCAAGAGGGAGCTGAATGTCCAGTCTCATTCCTCTCACGCATCCTTGTGACTAGATAGCCCCATACTCATATCTATCCTGTTAACCCCAAAACAGAAATACGGCCAGCTTGGTCCCCTTGCCTTCACTCACTCCGCTGTGCCTGGGTCGGTGAGAACCCATGTGCTGTGCACAGTACAGCTGCCTTTGTTTAGAATCCAATGCAGTAACTTCTGTAATTGAAAACTTGATTCATATTAATCAAGAGTTTTAGATTAATTGAAACGATTTAGTGTCTGTTTAACTCAAAGTAACCCAAGTTTTATACCCCCGTGAGTGTCATACTTTTGCTTCATGCCCATTACCAGAATGAGCATGGCCATGTTTAGAAAGACCTGGCAAAGGCACTGCAAAAGAACACAGAAGGAAGCAGAAATAAATCTTCATCTCACTAGAGTAACATCACTGGAACAGTAACTACTCCTGTGCTTCCCAGTAGTCTCTTTTCCACTTGCAGAATTTATTACAGGAAGAAAATGTCCTGTAAACAGCCAGTTACGTTTTCTTTTATCTTCTTCCAAGGTGTTGACAGATACTGTAGCTTTTTGAAGCCCACATTATTCTGGCAAATAAATGACAATTCTTGCAGACAATGCTAACATCCTCACATAACATCCTCTTTTTAGCACAGGGATATTTGGGTGTGAGTGCAGGGGATTCCTTAGAAGCTGAAATCCATTTGTCATTCGTTCCAAGTGTCTGTATTGATTCCATACACACGACAAAAGTCTAAGCATAATATAGAGATGTGCAAGTTAAGCAAAATGCTTTACAAAATCTATTTTAAAACATCCAGTATTAGACTACTTCTTACCCCATAGAAATGACAACAGAAATCCAGCCCTTCCATGCCTCGGTCATGGTTTCAGGGTAATTTCACCTGTTTTCCTCCTGCTATAGTCTATGCCAAGAGTTCCCAGTCAGATCTGTGATTTCCAGCTCTCACCTGTCTCATGGAAGGGACACTTGTTCTTCTGCTGACTGGGGAAAATGGGAAGGGAGACACGGCTGTGTGGCTCCCTGCCTTGCCCTGTGATAGCTCCAGCAAGCCAGTCTGTCTGAAGGCCAGCACTCCTGCTTTGCTTTCTGTCCATAGGCTAGGAACACACTATTGCCAGCAGCAAGTCCCCACCCAGCTCTTTCTAAGCAAGCACACTTATTCTTAAGGCAAAAGCCTTACAGAAAAACATGCTAAAAACAATAAACAGGTTTAAGCACACACTAAACCTACCAGGAACGGCCATTGGTCTTATGGGGCTCAAGTAGATGAACCCTTTCCAACAGTTTTTCAAAGGGTCTGGTCTTACCTGGACACAAGATACTGTCCATTTTGTTGGATTAGGAAAAAGGTCCCAAATCCGTTTAAATAAAGCCTATTTCTGCCAAAAGACCTTTTTTTGTGTGTTGAGCTCTTGAAAAGAAAAAGTATGTGCAAGCCTTCTCTGGAGGCACTTACAACCTAAGGGGTTCACTCTAATCATCTCCCTCCCTCGCATTTTTGGTTCTTGGAGGATTTATGGTAACCCTTCTGCTGGAGTTGCAGACAATCCCTAGTCCAACATAGTACATAAACTTCATACAATATGGTCCCCAAAGATAGAACATGGGACTGTTGTATTTGTCACAGACTTCAGCAAGATTGTACCCACTGAGATAAGGACTGTGTTCAGCCCAATGTCTTTTGGTTAATACAAATCAGTGAGAGAGGGAAGTTCCATTTCAAGTCCAGTGTAAGAGGATCAGCACAACAGGATCTGTGGAACTGTTGTTTCTTAACGAAACAAGAAATGTAACTGATGGAGTGTCTGACCTGCGCCTTGATAAATCTCCTCCTTTATCAGGAATCATGACTCAGGTCCTTTGTCTCCAGTCTGGCTATGCAATGGAAAACTATTTGTCTTGGATGATTTGTGATGAATTCAAAGATGTAGATAATTCCAAGGTCCGTGAATCCGAAACTAACCTATTTGTCCAACTCCCTTTGTATCATTTCTAGTGCCCAGAGCTACAGAACATTGTCAAGACAGGAACAATCTCACCAAACAGGGATTCCACAGAGCAGAAAATAGCCATCATACTAGTAACAGTCCAACTTAAACAGCTTCTATTCAGGGTGAAAGCCATGGCAGAAGTGATGCCTACCTCTACAGCAACTGCAGTGTGCTAAAGTACTCTAAGAAATCAGATTGAATATATCCCTAGTTTAATGGATACGGTAGATAATTAGCTACAGACATCACATGCAGTTGCCACAACTGTATGTTCCTAGCCCCATGACTCTGAAAATGCATCCTTTGCCTAGTAGGATTGTTTATACTGCCAGGTGGATGTCTGAAAGGCTGCAGCCTTTCTGGCTGTGCTACCCACTGGCATTAGATCCCCACTTCGTTGGCCCCACACAAGCCTGCCTCTGTCTGATTTATCTGTGACCTAATCCTCTGACCCAGCCACGCACCAATCCAGTCTCCGTGGTAACAAAGGTCCAAGTGTAAATAACTAAATTCCTTTGCCCCTTTTGGGCTGTGCTGACGTCTAAATCTTTTGCCCTGTTAAGACACAGTTGGCAAAATCAAAACGGAGTCAGGGTTTTAGAAATGGAATTCAAAATGGAACCTGTCATGAGTGACAGTGACTTGAACACCAAAACCACCTTTGCACATAGCACCTCACGACACCAGTTGTGTGCACACAGCTCAGAAACCTGCACAAGGCACATCAACTTTGCACATATCACCCTACTTTTGTGCACTCGGGACATACACTGATTCCTGAGAGGATCGGGTTGGCAGTTCTTCATCACAACATGGAGGGGAGTCACTTGCTGTACCTAGGAGCTGCGGCGAAGGCCGGGACCATCTCAAATTACAGACAGACCTCATCCCACTGTCACCATCAGGGTGCTCGGACCCACCGTTGCGGCAACACAGTGAGTCTATACTACCTGTGCCCCATATCAATGGACATTGACCTGCGTTCTGTGGTGAAGGCCCTCTGCAGCGCTGGAACAGCTTCACAAAAAGCTGCTCGGTGATCTCAGCTTTCTGATCCTTCGCGAAGTCAAGGATCAAGCAAAGACTGAACTGTCCGTTTACCTTGCCAACTCACCTGCTCTGACATCGCAGAGATTTATACGCCTAAGGACTCCTCCGAGTTCCTCCCCTTCGGCTGTCTGTAGCCACAGGGTAGAAGGTCCTGAGGACCTCGGCCTGAGGACAGTACTCCACTGTTAGCCTGTGGTTATCTGTGCTATCTCCTGCCATATCAGAGGAGAGCGGTTGAGTTGTGCAGCATTGATTCATTGTTACTAACTGTAGTGTTTTACCTGTTGTGTTTTACGATATATTTTGTTACATTTGAAAGTGAGTCTGTTTATTGGAATCCGTCAAATCCGCTGGTGATCAGATACGGCAGGTTCCAGGGCGAACGCTCTTCTGGGGCAAAGGCATTCTACCCCGTCTCAGATCAGGCCCTATGTTACTGAATTCTGTTTGGGATAGTGTGCCTTTGCTAACAGCCCCTGCCTCCTCAGCAGGATTCCCCATTGCCCCCCTTCCCCGGGAGCACCCGCAGTGTAACTCCGGTGCTTCTTTCCACAGCCTATCTCAGGGCTCCCCTCGGGAATCTAATCAGTTCCGCTCCTCATTATGAGTGTCTCCGTGCCTGAGTTCACAGCTCCGTTTAAACAGTCCACTGGGGTCAGCCAGCATTCAGCTGGGATTATGAATTCTCAGTGAAGCTAAGTCTGCGATGCAATGAAACATCCCTGGCTGGCGGGGACTTGACTATTGGGCTTTCCCAAGAGTGTAGTAGTTTGGGCACAGAGTGGCGACTTTGGTCCCCACTGCCCAGTCTCCAGACCACAGCTGAAAGTCTGCCTCATCCCCACAGCCCTGTAGCCCAAGCCCCAGAAGCCTGAGTCAGCTGACATGGGCCACCCAAGGGTGTTTGACTGCAGTGTAGATGTAGCTTGACTGATGAGCTAGCAACATAGGGTAAAGGGTAGCAGCTAGGATGAGCTCTGCTTGCCTTAAAAGACGAGCTAGCTTGTGGCAATGTCTCAGAGCTACCTTATCCTTTGTAAAACTGAGGTCTTGTGGGGTCCCTGCTAGTTGGAAGGGATGTATTCCAAATCCGACAGCCAGTTTAGGAGTTTGGCTCTTCTAGAGATACCTTGGGCCATGATACAAATATTTTTTCAGTGGCCCTAATGTCAGGTCATGTTTTCTTTGAGGCATTAGCAGTCTGAGGAATAGCAGTCTCAAAGATATAGCACCTAGGCCTGTTACCTCAAAGGTATCAAGTTGCTTAACATCCACTGAAGTCAAGATGAATTGGGTATCTGATTATGTTGAGGCTCTGGGCCTTGGATATAGCAACAACAGGCACTATAGAAAAACCTAAGATAGATAATAAATCTAAAAACCAATATTGCCATGCGTTGGGTCTCAGAAATCCAGAGAGGCCACAGAATGTATTTATGTAAACGTATCAGCCCTTGATTATTACATAAGTAGCATTTTGTATTAACAGTCTGGGTTTTTTTCTCTTGTTAACTCAATTCCTCCATTGGTACAATTGGATTTCTTTACAACGTTTCTAACTTAATTTGAGCTGAGTACATAGAATTATAGACCACCATGGAATAAGACTACAGCCGGTCCCCAATTTACGAAAGAGTTATGTACTGAATACTAGGTCGTAACTCAATCTCTTTGTAAGTCAGATTACATTCACTTATGTACAGCCACGGTGTTCTTAAGTGTAGATTTTGTTCATAACTCGGGGACCGTCTCTATAGGGGTTGGTCGTAAATATGAATGGTCATAAGTTGATGCGTTCGTAACTTGGGGACCGGCTGTATTATAAATGTGCTAATAAATATGAGGTCTGCACATTACATTAAACAGTCTCAGAGGAATTCTGCCAGACTTTTGCTTCACACATAAGAAATTCTGACTAAGTTTACGCAAACACTAGTAGGGTTTCCCATATATGTAATATAAAATAATAATATTAATGTAAGTGGTTCCCAGTTATGGAATTGAGGTGTGTTGATTCACTACCCAATACAGAATATTATTTGTTTCTAATGTCTAATAATTTAACAAGCTCATTAATTTCCTGACCCTATAAATATTTGAACAATGCTAAGTACAAATTACCTTCTGTTCACGTGTGTGCTCGAGGAGAATTCTAGTGGTCCACTTCAGGAAAATAAGTCATGTCCAGTAAACCTGTATGTAACATAGCTTCGATGTGTAACCAAATATGCATCTGGTGATGACTGTGAAACAATAGTACATGGTATCCATGGGAACTAACATAAACTACATGGGAAACCAATACTTCTGGGTACTCAGCATTTTCAGTTAGGCTATGTGTAGACTACATGCCTCTGCTAACAGAGGCATGTAAAATAGGCTACCCGACATAGTCAGTGAAGCGGGGATTTAAATATCCCCAGCTTCGTTAAAATAAAAATGGCCACCGTGCTGTGCCAGCTCAGCTGATCGTTGGCACAGTGCGGCAGTCAAGACGCGGATTGGTCAACAGGGAAGCGTTTGTCGACCACTCGTGTAAACCTGGTTTCACGAGGCATAAGAGAGCGGTCGACAAAGGCTTCCCCTGTCGACCGATTTGCGTCTTGACTGCCGTGCTGTGCCGACGATCAGCTGAGCCAGCACAGCGCGGCGGCCATTTTTATTTTAACGAAGCCGGGGATATATAAGTCCCCCCTTCACTGACTATGTCGGGTAGCCTATTTTACATGCCACTGTCGGCAGAGGCATGTAGTCTAGACATACCCTTGGTGCCATGGAGCCAGAGCTGCCCCTGGGCATGCGATGGCCCCACACGGCCATGCTGCAGTTTCTGTTGTGCTGGCTGCCTTCCTGGTCCTGACAGAGTCCGACCCCGAGCTCATTCTGGGGACCCTCTCCCTGGGTGTGAGAGCTCCACTCTGGCAACCACACCCCACAGTAGAGAAGCATTTTTGAAGGCTCAACACCAGTTCCGACTGGTGGGACCAGCTGGTCATGGAGCAGATGACCAGCAGTGACTCCAAAACTTCCACATGCGGAAGGTCACCTTTTTGGAGCTGTGTGCCTGGCTTGCCTCCACCCTCCAGAGACGTGACACCCACCTGCGGCCTGCTATCCCCCTGGAGAAGCGGACTGCGATCACCATCTGGAAGCTCGCCAGCCCCGACAGTTACCGGTCGATGGGCAACCAGTTGGGCATGGGGAAGCCCACCGTCGGGGCCCTCCTCATGGAGGTAAGGCACTCTGGGGCTTCAGGCCCTGCACAGTGGGGGGAGTCCTGGAAAAGGGGGGCCCTCGGGAAAGCAGGGTTGGGAGGTGTTGGGGGTGGAGTGGGGGTGGGGAGAAGCCCCATCCCTGGGGGGTTCTGCAGTCCTACCCTCACCCAGCCCCACTGCTGGGGGGGTGGCCTCATAGGAGATGGCTCCTGGGGCTTGAGTGGGGAAGGAGATGGGAGGGGGACGGGCACCTCCCAGGGGCTCAGGCACTCCGTTTCTCATTCTCTGTTTTGTGTGTGTATTTGTCTCCTTCTGCAGGGTGTGAGGGCCGTCAGTTCCATCTTGCTGCTCAGGGTCATCCACCTGGAAGACGTGGACCCGATTGTGGCCGGATGGGCTGCCCTGGGGTTCCCGAACTGCGATGGAGCCATTTATGGAACCCATATTCCAATCCGTGCACTGGAGCATCGAGCAGCCCAATACATAAGGAGGCCTTAGTCACCCGCCATCATACCACCCCCTCCAATGACAGAAACAAGCAGTGGGGACGGCTCAGGACTAACCCCAGACACGGGGCTGGATGAGGGGGATTTTCTTCAAGAGCAGAAAGAGGACCTCATGCTCCAGAAGGCTTGGGAGCAAGCTGGGGAAGCCACGGGGCCTGACCCCACAGATGAGGTGCCGAGCAGAGGGCCCCGCTTCATGGTATGTAGCGACTAGTTGTACTGAGTAGTGAGGGGTACAGAAGGGCAGGGGGAAATATGACAGTTACTTGTGCCGGCAAGATACCGGCGACTCATTGTAGAACTGGCCTATGCGAACCCATGGGCTGGACACTTGGGTTGCGAAAAGATGCTACAACAGGTGACACAATGGTTCTATTGGCCAGGGATTTTTAGAGAGGTGCGAGACTTCTGTGACTTCTGCCCAGAGTGCCAAAGAACTGCCCCGGGGAAGGTACCGCGGGCCCCACTGGTGCCCCTGTTGGTGGTAGGTGTACCATTTGAAAGAGTGGCCCTTGATTTGGTAGGGCCCTTGGAGCGCTCCCAGGCCGGACACCAGTATATCCTTGTCTTAATAGACGATGCGACAAGGTACCCAGAGGTGGTGCCATTAAAGAACACCACCCACACCAGTGTTAGCTTCTGAGCTAGTAAAAATCTTCACACGAGTAGGGCTACCCCAGGCCATTCTAACGGATCAAGGGCCCAACGTGACATCCCAATTGATGGTCGAATTGTACCGACTCTTAAAGATTAAGACTTTGAGAATGTCAGTTTACCATCCGCAGATGGATGGATTAGGTGAGAGAGTTAATAAAACCTTAAAGACGATGCTACACCAGTTCGTAGAGCAGGACCCTTGGGACTAGGACAAAGTACTACAGGCTCTGTTGTTCTCGATCCAGGAGGTCCCGCACTCCTCCACGGGGTTCTCCCCGTTCGACTATTATACGGATGGCAGCCACGGGGCATACTTGACTTAGTGAAGGAGGGCTGGGAAGAGCAGGAGAGTGGAGTACGAGGGTCAGTCCAATATATCTTGCAACTCTGGGAGAAATTGTGTACCCTGGGGGACCTTGCCCAGGATAATGTACTACAGGCACAGGAACGGCAGGCCAGGCATTACAACCAGACTGCCAGGCGACGAACCTTTGAACCTGGGGACTGGGTCTTGTTGCTGCCGACCCGAGACTCTAAGTTAATGGCGAAGTGGCAAGGGCCCTTCAAAATACAGCGATGCATAGGGGATGTAGATTATGAGGGCCAGTTGTCGGGGAAACGTAAAGATTCTCAAATGTATCATGTTAATCTGTTAAAAAAATGGAAGCCTTGAGAAGCCTTGCTAATTGAGCCCCGAATCGGAATTGGGACCCTGGAGTGCCGACCAGAAAGGAGAAGGCGCTGAGCAGGTTGGTGAGGAGCTTACGTCGCAACAACGGGAGAAGATACAACGGCTGATGCAGCGATTTACCCAGGTTTTGTCGATACACCCAGGGCGGACGACCCTCCTGAGTCATCACATCGAGATGGAGCCTGGTAAGAAAGTCCGTGATGCGATATGCGCACTGTTGCAGAAATTGTGGGGCACCATGCAGGAAGAGCTAAGCACTATGTTACAATGGAAGGTGATAGAGGAGTCTCACAGTGGGTGGCGTAGCCCCATAGTGCTCGTGCCCAAGCCCAGTGGAGCTGTCCGCTTTTGCATTGACTTTAGGAAGGTGAATTCGATATCACATTTTGATGCTTACCCGATGCCGAGAGTAGATGAGCTCCTGGAACATTTAGGCTAGGCCCAGTACATTTCAACCCTGGACCTTACAAAGGGTTATTAACAAATCCCTTTGATCCCTTCCTTTTGAGAAAAGACTGCCTTCTTGACACGCTTTGGGCTATATCAGTTTGTGATGCTGCCCTTTGGCCTGCATGGGGCTGCGGCCACATTTCAGAGGTTAATGAATAAGATACTGAACAACCGCGGCGTACATTGATGATATAATCATCTATAGCGTTACCTGGCCTGCGCACATCCAACACTTAGGGTGTGTCTAGACTACAGGGTTTTGTTGACAAAAGTCCACTTTTGTCGACAAAACTAAACCTGTGTCTACACTACCGCTGAGTTCTGTCGACGCTGGTAAACCTCATTTTACGAGGAATAATGCCCTTTGTTGACAATGTTCTGTCGACAGAAGGCGTTATTACATCTACACTGCCATGTCGACAAAGCAGCTTGCTTTGTCGACAGAACTGAATGTAGTCTAGAGACTCTTTGTCGACAGAAACTTTGTCGACAGTATCTGTCAACAAAACTTCTGTCGACAAAAGCCTGTAGTCTAGACGTACCCTTAGAGGTGGTACTGACAGCCTTAAAGGAGGCGGGCCTCACCGCAAACCCGAGCAATTGCCACCTCGGGCACAGGGAAGTCTCCTACTTAGGATACACCATGAGGGCGGGGGAGGCTGAAACCCCTAGTGAGTAAGATAAAGGCTATACAGGAGTGTCCCTGTCCAAACACTAAGAAGCAAGTGCGCCGGTTTCTGGTACTGGCCGGTTATTTATAGGCGCTTCGTGCCCAACTTCGCAACGATAATGGCCCCCTTAACAGAACTCACGAAGAACAACCAACCAAAAAGGGTATTGTGGACAGAAAATAGTGAGAGGGCCTTCCCAGCGCTGAAGGTACGACTAACCCAAGCACCGATACTGATACAGCCCAACTTCGAAAAGCCGTTCATGTTGCAGACAGATGCTTTGGATGTAGGATTGGGCGCAGTGTTCTCAAGAGGTTGATGGGGAGGAACATCCGATTCTGTATGTAAGCTGCAAACTGTTCACTCGAAAGCGGAACTATCCAACAATAGAGAATAGAATGGCCACGAAATGGGCCATTGATATATTGCGCTACTATCTTTTAGTAGCCCAGTTCCAACTAGTAACAGATCCCACACCCCTCCGATGGCTGCAATCCTGAAGGACACAAACCCGAGGATCACGTGTTGATACCTATTGTTGCAGCCATATTGCTTCGACATGAGTCACCGGCCGGGTAAAACCCATCAAAAGGCGGACTCTCTGTCGCGGGTGGCAGGAGACAAGGAGGGGACGAAAGAGAGCATACAGGTGAACCTGGAGGGGGAGGTGCCGGGCTCCACGCTCCCACGGCAAGCACTGCCCCGGGGAAGGAAGGAGCGGCGCCGGCACCGCCAGCGGATTATAGAGACGCCTCCAGGCCGAGGGTTCACTGTGAGGAAGCCGCCAGGCTCCCTACTCTCATGGCTGGTGCCAGCCAGGAGAGGATAGGGATGGCGCCGCAGCAGTGGGATGGGCGCACAGGCAGAATCGGGCAGGGGAGTCGCAACCAGGCAGTACCTGCTCTGCGCCAGGGGCATGGTGACGCATGGCACACTTGCGCAGGCGTCAGGCGGCCAATGTGGCACTGTGGCACCGTCTTTAAGAACAGCTGCCACAACCCAGGAAGGGGGGAGATCAGGCAAGGTGATGCGGAGCAGGAAGTCTCCGGGGAGGGACGGTAAGGAGAGTGCACCTCCCGCGGCAGTCGTGCTGATGGGTTAGGGTGCTGAGGCACGAGCCGACAGGAGCCAACTGGGGGATGAGCTAGGTGGGTAGGAAGTGGCCCAGAGCGGGGTTTAGGGCCCTCGGGTCAGCGTGTTTCAGGTGGCGTCCCCGTTGACCAAGGGGAGGTTAAGGGTGAGAGAGTAATCAGCCCCCCCTCTTAGGGCCCTGGGCCGGGACCCGGAGGTGTGGGTGGGCCCGGGTTACCCTACCAGTGTCGAATTTAAGCATGAATGACAGTTCAGAGGATTCTCTTTGAAGTGAAGTCTTAAAAGGTCTTTGAAGCAGGATGCAGGTAATCAAGTCGTTGAGACAGTGTCCTTTCTGGTTGAAATGGCAAGAAACTGTTTTTTCTTTGTGATCCTGTCTAATATCTGTTTTGTGGGCATTGATCCTTTGGCGAAGTGTCTGAGATGTTTGTCCAATGTACATAGCAGACGGACACTTTGGGCACACGATAGCATAGATTATATTTCTGGATGCGCAGGAATATGTGTTCTTGATCTTATAACTCATTGGGTTGGGTCCAATAATGGTATCAGCAGAGTGAATATGTGGCAACGGGGTTTGTTGCAAGGGAAGGTACCAGGGTTGGTATTAGTGTGGTATGTCCTGTGGTTGTTGGTAAGAATCATCTTGAGGTTAGGTGGTTGTCTATAGGAGACTATGGGTCTGTCTCCCAGAGCCTCTCGGAGTTTAGTATCCTGTGCCAATCTAGACACTCTGTTCTGAAAATGCTTTTAACGGAAAACTTTTCCGTTAAAAGCATTTCTGGAAAATCATGCCAATCTAGACGCAACCATTCAGAATGGGAAGCGACTGTCTAGGAAGGAGTACGGCAGAAAAGGATCTAGGGGTTATAGTGGACCACAAATTAAATATGAGTCAGCAGTGTGACTCTGTTGCAAAAAAAGCAAACATGATTCTAGGATACATTAACAGGTGTGTTGTGAGCAAGACACGAGAAGTCATTCTTCTGTTCTACTCTGTGCTGATCAGGACTTGGACTATTGTGTCCAGTTCTGGGCACCGCATTTCAAGGAAGATGTGGAGAAATTGGGGAAGATCCAGAGAAGAGCAACAAGAATGAATAAAGGTCTAGAGAACATGACCTATGAAGGAAGGCTGAAGGAATTGGGCTTGTTTTGTTTGGAAAGGAGAAGACTGAGAGGGGACATGAGAGCAGTTTTCAGGTATCTAAAAGGGTGTCACAAGAAGGAGGGAGAATAAATGTTCATCTTGGCCTCTGAGGATAGAACAAGAAGCAATGGGCTTAAACTGCAGCAAGGGAGGTTTAGGCTGGACATTAGGAAAAAGTTGCTAACTGTCAGGGTGGTCAAACACTGGAATAAATTGCCCGGGGAGGTTGTGGAATCTACGTCTCTGGAGATATTTAAGAGCAGGTTAGATAAATGTCTATTAGGGATGGTCTAGACAGAACTGGGTTCTGCTATGAAGGCAAAGGACTGGACTCGATGACCTCTTGAGGTCCCTTCCAGTTCTAGTATTCTATGATTCTATGACTATCATCTTTGAGGGCCCCTTTAGCATCTTGATCATCCAAGGGCCCCACTGGGTGTTTAGCAGGCTTCCTGCTTCTGATGTACTTAAAAAATGTTTTGCTATTCCTTTTTGAGTTTTTGGCTTTTCTTAAATTTTTACACTTAATTTGACAGAATTTATGCTCCTTTCTATTTTCTTCACTGGAATGTGACTTCCACTATTGAAACAATGCCTTTTAATCTCTCTCTGCTTCTTTTATTTGGTTGTTAAGCCCGGTGGCACTTTTTTGGTTTTCTTACTGTGTTTTTTAATTTGGGGTGTACATTTAAGTTGGGCCTCTATTATGGTATCTCATTTTTTTAAAATGGGGATCAAAGTTTCCATTTACACCACAATGCCAAGCAATGACTACTGCTATTACACCTCAGGAAGGGGCCAGAAGTGATTAAACCCTTGAGGGTTGGCTGTGACCCAAAGAAAGATTAGATGAAGGTTTTGGACTTGGTTTATGCTAGAAAGGGTGGAGTTTTTTACTTAGCCCTCTGGCAAAACCACCTAGTCACCAGGGGAGACACAGGCAGAGGCTGCATTCACACAGTGGAGAGCCAATTTACGGCTACACATGCATACTTGTGTCCCAAAGTAGTAGTTGAAAAATACCATGCTTCATAGAGAATACAGGAGAGGAAGGAAAGAAACTGGAAATCAGGGACAAAGGGAAGAAAGAGAGGCAGGCACATGAAAAGGGTTGTGGAGCCTGGACAATACAAGTAGATATTCAACAGGCAAGCCCTAGACCAAATAATGCATTAACAGACCAGTGGTCTAGTAAGGTCTTACATATTTTATTTGCTCTAGGGCCAAGTTAACTCGAGTCATTAACTTAGGAGACTGACACATTTTATATGAAGTAGAGGCATGGCATTCTATGGCTCACCCAAAGCAGTAATTATAATTTACCTCATAATGGGATTATGGTAGAAGTGAGGTTTTAGAAGGTATAAAAGTATCCATGTTGAAGCACATGATGAAGTTTAGGACTCACACAGTTGAAATTCCTGGTTAGATAACACCTCTTTTCCCTGCTGTGGGGCATTATTCTCCTAAATATAATGATTTTGTAAAAGAGCTGTACACTAATATTGGTTTTACAGTAGGTAATCTTGGTTTAAACACCCACTAGAGTTGGTACTTTGTTACAGGGATGTTAGATATGATTTAGTTTAGAAATCATGTAGCCACAACGATTTCTAGTTCTTGGGTTATGAGGAGTAAATAACACTTTCTTATTTACTTTCTCCACATCAGTCCTGATTTTATAGACCTGTATGATCGCCCTTCCCTTCTTATTCATCTCTTTACCGTGATGAAAAGTCCCAGTTTTATTCATCTCTCCTCATACGGAAGCCATTCTATGCCCCTATTATTTTTGCCCTTTTGTTGGCTTTTCCAGTTCCAATATGTCTTGTTTGAGATGGTGTGATTACATCTGTAATCAATATTCAAGATGTGGGAGTACCATGGACTTATATAGAGGCAATATGATATTTTCTGTTGTATTATTTATCCCCTTCCTCATGATTACACACATTCTGTTAGCTTTTGTGACTGCTGCGGTACACTGAGTGGATGTTTTCAGAGATCGTGCACAATAACGCCAGGATCTCTCTCTCGACCAGTAACAGCTAATTTAGACCCCATCGTTCGAAATGGATAGCTGGGATTGTGTTTTCCAGTGGGCATTACTTTGCACTTACCAACATTAAATTCCATCTGCTATTTTGTTGTGCAGTCATCCCGTTTTGTGAGATCACTTTGCAACTTCTTGCAGTCTGCTTTGGACTTAACCGTCTTGGGTAGTTTTGTATCATCTGCACATTTTGCCACCTCCCTGTTGACCCCTTTTCCAGATAACTTATGACTGTAGAGCAGCACTATTTGCAGTGCAGACTCTTGGAGGATGCCACTATCTACCTCTCTCCATTCTGAACACTGACCATGGATTCCTACCCTTTGTTTTCTAGCTTGTAACCAGTTATTGATACATAAGGGGATTTCCCCTCTGATCCCATGAGAGCTTACTTTAAGAGCTTTGGGTGGTGGAGAGCTTGTCAAAGGCTTTCTAGAAATCTAAACACACACTAGCCACTGGATCCATCTCACTGGCTTGTAATTGCTGGGCTTGCCTCTGGAACCTTTTTTAAAATTGGCATCATATTAGCTCTCATCCAGTCATCTGGTACAGAAGCTGAGTTAAAGGACAGGTCACAAGTAACAATTAATAGTTGTTCTGTTTCGCATTTCAGTTCCTTCAGAACTCTTGAATGAATGCTGTTTGGTCCCGGTGATATGGTACTGTTTAATTTATCAATTTGTTCCAAAACCTCCTCTAAAGACACCTGAATCTGGGACACTTGTGAAGACAAATCCGATTAAAAGAATGGCTCAGATTTGGGAATCTCTCTCACCTCCTCAGCCAGGAACACCAACGCAAATAATTCATTTAGTTTCTCCATTAGTCCCTTGTCCTTGAGTGCTCTTTCGCATCTCGACCATCCAATGGCCTCACGGGTTGTTTAGCAGGTTTCTGGCTTTCAATTTGCTTTTTTTTCCCTGTTACTTTGAGTATTTGATTAGCTGTTCTTCAAATTGTTTATTGGCTCTCCTAATTATATTTTTACACTTCACTTGCCATAATGACTGGGCTTATCTGAATAATTATTTGAGCTTACTGTTGATGTGGAAATAGATTTAAGTGAAAGGACACTTCAAATATGGATAAAGATTTCAGAGTCATTGTTGAAATGACAGTTGATTTGTTTCTGGGCTGTGAAATAAAAATGTTTGATTGTAAGGGCATTTTATCAATTATGAAAAAAAGAAAGCCTCAGCAAAAGACACAAATGGATGCATAAGTTTGAAACCAAAATTACCGATAAATCCCGTATGTAGAGAAGAATTATTCAGACAGTTAGGGTTTTTTGCTATTTTAACTACCTAATGAAGACTTTACAAAAGGTCATAACATGGTCTCATTTTCAGAGCTTAACTATTTCCTTGTTGGAAGTTTGCATCTTGACTGAAGAGGTTTGTTCATTAGGCAAAGCTCTTTGACTTTTGGGGGGTGGGTGTTACTTCCCAGAGGAATGTGGGTGTTAGTCCTGATTGAGTCAAGTCATAAACATTACTTAATTGTGAGAGGAATGTGTCCAAATGAGCCATTTGCCTATGCCTATATATCCCGAGGTCAGTTCTTTGATTACCTCTCTTTGCCATCTTCAGCAACAAATTGTTACCTGATGTAACTATTGTGTTGGTAACTATGGTAATATTACTCACGCATAAAAAAATCTCATCCATTAGTTTGAAACATTACAGAGCATTGAGAGAGGTACTGAAGTGAAACTCAACAAAACTGTAAGACAGTTGCAATTTTGTAAGAGCATAGGTTAGCTGATTATGTTTAATAGGCTAGAAAATAAACCCCACACATTAAGAAACATCAATACCAAAAAATCCCTCACCTCTGCATATGCATCTTGGAATAATCAGGGTCTCAGTGACAAAAAACGTTGCTTAGTTCAAAATTGCTTTTGAGGTTTTTTGTATGTCCCTCCCCTTACATTGTCTGGGCTGTTACCACTTCCATACAGGATCTTGCAGCTTATAAATGTGAGGGAAACAAGCCATTCTCAACAGATGGGGTAAAAGATAAGACAAAATTGTCTGCTTTCCATTAGTATTAGCTTTTTTGTGGTGCTAAATCCTCAATCTGTGCCTTGTTACAGAGAATAGACAGACAAGCAGTGCCTATCTGGCTGGAATGCACAATGGCTATGTATTTCATCATGTGTATTCACGGGGGGGAGCGGTCTAATACAGTGCATTATTGTGTCTAGATCTGTGATCTTCTGGAGCACTTATATGAGTTCTGCGAATGGTGCTATCATTTTTAAATCTCCCCCCCATCATTAAGTTCTTGATATTGAAACAAACAAGTCAAAAATGCAAAATTCTACACTTCAGCGAGAGGCTGTTGAAGCTTTCACAATATGTTCCATATTCTTAGCATTTGTTTTGCGTTTTCTGCTAGTTTTATTCTCGAAATGCATCTTCACTATGGAGAAAAGTCAATTCAGGGTTTCCTCTTCAGAAGAAACAAGACAATTGCAAAAGAGCTTTACCCAAATAACTGGACAGGGTGGAAGCAAATGTTAAGCCTGTAATAGTTTGCTGTGATGTCAGGTTTTTTGGGCAAAAGTGAATCTAGTGGTTCTTATCATTCTTTTCCTCCTTACTACCATGTCAAAAGGGCTCTCTAAACTGAATTATGTGGTAACTGTGGTTGTTTTGTTTTCCATATTTGAGGGATACCACAGGGCTGATTATTCAAAGAGCGAAACCACAAGAAAAAGGAATTCAGTCTCCCAGACCGTTCCGTTTAGGTCAGTAGAAGAAGAAACACACAGAATCAATGTGGGTGGGAAGTGGATTTCCCTAACAAAATGAATGAGAAACTCTTGATTGAATTATACAGCTCAGTAGATGTGAGGTTATTTGGCGCTTATGGGGAGGGAGAAGTATTGGATTTGTTCACTGTTGCTTTGTATCTGTGCATGTTTCTTGGTGAGCATTCTCTCCACAGTGATTGCTTTCTCTGTGAATGAGCAATGTACTTCTAAATAGCTGAGCAACAGTACTTTATCAGCCATAGGCTGATACTGGAGAGTCTATATGGAGAAAATATGATGCCATAAAATGTAAACTCTCATCTTAAACAATGATGGAGCGATTTGTATTCAACTGGACATAAAATGAAAATGCTATAGAAGTTCTCTAACTGCTCTAAAAATTAACTGAATAAGGATTAAGAATGAATAAAATCTTGGAGCAAAGAGTTTGGAAAAGACCAGCACCAAATGCTAATCTAAAATCTGCTGGAGTTGGATATAAAATAACTGAAAAACGGATACACTCAGAAATAATAAAAGACGAGTATAGGACTGAATTCTGGGACTGGTCTCAGTATAGCTGACAATGTTGGTTTGGACTCATGTAAACTATGGATTCAAAGGCTTCTCATTTTGTTTCTATGTGCCTTATATCCAGTGGACCATGGTGAAAACAAGAAATAGACAATTTACCCTTTTATAAGAGAAGGCTATTAATGCAGCCTGATGCAAATAGTGGGGGAGGGGGGGTTCAAAATGCTGCAGGGATATTGTCCTCCTTTTCTTTCAGATTCTGACTTAATGACTACATAGCACCATCTAGAGCCGTAAGAGGCATTAACAGTACCTTTGCCAGATCTGTCATTCAGCTTCAAACATCATTTTTTCCACATATCCATGGGACAGTTCTGTTAGAAAGCACCGAATATCTACAATCCCTAGGTGAAAGGTATGTTAGAAAGATAATAGATACAAAACTCCCACACATACCCAGGTTTTAGTCATGATGTGTGTGCATTTCCTTTAGCTTCTTTCTCGTGTTAGTTTAACATTTAATGGAGAGTCTCAGCTGTTCAGAAACTTTTAATACTACAGCAAGTAACTCTAATCCCTAGAGCGGGGTAGGAACCCTTTTTGGGTCGGGGGCTGCTGACCCAGAAAAATCAGTCGGGGGCCGACATAAGTGAGAAGCAAAAATATTTTTAACCCCCCCCCCCATTGATGTGGCCCCCAGCTGAGGAGAAAGACCCTCCCCACATCCCTCTCACATACCAGACCTTAGGAGGGCCCAGCCTAGTAGATTTTGTGTGTTCCAGTCCTGTGGTGGGGTAGCGGGG
This sequence comes from Pelodiscus sinensis, assembly GCF_049634645.1. Taxonomy (NCBI): domain Eukaryota; kingdom Metazoa; phylum Chordata; order Testudines; family Trionychidae; genus Pelodiscus; species Pelodiscus sinensis. The sequence continues at coordinate 22,553 of NC_134737.1, read as the reverse complement.
GGCACCAGCATGGACTCCCTGAGCCTTGGGGGTTGGATCCAGACAACCCGGGGGCACCCCTGGACCTTAGAGCCCCCACCCCTGCTCTAGACCTTAGTGTGTCATGTGCCACTGATCTATCAGGCACTCCAGTTCCTCCACTGACTACGATTGGTTGCTTCCCATGCTGTGTCTTCTGAGGTGATGCCAGTGCTTTTTATATTTTCTGTCCCTATCTTCTGTATTCCTTGCTTCCCCCTCCCCCCAGGTGTACATGTACCAACCATCTGGCCTTCATCTGGTATTTTTAACATGTCTTGCTCTGTCAGCTCCCTTCATCTTGCATTTGTTGTTGTTCTTGGATTTTGTTTGTTTTTGTGTCGCCACGAAATGTGTAGTAGTCTCCTCAGCCATCAGTAATGGGCAGTCTCCAATTTGGTATTGCTGACCAAGTCACTGCTCTCTACAGTAGCTTGGTAAGTATAATTGCCTGGAATCAGTTGACCTTCATCTTCACCTGCTTGGATCTTATGTGCGCTGCTTTTCCAGATCTCATATGAATAGCTATGTCATGGCCACCCTCAAATGGCATCTCACTCAAATGGCAAACTGCTGTGTGCTTGATTTCTTTTACATAGCTCTGCATCTGTTATCCAGCTCTTTGCCTTCATAATCTTAGGGGGGGTTATCTCTATTTGCTTTCTCTTCTACCGATGAGGAATGGGCAATCATTCCATTCCATATCATACTTACAAAAACAACGCCATTGTCAAAGACAGGGTCGTGGAACTGGGGGTCTCCACTAAACCATTTCACCCTGTTCATGAAGACTTTTGTCGCCCATTTCATCACCCAGCTATTGCTTGTGCAAAGAAGATGGGTGATAATACACACCCTTGAAAAAGTCCAGACACAGTATCAAACCATCCACTCAGGCCTGCCTTCTGTCTTACTGCACATGTACTTCCATCATATAAAGTCCTCATTATGCTGATCCGTTTGTCTGGTATTCCATAGCTCCTAGCAATGACTCACAGTGTCTTTGCGAACACTCTAGAATGCTTTCTGGACTAAAATGGATTTTTGCCAAGTAGTATCTTTTTCAAAGATTTGGTGACAGTGAATATTAGTCTGCAATATAATCTGTCTGTTCCTCTTGAATTGATGCATATGCCGCCTTTATCATTCAGCAAGACGTTAACCAGGATTGAGAGTAGCTCAGTGTTTCTCCAGTTCATGCACTGTGTAAGATCAGCCATTTTTTGCAATGCCACAATGATACTATTTTCCCAGGCTCATGGTATTTGTTATTTCACCCACATTTCATTACATTTTTGTTAGCTCCTTCGTCAGAATTTTGTCTTCTGCATTTAGTATCTCTCCTTTTTTTTTTTTTTTTTTTTTTTTTTGATTGCTTGTTCATGTCCTTCTCAAAGAAGGAGATCAGGTTGGTTTGGCACGGTCTACCTTTTGTAAAACCATGTTGTAATTTGTCCCAATTGCCATTAGCCTCAATGTCTCTAACTACTTTCTCCTTCAAAATTTTTTCCAAGATCTTACATACTACAGATGTCAAACTAACAGGCCTATAGTTACCCGGGTTGCTTTTTTTCCCTTTCTTAAAAATAGGAACTATATTAGCAATTCTCCAGTCAAATGGTACAACCCCTGAGTTTAGAGATTTATTAAAATTTTTTGCTAATGGACTTGCAATTTCATGTGCCAGTTCCTTTAATATTCTTGGATGAAGATTATCTGGGCCCCCTGATTTACTCCCATTAAGCTGTTCAAGTTTGGCTTTTACCTCAGATATGGTAATATCTACGTCCATATCCTTAGTCCCTTTTGTTATGTTACCATTATCCCTAAGCTCTTCATTAGCCTCATTAAAGACTGAAGCAAAGTATTTGTTTAGATATTGGGCCATTCCTAGATTATCCTTAACCTCCACTCCATCCTTAGTAATTAGCGGTCCTACTTCTTCTTTTGTTTTTTTCCTGTTTGTATGGCTATAAAACCTTTTACTATTGGTTTTAATTCCCTTTGCAAGGTCCAAATCTACCTGACTTTTAGCCTTTCTCACTGTGTCCCTACATGCTCTAACCTCAATAAGGTAGCTTTCTTTACTGATCCCTCCCATTTTCCACTCCTTATATGCTTTCTGCTTTTTCTTAATCACCTCCCTGACATTCTTGCTCATCCAACTTGGTCTAACACACCTACCTATACATTTTTTCCTCTTTCTTGGGATACAGGCTTCTGACAGCTTCTGCAACTTGAACTTAAAATAATTCCAGGCCTCTTCCACCTCAAGATCCATAATTTCTTTAGTCCAGTCAACTAATTTCCTTAATTTATTAAAGTTAGCCCTTTTGAAATCAAAAACCCTAGTCTCAGATTTATTTTTGTTTATCCTTCCATTTAGTTTGAACTGAATTAGCTCATGATCGCTCGAGCCAAGGTTGTCCCCTACAACTATTTCTTCTATGAGGTCTTCGCTACTCACCAAAACCAAATCTAAAATGGCTTCCCCCCTTGTTGGTTCAACAACTACTTGATGAAGGAATCTAGGAAAATCTGAGCCCTATTATTATTACCAGTATTTGTTCTCCAGTCTGTATCTGGAAAGTTGAAGTCTCCCATGATTACGCAGTTTCCATGAGTATTTACTTCTTTAAAAACATTAAAGAGGTCTCTATCCATATCCAAATTAGACCCTTGTGGTCTATAGCACACCCCAAGCACTATCCCAGGGGAGGATCTAATCGTTTTCTTCCCCAATGTGATTTTTGCCCAGACAGACTCTGTCTTCTCCATTCCTTCACTTTTTAATTCTTTGCAATCTACCTCATCATTGATATACAATGCTAGTCCATCACCTTTACCTTTATTTCTGTCTTCACTACACAGCACATACCCTTCAATACCTGTACTCCAGTCATGCCTAGTATTTCACCATGTTTCTGTTATTCCTATAATATCTGGTTTCACTTCCTGGACCAATAGCTCTAGTTCATCCATTTTGTTACCTAGGCTCCTCGCATTGGTGTACAAACATCTTAATGTTTGTTGTTTCACCTCACTCACACCCTTTACTCCATTTGGCATGGACATTGTACCTCCAATATGACCTATTAGACTAGTATCCACTCTGCCCTTCCTCCTTATGTACAATCTCCAACCCCCGGCTATATCCTTTCTTACTTTGTTTTCCTCCCTCTCAATGCTAACATCCAGCGTAGAGATTACCTGAACATCTCCCAACCGTCTCCCCCAAATTCCTAGTTTAAAGCTCTCTTAATCAGTTGTGGCAGCCTCCATCCTAGAAGTGTGTTTCCTTCCCTACTTAGGTGAAGTCCATCTCTAGAGAACAGTCCTCTGTTCGTGAATGTCTCCCAGTGGCCATACAACCCAAAGCCCTCCTTATAGCACCACTGCCTGAGCCACCTATTGAGCACCATAATCCTATCACACCTTTGTTTCCCTTCTCTAGGAACAGGCAGAATCCCACTGAAGATCACCTGAGCCTCGATTTCCTCGACCATGGGATGCTATTCCAGGAAGGACTGCTAAGCAGGGATGGCGTCCACCTTTCGAGGAGGGGGAAGACCCTATTTGGACACAGAATGGCTAACCTAGTGAGGAGGGCTTTAAACTAGGTTCGACGGGGACAGGTGAGCAAAGCCCACAGGTAAGTGGAGAACATGGAGACCTGGGAGATGAGTCAGAAATGGGAGGGAGCGTGGGCTACAATGGCAGAGAGAAAGGAGGGTCAGGGCAAAACTGGGAGGCAAGATCAAATCAGGATCTTAGATGCCTATGTACAAATGCGAGAAGTATGGGAAATAAGCAGGAAGTACTGGAAGTGCTAATAAATAAGTACAATTATGACATTGTTGGCATCACAGAAACTTGGTGGGATAATACACATGATTGGAATGTTTCTATAGAAGGGTACAGCTTGCTCAGGAAGGACAGACAGGGAAAAAAGGGAGGAGGTGTTGCTTTATTTATTAAAAATGGACACACTTGGAGTGAGGTGGAGATGGACATAGGAGACAGAGGTGTTGAGAGTCTCTGGGTTAGGCTAAAAGGGATTAAAAACAAGGGGGATGTCATGCTAGGAGTCTACTACAGGCCACCTATCCGGGTGGAAGAAGTGGATGAAGCTTTTTTTAAACAATTAACAAAATCATCCAAAGCCCAAGATTTGGTGGTGATGGGGGACTTCAACTATCCAGATATATGTAGGGAAAATAACACAGCAGGGCACAGACTATCCAATAAGTTCTTGGAATGCATTGGAGATTGGTTTGATTTCACATTGTTTGATTCAGGACTGATGTGCCTTAGCATGATAAACGAATGAGCTAGGCTAGATCTGCAATTCATCTGGCTCTGTGTTAGCTGTTGAGAGGAAAAATTGTGAGCAGGTGAGGACACCATATTTGTACTGTTAGTTTATTTATAACATCTAAGAATATTAGTACACCAGAGGAGATGTGTGTCTATCTTGCGTATTATTCAAATTTACTTCAGTACAAATACAGTCTAATATGTAGAATGGTGTAAAAAAAGCAATCTCAACTGTAACAGTAGCGTTGTTACCCTAATTCTATTTCCAAGGATGCCAGCCATTAGCAATTTAATTAAAGTCCAGTACCAGTAAGAGAAACTGTACTTGGAAGGATCATTCTGGAATATCAGGTTACATTGATTGAGCTAGCATATGACGCTGCAGTTTGCGCTACAGTATATACTGGATTTGTTTGTTTGCCCTTCCTCAACAGACTTCCATTGAATACAAATATGTAAAACTATAGTAGACATATAGTGTTCTCCCCGCCCCCCCACAGAGCGCGTAGGCAGCTCCCCTTGGTGCTTTGCCAGCTGGGGAGGGCTTCTGGTAGTGAGTGGCTCTGGGCTCTCCACCAACCACCGCGCAGCCCCCTCCTCATCCCGCAGGACGTCCCCTGTCCCACGGGGACTCTGGTGCGGCTGTGCAGCCGCCGCCTCCTCCACATGTGCAGGTGGCGGCTTGTTGCAGTGGCCGCTGCTGCCGGGATGGGGAGAGGAGGAGGAGTGGCCAGGTCTGAGGCACCGAGTGGCCACGCCCAGACCTTGGTGTTTTTCACTGCCACCTTTGCCCTGGCAGGGACCATGCGGAGCTTGGCTGGGATTCTACCCCCCTGCCCCACGGGGAGCGCTCAGGTTCTTCTGCCCCCGCCCCGGGGCATGCTCGGGCTTGCTGCTGCTTTCTCTCCCCTGCGCCTCTCCCCACCCACTGGGGAAGCAGCAGAGCCTGGTCTGGTGGGGAAGGTCAGAGGTTTCCCCCCCCCCCACGCCTTGCCAGCGGGAAGCCTGACCTGGTGTTGCAGCCCCACAACTGCATGAGAGGGGGACTGAGCTCCCTCTCCCCTCCCCCGCCCCGCTGGGGGAATGAGAGCACGCTGCCTGGAGGCTTTCCCTGCAGCAGCAGGTGCCAGGCTAGGTAAGTGTCCCCCCTCATGCCCAGACCCTGCACCCAAATCCCTCTCACTCCCCTCCCCCCGCACTCCCAGCTTGCTCTGACACCCTCCCTTGCTCCTGCACTCCCCCTCCTGGCCAGACTCCCTGCCCCAAATCCCCTCCTCTACCCTCCCTCCTGGCCAGAGACCCTATCCCCAGCCTGTCTGTGCACCCTACCTCACAACCTCTCCCCCTTCTGCACCCACCTCACACCCAGATCCTGAACCCCATCCCTATCCTGCACACTGAACCCCTTTTTTCTCCCCACTCAGAGCCTATGGGGGTCCATAAAATCCACTAACTCCAGAACCCCAGAAAAGTAAATCTGGCCTATGAGAAGCCCTGAACTAGGGATGTGAGGGAACAGTCGACTACCTGACAAGCAAAAGCTTAATGGGCCGTCGAGTAGAGTATCGACTACTTGCTTCCTCTCCCCCACCCTCTTGCTGCCTCTGGGGGAAATAGCTGGTGCTGGGGGGAGCTGACTTAAAAGCAGGTTCTCCCCGTACCATCTCCACAATGCTGCCTGCCCCCACTCCCGTTGCCTCTGTCTGAAGCAGCAGGGGCCGGGGTAGGGGAGGCTGCTACGAAGCAGCCTCTGTCAGTGGCAGGCTGAGGCTCGCCGTGGGCAGAGGCTGCTCAGGAAGCAGTATTCTGGTCATAATTAGGATATTTATTGATCTGTATATATCTATTGTAGGGTTTCACACTATAATATCTAAGCCCATTATAATATCTAAGCCTGAATGCTCAGTGAATAAAAAAGTGCTACTAATAAAACCATGCCTAATAACGAGAAGGATATTTAAGTTTAAAACCCTTTTTTTCAGTTGTTCAGTACTTTCTCAAATATTTTTCGTTTTGGACTGAAACTTCATATATTTGGCCTTAGTTTTGGAAAACCTGAGGGCAATCCCATTCAAGCGAAATCATCAAAAGACAAGTTTTTTTACTAAATACTACTACTACTACTAAATTAATAATATGATTTGCTAAAGAAACTAAAATAGCTGAGATTTAAAATTTCAGACCCATTATTTTTTAAATTTAAGCATGAATAATTGTAGGTCTTAGCACCAGTTATAAATATAAGGAGATGACTGTTGTACAGAAGGGTGCATCATTTGAGATGATATTTATAGCAATTGTCTACAACCAGGGGTGGCCCGTGAGCCTAGGTGAACTAAGCAGTTGCCTAGAGCGCCGCTGGTCCGGACGCCTGGTGATGACGTCACGGGGCGCTGGGGCACCCTGTGATGACGTCACGGCCATTGATGCCGTGTAGGCGGGGGCACGGATTGCACAGCCTGCCTGGGGCACCAGCTGCCGCAGCCGGCCTCAAGCCACGCCTGTCCACAACCGTGCCCCTTCCCTAACTTTCTACCTTTGATGTGGAAAGCAGTTTGTGGGAACTGGAGCCAGGGCTGTGGTGCTATTTTTAGTACCATGGTCCCAGTCCCGCAGGTGGCCCTGGCTCCAGCTGGAGTAAAGCGACGGCTACATAAGGCCTGTTCCAGCTGGGGCAGCCTCATTGGAACAGCGTCACCTCATGCACCCCTGCTACAAGCTGAGCAAAAAGGCAGCTGCCCCCCACAACTCACCTTCCATTCCAGCAGGATGGTGAGCAGCGAGTGCTGCTGTGTGGCTCTTAAAATGATGTGGGTGGACCTAAAATTTTTAGTGCACGGCCATGCAGGTGCGCAGCTTAGAGGGAACGCTGGTTGACTAGAAGTGTTGTGTGCTTCCCCCATCCCTAGGCCTTGATTGGCCTGGGAGCAGGGGAGCAGCAGGACCTCCATGGGCTGCATCAACCCACTTGGTGGGCCGGATCTGGCCTGTGGAGGTCCTTTAACCCACCCCTGGACTAGGGCCTCATTGTAGTAGTTGTTTCATTGTGATGCTCTGCAGACATATAATAAGAAATCAGTCCCTGTCCCAAAGGAGTTAAAATTCTAGCTTACGATGAGAGATAAGCCATATGCAAATACAGAAAAGGGGAAGATGCAGGCTAGGACAAAATCCAGCTCCGCACTCTGTGACCACATGCACACCCGCCAGGCTGGGAAAGCTTTCCATTTGCTGCAGAGCTCAGACACCAGAGCTGCTTTTTTTATTTATTTTTTATAACAATCACCATGTGTCTCAAGTCTCGATAATGGTGAGCGCTTCTCAGGTCCACGTGTACACAGGGGCTTGTTAGGCAGATGTCGCTGACTGTGTAAATACCGAAAAGGTGTGCGCCACAGCCCCTGGAAATAGGAAGTGCCTTTGGGTTGCCTAGTTTTGAAAGACAGGCAGCATGAATCTCAAATGGAAAGCCTCCAAGGATGCTGAATTGTTAACTTCTTTGTCAAGAACCTTCCTGGGTTAAAAAACATTCCACGTGGGAAACTTTCCATGAGGGATTAGCCTGAATAACTGTGTATATTTAAAGGAGTCATATAAAAAATGGAAACTAGGACAAATAACAAAGGATGAATATAGGCAAGCAACACGGGAATGCAGGGGCAAGATTAGAAAGGCAAAGGCACAAAATGAGATCAAACTAGCTACAGGCATAAAGGGAAACAAGAAGACCTTTTATAAATACATTAAAAGCAAGAGGAAGACCAAGGACAGGGTAGGCCCACTGCTTAGTGAGGAGGGAGAAGCAGTAACAGGGAACATGGAAATGGCGGAGATGCTCAATGACTTCTTTGTTTCGGTCTTCACCGAGAAGTCTGGAGGTGTGCCTAACGTAGTGAATACAAGCAGAGAGAGGGTAAGTTTAGAAGATAGGATACACAAAGAACAAGTTAAAAATCACTTAGGAAAGTCAGATGTCAGCAAGTCACCAGGTCCTGATGAAATGCATCCCAGGATACTCAAGGAGCTGATAGAGGAGGTATCTGAGCCTTTAGCTATGATCTTTGAAAAATCATGGCAGACAGGGGAGATTCCAGAAGACTGGAAAAGGGCAAATATTGTGCCCATCTATAAAAAGGGGAATAAGAACAACCCAGGAAACTACAGACTGATCAGTTTAACGTCTGTCCCAGGGAAGATAATGGAGCAGGTAATTAAGGAAATCATATGCAAACACTTGGAAGGTAATAAAGTGATAGGGAACAGCCAGCATGGGTTTGTGAAGAACAAGTCATGCCAAACTAATCTGATAGCTTTCTTTGATAAGATAACGAGCCTTGTGGATAAGGGAGAAGCGGTGGATGTCATATACCTAGACTATTGTAAGGCATTTGATACGGTCTCGCATGATATTCTTATTGATAAACTAGGCAAATATAACTTAGATAGGGCCACGATAAGATGAGTGCATAATTGGCTGGATAACCGTAGTCAGAGAGTTGTTGTTAACGGTTCTAAATCCTGCTGGAAAGGGATAACAAGTGGAGTTCCTCAAGGGTCTGTTTTGGGACCCGTACTGTTCAATATCTTCATCAATGATGTAGATATTGGGATAGAGAGTACGCTTATTAAGTTTGCAGATGATACCAAACTGGGTGGGGTTGCAACTTCTTTGGAGGATAGGGACATAATTCAAAATGACCTTAGCAAGTTAGAGAAATGGTCAGAGGTAAACAGGATGAGGTTTAATAAAGAGAAATGCTAAGTGCTCCACTTAGGAAGGAACAATCAGTTCCATACATACAAGATGGGAAGCGACTGTCTAGGAAGGAGCATGGCGGAAAGGGATCTAGGGGTCATAGTGGACCACAAGTTGAATATGAGTCAACAGTGTGATGCTGTTGCAAAAAAAGCAAATATGATTCTAGGTTGTATCAACAGGTGTGTTGTAAGCAAAACTCGTGAAGTCATTCTGCCGCTCTACTCTGCACTAGTTAGGCCTCAGCTGGAGTACTGTGTCCAGTTCTGGGCACCACATTTCAAGAAAGATGTGGAGAAATTGGAAAGGGTACAGAGAAGAGCGACAAGAATGATTAAAGGTTTAGAGAACATGACCTATGAAGCCAGGCTTCATGAACTGGGCTTGTTTAGTTTGGAAAAAAGAAGATTAAGGGGGGACATGATAGCGGTTTTCAAATATCTAAAAGGGTGTCAAAAGGAGGAAGGCGAAAATTTGTTCCTCTTGGTTTCTGAGGACAGGACACGGAGTAATGGGCTTAAAGTGCAGCAGGGGAGGTTTAGATTGGACATTAGGAAAACATTCCTAACTGTCAGGGTGGTCAAATATTGGAATAAATTGCCAAGGGAGGTGGTGGAATCTCCCTCTCTGGAGATATTTAAGAACAGGTTAGATAGACATCTGTCAGGGATGGTGTAGACGGAGCTTGATCCTGCCTTGAGGGCGGGGGGCTGGACTCAATGACCTCTCGAGGTCCCTTCCAGTCCTATTATTCTATGATTCTATGATATATTGTAAGAAATAGATACACACTTGAATCCTTCATTGGGGTGACACCTTCAGCTTCATGGCAATGGAATGAGGAGAAATGGTGGTTGTCTTGGATTCTGGTTGATTGGGAAGGATTATAGACCAATTACATTCTTAACTGCAGAAGGCCTACCACCTCAAAATTAGATAGCAAAAGCAAGGATATTTGTGGGGAAATTATGGGGAGACAATTTATTGTTGCTATATTTCAATTAAATTCTTCAAACAGCTGTAAAATGCTTGTTAAAGGTCATGAAGCCTTCACACTTCATCCCTTTCCTCATGAATTGCAATCGCTTTCACATTCATTTCAATGAAAGCTTTGTTTAGTCTTCATTAAGTGCAGTGCCCTGCGCTCACGGCAGGACCAAGCACTGTATCATCCCTGACAGGTGTCTATCCAACCTTCTTTTAAATATCTCCAGTGCTGGAGATTCCACAACCTCCCTGGGCAATTTATTCCAGTGTTTGACCACCCTGACAGGTAGGAACTTTTTCCTAATGTCCAACCTAAACCTCCCTTGCTGCAGTTTAAGCCCATTGCTTCTTGTTCTATCCTCAGAGGCCAAGATGAACATGTTTTCTCCCTCCTCCTTGTAACAGTCTTTTAGATACCTGAAAACTGCTCTCATGTCCTCTCTCAGTGACTTGCAGACATGTAGCTTTTCTAAGTAATTTTTAACTTGTTTTATTTTATTTTAACTTCTAAACCTTCCCCATTTCCACTAGCATTCACTATGTTAGGCACTCCTTCATCGAACTTCTTGGTGAAAGCTGAAACAAAAAAGTCATTAAACACCTCTGACATTGCCAAGGTTCCTGTGATTGTTTCTCCCTCCTCATTGAGCAGTGAGCCTATCTTGTCCTTGGTCTTCCTCTTGCTTCTAATATATTTGTAGGATTTCTTCTTGTTACCCTTTATGTCTCTAGCTAGACTCATTTTGTGCCTTTGTCTTTTTAATCTTGCCCCTGCATAATTGTTGTTTGTTTATATTCATCCTTTGTAATTTGACCTAGTTTCCACTTTTTATATGACTGCTTTTTTATTTTTAGATCGTGTAAGATCTCCTGGTTGATCCAAGGTAGTTTCCTGCCATTCTTTCTGTCTTTTCTACACAGCAGAATAGTTTTCTTTTGGAGCCTTAGCAATGTCCCTTTGAGACACTGCCAACTCTCTTCAGTTGTTTATCCTCTTAGTCTTGCTTCCAATGGGACCTCACCTACCAGCTCTCTGTGTTTTCTGAAATCTGTCTTTCTGAAATCCATTGTCTCTATTTTGCTATTCTCGCTTCTATCATTCTTTAGAATCATGAACTCTGATTTCATGATCACTTTCACCCAACCTGCCTTGCACTTTCAAACTTTTAACCAGAAATCAAGAACAGCTTCCCCACTAGTAACTTTCTCAACCTTCTGAAATAAAAAATTGTCTCCAATGCAGTCCAAGAACTTATTGGATAGTCTGTGCCCCGCTGTTAGTTTCTCAACATATGTCTGGATAGTTGAAGTCCCCCATCACCACCAAATCTTGCACTTTTGATGATTTTGTTGATTGTTTAAGAAAAGTCTCATCCACCTCTTCTGCCTGGTAGGTGGTCTGTAGTATCCCCTAGCATGACATCACCCTTGCTTTTTACCCCTTTTAACATAACCCAGAGACTCTCAATACATCTGTTTCTTATGTCCATCTCCACCTCAGTCCCAGTGTGTACATTTTTAATATTTAAGGCAACACCTCCTCCCTTTTTTCCCTGCCTACCCTTCCTGAGCAAGCTGTACCCTTCTATACCAATATAGGGTAGCCAGTCTGTATACAAATATTCTCTTCCCCGTGCTTGAAAGGTGAACCTGTTCAGCGGCCAGAAGTACTTCTGGGCAGCTTCGTCTGCAACCCTGCCTGTGGGACCCTTCCTGAGCAAGCATGAGTTGGCCACAGGGATCCATGCTCTTGTTACATCCCAGCTGGATTATTGCAATGCGCTTTGTGGGGCTGCCTCTGAAGAGCCTTTGGAAACTTCAGCTGGTCGAGAATGCGGCTGCTCGAGTTTTAACTAACACTCGTTATACAGAGCACGTTAAAGCAGTGCTCCAGCAGCTGCACTGCCTTCCAGTATGTTTCTAGGCACTATTTAAGCTCTGGGTTATGACCTACAAAGCCCTAAACAGGTTGGGTCCAGGACATCTGAAGGACTATCGTCTCCCATATGAACCTGCCTGGGGAATGAGATCAGCTGGGAAGGCTCTGTTTCATGTTCCTCCATTTACAGAGATAAGATTACCAGCTACGTGGAGCAGGGCCTTCTCAGCTTGCTCCCAGGCTGTGGAATTCTCTTCCTCGGGATGTTCGCATGGCGCCAACATGAGCATTGTTTCAGCATCAAGGTAAAGCCACCCTTTTTACTCGTGCTTTTCTGGATGTTTGAGTCTGTCTGTGTGTTTGTTCCTCCTCCTCGTGATGTCTTAACTGGTCTTATGTCCCTCTGGGGTCTTCTATTTTAATTTTATGAATATATTTATGTTGTGTTTTACATTTTGTAAGCCACCTCAAATATTTTAAATAGAGAAGCGGGGTAAAAATATGTTAAATAAAACCCCATAAATATAAACCCAGGCCATCAGAATGATCTTTCCTGGTGACGACTCCTCCTCAGTTCCCTTCATTTGCTAAGAAATCATTTGTGAACTGTTATTGCCAGACTACGTGATTTGTTGGTTAACGTTACCTCTTTGAACTGCTGAATGACCAACCCTCGTCTCAAACTCCTCCCAGTGCATGAGGGTTTGGGGGCTAAGTTGGGTCCATTTTTCTGTAACATTTGATAATTGAGCATAACATTCTTGATAGATACTAGGGGGCTGTGCCTCCTGCTCACAACGCTCACTGACCCCCCTCTCTGTGGGGGTAGGTGTCTGGCCAGAGGGGAGGGGGCAGGAGCAGGCTGGGAGTGCGGGGTCTTGGTGGAAGGGGTAAGTGAGGGGCTGGTGGTACGGGGTCTCAGCCGAGGGTGTGTGTGAGGGGGCTGGCGGTGCAAGGAGGGAAGAGGGCTCACAGTTCCCACCTCCCAGGAGCACTGGGGATGAGGGAGGCCATGCAGCTCCTGCCTTCTGCCACCTCCCCCCCCCCCCCCGAGCACAGGGGAGGGTGCGAGAGTGCACAGGTCCTGGCCCCTCTCTGGAGCACCAGGAAGGCAGCTCAGCACCCCTCCCCTCTCCACCCTGCCTATCCCTACCCCATCATTCTCTAATCCCTCCCCTTCTGCACCATATACCATATCTTATCCGCAGGGCTCGCCGAGCCACAGCGAGTCCCGCTCGCCAGCCACGCTGTCCAGCGTTCTGCGCATGCGCCTGGCTCTTCCGGGACATAATGTACTCGCCACGGGTGAGTAGATGACACAGATTGTCGAGCTCTGTGATCAGACCCCTTGTCGGGGCTGGTCCCCACTCTCGCACTCCTAGTGCCGAAGATGGGGGACTGCAAAGCTCAAAAAGAAAAGAAAAAAAGCATTTGCCTTTGCAGGCGTTGCTTACAAAACCCTACCCCCAGAATCACAGACAAGGTTTTGGGGAATCGCTGCCACCGAGTGATTTTTATCCCTAAAACTCAGGGGTGAGCACTTGAACCCAGGCCCAGGGGCACCCCAAGCTCTTTTGTCCCAAAAGAGCTTGAAAAGAGGAAAACAAGCTGCAGTCCCTAGTAGCCGACCTGTCAGCCTGAGGCCTGCACAGACAGACCTTCCAGGGCAGCAGAGTGAAATCATCACCTTAGAAGTGTTTTGTGTTAGAAAAGTCTCTGGGCACAGTGCTAATGGGAAATGGGGAGAGGAGGCGTAAATTCACATAGAGCAGTTCAAACCAAACCACAAACTAAAGAAAAATTACCCTGAATGTGACTAGATTGACTTTCCCCGTCAGGGGGTCCGCACCCCCGTGCGCCTCAGTGCCCCCTGACTGTCTTCATATAGCCCATCTCAGGGCAGAATACAGTCTGTATGGGTTGCTCATCATAGGCATCTGGGCTTATCTCCGTGGCACCGCTTACCTAAGCCAGGCTGCCACCTGTCTCCACGCCCGGGCCTTTCCTCCAGCCCCTCATCAGGGTAGCCTTAGCTGGCCTTCTCCCAGCTCTAGCTGGCTAGCCCCAGCAGGTCTCCCTCCTGGGAGCTCCTGCTTCCTCCACAGCCAGCCCCTCACTGGCCTCTCTCCCCCTCCTTGAGCAACCTGGGCTTCTTTATATATACGAGCCAGCTGTGCTCATACTCGCCCTAATGGGTTCAGCTGGCTTCTCTCAGCCATTCATGCAGTCCTGGATCCTTGCCAGCTGGGCTCTCCCACGCCCTAATAGGTTCAGCTGGCTTCTACCAGCCATTCGTGCAGTCCTGGGTCTTTGCCAGCTGGGTTCTCTCTAGCCCTAACTAACTCCCGCTGGCCTCCTCTCTGCTAGCCCCGGCTCCGGGCCGGAGTCCGAGTATTAAAGGGCCAGTGCAGGGCAGGTGCCCTGTCACAAACCTTCCCCTTCGGGCCAAGCTTCCCTTCTTTGGCCGGCCTCCGCCCGGCCTCTCCTATGCCCTCACTGGGGGTCTGGTTTCTCCTCCTGGCCCCACCACCGCCAGGTCTGCCCTCGCTGCCTCAGAGCACGCCCCACAATGTCGGAGTGTTGGCTGGCGCACTCCCCAGAGGGCCACCCCGTCAATGTTAGTGTGGGGCGGCAATGCCCCATTGCTCACCCCCTTTTCCAGCACTCCAGCCCTTCCCGCCAGCTCGTTAGTCCCTATGGACCTAGAAAAAAAATCTGCGTTGTTATGGGCTTTCCCCGGTCTGTGGCAGACCTCAAACTTATATGGTTGTAAGGCCAAATACCACCTCATAATCCTAGGGTTGGTCTCCTTCATTGTCTGCAGCCATCGTAATGGCGCATGGTCCGTTACTAGTGTGAAGGTTCCCCCTAGCAGGTAATAGCGCAGGGTCTCTATCGCCCACTTAGCTGCTAGGGCCTCCTTTTCAATCGTGGCATACTGTTGTTCCCGTGGGAGTAACTTTCTGCTTAAATACAGGATGGGGTGTTCCTCCCCTTCCTGCTCCTGCGACAGTACCGCTCCGATCCCTCTATCTGACGCATCTGTCTGTACTACAAACGGTTTTGTAAAATCGGGTTGATGGAGAACCGGTGACTGCGTCAGTTGGTATTTTAACGCTCTAAACGCATTTTCGCACTGCGAGGTCCACTGGACTCTTTGGGGTCTTGTATTCTGGGTCAGATCTGTCAAGGGCGCTGCAATCGTGGCGAAATTGGGTATAAATCTCTGGTAATATCCGGCTAGACCCAGAAACTGGCGGACTTGCCTTTTTGTGGTGGGGGCTTTATAATCTCGCAGGGCTTGCACCTTGTCCACCTGGGGTTTTATCCTTCCCCGCCCCACCCGGTAGCCTAGGTAGGACACCTCTCTTTGTCCAAAATGGCACTTACTTGGGTTAGCCGTGAGCTTGGCCGAGGCCAGCGCCTCAAGGACCGCCTTCAAATGCCGCAGATGTTCCGTCCAGCTTTCACTAAAAATGACAATGTCATCAATGTATGCGGCCGCATACTCACGGTGTTCCTGTAGTACCCTGTCCATTAGCCTCTGGAACGTTGCTGCCGCCCCATTCAATCCGAAAGGCATGGTGTTGAATTGAAACAGGCCAAAAGGCGTGGCAAACGCGGTCTTGCTCTCTGAGGCGGGTGTCAGGGGAATCTGCCAGTAGCCTTTGGTTAGGTCTAGTGTAGATATGTAGTGGGCCTTGCCCAGCCGCTCCAGCAGTTCGTTTACTCGTGGCATAGGATACGCATCAAATCGCGAGATTGCATTAATCTTCCGAAAGTCTATGCAAAATCGTATAGTGCCGTCGGGTTTAGGCACCAATACAATGGGGCTACGCCACTCACTCTTAGATTCCCTGATCACCCCCATTTGCAGCATCCGCTGCAGCTCCTCCTGAACTGGCCTCCACATTTTCCGGGGCAGGGGTCGTATGTGGTCCCGGATCTTCTTACCTGGGGTTGTCGCAATGTGGTGACTCATCAAGGGGGTCTTACCCGGTTGTGTGGTTAGGACCTGGTCAAAATCCCGAAGGAGGGAGTTCAGCTCCTTCTGCTGTTCTTCCGTCAGTTCGGCCCCAATGTGCGCTGTCCCTTCTGCCTTCAAGTCGCCTCCCCAGGGTCCGAGTTCCAGTTCTGGTGGCTGTAAGGTAATAAGCATACCCTCTCGGGCGTTCCACTTCTTTAGTAAATTGACGTGATAAATTTGTTTGTCCTTTCGTTTTCCCGATAATTTGATTTCATAATCCACTGGGCCTACCTGCCGTAGAACCTCAAAGGGCCCTTGCCATTTGGCCAACAATTTTGAGTCTGGCGCCGGTAATAGCAGGAGTACCCTGTCCCCCGGTTGGAATGTCCTGGGTTTGGCGCCCCTGTCATAATACTGGGCTTGCTTATTTTGGGCCTGAAGGAGGTTCTCCCTAGCTAGCTCCCCTACAGTCCGGAGTCGCCTTTGCAAGTCCAAGATATAGGGCACTGTACCCGTCACCCTGGAATCCTGTTCCTCCCAGTTCTCCCGCAATAAGTCCAGGATCCCCCGGGGTTGGCGGCCGTAAAGCAACTCAAATGGAGAGAATCCCGTTGAGGCTTGGGGCACCTCTCGTACCGCAAACAACAGTGCCGGTAGTAATAAGTCCCAATCCTTTGGGTCGAGCTCCACAAACCGCCGCAACATACTTTTTAATGTCTTATTGAAACGTTCAACAAGTCCATCTGTTTGCGGGTGGTAAACTGAGGTACGCAGGGTCTTAATGTTTAAGAGGCGGCAAAGCTCCGCCATCAGTTTGGAAGTCACATTGGTCCCTTGGTCAGTTAGTATCTCCCTGGGGAGTCCCACCCGGGAGAATACCTGTACCAATTCACGCGCCAGCGTCGCCGCCAATGTGTTCTTAAGGGGGACCGCCTCAGGGTATCGGGTGGCATAGTCGATTATGACCAGTATATACTGGTGCCCCCGTCGGGACCTCTCCAGGGGACCTACCAGATCTAAAGCCACCCTGTCAAATGGCACCTCCACCACGGGAAGAGGGACTAGAGGGGCTTTCGGCACTCCTCCCTGAGCCGTCCGTTGGCATTCAGGGCAGGACTCACAGAAGTCTCTGACCTCTTTATAAATCCCAGGCCAAAAGAACCGCTGCATTAGGCGTTGTAGGGTCTTCTCTCGCCCCAAATGTCCAGCCCAGGGGTTCGCATGTGCTAGGTCTAATACCTGCCTCCGATACCGAGCGGGAACCAACAACTGGCTAACCTCTGTCTGCCCATCGGTCGACCGGGCGATCCGGTATAGTCGATCGGCTCTTACCTCGAATCGCGGTGCTGGTCGAACCGCTGCCCCCGTGCTGGGGTCCCCAGTCTCTCTTGCCCCTTGTTCCCAGGCATGGGTTAAGGAGGGATCTTCCCGTTGGTCTCTCATGAAGTCCTCATCCCCTCCTATTTCCTCCGAACTGAGGATTTTCTCCGGGCACGGTTCCTCCTCGGGACCTTGGGGTGCTCCCCTTTCCCGGTCTTCCGTCCCTGCTGGTGATGGTGGCCCCTGCTTCTCCCAGTCTCGCAGGATGCGTCTGAAACCCGGCCAGTCCCGGCCCAGTAGCACTGGGTACACCAGCTTTGGGGCCAACGCTACCCTGCAGATCACCTCATCTACCCCATCCGACAACCGGACCCAACCCGTGGGGTAGGTGCTAACATCCCCATGGATGCATTGCATTGATATGGATCCCCCGGCCGCCTCCCAGTCTGGGACCAGCTCGGATCGTACCATTGTCTGGCTGCACCCCGAATCTACCAGGGCGGTCACGGGCCTCCCCTCTAGCCATACCTGTCGGGTGATCTTTGTCCCGTCCCGCAGTCTTGCCCGTAGGTCAGCAGCCATCACCTGTCCATACGCACCCTCTGTGTGGGGGTCGTACCTTCGCTGGCCGCTTGATGGTCCCCGCCCCTCACGCTGCGGGGTAGGACCCCAGTCTGGGCTCCCTTGCACGTTGGTTTCACCCGGGCCCAAACCGCCTTCCGCCCGTCTCCTAGTTTCTCTTACCATCCCGGGTCGGTGGTTCTGAGTCCTTTCCCTGGTGGTTGGTTGCCGCCACCTTCCCCAGGTCCTCTCAGGGCACAGCCTCCGAATGTGGCCCGGCTTCCCGCAGGCCCAACATGTCCGCGCCTCCCCTGTTGTCTTCACAGGGGCTGCTCTTCCTTTATCCCTATTAGCTGGGGGGGGCCTCCTGGCTCCCACCCCATAGGGGCACCCCCTCCTCAGGTGTCCCCTGTGCCCACAGGCAAAACAAGTTCTCAGGCGCGGCCCCAGCCCCCAACGCTTGGAGCCTGGTTTGCTATGGAGCTCGAGGTCACCCCTTTGTCGTGGCCTGCTCCCCTTTTCCCATGGCCCCGCCTGTAGGGCCTCCCAGGCCCTCCAATACTTATTCATCATCCACTTTTTTTTTTTTTTCCCCCCCAACTCCCCGTTCCAGTCCTGTGGTCTACCGACCACTATTCACTCGCAATAAACCCCTTTTCTGTCAGGGTGGGGTTATACTACCCACATTCTCCACCATCTGTCAGGGGGTCCGCACCCCCGTGCGCCTCAGTGCCCCCTGACTGTCTTCATATAGCCCATCTCAGGGCAGAATACAGTCTGTATGGGTTGCTCATCATAGGCATCTGGGCTTATCTCCGTGGCACCGCTTACCTAAGCCAGGCTGCCACCTGTCTCCACGCCCGGGCCTTTCCTCCAGCCCCTCATCAGGGTAGCCTTAGCTGGCCTTCTCCCAGCTCTAGCTGGCTAGCCCCAGCAGGTCTCCCTCCTGGGAGCTCCTGCTTCCTCCACAGCCAGCCCCTCACTGGCCTCTCTCCCCCTCCTTGAGCAACCTGGGCTTCTTTATATATACGAGCCAGCTGTGCTCATACTCGCCCTAATAGGTTCAGCTGGCTTCTACCAGCCATTCGTGCAGTCCTGGGTCTTTGCCAGCTGGGTTCTCTCTAGCCCTAACTAACTCCCGCTGGCCTCCTCTCTGCTAGCCCCGGCTCCGGGACGGAGTCCGAGTATTAAAGGGCCAGTGCAGGGCAGGCGCCCTGTCACACCCCCCCTTTACTTACTTCCAATCTTGTCTTGGTTCAGTCCACTCCCATACCCTGAATTCCCTGGAGGCGTGGCCGGCCTGTCTGGGTTTGAATCATTCTGTGTCTCGACTCCTGGGTTTTCTCTCCCATACAAAGAAAGCAGGCAAGGAATCTTCTACGTTTCATATTTCATCCCTCTATCTCGATTGGTTCTCTCAGCCCCCGGCCAACACCTTTGCTAGGTACCTGAGTGTAACCCCTAAGTCACTGGGTGCTGGTCAGCCTCCTCCTGTCCATCACAGCCCTGCTAATTGGCTCAAGACTGACAGCTCCACAGTGAGATCCAGGGTGCCCCACTCATGTACATCTGAGCGCATAGGAAAGGAAC
Source organism: Pelodiscus sinensis (assembly GCF_049634645.1). Lineage (NCBI taxonomy): Eukaryota > Metazoa > Chordata > Testudines > Trionychidae > Pelodiscus > Pelodiscus sinensis. The sequence continues at coordinate 3,158 of NC_134737.1, read as the reverse complement.
CCCCACTGCCAAGCACTGTATTCTCTTGTTAATATCACACACTTGGTACAGAATTACTTGGCTCACGTCTTTTTCAGCGGAATAAGCCGGAGGCTTTAATGGAGAGCCTTTCACGTCAGGACATACTGTGGTTTTCTCACCAAAACCCCGTCTGTAATAAATAGTCAAGCAAACCTGGATGCCATCCACAAAGTTCAAATGAGTGCAATGAGCCATTTAATCCACTGCAAATACAGACGAGATAGGCAACAATATGGCAGGACAAATACTCATTCTTTTACTGCTGACAGGGTTGTAGATTGAGAGAGAGAAACTATTTTGTCCAGTGTTTAAATAGGTGATGAAAATCCTTACCACCTAGGATTCATTTCTGTGCAAGAAAAACCACATGCTCACAATATCCTCATGCACAGTGAGAAGTGGCATGGCAGACTGCATTAACACCCCCTCTCAAGGAGAGGGATTCAGTCTCAACGAGTTTTACAAATGCTAGTTGTGTCTGCAATACAAAATAGGAACTTTGATTCATCGCTTAGTTTTTAGTGACTGTTTTGGTGACATTTGATATGAATTATTTATTTTGATAAGTAGAAAGCACTCGGTGTTGCAGATTATTTTCATAACCAACTAAATAAATGATGTGAAGATGTAGGTGGAAATACGTTTTAAAACACAGAAGGCCATGTTCTTTGGTTTGGCACATTCTTCCCCCAGTCAGAGCTTCCTAATATCTGCCTGTTCCTGTGCTCGCTCAGGGTCTCACATTTCTCTTGCCTTGATCCATTCTACTGTTGCTCTTTCTAAATAGTTAAACTCTGAGGGTATGTCTACACTACAAAGTTAATTCAAACTAACAGACGTTAGTTCGAATTAACTTTCATAGGCGCTACACTAGCGCTCCGTTAGTTCGAACTTAATTGGAACTAGCTGAGCGCTTAGTTCGAACTAGGTAAACCTCATTGCACGAGGACTAAGCCTAGTTCGAACTAGCTAGTTCGAATTAAGGGGTGTGTAGCCCCTGAATTCGAACTAGTGGGAGGCTAGCCCTCCCCAGCTTTCCCTGGTGGCCACTCTGGCCAACACCAGGGAAACTCTATTGCCCCCCTCCCGGCCCCGGACCCCTTAAAGGGGCACAGGCTGGCTATGGTGCCCGTGCCAGGTGCAAGCCTGTCAGCACCCAGCCAGCAGACCCTGCACCTGGCACGGCTCGAGCCACCCACCCAATGCTCCCCAGCCCTCCCCCTCTTCCCGGGACCAGGCTGGCGGCTCCCGGGAGCTTGCCCAAGACCGCAAGAGGCGGGCACCCACCTGGTCTAGTGCGGACATCGTGGACCTCGTCCACGATCTCCACACTAGGCACAGGAAAGTGGCCGTCTAGGGCAGGAGAGCTGCCAGCCTGGCCACCCAGGAGCAGGTGTACATGAAAATCAAGGTGGTCCAGTGAGACCCTCGACCCTGAGCCCTGAGCTTACAATGGCCGTCCTGGGTCAGACCAAAGGTCCATCTAGCCCAGTATCCTGTCTGCCGACAGCGGCCAATCCTAGGGACCCTGGAGGGGATGGACCGAAGACGGTGACCAAGCCATTTGTTTCATGCCATCCCTCTCCAGCCTGCCACAAACCTTGGGCAGAGACACCACTCCTACCCCCTGGCTAATAGCACTCCATGGACCCAACCTCCATGACTTGATCTCACTTCCCTTTAAACTCTGTTCTAGTTCTAGCCTTCACAGCCTCCTGCAGCAAGGAGTTCCACAGGTTGACTCTTTGCTTTGTGAAGAACAACTTTCTGTTACTAGTTTGAAGCCTGCTACCCATTCCTTTCCTTTGGTGTCCTCTAGTCCTTCTATTATGAGAACTAATGAAGAACTTTTCTTGATGCACCCCCTCCACCCCACTCCTGCTTTTATAGACCTCTTTCCTGTCCCCCCTCAGTCTCCTCTTTTCTAAACTGAAAAGTCCCAGTCTCTTTAGCCTCTCTTCATATGGGACCTCTTCCAAACCTCTGATCATTGTAGTTGCCCTCCCCTCTCTCACCCTCTCTCTTCCCCTCTCCCACCTCCTTTTCCCAGTCTCCCCCAGTTTTGTTCAATAAAGAGAGATTCTATTTTTGAACACACGTGTCCTTTATTTTGTACATCAGGAAGGGGGGCTAGGGAAGGGTAAGTGGAAGGAGGTGAGGGAGGAAAGGGGTACGAGCCCCCGATGGGGAGGACTGGGCTGGCTCTGCGGGCTTCTGGGGGTGGAAGCTCTCCTGCAGCCCCCCAATTGCCCCCTCTCCCCAGATGGCAGCCTGCGGCAAGTGCAGCCGGTCTGATGGCCGAGTGCTGTGATGTGCCCAGTGTGGGCACTCAGGGCAATCCAAGCCAGGACTGCTTTGCAAGCGGGGCACCCCTGAGAAATGTCTGTCCGGGGTGGGGGTCGGGTCCCTTTAAGCACAGCCCTCGGCTAGCCTGAGACAGCAGCTCCACGCTCTAAGTCCTCATCTGATGCCCTGCCGGCACTGCTTCCGGCCATCCTTAACCCCAGTTCAGGGTCCACTTAATGTGGACATGCTAGTTCGAATTAGCAAAACGCTAATTCAAACTAGTTTTTTAGTCTGGATCCGTTAGTTTGAATTAGCTTAGTTCGAATTAACTAATTCAAACTAAGTTAGTTTGAATTAGCGCTGTAGTGTAGACGTACCCTGTGTGTCTGTCTTCTCCTTGTGGGGCGGTTTGGTTTGGTTTGGGTTTTTTAGTTATGTTCTACCAGTAAAATCTCCACTTTGCCATTTAGTATTGCTGCTACTTTGGATTTTAAGGTGCTGGCCAGGGGGCCAGGAGAAACACTCCGGACAGTGGGTTGAAATCTGAACTGGGTCTAGGTTCCCTGCCTGCTCGCGGTGCGGGAGAGAAACCAGGAGTCGGGAGGCACAGGGCGATGGAAACCCAGGCAGGACGCCGTGTCCCTGAGGAATGGGGAGCAGGGAGTGGACTGAGCGGAGAGGGGCTGGGAGTAGGGAACGGGAACTAAGCAGACCCAGCTGCGTCCAGGGTATTTCCCGTGTATCTCGTGGGTGGGTTTGGTCTGAAGTGCTCTGTTGGCATCCAGGCCCCCCTCTGCCATCTCAGCTCTCCTCCGGGGACTGCTCTCTGGTGATTTTGCTTTCCACAGTCG